>NC_141696.1:531211359-532411359 GCF_964263255.1 Lissotriton vulgaris
TCAGTTGGAGCCGAAGTTGGTAGACACAGAAGCTTTTTTAAGAAAGAGTTTCTCTATTTGCAAATTATAATCGAAACTGTGGCCTTATACACCCGTCCCATATAATGCAACGGAAACCCGTTTTGCTTGATAGATCTAAGCATATCCCTAGTTGGTCGATCCCCAACCTCACAGCAAATCTAAAAACACCGAAGGAATTTTTGGCCATTTTATTCCAGGTGTTAAATGCTTCGGTCCATTTCCTGTCTTTGGAGAAGGTGATACCAAGGGAACAAAATGTATCTGCTGAACCTTTTCACGATCAATAAAAAAAGGCAATTAAAAAATTGTTTTTAACCCCACAGGTCATAGTGTGTGTTGTCCCCTTGTTGATTACTAGTTTTCTATCCTTAATAAAGGAAGAAAAACTGTCAGATGTTGTAATCCCAAGGGGGGTTCTAAAAAGTAGAACGGCGTCGTCGGCGTATAATAACACCGGTACAGGTACGCCATTGATGTGGGGGGCATCTGCATTAATCTTTTTCAGAATGACATCGATTCCATTGATAAATAATATAAAAAGGGGGGCCAATACACAGCCCTGCCTTAACCCTCTTTTAACACCAAATTTTGGGGTGCTTTTGCCTTTGGTGCCGAAGCGCACACATGCTTGTAGGTTCCCGTACAACTTGGCGAGGAAGAAGATTATGCCCTCAGGAGCTCCCAAATGTAACAAAGTTGGCCATAAGATAGAGAGTGGTCTACCATGTCAAAGGCGCTCCTTAGGTCAGCAAAGTTGTGGTAAAGTGAACCAGGTTTTACATCAGTATATTTCCCGATCAGTAAATCAAGATTGATGCACTGATAGAGTGTACCCCTGTCAGCCAGTATGCCCTCTCGCTCGACCCGTTCCTCTAACCTGGCAAGCATGACTCTACTCATGATCTTAACTGAGGAGTCAAGAAGAGAAATGGGGCGATAATTCTTCACATCAGACCTGCTGCCCTTTTTTATAAATCGGGACAATGGTAGATTCTCCCCAGGTTTTGGGGGCCTCAGTACACACAGCTGCATTAAAAACATTAGCCAGGAGAGGTCCCCACATCTCAGGTGCTGCCTTGTATACATCTATTGGCACCCAGTCAGGGCCTTGGGCTTTGCCCCCTTACTCGCACGTATGCCAAGTTCAACCTCACCAGCTGTTATATCCAATGGTAAAACAACCCACCTGCTAGGGTTGGTGTCTACACTTCCATTGGTATCAAAGATGTTAGAAAAGTGAGCGACCCACCCTACGCTCGGGACATTAGAGGTCAACTCTGGTATCTTTGTCTTTAAGAAAAGGAGAATTGACCGTCACCCAAAATAGAGTACTATTGGATAACTCCACTGCTTGATTAATAGAGTCCCAGGCCAACTGCTGTAAATCACTCTTCCTCTGTTTTAGTGCAAGCTTGTATTCCACCCTTAATTTAATAATTGAAGCTGTGTCCCTGGGCTTTTTTTGCAAGCGCCTGTTTAAGTTTCGATAATGAAATAATACATAAATGATTGAACCAACCTAGTTCATTTCTACGCTGACCGGTATTGTGTTTAGTGAACCTGGCAACAATAGAATTATTAATGCCAAGGAAAGAGGTTAAAATCTTCTCATAATCAGCACTATTTTCAAGGATGAAAATAATATCTGCCAAACTATCCTTCACTATGGAACTGATTAGGTTGTGGGCCTTATCCCCTCTCCATCTTAATCTGACTCAGTTGGGTCTGTGTGGCTTAACATGTGTGATTGTAATTTACTTTAACCAAGCTACCACCCCAAAAACTAGTGTCCAGGATGATGTAATTGTGATCACTTAATGTGGTTACTTCAATTCTGGGGGGGACACAACACGAGATAATATCGGAGGAAACAATCACATGGTCAATAACAGAGCTAGAGTGCCGGTTTTTAAAAGTTGGAATGGTTTGGCCATTTACATCTTTCGAGTAGTCAATAATTTCCAGGTCATAACAGCCCATGAATTTGTGTAGTGCTTCTCCATAGCTGTTACGTCCAAAACGCAATTCCCATCCCGCATTATTTGTGACCCCGCAGACCTTGTGTTGATAGTTCACATAATGTGGTATTAAAATCACCCACCCAAATAAAATCAAAAGTAACATTCCCTTCTAAACATAAATTTAATGGTACTGGCCGGGTCGGTTACTACTTTCACCCTAGTGTTGTTGAAAATATTATAGTAGTTTAACAGTAGGATATTACGCCCTGTCGTCAAGAAGCCAAAGAATCTGAACATGGTCTCCCACAGTAACATACGTTTTTATTACTATTGGGCGAAGAATAGTTACTAATATCAGAAGACCACCTTTCGCTCTCCCTGGTCCGGTACCCCGCGCTGGCAGATAAGAAACAAATCCCTCATAACTGACATCTTCCCTGCACCACGTTTCTTGGAAACAGAGGATGTCGTAGGTGTTAATAAAATTCGACCAACTTAGAACATTCCCCTTAGATTTTAATCCTGCAACGTTCCAGCTAACGATTGTAATCCCTTTACCCCTTGTTCTTAAGCAATATGACATCAAAAGACCGTTAATGCCATCTCCCTTATTTTGGTTTCCATGGCTTTGGGCCCCATTCTCCGTGGACAGACAATTGGCCACCACATTTAACTTCAATGCTATTATATTATCAACAGTCTTGTATAACTGACCACTTCGAGTCTCACCAAGTTTACACTGGTCTTCCTGGGCAAGTCAGTCATTTGCATCCAAGGAGTTTAGAGGGGTAATCGGAATTTACTGCACCCGACAAAATCTAACGCTGGTGGATTCAGAATGTATAAGCTGCAACAATTTCACCTGCCTTGAGTTTTCCCTGAAAATGGGGTACAACCTGCAAATGATCGTGCTTACCATACCGAATCTATACATCCCAGTGTTTATTGGGCATCTTCCACCCATTTCATTTTTGCAAGTTTGATACGGTAATTACCTGATGCTACATAAATTGCACCATTTGTAATTGCCTGTGGAAACAAACCATTATCAAGGCACTTCTAACCAGGAGCATAAGAATTGAGAAAGTATAGCTCATGCTAGTATTACCATGAATAGCCATAAACTGTGTGCTAGAGCAGATTTGTTTATAAAGATTAATTGTATTGCAAAATTTACATAGTGATCACTATCCCATGTGTGGCTCTGGTCTGTGGTGGCGGGCACAGGTAAATGCGGTGATGTTGATGTGTGGGCAGGACGGGGGGGAAGTTGACAGACGGAATAGGTATAAATAAATGACTATTTATTCATCTGTCTGCTTCCCTCCCTGCCGTGCCCTGGCCTGCCCCCCGCGCTTACCTGAACCAGCTGCCACAGGCTCTGTAGTGTTAATCTACATGGGTAGCATGCTATACCATGTACGGTGTTCACTGTTACATCCATTTTGTGTGGGTTATTTAATGTTTTGTAATAGCATTTATATAGCACTTACAACCTAAATCGGAGAGAAGGCATAAATGATGAAAGAAAGGATAATTAGACAAGCAGGGGAATACAACTTGGGGGAAAAATACTTTACATCAATGGGATGTTGTAGAAAATGTAATTAACAGGCTCTGTAAAAGGTGGTATGTGAGCAGAATACATGCAAGCATCCTTTAAATGAATCAAACAGGAACATGACTGCCAAATGGACCCTGTTGTATGTGTGACACATGCCAGTGTATTTAGTTAAGTTTATAAACGTATTTAAGGTTTAATTGATAGTGGAACACCAGAAACCTACAACAAAGCCACCAGAAAGGTACCAGCATTATCAGAAATCCTAGAAAAAGGACCCCTGGATCATAATGAGTAGTCACAAGCAGTATATGTGTATCTCTGTCTAGTGGGTGAAATGGGAGCCCGCGAAGGCTCATCTTTAGACGTTCCCCCAAACCACCAGTCAGTATATCTGACCATAAGTGTCCAGTCTGAGACCTTCGTTGGGGCTTGCTCAGTGTCACGCTCCACAGAGTTGCAGGGCCCCGCTATGGTGTCATGGTGTATCATTTGGCTGTCGTCAGTAGGAAAGTTCTGAGGGACATCAAATATCCCTTGGCTGGGAAGACAGGGAAAGCATCATGCAACATTTCTCAAAGTCTTTGTTACTGTAGGTCAGTGACTAAATCCAATTCTTGTGTCAGAGATGATGATCGTCCCCTGCCCCAAAAGGGAGCTACCCGCCTATGTGCTTAGAGTAGGGCTAAGTGCCAAGCCAGGTCCTCCCTGACCTTGAAACAAGCATCATCGGACTGGTTTTGGGGTTTCACCCCTCAGCCAGGCTAGCTTAACTCCAGTGGCAGTAGGACTAAAGCAGCCTATTGGCGGTAGGACGTTGCGATGTCCCATGCCCTCCCCAGCACAGTGACATTTTGGTCTTCAGGCACCTCAAAGTGGAAAGTATTCAGTAGCCCCCCCCCCCCCCCCCCCCGCCCAAGTATGCACAGACAGCTGGACAGGACCACGCTAAGTGAAAAAGGTTAAGCCCGAGTTAGCTGCATCTAGCCCTGCATCGCCCCCTAATCAACTGTACAAAAGTCAGTCTTTTTCCAGTGCCCACATCCTTTGAAAGGCTCATTGAGCCGATTAGACTCCATAATACAAATGGCGGTTTCAAAAATTAACCAGTCACTGGGAATGGAGTCTTCCACACCCAGAGATGAAATTTCCTGCTGACAGGAGATGCAGATAACCTCCCCCTCGTTCTATACCCTCTCAGTTTGTCAATAAAACAGAAATCTGCGCCAAGAACCCAACTCCGCACAGTCACTTTGCATCACTTTCAGTAGGCACTGCAGCATAGCATTTACCAGTCACCCAGAGGCACTGGTTCACTGTGACTTCAGCCACTAGGAAGACAAAATAGAGACACTGATAAAGTAACTCTTAGACATCACCAGAAGGATAAAATTGTATTTAATTTAAAGCTTTAAAATTGAACTGTAATAAAAGTGCATTATGCAAGTGGTCAAGAAGGGCACTAAAACTCCTGTGACTGGACATCTTTTAGTTCTGCTGAAGATCCCTTGGCAGTCTTCCTGGGTAGAAGCACTGCCTGTATGTTCGGTAGCACACCACCTTCTGCAATGGTCACACCAGAAAACAGTTTGTTCAGTTCTTCGTCATTCCTGACCGCCAGCTGCAGATGTCGAGGAACAATTCTGGATTTTTTGTTGTCCCGGGCAGCATTTCCTGCCAGTTCCAGTACTTCTGCAGTGAGGTATTCCAAAACAGCAGCCATGTACACTGATGCCCCAGAACCGATCCGCTGTGCGTAGTTGCCTTTCTTCAGAAACCTGTGGATGCGGCCAACTGGAAACTGCAGACCAGCCCTGGAGGACCTAGTCTTGGGACCAGCCTTCTGCTTCACAATTTTCTTGCCACGTCCAGACATACTTGACCTTTAAAGAGATCAGATTAATTGCAGTTAGATCAAGTTAATAAAGCTAAACAAGCTACTTGCCCAACAAAGCCTAGTAGGACCACTGAGCCAAATGCAAAAACTATTGCAGCAGAAGCAATGAGGAAAAAAGCCAAGTTAAAGATTTGAGAAGCAGCCCCAGATTATATTCTGCGTTACGAGCTAAGAACCTTCAATCCAATAAGAAAACTGCAGAAAGGTGCACACATTCTGCTACTTTCAAAGATCAAGAGTAATACAAGCAACAACCAAAACTTAAATCAATATGTCCATTGAAATTTGATAACTTCAACCTGCTGGGCAATATTAAATGTAAAATGCAGTGAACAAAACTGAAACTACGATTTGTCTGAACTTTGAGCAGATGGCAACATTTCCAACTATCCTGTGTAGGAAATATTGCCATCTGCTCAAAGTTCAGACCAATCGTAGTTCGTTTTGTTCACTATTGATCTCATTTTAGGACAAGATGAGGCTTTGATAGTGGGGGTAGTAGATCATACCCTCATTACACAAGAATGGTCATAAGCCAATGATCCAGACACCAATTTTCACAATTTGACTGCTCTGCATCTGGAACTATCGACCAAATCTATAATAGGCCTCAAAAGACTTCAAACTTCGCCTCCCTGTTATAAGCTGGCATCCCAGTTTTGAATTCTGCTTCAGGAACCAGGAAAGACTTTCATTGACTATCTTTGAAACAGACTAAAAAAAAAATCTGGGTTACATCTTTGTGTATCACACAAAACTGGTCCTACGAGTATTTTGGATAAGTTAGCACTATAACCACCAAGAAAGGTTTAGGTCAAGAGAATATCAGCTTCTTGATGTTCCTAGATTCAAGCTGGAAGGGGAGGTAGGTCTTTTTCGTATGCTGCTGTGCAAAATAGGAAACAGCCTACGCTCAATTCTCCAGTTAGAAACGAAAGATTGGAGATTGATAATCTGGAAAATGTGACCGAGTCACCAGATGTAAATCAAATCAGTTTTGTGCATTAGTATGGCAGTCAAAGGTTATTTTATGCTGATAGGAGGGCTGCCACTTTGTCACAAGGATGTCGTCATCAGTGATGTCACTGACCATGTCATGAGTGATGTAATATGTGTCGTCATCGGCAGTGCATTGCACCCACAAGTTATAGTGAGTCCAACTACCTATGACGTGGGAATTTCAATGGTTTTATGTGAGTAAAATTTCCACCTAACTATGACTGGTGTGAAACCTATGGTTTTTTCAGTGTATATATATATATATATATATATATATATATGAAACCCCTCATTTTGTTCCTTTTCAAATTAAATGTATTAAGTGTTACCACTTAACTCCAATCAAGTGGACTTCAGATGTGCCATACTTTTGTCATAAGTAAGACTGTTAGCGTTCTAGTTGTTCTTTTGAAGACTCTGGGACATTATGTCAATGGGCTATAGTTGTAGCCCAAATATCAGCCAGATGTAGCCCATTTGTTGTTTTTTTTGTCTCTGGTGGCCATATTTGGGCTCTAACATATATATAGCCCAATATATATTTTTTCAAAGTTAATATTCGTAAAAACCACTGGAGCATTTAACGAGACATAGCAAAGGCACATCGGGGTACCAGTCCCTACAATTTTGCCAAGTTTAGTGGAAATCCATTCAGCCGTTCGGGCTAAAAGTGAGTTCGACCGCCCTAAGGAAATTAACATGGAGAAAACACGTTTTGGGACCCCCTATACTCTCGGCCCCCGCTTGACGAATCCCCCACATTTTCAGGGGCGGAGCAAAGCACAAACTTTGAGAAATTTGCGAAGATTCGTCCACCGGCGCCGAAGTCATTCCCAATAGAATGTTGCGGATTTCCTATGGAAAGTAAATCCTAACTAGAACTACCTACTGGCAACCGCCAGTAGGAGATTATATATATATATATATATATATATATATATATATATATATATAAATAAATTAGGATAGTAGGGTCTGCTATCCTACTATGGTCACCGCAAATTTTTGCTTCACTGGTTTATGACTTAATGTGGCTGTGGGCCTGCTAATCAGACCCACAGCCTGCTGTTCTCTCTAAATTATTGCCAATGCACTCTAGGTGCATTATGAATTGGAACTGGTTCACCTTATTGGCCCCTGTAACAGTGTACCCTAGGTACCCAGGGCATAGGTGTTTCCAAGGCCTACCAGGGGCTGCAGCATGTATTGTGCCACCCCTGGCCTGGCCTCCACATTTAACACAACTGGCTGATCGCTCAGCTGGGGTAAGTTGGTGGAATCACCTCTTGCTTAGATATAGTATCCCTATATCTAACCTTAAACTGGACACATATGCTCCTATCAGCCACGCCTATGGAAGGCCTCATCAATCCTGGAGGCAGAGTGCTTGGAAATATGTGAGATGGTGCTCACATGAGCTGAGCCTGTCTGCAGCTGTCGGGAACCACTCCCTAAGCTGTTCCAGGATACTGCCATACCATATACTCTTAAGTGCATTATAATCCTCGCGGTTATATGCTATCTTTGGTTTGGCTTTATCAAAACATGTCGAGTAAGGTCATACGAATTGGAATACTATCCCCTCGACAGTTCTGTCGACGGGGATAGCATTCCACCCTTCTAGAGGGACACGACATGTGTGTAGCCTTAACCCTGGTTAAAGTTAACCAGAGCCTCAGCATCACAAAATGGATGCTGCCACCACAGACACGAGTCTGACCCCCTGCTGCTGGGAGTCCTTCCAGCGAGGGAGGCTTGGACAAAGGGTTTCCTGCCTTGGGAGGTGCGAGCACCGCCCCAGACAGGGTTTTGTGTATTGGGTAGGACAGGGCTGAATAGCTTGAGACATGCCCGGAGCACACAAGGTGTCCCCGTGCATAAGCCAGTCCAAACCGGTCCTGGGACTTTCCAGACCCAGGCCTGGCGAGGAGCTGGACAAAGGAAAGGGGGTGTAACCGCCCCCCTTCCAGGTTCCACCCAGAGGAGGGACCTAGTAGGTGATCCACCCCTTAGATTGGGAATAAGAGTGGGAGCAGTGCCATTGCACAGCAGATCATCCTGAATCAACTTTACACGAAGAAAACGACGACTGGACTTCGACATTCTGCTGCACAGAAGACTGAAGAGAATCTCCCTTGTGGCCTAGGAGTGGCCACCTTGTGAACACAGGTACCAACCAGCGAATCGACGTCTGCTTTGCCGCCACCTCCCGCCGGAGCCCAAAGCCTGACAAAACCCAGACTCCTCACAGCCCGATCCACAGTCCCTGCAAAGAAGGGACCCGTGGAGGCACCGAGAGATGTGGGACCGGACTTCTTGGAAGACACCCGAAGAGCTGACAGCGCAGCACCAGAGGCATCCTTGACGTTGTGCTTTGGGGACTGAGAACCCCCACCACCGAGCAGCCCTTGCACCGAAGATCAGCCCCCCCCAGCATCTCCACGATCTGCGTGGGGCCCTTTTGCATTGTGCCACTCGACACGCCATCCCGGCCACTAGCCACGTGGTCAGCGGCCATCTTGGTGACGAAACCGAAGAACTACACTGCGGGTCTGGTTGCTCCAGACTTGCCCTCGCTCCTGTAAAAAGGAGCACCCACTCTGACCTTGCTGGTCCGAGTACTAAGCCTTTTTTGACTCCTGCGTGGCTTGCATTAGCCAAGGCCTGTTTGCTCCGATCAAGTTGCCGATACCGCCAACAGCGAGAAGCCTGCGTGTGACAGCTTGTGACCGACTCCTGGACATCTTCAACCTATGGTGTCCACGTGGCTGCAGAGAGAAGCTACACCTCAATGCCTGTTTGCACCCGACATCGCCTGGTTCCACGGTAGTCACTGGCTAATGACTGAACATTCCCACTCTGCTTTCAGGTCTTCACATCTTCAGATCCACCCTTGGATCCACCGGAACTCTTCACCTCGAGCCGCCGGCAGCATCTTCAGCTCCAAGCACCATCGACCAGCGTGACGAAACCCGACACTACTTCGACCCTGTGCACCCGCTTCCTGTGGGTGAGGTAACTCAGCTCCGCCGGTGTTCCTACACTGGTACACACCTCTAGGGCCTGTGTCTCAAGTTTCAGCTTTCTAGGTCACTCGGAAGGTTCCGAACTAACTAACTTTGTACTTTTTACGCACCATAGACTTTGCATTGGTGAGTGCGTGCACTTTAAACACTGCACCCGAGTCCCGCGGGCCTTTCCCGACTTAGTCACTGCTAGTCTCGAATAGCTCCAGCTATTCCCAAGGCCTGTTTCCTTTCCGATTGGTATCTTATACCACTTTCTTAGTATATGGTTTAGGTGGCCCCTAGGGCTCATCCATATTGTGCAACTTTTGTGTATTTTAAACTGTCTTGTGTTTAATCAATGTTGAACCGCACTGGGGTGAGAGTGGGGCAACTGATGTACGTCCTGAAGAAGTTAGCTTCTAAATCTGCTACCACTATTCCCATGGGGGGGGGGGGGGGGGGGGGGGGGAGAAGAGTAATGGAACATGGCTGAAGACTACAGTATTTGAGCAGTTACTAGCTTGAACTCAGCACGGGCCTTTGCTGCTTCATTCCTAATACTATAGATGTAAATCTATACAAGGTGCGATTTGTCTGGGGAGGGGAAAACAAGTTCCTGCATAGACCAAAGCTAGCATGCAATTTAAAGGACTGTCAGAAAAAATGGGGGGGCGGGGGGGATTAGGTGAGAGCCATCGCATTTTTTTTTGCAATCACAGTTGTGTTTCATCTGGGAAACAAAAAGGACCAATAGAGCACGAATAAGCCGAGCTTTTCCGGCAATATTTGGAAAGGTGTACAGCAGCATTTCAGGGAGGCGTGTAACAAGCATGTGCACCACTTGGAATTTAAAGTAAGCCTTTGGTTATGAATAATAAACTGGTAATTGGAGGGGGGGTGAAAACATGCAAGCCAAGTACTGACGGACATGCATTTTCGAGGAGTGTGGGGGGTGGGGGGGTGGGAGGAGGAGATGTGAGGCAGGGTGAGGGACAGGAAACCAGACAGGCATTTTCGAGGGGGGGGGGGGTGAGGCAGATGAGGGACAAGAAACCGAACTGAAAGGAGAAAAGGCTAGGAAACTAATGAGGATATTAATGGGGAAAAGCTTAAGAGCATCATTTACTACTGAGTAAAGATCAGGATCTAGACAATGGGACTGCGGAGCAGAATGCAGTTAAGCATTGCTCCATGTCAACCACTAACAATTAACACCCACATCCATACAAGCTACAGCTGCACAAATCACGCCACACACCGACTATACAGCCCAATGCAACATTGTAAAACTCCTCTGTGTCATTCGCCCCTTGCTTAACTCAAACAACGGGTACCTCATGGTGGGTCAATTTGTGACTAGCTTTATTAACAGGATATTCAAAGGCAGTCTTCAGTTAGCCTACGTTTTGCTAGAGGAAAATTAGGTCGCCCTACACCAATAATTCCTTCAATAGCTCTTTGAGGAAGGAAACACTAGAAAAACCAAGTATTCGAGGGTAGAATATTTTACTCATATATGCTGGCGAATAGAAGTACATTTTCTGAAAAACCCCTAAATGAGCATCCTCTAACAATGGAGAGAGTTGGGTGGCAATAAAGAAACATCACACCAAGCTTAGAAAGGTACACATCCAGAAAAATAAATAACCAAGCCGTATTAAAACAGCATGGTCCATTTTGAATATGTGACGTTTTTCCGCATACAAATACCCCACATACCATCACTCCGCAAAAAATGATTCTGCAAATACTATCACTCCGCAAATTAAGACAACGCAAACTTTTACAACAAATATGCCTTTACCACGCATGCCTTTACAACGCAAAGGCATCCATGTTAAAGGAATACACATTGTAAGAGTTTTAAAGGTGAGTACCCTGCAAAAAACACTAACCTACACCACACCAACACCAAAACACTACCCTAAACCACTACCCTACATTACACAAACAGTGCCATGAACCCTAAAAAAACTACCCTATACTACCCTACACCCACATTCTAAAAACACTACACAAACACAACCCTAAACCACTAGCCCGCATGACCCTACACTACAAACCTACCCCCCGCATGACCCTACACTAACACTACCCTAAACCACTACACCCAGCATGACCCTACACTACAAACACTACCCCCAGCATGACCCTACACTAACACAACCCTAAACCACTACCCCCAGCATGACCCTACACTACAACACTACCCCCAGCATGACCCTACACTACAAACACTACCCCCAGCATGACCCTACACTACCCCCAGCATGACCCTACACCTCAACACTACCCTAAACCACTACCCCCGCATGACCCTACACTACAACATTACCCTAAACCCTAACACACTACCCCCAGCATGACACTACCCTAAACCACAACTCCCCGCATGACCCTACACTACCCTAAACCACAACTCCCCGCATGACCCTACACTACCCTAAACCACAACTCTACACTACCCAATCACTACCCCAGCACGACCCCCCACCACTAAAAAATTAACCCAAACCCCCTTACCTCTCTCGTCGTGGATCAACATTCCTCCTGGTTCCATCTTCTTAAAGTCTATTATTTTTTCACAACGCATGTGCATTTACCATACATGCCTTTACAACATAATTCGTTGTAAAGGCCTGCGTGGTAAATGTACATGCGTTGGGAAAAAATGCGGAGTGATGGTATGCGAGATCAATGGTATGCGGACTGAAAGTCAGCAGAAAAATAAAAAAATGCGGAGTAACCGTGCCCTACCTCGATTTTACCTAAACTTGCATCAAGCACCCTACCCTTCAAGGAGAGTAGGAAGAGATCTTTGCAAAGTTATCAAATTACCACCACCAGCCAGGTGTGAGTAGCGCTCCAAGTTTGGTTTTTAGTTTTGCAATGCTGCAAATTTGTGTCTTAGAATGACGAACTACAATTCCCAGAATGAATAAGGAGTATATATATATATATATATATATATATATAAAAAAAGAGCCAACATTCGACAGCTTGATATTGCTGTGAAACAAAACGAGTCATTACCTGGGGGCATTCTTTAGGTAGACCCTTGAACGCGCTTTAAAGTCACGTCAGCTACATGTGTATTATAGATTTAACATTTATTTATGAAGAAAAATACAATATATTTTATATCTAATACAAGTCGGCAAAGCCAGGCCCTGCCTGCACCTTATGGCTACGTACTTCACCCACCTAACCTACTAGCCACTAATCAAATGATTAACGACATTTTACTCACAGTTCAATCTCAAAATGATATAACATTTTAAAACGCGTTAAGCAGCTAAAATATAAGGCAATCCAAATCATCAAAGTCCCTCTACATGAAACGGACCAGGGCCTCCTTACCTTTTACTTGCAGTTACACCAACGATTGCAACTTCAAATGGCTACTGCCTGCTTAACCCGGAGACGCTCCTTTTAAACCTTACCGAGACCGGCTCCCACCTGCTCTGGCCATTAATGCTAATTGCTGTCACCTGTGTCTTCCTCGCGCTCCCTCGCCCCTTTTCCTTCTCGCTCGCGCATATCCACGTACCAGGAAACGGAACTGGAATCGTGATTGCAAGGGAAGAGAAGCAATGTGCTTGTAAGATGTCACTCCTGCATGTTGCAGTCACGGCGCCAACATATTTTTTGGAGAAAACAGATGCTTCTTGTTTCAAGGGTTAATAAACAATTCGTCTGAATTTAGGAGGTCAGGAGTGAACTGAAGAAAGACAGAGGAAGTGGAGTTTGGAACTTTTATTATTATGACCTTCCTTAAATCAGCACAATGGTATTTCAATGGAGTTTGTTCCAGAGTTTATTTCCGATTTGAAATTTGTATTTACCTAAAATCTCAGCATGCAGACTCAGAGTATTAATGAATGTGATTTAATGAAATTTAAGGAAACACCAAGTCCCTGAAAAACATTTCCGTTTCTTGACTTTCCATTTTACAGCACTATGCATTCTGGGACTTGCAGTCTTTATTTTAATTATCTCTTTTGAAGTAGAGTTCGCCCTACATTACCCAGTGGGCGTTTGTTCACGTTTCACTAGCACCGAAGGCAACGCCTTTTTGAAATTACCTGATTATGAGTGTGAGAAAGAGGGTTCTTGGTTGAGGGGGGCAGTGGTGAGCTTTTCTCAAGCAACAGCCACAATCTTTTTTAGGGGGAAACACAAAAAGTCACAAAATTAACCAGGGTTTAACCCTCTAGTAGCTTGGCACAAAGCAGTCAGGCTTAATTTACAGACAATGTGTAAAGAATTTCTGCACTACTTAAACAGTAATAAAGTGAAAACCCAACACAAGGAAGACCCCACACCAATTTTTAAAAATATAGTAACGTTTAATACACTTTTTGACACCAAAACAAAAAAAATCCAATGAATAAAATCGGAGATATGCAATTTTGAAGATCTAGCTGAAAATAGTGCCTAGAAGCACAACGCACCATCTGTTGTTATCTGGTCACGCTGGACCAGAGCAAATGACACAAGTTCAGGCCGAATGCGATGGAATGGGGCCACCCACAGGGACCATGTTAGGAGGCTGAGAATTGTACCTTATGTCCTGGGTGTGGGGTGTTGCGGAAGTCCGCGTTGAGTTGCTTTACTTGGCATCGGCTGCAATGCAAGATCATGCGTCGAGTTGCATTGCTTTGTGTCAGTTCCGATAAGGAGTTGCAATGGCTGCATTGGATTGCACTGCGGTTCGTCTGTTCCGATGGGGATCACAGCTGGGCTGGCGGAATATCTTTATCCCCACTTAGAAGGGTCCAGGACTGGAGACGCACCGATCGGGGAGTTGGGACCAGAGTCCAGGTGCAGGGTAAAAGGTTGTTGGGGCACTTGGATTCACTCTTGTGGTCCTGGGTTCAAGGCGTAGGTGTAGTCCTTCTTCCCCAGACAGCAGGGCAGCAGCGCAGTTCTTCTTGCAGGCAAAGGAGCAGGGCAGCAAAGCAGCTGGCCAGTCCTTCTTGCAGCAGGGAAGCAGAGCAGCCGGGCAGTTGTTCTTGCAGCAGGGAAGCAGAGCAGCCGGGCAGTTGTTCTTGCAGCAGGGAAGCAGAGCAGCCGGGCAGTCGTTCTTGCAGCAGGGCAGCAGAGCAGTCCCTCTTGTGAGCCTTCCACAGGTCCAGAAGGGATCTGAAGAGTTTGGTCTGACGGTCCAATATTTATGCCTGTTGCCCATTTTGAAGTGTAAGAAGCTTCTGGAGAACCCCCCCCCCACTGAGGTGTCTTGAATTTCCTGCCTCCCTGCCCTTGTCCCAGTCGGTCTGGGGCCACAATCAGCTAATGTGAAGTACTCTATGAGTGTGAAGTGCAAGTGTGGTAGGTGACAGCTCACCCCCTCATCAAGCCAGGATGGCCCATCCTGCCAACACACAGACCCTCTATTGTGATACAGTCTGGGAGGAATGCACAAAGGCCAACTGCCAACGACACTTTTTTTTTTTAACTCTTAATTGGTAATAACTGAACTGCCAACAACACTTAATCATGTGACCCAGGTAAAGGCTGCAGGCACCAAATGTCATGAAAATGCCAATTTTCTAAAAGGATCAAAATCAAACATTGGGCACCCTATATTCCAACGGAACCTGGGCAATTAAGGCCGTATGTACAAAACAAAGTTCCAGTAGGAATACTTCAAAATACTTCCCCAGGGGCTAACAGACTCAATGGCCCTGCTAACACAATTAATGCACTCTACTCTCGTAAAGCTATTGATTTAATCAATAGGTAATTGATTTATACATGTATAAACAAATATACATATATACTCAAACACCCAAGTAGGATCTGTGGAACAATAGGAGCCCCTTTAGTGGAGCATTTTTCACAACACGGACATGCTACATAGGACATAACCTGGCAAGTAATGAGGCTCCCAAACAAAATCCATGAGGTAGCAAGCACAGCATCAAACTACTCATAGGAATGCAGATAGATTGAACATGTGAAATCTATGGGCATAGGCCTTAATATGATTGATAAATGCATTTAACTTTCTATTACCATCCAAAACTAGATCCAATGTCATGTATTATTTTTTGTATGTGTTTTGTTATTGTTTTAGTCTTATTTTATTCAGATAGAAATTGGTTATTTTTCTAAGCCGGTGTAGTTTTTTCACTGTGTTTCTGTGTATAGATGTACACATGCTTTACACATTGCCTCTGAGATAGGTCTGACTGCTCATGCCAAGCTATCAAGGAGGTGAGCAGGGGTTATCTTAGCTGTGTGCCTACCTTACCCTGACTAGAGCAAGGGTCCCTACTTGGACAGGTTGCAAACTACTTCCAACTAGAGACCTCCATTTCTAACATTGGTGGTCGGCGGTGAGGATAAGACTGCGTTTGTACTTTATATACAGTGATTAGTGTACACTACTACCAGATTGCAGTCCACTACGCAACTGCATACTGTTTTTGATTTTTCTCTTCTTTTGCAACTCCTGAGTTTTTGGTCTACAAATCGTGTCTCAGTCTGGGGGGCCAGTGGTTAGAGCTGCAGAGTCAGTGTTTGAGATGGAGAGGTTGGGATCCTACTCGGTACCTCAACTAAAAAAAATCTGCAAGAAGCTCAAATGTCCTACATGGTGCCTCACTAAGAAGGAGGAGCGCCAAAAGTCACTGAGGGCCTGGGTGGAGAAGGGGGAGGCTGGTTATCACACAGAGGGGTGGGGGATGAGTCTGTGGATGAGGAGGTGGAGAGCCTGCCTTAGGATTTTGTGAACAAGGATCCGCCTGGGAGGAAGGCACCTTCCAGGGCAAGCAGCACTGTTTCTTCCAGAGGTCTGTCCCCAGAGGAGCTGAAAGACATGCAGACACCAGGAGCCATCAGTTTGCGCTAGAAATACTAAGGATGGAGCAGGAAAGATCTCCAAAAGGTTGAAGTTCCCGTGACTCTGTTTTTATACTAGCTGGCTCAGCGAACACTGGCAAACGTGCACTTTGAGTACCATGGCAAATTTTTGCCTGGCCTTCACGGAAGACCACATAGCTACCATTCTAGCAGGACCATCCCTATTACCAGACACTCCATTGGGAAGTACCAACACCGCTAGGGATGAGTGGGATAAACTGTCAAATTAGAATAGCCCTCCACGGAGCATTAATGACTGAATATCTCCGGGCAGGGGCGGCACCAGCCAGTCTATTGCTAAGGTTGGAACCAAAGATTTTCCTGGAGGATAAGCAGTTCCGGGTGGACTGGAGCTATATAGCTAACAAGTGCACCCGGGACTGGCTTATTTTAATCATCAACACTGCTAAACGCCTAAGTGAGGAGTTGCTCACTGAAATACTGGACATGGAAACTAATATAAAAAATGACACCACCATACTTGATGCGAAAGAACAACTAGCCAAGATCCAGACTGACTTGGGAGAATACCAAGCATACATGGTGAACCAGAAAATAAAAGGTTTAAGACGTAACCTGGATAAGTTTAGCCATGAATGGGCTTTCCCATTTACTGAGGACCAATACTATCAACCGACCAATGCCCAAAATCCGGCACCTCAGCGTGGAAGGGGAGGCAGACAGCAGGCCAGGAGAACTCCCAACAACTGGGCGTTTGACAATACAAGCAGCGAAGAGGATGATTTGGACATGCAACCCCCACAAGGCAATGCCCGAGTGAGATTCAAACCTCAGGGTACTTCTGATCAGGACCTAGGAGCCCTATTTAGGGCTTTTTTAGGGCAGCATCAATCCAGCCAGAGGGGGCCTACACGAGAGGCAGGGGCAGAGGACGAGCCAGACATATCACCAACACAAACCAACAAGCCAACTCTCCAAGGATCACCCGCAGCAGGGGCCGAACGCCAATATAACCCCGTTGGAGAATATAGTGGTGAATCTATCAGATTACCCATTTACACCAAATGAAAATGCTGTGTTGAATAAAGGCCTTGGCTTCGTTCCGACCCCCAAACATGACAGTTTTCAACTAAGAGGCGAACTCAGTGGAGTAATGAGAAAAATCAAACTACGCAAGTTCTTTGAGGGCAAAGAGAACACTTCCATCAATACGGATTTTTCTACAGACCTAAGGCGACCTTCAAACTTCACACCCCTGAACCAGCAAGTGGGCCCTGAGGTGACAGTTTTTGAGCAAAAAGTCCTACAGGACATCGCGGACTTAGAAAAACAACAGCACTTCAACAAACCTAGTAATATGTCAAAAACCGATTGGATGGCAGTCAAATCACTGCAAGACAACGATCTTATCACCATCAAACCGGCCGATAAGGGAGGGGCGGTGGTGGTAATGAATACCTCTGACTATGAGGCAGAAGTCAACAGACTTCTAGGGGTCAGAGAACATTACCAACCTCTGGCTAGAGACCCTACACCTGAATTGCAAACCACTATACAAACTATGGTGGCTGCTGCCCGAGAAAAGAAGTGGATCACGGCAAAAGAGGCGGACTTCTTGATTAATCCATCCCCCAGAATACCAGCGTTCTATATTGTGCCCAAAATCCACAAACCACAACGTCCCCCCCCCCCCCGGGTAGGCCAATAGTTTCTGGCATAAACTCCGTACTTGAGCCACTTTCCCAGTTCGCGGATTTCTTCCTGCGTGAATGTGTTATCACACAACCTTCATACGTACAAGATACAACTGACATTCTGAGACACCTTCAAACGGTCCCATACAACCCTGATGAGAATCTATTGGTGACGATTGACATCGAGTCACTCTATACTAGCATACCCCAGGAGGCGACACTGGTGGCAGCAGCCCGCTCCCTGGGGGAGCTAGAATGGTTCTATGACACAGCACAGACCCTAGTACTGCAATGCATTGAATTAGCCTTGACACGCAACTTCTTTGCATACAAACAACAACTATTTTTGCAGACCTCTGGAACTTCGATGGGGGCTACTTTTGCCCCCAGCCTGGCATGTATCTATGTCGGCCAATTCGAAGCCAACTACATCTATCATGCATCTAATCTCTTCCAGGGGAACATTGTCCTCTGCAAGAGGTATATAGATGACATCCTGTGCATCTGGAGGGGAACCCCAGAGACATTAGATTGTTTTCTATCATGGCTCAATACCCTTGATAGATGTCTCAGGTTCACTTGGTCTGTGGACCGGCACAAAGCCACCTACCTGGACTTAGACATCAGTGCCACAGATAACAAACTTGTAACATCAGTACATCAAAAACCCACAGACAAGAACTCGCTGCTACACTACAAATCATTCCATCCAAGGGCCCTGCGAGACAACCTTCCGGTGGGACAATTTATGAGGTATCGGAGAAATTGTACCACCACCAGCAGTTTCATGGAACAGTCCGAAGAACTGACTGACAAACTCATCGCCAGAGCTAACCCCCGAAAATCGGTGAAGCAGGCAAAGAAACGGGCACTAAACACTCCCAGAGAGGCTTTACTGGAGCGACAACCGAAAGAATCCAAGGACTGCATCCCAGTGATCACCACCTTTGGACCACACTCCACAAAAATTCGTCAAATAGTGAGGAGACATTGGCATATTTTGAGCACCAACTCAATGCGAATGCCACCCCCTAAGTTTGCCTTCAAGCGATCTTCCAGTCTGAAGGACCGGCTGGTCCACACACGACCCCAAGTCAAGCTGCCTCATTCTAACCTCCCCCCGGGCCACTATACATGTGGAGAATGTACCATCTCTCCACTAACCACGAAAACCAGTTCCATCATCAGGACCAATGGAAGTACCTGGCACCTAAACAGTTTCAGTAACTGCAACACGTGCAACGTGATATACAGATTATCCTGCCCATGTGGGTTGCACTACATAGGGTTAACCACCAGAAAAATCAAGGTGAGAATTCAGGAACACCTCAGTACATTGAAAACAGCAAAACTCTCGACCAAATTGGTGCAACATTTCAAAAGCCTAAAACAAAAACCCAGGGATCTCCACTGGGTCGTGATAGAGAGAGTCCAAGGAGACCCACATAATATGAGCAACAGACTACTCAAGAAAGAGGCACGGTGGATCTATGAAGAATTAACAGCTGACCAAGGCCTCAACGACATTATTGAGTGGAACAAGGTCTCAATGATCTAGAGTGCAACCCCTATGAGACACTGTAGGGATCGTGCAGTTACCCGCTGAGATAAGCTATATATCGCGATTTAACAACGTAGTAGCACTGTGTATATTATCTGCAGGGGACTCTAGCCAGGGTACTATGATGTCTGTTTTTTTAAATTAACTCAATCGTTTTTTTAAATAGCAAGACTTTGGCAGGTTGCAATAGGAATATACCAATTCTTTTACTAAACCTATTAAGGGGTCCGAATTACCAATGCTTGTTAGCCCCTTGTGTATATACCTGCTCCTCACTCCATTAGGACTGTTTTTTGAAATTAACTCAATCGTTTTTTTAAATAGCAAGACTTTGGCAGGTTGTAATAGGAATATACCTATTCTTTTCCTAAACCTATTAAGGGGCCCTAATTATCAATGCTTGTTAGCCCCTTGTGTATATACCTGCCCCGCACTCCATTAGGACCATTTGCCTAACTGTAAATGACACTGGCGAAAAAGATACATCTTCGATGTATTCTCCCGTTCCAAGATGGCGCCCGCAACTTAGGTAGCGTGACGTCGACGTCACGTCGACACGTCCGTCCACGTGACCAGGAAACGGGCTTTGTAAACAGACTGCCGCCACCGCTACGACGCACGAGGGGTGAGCGCAGACCACACCTGGACGCGTAAGCGGTAAGGAGTCTTATAGCCATTCCGTTAACATCTAGAGGGGAACCTTTTTAGAATACGTGAGTGGGGCAGGCGGCTGAAGTAAGGAGGGGACCTTGCAATAAGATACTTGCCTTTAAACTGACAGGCACATGTGAGGTGCAATGTATTCCAAAACGCTCATCCTGTTTCTTGTTTTTGCCACAGATACCGACCATTAGGCGGTTCACAGTTTCCCACTACTGAGTTAGGGGACGGTACACGTCAAGCAGTCTTCCACGGGGGCCAGGTAGGCTTGCCAGAGAAGGACACCTGGTAATACATTTTGTACTCAATATACGGTCACTTGCCAGCTCGCACCGGATTCGGTGCCACTCGCTGAGACATTTTAATGTACAAATGTGATGTGTGTGTTTTATGTTTTACCAACCGCTACAGGTACAATAAGGGAAGATTCAGAAAGGTGCATGCTATACGCCGACCCATAAAAACCCTAAAGAAATCACTGAAACGTAAGATAAAGTGATGAAACATGTCGGTTGACTTTTAACAGAGTGAGCTAACAGCACAGAATAAAGTCAGGAGTTGCCAGTTAGCCGTACTCTTTTTAACGTGGTATATTTGTTTTTCACCATTTTGGGCACGGATATATCACAGCGGGTTCTAGCACATACAACACTTGATGGCTGTCTGATCTATATGCACTTTCTTTATTTTTGTTTTTCTCCCATTTCTTTTGGGGTTGACAGTAGCCGATGATGAGAAGTGAGGAATCAGGCGAGTACCAGTCTGATAGAATCCTCCCCTTGGTGTTGCTTCCGTGAGGCACTGTCAACCTTCCCTCCCCTTTTTTTCACGATTGGAAGACAGGGGACATATGTAGCAGGGTGGTGGAGCTATTAAACACACACATATAGGCAACCTTGCCAGACTCAAATTTGCAACGGAGTGCAAATTGTGTGGACAGAAGTTATACACTTCCTTTGCCACAATACAAATTCCTTGTAGCCATAGAGCCTACTAGGGGCAGGCCATTGTTGTGTAAGAGTAATTTGAGTGGGGGGCGGTCTGCTTCTCATCCCCCTAAGGCTCCTGTTAGTTGAGAGTGGTAATGTGGTTCCTCAGCCTTTGTGGGCGAAGATTCGCCATGAGAATCATGCGCAAGAGTTAGGTGATACCTGGGCTAATATTACTGCTGCAGATGATTCAACAGGGTGGTGGAGCTAAACCTGAGGCTTTAGTTGCGGACTTACCTGGCAGAATTATTACTCTTATGAAGACGATGATGCCTGCTATGCGAGTGAATTGGGATAAGTTAGCAGCGTGTAAGATGAAAGTGTGTCTGACTTCATCACTAGGTTCGAAGAGACTTTTATAGATCACAGTGGTCAGGATATGAGTACCGAAGATAGCCAAACGTTGTTCATAGATAAGTTTGTTCATAATTTGCTTCCCGAATTGTGTAATAATTTGAAGGATTCTGAGAGTTCATGGGCTGTTTCTTCGTCGGCTCAGATATTGGCTATTGCACAGTACTACGAGAATAGGAATAAAGATGAGAAAGACAAAGCAGAGAAAAAGACTAACGATTTAAAGACGAAGGTTCTTTTGCAACAGGCGTATCCGCCTCGTTATAATCAGCGCAAGTCTCAGCAGCCTCAGCAATTTCAGAGAGGTTCGCAGAGACCCGAGTCTTCTCAACAGCGAATTCCAGTTGGCCCTAATCAGTGTGCATATTGCAAGGAAGAAGGGCATTTCAAGTATAGTTGTCCGGTCCTGTTGCAGCGTATGAATGGTGCTTCTGGTGTGAGAGGTCGAGGTGTTCAGCAAGCACCTAGAGGTAGGGGACGTGGTGTGTTCCCCCAGAATGGACGTTCCTTTCCTCCACAGAATACTATGAATTGCTTTGATCAACTGAATGTTGCGTCTGGTAGGTTGACTCAGTACTATGCTGACAACTACTATGTTGAGAGTGAGAATGTTGACGGTAATGATTGCTAGGACAGCCATAGACAAAGAGAGGGAGTAGTGTTGGTTCCAGTAGACCAGAGTGGACCTTTGTTGCAGTAGTTACATCGGGTGTGGTAGAGCCTTTTCTTTTGGATACTGGTGCAGCGAAGAGTTCTATCATGCACTCTAAACTCCCTGGCGCACCTTTGTCTGGCTTAACAAATGTTTCGGTAGGATTCTCTGGCGCCCCAGTTCGTAATCCGGTTTCTAGTCCTTTGTCTCTTTCTATAGGGCCTTGTGAATTGGAAGCACCCCTCATTTTAACAACAGGTTGTGGTGAGAATTTGTTGGGTCTGGATTTGTTGAAGAGATTATATGCGACATTGCATTGTTCTCCTTCGGGAGTACAGCTTACATTGGGTAATAGAGTGATCTCTCCGATGTATTTGTCTAAAGATCGGCTTCCACTGGAATTGTGTTCTCTCCCTGATACTCTTTGGGCTACTGCTCCTAATGACGTGGGTCTTTTGGAGATTCCACCTTACTTTGTGACACTGAAAGCGAATGCTAGATTGCCACGTATTCCACAATATAGGATTTCTAGCGATGGTGAAAGAGCACTTTTAGCGATTATTTATGATCTGATTGAGAATGGTGTGATGAAGAAACGAGAGGTAATGTGTGTAACAGTCCTGTTTTGCCTGTTCTGAAGCGTACTGACTCTTCTCAGCCGCCTGTGTATAGGTTTGTGATCGACCTTCGAGAAGTGAATACGATTGTTGTGCCACAGTTTCCGGTTGTTCTAGATATTACTGCTTTGTTGACTATGATTCCTGCTTCAGCTACCTGGTTTTCGGTGATAGATCTGAAGAATGCTTTCTTCAGCATTCCGATTGCCGAGGAGAGTAGAGATATTTTTGGCTTCTCTTTAGGAGGCAGAAGCTTCCGGTTTAAACGTGCTCTTCAAGGTTACTGTGAAAGTCCCTCCATCTATAGTCAGGCTTTGAAAACACAGCTTGATGCAATTGTTTTGCCTATTGGTGCTGCTCTTATTCAGTATGTGGATGACTTGTTAGTTGCTTATGATGATAAGGAGACTTGTAAAGAAGCTACTCTTTCGTTGTTGCGACATTTGTCTGACCTTCATCATAAAGTGTCACTTTCGAAGTTGCAGTATTGTCGCCAAGAAGTGACCTCCTTAGGTCATCTCTTGTCGAAGGAGGGAAGAAGGTTGACCCCCAGAACGAATTCAAGCGATTGCGCAAATGAATGTGGCAACCACACAGAGAGAAGTGCATGCTTTCTTGGGTATTACCTCGTACTGTAGGCAATGGATTCCGAATTTCTCATTACTTGCGAAACCTCTGTTGACACTTACCCTCAAGGATACTCCGAATCCTCTTCCTTGGTCTGACGAATGTCAGAAAAGTTTTTCTGAATTACGTGATGCATTGTGTTCGGCTCCGGTGTTGGGTACCCCTGACTACAGTAAGCCTTTTACACTCTATGTCCATGAGAGAGAGGGTTGTGCATTGTCAGTTCTGACACAGCAATTTGGTGATAAACAGCGTCCATGTGCATATTTCTCGTCGACTTTGGATCCGGTAGCTAGAGCGCTGCCGAGTTGTTTGAGAGCCACAGCAGCAGCAGCTGTTTCTATTCGACAGTCTGCTGGTTTAGTGATGGATAATATGTTGATTGTGATGGTTCCACATGCAGTGGATACTTTATTAAACAGGACAAAAACCCAGCACTTGACTAGTGCACGATTGTCAGGTTATGAGTTGACGCTTTTGGCGAGTCATGTGCATATAAAGCGATGCAACACGTTGAATCCAGCTACGTTGTTGCCGATTTCTGTAGAGACAGATTTTCAGGAATAGCATGATTGCTTTCTCAGGACAGAGGAAGAAACGAAGGGTAGAATTGATTTGAAAGACACTCCTCTTGTGAAGTCTGATGGTACCTTACGGGTGGATGGTTCATGCTTTAAGCTTCTGAATGGTGATACAACTGCAGCATATGCGGTTACGACTTTGCATGCGATTGTTGAAGCTGCACGTATACCACACAATTCAGCTCAAGCAGCAGAGTTGATTGCACTGACGAGAGCGTGTGTGTTGTCGAAAGGAAAGAGAGTGACTGTGTATACCGATAGCCAGTATGCGTTTGGTGTGGCCCATAGTTTTGGGCATTTGTGGAAGGAGCGTGGGTTCCTCACTTCTCATGGTACGAAGATTCAGCATGGTCAGTTGGTCAATGAACTTCTTGAGTCACTTTCGTTGCCAACGCAAGTTGTGATCGTGAAATGCAGTGCACATAAGAAGGTTACCGATGGCGTTGGTCATGGTAATGCATTTGAGGATGAAGTTGCGAAAGAGACGGTGAAAGATGTGATGAGTCGAATGTATGTTGTGGGTCCAGCGAGATGGGTTCCGGATAGAGGAATGTGTGAAGATACGATAGAGAGTGTGAAGTCAATACAGGCCGAAGCTACTGAGAAAGAATTGAGTGTATGGAGAGAGAGTACGGGAAAGTTGGATGCGACTGGCTGTTGGGTTGAGTTGTCAGAGCATCGTCGATGGTTATATCCTGATGCGTATGTGCTTGCAGTGGTTACAATGGCGCATGGAATGGCTCACAACAGTGTGAAAGGGATTTGTAAGTTGTTTGCTCCAGTATGGCAGAATGCTGGAATTCCTAAATGTGCGGAGAATCTGGTTAAGAATTGCATGGTTTGTCTGATGTATAATCCTGGCAAGGGAACCCCTACTCCGGCTGGTCACTTTGCGCCTCCGACATATCCGTTTGAGGTGTTGCAACTGGATTTTATCCATATGGAAAGATGCAACAATTTAAAATATGTCCTTGTGGTTGTTTGTGCCTTTTTCGAGATGGGTAGAGGCATACCCCCTGAAAGATAATACTGCCTTGTCCACTGCCAAAGCCCTACTTAAGGAATATTTCCCTAGATTTGCATTGCCAAGGATGGTGTGGAGTGATAATGGAAGTGAATTTGTGGGTCAAGTCATGAAGAGAGTGTGTGAAGGTTTGGGCATTAAGCAGAAACTCCATGCTGCGAATCACCCCCAATCAGCTGGTCTAGTCGAATGCTATAATGGCACTCTGAATCTGAAGTTAGCCAAGATTCAGGCGAGTTCTGGTCTCCAATGGCCCGATGCTTTGCCGTTGGCACTTTTGTCAACAAGAACTACAGTACATTCTCGAGTAGGTCTTAGTCCTTATGAGATAATAATTTTTGGTTGCCCGGCTAACGTATGGCTAACGTATGGGGAGTGCCGAGGCCGACAAAGTTTAGCGAGATTGCACATCCTGTGCTGATTGACTATTTGTATGACTTGACAGCTAAATTGCGTGTCTTACACCAACAGGATTACGATACACTTCCACAAGCATCTGAAGATCCAGGACACACCATTGACCCTAGTTCGTGGGTGCTCATACGCATTTCCAGCGGACGAAGAATGATCAGCCCCGCTGGACTGGACCTTACCAGGTGCTTCTGTCAACGCGTACTGTAGTAAGAGTTCACGGCAAGAAGAACTGGATCCACGGCGTACATTGTAAGAGGGTTTCTTTACCTCTGCCATATGACCAGTGGGTCCAGGAGGGTGTTGGTGATTCAGAGACTGAGACTGTGCCAAGATTCGTTCCATTCAGTGACGCACGTTTGATTGGAACAAGCTATTCGCGGGGCGCGGCGTCGTGCGAAACCGACCGCGGAAGCCGCCAATTCGTGCGAATGAGCTTTTTATTTTTTTGCGGCTTGTTGTTTCGCGAGTTTTTTTGCAGTATTCGCGAGCCGCTTGCAGCGCAACACGCGAATTTACCCCAGGGTCGAGTACGGGCGCGGCCATTTTGTTTGTGTGACGTATTTCCGTTTCCGCCCGCTATGTATAATCTCGCGCAGTAAGCGCATTGCGAGTAGAGGTTCGCACGAGATCGCGAGGAAAATCTCGCGCAAACTTACTTTTGCGCTCGTGAACGGGCGCCGGCCATCTTGTTTTTCATTAATTTCCTGTGTCTGGGCATGGTGTTTAATCCTCTTGCTATCTTTGCCATCCTTTGCTTGTTTTCAGGTTTTTTTTTACGATTTTGCTTCTTATCTATCCCTCTCTTTTCCTAGCTGTATATTTTTGTCTTTTCTGCTATTTTTCTTTACTTTTAAACTACTTTTTTAAACTCTTTTCTTTTCTTCTTCCCTATCCTATTCCTTCCTAATTTTCTACTTCCTACCTTACCTGCCCAGACCATGGTGAAGCCAGGCACCGTGAAGCTGCCCAGGCACTTGAGGGCGGCAGCGGCGGCAGGGAGGAGGAGTCCTGGACCGTGTGCCAGGACACCATGCGGTCGATTGAGGGGGAAGCAGGTGATGCGACGGGAGATCTTCAGCCCGGAGGAAGTGGGCGCGCTGGTCTACTTCGTCCAGCGCTGCCTGCCCAGGACCATAGCGGGAGGCGGCAGGATCGCGGCCGGCGGCTACAACATGCGGGAGCGCCGGAAGCGGTGGGAGAAGGTGTGCTGGGCCATATCCCACCTCTACGGGGTCCGGCGCACCTACAGCCAGGTCACCCATCGCTGGACGGACCTCCTGGACCGGGAGCGCGACCTGCTGGACCAGCTCGGCTTGGAGATCCCCGGGCTTGGTGAGTAGTAGTAGCCATTTCATCACTCACTACTATGATGTTTTCTCCTGCTCTGTGTTGTTGTATTGCAAATATTTGTTTTTTACATGGAGCAAGCCAATAATGCCGCTGATGACGATTACATTGTAGTTAAATTATATTTCAAAATCTTCTGTGCTTTTCAGGTGCACTGCTCTCCTTCTCAGTGGCGTTGCTACTATGCTTATTTGTTTTCTATTTTGTGGTCTCATTGGCCTGAGTAACTATTATGTATGAGTGTACTTTACAGAACTGCGTAATGCTAGACACTAGGGGGCAGATTACATTTACAAGCCCCTTGCGCCACGTTTACGTTGCCTTGTGTGACGCAACAGCGGCGTAAACGTGCCGCATCCCTGCGAGTCATTTACAGCATGACGCATCTAGGGAGATGCGTCACGTTATAAAGCCATGGGCCTGCACCACAATGGGTGCGTTCCTAGTACGCAGGGTGGGCGGTCCGGCGGCTGTGCGCCTCGCAAAATTGCCTGCGTGAAATCTACAAGATTTAACGCAGGCACTTCTGCGACGCTGCTACCTCAATTCAATTCCTTATGCCTGCTTGAAGCAGGCGAAAGGACTGACACAGCATGTTAAGTATTGGGTGGCCCTGAGCATCACTGGAGTTGCATTGCGTTGGCGACGTGACTCCAGCGATGCGCCGCTCTTACGTGACGAGATGCGTCATGCAAGTGCCTACCCTTGCGCCAGGGCGCGCCGCATTGTAAATGAGGCCCATCTGCCGTGTCGCAAGGGTAGTTTTGCGTGACGCATTTGATCTGGCGCATCTCTGGAGATGCGCCAGAACGCGTAAGTAAGTATGCCCCTTAGGGGCAGAATTGCAATTACCGTCGCATCCCTGCAAAGTAGCAGGGATGCGCCATTAATTGTGCGGCCCGCTACCACCACCAAACATGGTGCGCCGTATTTGCAATGCGGCGCACCATGGGCCCAAAACGTCACCGAAGCTTTACTGCTGGAGTTGCGTCGCAACGATGGCGCAGCTCCAGCAATGCTCTGGGGTACCCTATCTCCCCAATGCTGGGTCAAGCCGTACGTCTGCTTCAAGCAGGTGCAGGGTTTGTGTGACGCATCATTGTCCTAAAGGTGACTGATTGAAATTTTGTAGATTTCCCTCAGCCACTTTTAGGATGTGTTCCAGCGCAGGAATGCCCTCCCTTGCGCCGGGACGCCCCCTGATGGCGCAGGGCTTTATAACGGGATGCATCTCCCAAATGCGTCACATTGTTATAATATTATACGCCGCACCATGGCGCCCTTTTTTGTTTAGCTGCTGCGTCACAAAAGTCACGCAAGAACGGAGCAAAAGAGCCGCAAGGGGCTTAAATCTGCCCCTTCCTTTGTACCCCTGACAATAAGAAAAATAGTGGCGGTGGATTGATAGTTTGACTATTTAAATGACTGGTAATGTAGCAGGCAACTGTTAGTGTTGTCACTGATCTGACTGAAATCACAATGGAGTTTGTCTGTCACTTTGCGTCTTGCCTGTGGACTGCTGCCTGCCAGTCCTAGGTGAACCTTTCAGTACTTTGTTTAGTGAGTTACGTGACTTTTGAAGTCACAGGTCCGCAAATAAATGAAAACTAACCCTAATCAATATAATTTCGCGGAAATATTTTGTTATTGTTCTTTTGAAATGTTTGATTTGGTTGACATTGACAAGCAACAATCATCCATGTTTTCTGTTCTTTCTTTCATGTTGTACGTCAGCTCCCCCCAGGGGCGAGGGGAGGACACAGGAGCAGCAGGCGGCGGATGCTGTTCAACAGGGCCAGGATCGGGCAGGCGAGGGCTCCTTTGCTGGCCCCAGTAAGTTTTCATTTTAGACTAGTACCTATTTTTCCTAGCGTTCCTCATTTGATTTTTTCAAAATCGTCTTTTATCTTCTTGTAGACTGTATCTAAATTCTTATCCTGCCTCTACTATGACTCCCTGTGGTATTACTAGATTATTCTTATTAGTCTGTCTGTGTAGCTAACTAAGATTGCACGGTTGGCGAAACTCCCATTCTAGTCAGCAATAGCTCTATCAACTTAGTGCAGTCCTCTAGGATTGTCCATAATGTCTTTTGAAGTGTTCTATCTGCTTTGAAAATTCCCAACTATAAAATGTGAATGACCACCAAGAAATAATAAGATACTACCTTTTGGTTTGGATAGGAGAACAATCCATACCACTACAGTGGCGCGGACAATTCTTCTGCAGAAACAGAACTATGGACAATAAATAGTGCATTGCTTATGAATTATAATAGGCGCTGTTAGAGTTTCCACATACCTCTGTGATAACAGACTTTGAACCCCCAATGTCCTTACTGACTGACTACTACATAGTGTGGCACAGTCATTTACCTCCCGAATTCATCGATCATTGATCCCCAATGATGATTATTATCCAACGTAGCTGAAGAGTACGGAGTCAGAGTCAAGAAGTGTCAGAGGCACGGACTCATGCTTGCAAAAATTGCAAAACCTTTCGCTCAGTCACTCTAGTCACTCTGGACCAAAAAACACAGAGTCTCTCTAAGTTTAAAAGCTTTATTAAAAGTAAACACATTTCTTAAAATGAAGTCATAATAAAAAAACGAAACATTTAACTGAGAATAAAAAATTGGTTAGTGCTGACGATTAATTGAAGACATTTCTTGTGGTCGAGCCGAGCTCTCACCTTGTTTCAACTTGATCTTGTAGTTAGAAGTCCATCTTCTGTCTGTGTGGAAAAAAATGGTGCGTGTTAAAAAGCCAGCCTTCATCAGTTGTGCCAAAAAGTGCTGCATTACATTGTTTTCACATGTCTTCATTCCTTGACCAAATACTAGTGAGTGGTTTATTCTAACATTCTTAAATGTACTTTGTAGGTGGAACATCCTGGTGGCGGGGCCAACGCGGAGGTGGTGGTGGTGCTCGACACGGAGGCGGAGGGCAATTCCTCAGGGGAGGATGCGGCGGTTCCAGTGCCGGCTGTGAGAGTTCAGACGGTGGTGGTGGCGGGCAGAGGTAAGCTCTTATATATTCCTTACTTATTGAGATTGAAGACGTGGCTGGGAAGGAAAGAATATGAGATGCATGGCTGGGTGAATGATGAAGCAATGATTGGTGGAAGGACAACAGCCTGGGTGGGTGACACAGAAACTGTATGTGTCCATATACCTGGATCATGCTACTATCTGACTCTTAGATAGCATATGTGTATCTAGAGCAGGGGTACTCATAGTACGGCCCGCGGGCCGGTGGCAGCCCGGCAAGCCTTCCTTGGCGGTGTGCAGACCTTGCAGACAATCACTGCTCCCCCGGCCCCCACAGAGCAGAGTGGAGATGCAGGGCTACAAAGAGGTGAAATAGAACAAAGCCTCTGCTCTGTGGGGCCGGGCAAGCAGTGATTGTCAGGGTGGAGATGCAGGGGCGCTACAACAAACAAAGCCTCAATAATATGTTAATGGTCTTTTAAAGACCTGTTAAGTACTTTGGTGTGGCTGTCTGTGTGTGCGCGTTGAGGAAGCTGTCTCAGCCCGGGCTGAAGGCTGACACAGACAGACACACACACAGTGAGATGACAGAGGGGGAGGGAGAGGGAGGGCAGGAGGGAGAGAGAGATGGAGAGGGAGGGCAGGAGGGAGAGCATGAGTGAGAGAGATGTATGTAAATGCTGGGTCTGGTGGCTCAGTGGATGAAGGCATCTGCTGCAGGGACCTGTGTGCAACCTCATGGTCACAAGTTTTCATTTTGCTTTAGCCCCGCCCCCTCTGACTCCGCCCCCACCAGTGCAGCCCTCGGCCACAAACTACACTGTAAATTTAGCCCCTGAGAGAAAGTTTGTGAGTACCCATGATCTAGAGAGAGTAGACGGTCAGTGGATGAACTAAGTGTAACTTTGAAGAGCATGTAACACTGCACCCGCACGTCCGTTCCAGTGTAGGAAAGGCAAGGAAAAGAAGTTTTAATTTTGTCCAAATACTACCATAAATAGTAGCAGTAGTTTGTATTGCAAGCACAGCATAGATCCGGTTATTAGGGTGGCCACTCCCTACCTCTCTTAATAAGTTTAGTAGTACTCAGTCATTCATGTGTGGATGTATCACTGGTCACTCAATAAAAAGCAAAGCACCTAAAGTCATCCCATATATAAGCAAAAACATCCCATGTGAAGTGATAGATAATCCGATTATTTATCTTCTTCAATTTTCCATTTCTAGTACTCATTTCCACTGTAGGGTGAAAGTTAAATTAATTAAGCAGTAGCCCTTGAGTTGTAACAGAGTATTCTCAGTGCCACCCGTAATAGAAAAGTAAGAGCTTCACCACCTGCATGTACTGGACGGGTACAGTAACGCAACGCAAGTCTAGGTCACTCCTCATGGCGTGCGTCTCTTTTTCTCGGGTGCAAGTTGCGCTGGCATTATGCCGGCTTGCAGAAGATAACGTACCAATTTTCCTAAACAAGAGACAAGAAGAAGAATAAGACTGGTGTACTTTCATAGTCGACTCCAATGGAAGTCCATAGTGCTCGTAGAATTTGTTCCTTAAACTCCCACTAATGTTAGAGCAAGGATGAAGAAGTGCGAGGTTAGATAGATACTGGCCTCAATAGTTATGTAATGCGCTTGCAAGTTGCTAGTTGTAGTGCAACACAAATTTCTGCTGAATGATTGAGTTAATCTTAAAGAGCATTGGTTACAGACTATGTCTTTCTTTCTTCATATAGGTTCTCCTTCCAAACGAACAAGGAGGAAGGAGCTGGCTAGAGCGGCCCGGCAACGGAGGATCGATGCCACTGTGGCCGAATATCGGCGGCTGGTGGCCCTGGAGGATGAAGAAAGTGTGCAGTCGACCACAACAACTACGTCGTCTGCATCGGCCTCCGTGCCCCCACGGGCTGCCACCCAGCACAGTGGTCCACCCAGACTGAGCCGGGCTGCCAAAGCCAAACGCCACCGCCGAGTAGCAAGGACAACAGCTTCCTCTCACAGCCGTTGCACCTGCAAGGCATTGAAGGCACGCCTGCGCCGCAGTACCCTGATGGTGTCCCGCCTCCAGCAGGAGCTCCACCACTTTTCAAACGAGTTGGAGGGGCTCCGCGTAGAGCACGCCTTGCTCCGCCAGGAGCATGATGCCCTGGCCCAAAAAGTAGACAGCATCCACCCATAGTGTCCCTTGCCCCTTTTTTAGAGACTTTTGGGGGGTGGGAATTGGGAGTTGGGTTTTTGGGGACTTTTGAAGGACAATCGTTGGGGTTAGGGAGGGTCTTGCTGGAGATTATTTTGTTAGGGATATAAATATACTTTTTCAAACTTTATCTGAGCATACCCGTTTCTTACTGCTTGCCTGGTGGGTGGGGGTTTAACAGTGACTTTGTTTTCCTGAAAGTTTAGTTCCATTTTCTTCCTTTAAGTGTAAATGCCCAAATGTTTTCAACACTAAGTGCCTCTCACAGAGTAAGTGAAGTGAATCCAAGAGTCCTAGGACTTTAGTAGTACTACCATCAGTCTCTCGTCTCTCCTACTAATACTCCATTATACCCCCAAACCACCAAACGCTTATCTTACCTGTAATTTGTGTTTGAAAGTAGTGCTAGACCCAGGGCTGGCTCCACGGGAAACAGCGAATAAAGTTGGCAATCTTGGTCGGATAAAATTTCCTCATAGCGGTGGTACTAGTGGTGTGACACAGTGGCAGTTGCATGCCTATGTAAAAAAAAGAAAATTAAATCTGGTTTGTCCTCCTGAGCAATTCAACGGTACAACTGAGAATATAGCAGGTGACAGAAGTACACTAGAACAGTGCCACATAGTAGCCTAACAAATGGTAAAGTATAACTACTAATTCGGTTGAAGTTCTTTGACATTAGCCATGGGTCTTTGTCAAGCAGAGTAAGAATATATCCTCGGATTTCTTCACCAGCCTGTTGCTATCACCTTATCCTCCCCAGCAAGTGTGTGGATTTATTGCTGTAATTTAGTCACACATCAATCAAAACCACACAGCCCGGGGGAAGAGGGTTAGGGTTTGAAAAATGGATGGGTACGGGGGTTTTTGGGAAAGGTTTTGGGAGACAAGAAAAAATAGCACAGAATGGACAAACAATTGTGAACATAAACAAATCTTTGGGTACAAACCTATCCATCAATCTTTGAAAGTGCATGCACTACTGCATGCATGTCAGTGAAAAGTAAGTAGTACTTTCGACAACTGTGGAAGAAAGAATGCGACAGTACAGGGCCTGTGTGGAATTATTGATAACGATATTCAACATAAGGTCTCTGTAGCCAGATACCCGAGAGCCTTGCTGGTCACTATAAATCCATTCACAACAACACTCAATAGGGTTGGTCTGGAAGGTATAGTAGATAGAAAAGGAGAAATTGCTTTTTTTCTAGGTGTCCCCTCACTCACCAGGGTTGCCCCTTGGTGACATGCTTCATCATTGGGGCCATCCCAGTCCTCTACGGGCTGGGGCGTGCTGCGACTTGCGAATTACGTAGGAGCACTTACAAATGACTATGGGCCAGATGTAGGTAAATTAGATTTACCGATTTTTAATTACCGAATTTTACCGATTCGGTAATTAAAAATCGGTAAATCTGAGGGGTGGATATGTAGGAACATCCAGATGTTCCTTTTACCGAATCGGTAAATATCTGTATTTACCGATTCGGTAAATACCGACCGGTAATGCCCCATTCATTCCTATGGGCTTTGAAGCCCATAGGAATGAATGGGGCATTACCGGTCGGTATTTACCGAATCGGTAAATACCGATTCTGACAAGGGTGCAGGGGGTGTCACTTTGACACCCTCTAGCACCCCCAAAAAAGGTTCGGGGGCCATGTGTCAGGCATACCTGCCCTAAGGGCAGGTCTGCCTGTCATATGGCACAGGTGTGCATGCACACATGTGCATGCACACCAGAATCGGTATTTTACCATCAAATAGTATTTGATGGTAAAATACCGATTCTGTAATGCTTGTGGGACTCAGAAGAGTCCCACCTACATATCAATTTTACCGAATCGGAAAAAATACCGATTCGGTATTTTACAGAATCGGTAAATTTACAGATCGGTAAATTTACCGATTCTGTAAAATACAGGGCCCTACATCTCAAATTGCATTTACCGGTCGGTAACGGCCGAATTCGGCCGTTACCGACCGGTAAATGCCTACCTACATCTGGCCCTATGTGTGGTGCAGATGTGATAGTGGAGTGGACTAAGTGATGTGTTAAGGGATCAATTTAGAAGCAGAGAGAGATCCAAGAAATGCAGTCACAGTCAGAAAAAGGCAAGGGATACTGTATCTATGTTGTTGTAGTTGTCCTGTTGGAAGTGGTAAGTAAGTTGCCTGCAGAAAAAAAATCCTCTTATTAGCGGCACTCCCCCATTGCAGCCGACGCTTCGTCCATCGATGTTGGTCACCAGAAGACACCCTGTCCACTGCCTGCCTGATGCTGAATTGTGGCTCGCTAATGTGAAGCCTGACTCCATCCTTTTTTCCCCATTGCAGAGACTGAAACCCGGCCTGTAATTATTCAACGAAAAACAGGAAGTGATATAATATTACAACACCACTGATAAATAAATATAAGGTATGTAGGCTGTGGAGTGCAAAAAGTCACAATTTGATTTTCCTAGTAGACAGTACAATATTTTTGAAAGTGCGTACTCTGTCTGAGTCACCTTTTGAAGGATAAATAAGTAGGGGCAAATTAATGTAGCGGATCTTTCCCCTCAAGCTAGGTGTACTGTAAACTGTGTTTTAGAACAAAATTAGATCTTCCTAGCAGTGCTCCCACCCAGACCCTTACTGAAGCCAGTCGCAAAAATGTAGAAGACCCCCAATCAAATCTCAAAAAACGAGGCCTAGCAGAAAACTGGTGACAAAACTTACTTTGAAAGTAAAAGTAGGCCGAAGTACCCCCTTCCTAATTACCCCTTACCCACCGTGGATTGCATTCAAACCACTTGCAAGCAACCAAGCAAAAGTATCCATAGCCAGCATCGCTCCAAGACTCGAAATCCCCCCCACTCAAACACATGCAATAGAAATACTGCTAACCCTAACGAACCCTAAGTTAAGAATAGTGGCAAAGGCTTTCTTTAACTATGCCAAATCCCCCCTTTCCCACCATGGATTTTCTTCAAATGACTTGCAACCAAAATTACACATTCTCACGAGTGCTCTAAGACCCCAGAACTCAGTTGCAAAAATCTAGAACACCCCGAAACACATGCAATCCTGCCGCTAGGGCTAACCCTAACGAACCCTAAGTTACAAAAAGTGCCAAAAGGCTTTTCCGCGAGGATTTTGTCCCAACCACTTCTACCCGGTATTAGACCTTCCCAGGAATGCCCCAAGACCCGCCAACCCACCCGCCAAGAAGCATAACACCCCCAAACAGGCCAAAAGCAAAATCTCATACTTGCAATATTTCTCGGCCTTCGGTCCAAACGCGCTGCGTAGCTAGGCCATAAGTCGGGGTTGCCACGACGGATTTCCTGAAAAGCAAATGCAATCAAGATTAGAGTGTCCCAGCAGTGCTCCCAGACCACGAAACTCACCCACAAAAACCAGGAAGCCCCCCAAACAGGCCCCCGAAAACGCTACATTGAGCAAAATGTCAGAAATAGCCCAAAAAAAATCGGCCTGGATTTTGTCCCAACCACTTCTACCCAGTATTAGACCTTCCCAGGAATGCCCCAAGACCCGCCAACCCACCCGCCAAGAAGCATAACACCCCCAAACAGGCCAAAAGCAAAATCTCATACTTGCAATATTTCTCGGCCTTCGTTCCAAAAGCGCTGCGTAGCTAGGCCATAAGTCGGGGTTGCCACGAAGGATTTCCTGAAAAGCAAATGCAATCAAGATTAGAGTGTCCCAGCAGTGCTCCCAGACCACGAAACTCACCCACAAACAGACGGAACCCCCCCTAAGAGCACCTCAAAGGCAAGCAAGTCATCAAAAACACAAAAAAAATTCCGCCTGGGATTTGGTCCAAACCACTTTTATCCGGTATTAGAGCTTCCCAGCAATGGCCCCAGAGCCGTCAACCCAGGAGAAAACGAGTAGAAGACCCCCAAACAGCCAAAGAGCAAAAGTACAAAAATGGGGACTTTGTCAATTTTTCACAAATTTCCCAAATCACTCCGCTCGCGCTCTGCAGCTAGGCCCTAACTCCCCTCTGCCACCATGGATTTGCTTCAAACCTCTTGCAAAGTAAAGTATATATAGCCAGCAGTGCGCCCAGACCCCGAAACCCACCCACAAACACCAGGAAGCCCCACAAACAGGCCCCCGAAAACGCTACATTGAGCAAAATGTCAGAAATAGCCAAAAAAAATTGGCCTGGATTTTGTCCCAACCACTTCTACCCGGTATTAGACCTTCCCAGGAATGCCCCAAGACCCGCCAAGAAGCATAACACCCCCAAACAGGCCAAAAGCAAAATCTCATACTTGCAATATTTCTCGGCCTTCGGTCCAAACGCGCTGCGTAGCTAGGCCATATGTCGGGGTTGCCACAACGGATTTCCTGAAAAGCAAATGCAATCAAGATTAGAGTGTCCCAGCAGTGCTCCCAGACCACGAAACTCACCCACAAACAGACGGAACCCACCCTAAGAGCACCTCAAAGGCAAGCAAGTCATCAAAAACACAAAAAAATTTCCACCTGGGATTTGGTCCAAACCACTTTTATCCGGTATTAGAGCTTCCCAGCAATGGCCCCAGAGCCGTCAACCCAGGAGAAAACGAGTAGAAGACCCCCAAACAGCCAAAGAGCAAAAGTACAAAAATGGGGACTTTGTCAATTTTTCACAAATTTCCCAAATCACTCCGCGCGCGCTCTGCAGCTAGGACCTAACTCCCCTCTGCCACCATGGATTTGCTTCAAACCTCTTGCAAAGTAAAGTATATATAGCCAGCAGTGCGCCCAGACCCCGAAACCCACCCATAAACACCAGGAAGCCCCACAAACAGGCCCCCGAAAACGCTACATTGAGCAAAATGTCAGAAATAGCCAAAAAAAAATCGGCCTGGATTTTGTCCCAACCACTTCTACCCGGTATTAGACCTTCCCAGGAATGCCCCAAGACCCGCCAACCCACCTGCCAAGAAGCATAACAACCCCAAACAGGCCAAAAGCAAAATCTCATACTTGCAATATTTCTCGGCCTTCGGTCCAAACGCGCTGCGTAGCTAGGCCATAAGTCGGGGTTGCCACGACGGATTTCCTGAAAAGCAAATGCAATCAAGATTAGAGTGTCCCAGCAGTGCTCCCAGACCACGAAACTCACCCACAAACAGACGGAACCCCCCCTAAGAGCACCTCAAAGGCAAGCAAGTCATCAAAAACACAAAAAATTTTCCGCCTGGGATTTGGTCCAAACCACTTTTATCCGGTATTAGAGCTTCCCAACAATGGTCCCAGAGCCGTCAACTCACCTGCAAAGAGGTACAACAACACCCCCACAAGTGCTGAGTCTTTCTTCATTGGGCGTAAACCAGCCCTCTGGTTTGATGGAAATAGGAGTCTGGAGGAGGAGGATAGAGGAGCATGTTCTTCTGAACTTGTGAACCTGAGGAATGCAGACTGCGGCAACTTCAAATCAATTAGCAAACCAGTGAAGACAGTTCTGCTGATGGGCTTGATTTTGTGATTATCTGATTAAAGTTTGAAATATATTAACTGTGCACAACAAAGAAAGACAGACACACAGGAATAAAAGTGAATAAGGACGAAAAAGAAAGTTATTGATTCCTTGTCTCATTTTCAGGGCTCGGTATAACGGTCCAGGAATAAGAATAAGGCTTCGTCATCATACTCTGCGAATTCAGGCAGGGTGAGCTCAGTGTCACCTGACAGAGTAGAAATTCCCTCATCTATGTTGCTGGCCACCTCCTCTTCATCCGGCACGCTTTCTCGTACTCTGAAATCTGGTGGTATGAGGTGCTGATTCATCTTGATCATTGTTAACCTCTCCACATTTTTGGGCGAGAGGCGGCTCCGTTTGGGAGTTACAATGCCACCAGCAGCACTGAAAACCCGTTCAGAAGACACGCTTGCGAGTGGGCAAGACAAGTAGTTTAAAGCCAGGTTGGTGAGCTGTGGCCACAATTCTTTTTTCCCATGCCAATACGCCAATGGGTCAGAATTAACATAGACCTCTGTTGAGTCATTCAGATAGTCCTTCACCATCGACTCAAGGTCCTCATCCAAGGTTCCTCCACTTTGCTTAGCTCTTGCTGTGCCTCTGACCTTTTGAGAACCAAACTCACGCAGAGCTAGCCAATCCTCTTCAGCCTCCAATGTTTCTGTTGTGTCTCGTGCAGATGATCCGGTTGCCAGTGTCTTTAACGGCTGAGAGGTCACTTGTGCCACAGCCACAGGTGCAGAAGTGGATTGTTTTGACTGGGGATGGCCTGCTGATGTACTGCCATTTCCTTCAATTTCCAGCCCTTCTCTTTCAAACCTCTTGGCTGACAAGGCTAGCCAACGTTTGTACTTTGGAACATGTTCATCATCAAAAGGAAAGAATGCTTGGCCTGCCAGCGCCTTTTTGTAGCGTGGATCCAGAATAGTAGCACAAATGTAATGCTCTTCTGAGTGGATCTTTTTAAGACGTTCATCACCTTGTAGGAGCTCTAATAATTTCTCAGCCAGAAGCAAAGAGTCTTGGTTTTTTTCATCTTTTTCAAACACAGAGCACACCTCCTTCAGTTGGTCCTCCAGCATGTACAACAATGGGATAGCTTTTCCCAAATTAGAGTCCTCCTTGCTGACTGCACGCGTGAAGAACTCAAAAGGACGAAGCATGCGTGTCAGGCTTTGAACTATGTTCCATTGCGCCGCACCCATCCTCAGCTCCTCTGTACCCTCTGTAAGGAAATATTGATCGAGTTCCTTATACTGCTCATACAGACGCTCAAGCATGTAGAAGGTTGAGTTCCAACGTGTTACCACCTCCTGGATGAGTGCTTTCACTGGCATTTGAAGTTGATATAGCAGGCTCCTCAGCTGCTTCCGGGCCTTAAAAGAATGGCTGAAATGCTCGCACATTTTTCAGCAGGTGTCCAATACACTGTAAGCTGCACTGCCTTTATTACCCAAGAATTTTTGGACAACCAGGTTTATACAGTGCGCCAAACACGGCACTCTGAAATAGTCACCGTCCCTCATGGCCTTAACTATATTGGAGCCATTGTCCGTGGAAACATAACCAACCTGGCGTTTTAGTGGGGACAGCCAGTTAAGGACCTTTGTCTTAAAGACATCCAAAATGTTATCTGCTGTGTGACGTTTCTCCAAACCAAACATGGCTAGTGTTGCATGTTTCCGAGCAGCTTTAAAAACAATGTCCGCGTCAACACCTGCGTTTAGCTTTGCTTTAGCCCCTGAAAAAGAGACCCAGTGTGCAGTGATGCACATGTAATCAGCGCCTGCGCCACTGGTCCACATGTCTGTTGTCAGATGCATAGTGTGAACAGCACTGTTCTGCAAAGCTGCCCCAATCACCTTCAGAACATCTTCATGTAGTGCTGGAACCGCAACTCGGGCAAAATAGAACCGGCTAGGAACCTTCCATTTAGGGCAGAGCGCTGCCACTAATTCTAGAAAACCAACCCCTTCTACAAAAGAAAAAGGGAGAAGGTCCAGAGCTAGCATTTTAGCCAGCTTAGTGTTATACAGACGCGTCAGTGGGTGGTTGCGTTCATATTGCGCTTCTGTAAACAACATCTTTTTAATGTTGCCCTGGACCAAGGATTTACGGGATGATGATGATATCTTCGACCCAGTTACGCTCGCTGATGAACTTTTCCGCATTGATGTCTCATTCTCTCCCACACTCTTAGTGTGCCTCACATGGGGTGTGCTGCTGACAGGGGTACTGGGTGTAAGTGAAGTGTTTGAATCGTCTTCTTCCTCCTCGTCATCATCAGATGAAAAATCAACGTTTTCATTACGTGCAATTCCGGCTTGCTTAAACGCCTCTAGCTGTGGAAACCATTGGACAGGGTGCTCTCTCTTAAGATGACCTCTCTGGCCTCCGGTACCATAGTTAGAACCAAGCTTACCACGACCAACTCGAAGCTTACAAATGCTACAAATGGCTACGTTTTCCATTTTTGGGCAAACACTAAAGAAGTCCCAAACTGGAGACTTGAAATGTCTTTGGGGGCCGGAGGAGGCGGCGATACTGGTGGTGGTGGTCCTGCTGCTAATGCCAGATGAAGTGGAGGATGTGGATTGCCGAACTTCAGTACGTTTTGCACTTTCACCACCACGAATTGAGGTCGAGGTGGGTACCTTCTTGCGAGGAAGAAATATGGAAGCGGTAGGTTTTGGTGTACTACTTAACTCCAAATCTAATGATTCCATTTCCATTGCCTCCTCGTCGACATCATCATCACGCTCAGCAGCTTCTCGGGATAGGGTCAAAATGTCTCTTTGCTGCATGCCCGGTGGGGCTGCAGTCACCTTTGTGATGACTGGCTCGTCGTCATCGTGAGAGGCTTCATCACCAGCAGTATCTGTCACTTCTTGTTGAGCCTCATCACAATCCATAGCTATGAGTTTTTCGACGACCTTCCTTTTACGCTTAGGTACCTTTGTCAGATCATGGTGTGCCTCACTGTCAGACCGCAGTTGTGGTTCCCAAGACGGATCACTTGCATCAGAAGGAGGTGGGCTTGAAGAAGATGTAGACACCCCCCTTGATCTTTTCCTTGCTAGGGATGTGGAAGACAATGAATGATCATCAGGAGGGGTGGCTTCCAATACCTCGGCTTCATTGTCGATTTCCTGATGTGCCCCTACTTCGGGAGGAACAACTATTGTGGGCACTTGTGAACCTCCATGCACCTTTGCTTGCGCATCTCCTTTTGCTGCCTCTCCTTCCACATGTACTTGGGCGTGTACTTGCACATGGTGTTGTTGTTGCGGCTGTGGTTGTTCAACACTTGTCAGATGAGTTACAACAACCTATGTTGATTCAGGGACATTGCTGCTACTTTCTTGCGATGAGCCAACATCACTGGTCGATGGTGATTGGAGAAGTACACTGACTGCCTCTGAAGCACTCAAGGGCTTTGACTTAAGTTGGCGTGGTGGTGGAGGCACTGAACCCAATGGAGCAGGAGTGCTGCTCCCAGCTTGGTCCCCAGCAGATCCTGCTGCTGCAGGCGTACTTTTTTTTTTGCTCCCAAAAAACGTGGCGGGTGGCACACCAGCCTCCTTGGTAACTTGCTTCTTCTGCTCCTTACTAGCAACTTTCTTGCTAGAGGAGCTACGGAGAACTTTTTTTGGGGCCATCTTCTTCAGAGCAGGTCAGACAGCAGGCCGCAGTTGCACGAATTGTAGAGTTGTCTGAGGCCAGACGTGACGTCGCGTGACGTTATGCTGCACACACACACCGCTGCAGGACTTCTTCCTGGCACTGGTGGTTCTCTTGAGTCTTGTGCACCTAAAAACAATGGAAGACAGAGGAACATCAGTTCAGTTATACACCACAAAAAAATCGAAAAACACTGCAAAATCAGCACAATCCCATCCCATCCATGCCCTCCATGATGTTTAAGTTCAAGACAGCCCACAGAAAGACTAGGCCCATTCTAGACTCAAATACCCTGCCCTGGTGAAAAGGCCACAAGTACAGCCCCAAAAAACGAAAATCACTGACAAATCAGCACAATCCCAATCCATCCATGCCCTCCATGATGTTTAAGTTCAAGACAGCCCACAGAAAGACTAGGCCCATGCTAGACTCAAATACCCCTGGTGAAAAGGCCACAAGTACAGGCCCAAAAAACGAAAATCACTGAAAATTCAGCACAATCCCAATCCATCCATGCCCTTCATGATGTTTAAGTTCAAGACAGCCCACAGAAAGACTAGGCCCATGCTAGACTCAAATACCCCTGGTGAAAAGGCCACAAGTACAGGCCCAAAAAACGAAAATCACTGAAAAATCAGCACAATCCCAATCCATCCATGCCCTCCATGACGTTTAAGTTCAAGACAGCCCACAGAAAGACTAGGCCCATGCTAGACTCAAATACCCCTGGTGAAAAGGCCACAAGTACAGGCCCAAAAAACGAAAATCACTGAAAAATCAGCGCAATCCCAATCCATCCATGCCCTCCATGATGTTTAAATTCAAGACAACCCACAGAAAGACTAGGCCCATGCAAGACTCACTAACCCTGGGCATAAATGAAGGTTGAAAAGTAGGCAAAATGGTTGCAGGCCTAACAACAAAGCCTGCATTCAAAATGGCCACTTGCCTGCCAGCACATGGCCAGTGCCTGTAGCTGCACTCAAAATGGCCACCAGCCACATGGCCTGTCCCTCCCCATGAACACCCCCAAGAATCGAAAAACACTGCAAAATCAGCACAATCCCATTCCATCCATGCCCTCCATGATGTTTAAGTTCAAGACAGCCCACAGAAAGACTAGGCCCATGCTAGACTCAAATACCCCTGGTGAAAAGGCCACAAGTACAGCCCCAAAAAACGAAAATCACTGAAAAATCAGCACAATCCCAATCCATCCATGCCCTCCATGATGTTTAAATTCAAGACAATCTACAGAAAGACTAGGCCCATGCTAGACTCAAATACCCCTGGTGAAAAGGCCACAAGTACAGCCCCAAAAAACGAAAATCACTGAAAAATCAGCACAATCCCAATCCATCCATGCCCTCCATGATGTTTAAATTCAAGACAACCCACAGAAAGACTAGGCCCATGCAAGACTCACTAACCCTGGGCATAAATAAAGGTTGAAAAGTAGGCAAAATGGTTGCAGGCCTAACAACAAAGCCTGCATTCAAAATGGCCACTTGCCTGCCAGCACATGGCCAGTGCCTGTAGCTGCACTCAAAATGGCCACCAGCCACATGGCCTGTCCCTCCCCATGAACACCCCCAAAAATCGAAAAACACTGCAAAATCAGCACAATCCCATTCCATCCATGCCCTCCATGATGTTTAAGTTCAAGACAGCCCACAGAAAGACTAGGCCCATGCTAGACTCAAATACCCCTGGTGAAAAGGCCACAAGTACAGCCCCAAAAAACGAAAATCACTGAAAAATCAGCACAATCCCAATCCATCCATGCCCTCCATGATGTTTAAATTCAAGACAACCCACAGAAAGACTAGGCCCATGCAAGACTCACTACCCCTGGGCATAAATAAAGGTTGAAAAGTAGGCAAAATGGTTGCAGGCCTAACAACAAAGCCTGCATTCAAAATGGCCACTTGCCTGCCAGCACATGGCCAGTGCCTGTAGCTGCACTCAAAATGGCCACCAGCCACATGGCCTGTCCCTCCTCATGAACACCCCCAAAAATCGAAAAACACTGCAAAATCAGCACAATCCCATTCCATCCATGCCCTCCATGATGTTTAAGTTCAAGACAGCCCACAGAAAGACTAGGCCCATGCTAGACTCAAATACCCCTGGTGAAAAGGCCACAAGTACAGCCCCAAAAAACGAAAATCACTGAAAAATCAGCACAATCCCAATCCATCCATGCCCTCCATGATGTTTAAATTCAAGACAACCTACAGAAAGACTAGGCCCATGCTAGACTCAAATACCCCTGGTGAAAAGGTCACAAGTACAGCCCCCAAAAACGAAAATCACTGAAAAATCAGCACAATCCCAATCCATCTATGCCCTCCATGATGTTTAAATTCAAGACAACCCACAGAAAGACTAGGCCCATGCAAGACTCACTACCCCTGGGCATAAATAAAGGTTGAAAAGTAGGCAAAATGGTTGCAGGCCTAACAACAAAGCCTGCATTCAAAATGGCCACTTGCCTGCCAGCACATGGCCAGTGCCTGTAGCAGCACTCAAAATGGCCACCAGCCACATGGCCTGTCCCTCCCCAGGAACACCCCCAAAAATCGAAAAACACTGCAAAATCAGCACAATCCCATTCCATCCATGCCCTCCATGATGTTTAATTTCAAGACAGCCCACAGAAAGACTAGGCCCATGCTAGACTCAAATACCCCTGGTGAAAAGGCAACAAGTACAGCCCCAAAAAACGAAAATCACTGAAAAATCAGCACAATCCCATTCCATCTATGGCCTCCATGATGTTTAAGTTCAAGACACCCCACTGAAAGACTAGGCCCATGCTAGACTCAAATACCCCTGGTGAAAAGGCCACAAGTACAGCCCCAAAAAACGAAAATCACTGAAAAATCAGCACAATCCCAATCCATCCATGCCCTCCATGATGTTTAAGTTCAAGACAGCCCACAGAAAGACTAGGCCCATGCTAGACTCAAATACCCCTGGTGAAAAGGCCACAAGTACAGCCCCAAAAAACGAAAATCACTGAAAAATCAGCACAATCCCAATCCATCCATGGCCTCCATGATGTTTAAGTTCAAGACAACCCACAGAAAGACTCAGTCCACCCACCACTGAGTACCCCTGGGCAAAAGGCCCCAAAACAGCCCAAAAATAGAAAATTCCAAAATTTTAGTTGCAGCAACTGTAATGCCCCAAACAAACTTACTTGTAAAATTTCTAATCCAACAGTGATCCAAAGAAAGTCAAAAAGGCCTCAAATCCAAAGATCCAGCAGCATCCACAAAAAGTAATCCTTCCAGCTCCAGATCCAAATGAAAAGTGACCAGGAGATGGACAAAGCACTGGGAGGAGCCTGCTGAACAGGAACAGGAAGTTGAAGACTGTGGGGCACTTCCTTCCTCCCACCCCCCTCCCCCCCTCCCCAAAATGGACTCCTCGCTAAAAAAGTGCAGGCAAATGTCAACCTAAGGAGTTATTCAGATAAAAATCATCATTTCAAGAAGGTTTATGCTGCTTGCTGGTGGATTTCTTGTGCAGAATTGCAAATTTTATATTTTCGCTTGTGCGAGATTCTTGCTGCTCGCCGCATCTCAAATCTCGCAATTGCGAAGTACCGCGAGACGTCATCTCGCCGTACTCGCGTTGACAAACTATCGCTGGCAAGCCGCGATGACGTAATCGCGCTCGCCAATTCCCGCGGGATCACACAGCAAGATCCAAAATGGCGCAGCACTCGCAAACTATCGAGAAAAACAACTCTGCAAACAATGATAAACGCCGCGCGCCGCAAAAATTGTATCACCAACGCCGCGCGCCGCAAAAAAAATCCGCTGCGTGCGAATTTGCGGATTTTGCGGGAAATTCGCAAATCTCGCGGATTGCGAATTTCCCAAAAATCCGCAAAATCCGCGAGCGTAACGGATTTTCCGCCCATGCTTAGTCTGTACATGTGGACGAAGGAGATTGGTCGTTGATGAGATGGTTTTGAGGATTGTTATCCACCTGGGGATGGAAGATTCTGATGATCATTGGGATGGCTTTAGCGATTCTTTTCCTGTTCTGTCTCTGTGTACAGTGTGCTCCTGCTATATTTAGCCTTTGTGCTACTACGTGTGCAAGGAGACCTGTCTCAAGAGAGATACTAAGTAATAGGATTATGCTCCAGCAACATCTTGATGATCTGATGAATATAGACCTAGATTCAGATTGACTTGAGTTTAGGTTATTGCCTATGTAAGGGCAAAAGGAGGGTCAGAGGTTCCGTGAATTCTGAACCCATTTTATAAAGGTCATGGTTTCGTTACGAATTTGATAGTAGCGAACCGTAACTAGCGAGTGCGGCAAGTACGTGTGATTTCGCCATATTAGACCGATGGATTCACTATGTACTTAGGGATTTCGTTCTGAACCCTTGGGTTCCATTTTGTGTATGGCAGCCATTTTGTGGTTGCCCTCACATAGGCCGATGACTACGGCCGAACGATTCTTTGGTACATGTACACTTTAGTTGACTCCTAGGTGACCTGAGCGAACTGACCTTGTTGCCTGAAGCTGACCTTGCTAAGCCAGTTCCTTGCCCGGTAGCTGATCAAGATCAGAGCACAGGACATTGTAAAGTTTGGTATGCACACACATCCCTTATCCTACTTCTTATCTGTTTCTGTTCCTTCTTTTATGGTCTATTTATGATATGGGTTGTGGTCTTATTTATTATGGGTTTCTCCGGCCTGTTCGAGACAGAATGTTGGGCTTTCCCGTATAATTGATGATGGGCTGGACAACTGAAAAATGGGTTTGTCGTCATGCGATACCTTTTGTAATGATGCTTATGATTGGACAAACTGTAACTAGTGGGTGTTTGTCCGGAATGTGATTTTTAGCATAAAAGACGATGTTTCGCTCTACGAAAATTGAGCAGTCTCTGACAAACATACTCGTGTTGAACTTCGTAGACTTCTGTTCCTGGTTGCAGCCAATAAATTTGATCTTTGACGTCACTGAGAAGTATCCTGTGTCTCGGTATTCTAAGACAGCTGAACCCGAAGACTTTGGGCATGCCCCTGGCGCTGCCGGGTTCTAAAACCCGGTTCTTCAGCTCTACAAGACAAGTGGCCTGGCCCATATGAGGTGAAGTGATGTCACCTTTCTATTGGACTTGCAGACTCCTAGGATCCCCTTAAGGGTCCTACACATAAACCGTCTCGAAAACTCACTACATACTTTGAGAGGTCTGAGATGACCATGCTCTTGGCTACAGATGATGAGGTGGAAGAGGATAGTGAACCTCTACCCGACCTCCTGTCTGCTAAGGAGCAGGATGGGTCAGTAGAAGGTGTGATCCTCTTCCCAACACTGACCCTGGTGTAGCAGAGTGACTGTCACCAGTTGTTGGGGTAGTTTGCAGCTCTGTTTTCACTCACCCCAGGAGCCACCCACTGGTACAATCCTGACATTGACATTGGGGACAGTCCACCTGTGAAGCACAAGATTTGCATTTTGACAGACAGAGTGAAGGCTAGTATCAAGGGGGAGATGTCCAAGATGTTAGCTTTAGGGGTGATTGAGCCCTCCGCCAGTCTTTATTCCAGCCGAGTGGTCTTGATTCCCAAAGCTGCTGCGCCTGTTGCCACACCAGAACTGCGGTTCTGCATGGACTGCCGTGGGCTCAATGCTGTCACTAAGACTGATTCGCTACCCATCCGCTGAACGGTTTGAGCTCATTGATCAGCTGTGAGCTGCCGAGGTCCTCAGTACATTTGATCTAACGTCTTGGTAATGGCAGATTGCCTTGACCAACGGGGCACAGGAGAGCCAAGTGTTATCAACACTAGAAGGGCACTACCAGTTCCGGGTCATGCCTTTTGGGTTGAAGAACGCCCTGACAATTTTCAGAGGTTGGTCAACCAGCTCCTGGGCAGGCTTGAGAGCTTCAGTGCCGCCTACCTTGATGACATTGAAAGTGATCCTCCCAACTGCCGTTGAGAGGACCACTTGCACTACCTCTAGGAACTGTAGATGGCCCTGCAGAAGGCAGGCCTCACTATCAAGGACAGTAAATGCCAGCTATGGCAGCGTATCTGGATTTTTGACGCATCGAACCGAGGGTGCATGTCCAGAGATCAGCGCATCACCTCCCCTCACAGTAAGGAAAAAAACACATCACCTCCCCTGACAGTAAGGAACCAACGCATCACCTCCCCTGGCAGTAAGGAACCGACGATTTACCTCCCCTGGCAGAAAGGAACCAACGCATCATCTCCCCTGGGATTAAGGAACCGATACGTTGATTTGCTTTTCCGGTGCCTCGCATCCCTTGCGCCTGTTTTTATCTTTTTTTTTTTTCAAAACCAATTTTATTATGGGTTCAAGCAAGGTTCAACACAGCCCTCCACAGACAGGAGGAGACTGTCAACGACAGATAGAAAGAGACACATCATTAGCACAGCATCGAACCCAGCGTTATACAGTGAAGAACATCGTACTACCCCACCCACCCAACCCCAGAAAAACCCCCAACCAGCCCCGCCCCCAGCTACCCACCCCTTATCCCACCCTAACCCAGTGCACGTGATCATAGTCCAGCAACATGAGATAGCCTACAAAGGTGGAGCCGGCCAGCGGCCTAGAGTGCGGGATCTACATCCAGCTGTAATGCATCAACAATGTCCACGGGGGGATCAAGGAGCAGGCCCCGGTAATCCGCCCACCGTTTCCAGATTTTGTAATGTTTGCGGGGACATCCCCGGGCTTCAAAAACAGGCTGCTCCAGCCCCATGAGGAAATCCAGGCCCGCCCTCCAAGCCCCGAGTGGGGGGGCGCGCTCGCTCTTCCAGGCCTGCGCCAGGTCCCTCTTCGCCACCACCAGCCCCAGCAACAGCAAATGGCGTTTGTATATATTGCCCCCAACATTCTCTAGAACATGAAGAAGGCCCAGCCTGGGGGTACGGGGCAGGTCCCAACCCAACACCTCTGACAGGCAGTCCCAAACCCCAGCCCAGAATCGAGTCAGTCTCTCACAGGACCATACTGTATGAAACAGGGTGCCCTCTTCAGAACCACACCTCAGGCATTCCGGAGACGCGATAAGGCCTGCCCGCCATAGGCGGTGTCTAGTATAATACGCCCGGTGGAGGTATTTGAACTGGATGAAGCGAAGGCGGACGGCTATAGCAGCACCTCGGGGAGATTCCAAGGCCTCACGCCAGTCGTCATCGTCCAATGGACCAACATCACCCTCCCAAGAGGCCCTCAGCGCTGCGAGTGAAGGGGAACAGTGAGTGACCAGAGAGCGATATATCTGCGAGACCTTCTTGTCACCTAGGTCCCCCATAAACAGTTTAGCCTCGATAGGGCTAAAATCAGGGAGCTGTTCCAGGCCCACCAGACTAGGAGTAAGTGCGTGGCGAAGTTGAAGGTAACGGAAAAACTGTGTCTTGGGCATGCTAAATTCGGAGCTAAGTTCCCGAAAGGACTTTAGGGTAGTGCCAGAGAGGACATGGCCTAGGGACGAGATCCCAATCGCATCCCAGCCGTCAAATCCGGACAGAGACGCCAGCGCCGGTAACAGGCCATTCCGCCACAACGGGGTTTCAGCTGTAAGCCGACCCCACCAGCCCACCCGGTGCAGGGCCCGCCGCCAAACAGCGAAGACCACTTGGGTAACTTGCGGAAGCAGTCGCCTCCGTCTAGCCGAGTACAGCAGGGTGTGGAGGGAGGCGCCACTCATCAGTGAATGCTCAAGGGCATAAGCCGGATCACTACGGTCTCCATACCACCACTCGTTGAGCACAAGGAGATGGGAGGCTTGATAGTAAGATAAAATATCCGCGGCCGCCAGGCCGCCGCAGTAGGTAGAGAGGAAGCACGTGCGCAGCGCCACCCTGACGGCACCGCCAGCCCACAGAAACCGGCCCAGCACAGAATCAACAGTACGGAACCACTGCGGGTCAATCTGGAAGGGGTGATTCTGCAGTTGGTACAGCAGACGGGGCAACGCCACCATCTTGAAGATGGCCGACCGGCCGTAGATATTAAGTGGCATGCGCGTCCACGTCTTGACGTCCAGTTGGACCCGATCCCATACCGGCAGGATGTTCCGGTCCCATGCCACCGCTGGCGAGGCAGAGAGGAAGACACCCAGGTACTTCACACCCTCCACAGCCATCTGAAGGGATGCAGCCCAAGGGCAGTCCACTGCGGCACCCCCCAGCACCCACATGGTCGATTTGCGCGGGTTGAGGAAGAGCCCCGATGCCCGACCAAACTCCTGCATCAACTCCAGGACACAAGGACCCGTACGCTGCAGGTCAGTCATGAAAAATAGCACATCATCCGCATATAGAGCTATGCGGTCCGAGTGATCCGCACCCCAGACGAAGCCACGGTAGAGCTCATCGCGGCGCACCCTGGCGGCCAGCGGCTCCATGGCCAGCGCGAAAAGGTAAGGGGAGAGCGGACACCCCTGACGCGTGCCCCTGGACACCGGAAAACGAGCAGACGCCGTTCCCGAGATGCGCACCGAGGCCGTGATCTCAGTGTAGAGCAGCCTGATATAGGAGAGGAACATCGGGCCGAGATTCAGCAGCGGCAACAGAGCAAAAAGAAAGGTCCAGCTGACCGAATCGAAGGCACTATCAATATCAGCCAGCAGGAGCGCCGCCGGGTCCTCCGAAGACTCAATCGCTTGTATCGCGGCCTGCGCCCGTCGTATGTTGTGTCTTGTTGCCCTGCGCGGCATAAAACCCGCCTGATCCGGGTGGACAAGGGCCGAAATGTGTGGAAGTAAGCGGTTCGCTAGCGCCTTCGCCAGGAGCTTGGCCTCGAAGTTGATGAGGGATATGGGGCGATAAGAGTCATGGCGATCGGGGGGCCTACCTGGCTTCAAAAACACCACTATTTCGGCGTGACGCCAGTCCGGTGGAAGGCGGCCATGCTCTCGCGCCTGTTCCAGGGCCCGCAAGTAATGCGGCCCGAGCTGCAGATGGAACTTCTTATAAAATTCGCTGGGAAAACCGCTTGGCCCCGGCGCCTTGCCTACATTTAACTGACCCAGTGCATCACCAAGTTCCTCCGCCGACAGGGGACGGTCCAGGGCCTCACGCACCTCATCAGATACAGCAGATGGGGGAACAGATGCAATATAATCTGCGATAACGGCTGGGGAGAGAGTCTCCCGAGAGGCATACTGGTGCCCATAGTAGTGCGCAAAGCTCGTTGCAAGAGTTGCCGGATCTGTAATCGCCACTCCTGCACCATCAACGAGGCCCGGCAGTGTAAGAGGCTGTAGGTTCTGTTGGCACAGCCTATGGAGCATGCTGCAAGACTTGTCGCCCCACTGGTAGACCCGGCTACGGGTAGCTAACCATGCCTGACGAGCCTCGTCCAGTAGGACTGAGGAATAAGACTGTTGCGCCTGCAGGAGTAGCCGCAGTGACATATCATCGGGTGCCTCACTGTGCCGAGCCTCGAGCTCCTCCACCCGCACTGCGGCCGCATCAATGCCTCCCAGCCGAGTCCGGCGAGCCGACGCACACCAAGCAATATCTATGCCTCGCAGGGTGGGTTTCATAGCCTCCCAGACTGTCACCGCATCCATCCCTCCGGTAAGGTTGTCCCGCCAATAATGGGCGATCGCGCTACGCAGATGCTGAGAATAATCAGGGCGCTGCAGATGCCACGCGGACATTCGCCATCGAAAGGGGGAGCGCGCTTTGCACAAGTCAATTTGTACCGCCACAGGGGAGTGATCCGAGAGCCCGCGAGGCCGAATCGCTGCCCCCTTCACCCTGTCAAGGAAGGCCCTCGGGACAAACACACAGTCCAAACGCGAAAGGGAGCCATGAACAGCCGAGACAAAGGTGTACTCTCGCCGTTCCGCATGCAGATGTCTCCATACATCCACCCATCCCAGACCATCAACCATAGCCCCCAACCGTGTAGGGGAGGATACGAGCGCCACTCCAGGCCTCCTCTGTCGGTCCAAAGCCACATCCATCACATCATTCCAGTCTCCGCCAATCACAGCCATGGTGCGGGGGAACTCAGCCCATAAGGAAAACAAACGTTCAGCTAGGGCCCACTGCAAGGGGGGGGGGCATACACACAGCCAAACACAACCGGCTCCACCCCGACCTTCCCTTGTACAAAGACAAAACGTCCCTGGGGGTCAAGCCACTGACGCTCATGTACATATGCCAGCCGTCTATGAATAAGAATGGCCACCCCCCTGGAGCCCCTGGTAAAACCGGCATGGAACACCTGATGGAAGCCAAAGCGCTGCAAACTCAGGGCTTTTGTACCCAGCATGTGTGTTTCTTGGAGGAGGAGCACATCCGCCAAGTCCCTCTTAGCCCAGCGAAGCACCGCCCCCCGTTTAATCTTGTCCAATAGTCCTCGTACATTCCAGCTAAGAATACGCATGGAAGCGCCATTGGGCGCTAAGTGAGGAACATCAACCATGATCACAATGCTCCCAACCCCACACTCCCCGACCCCCGGCCCATGCCCCAGACCCCACAGTTGCAAAATACACAGAGACCACGTGCACCCCCAGACCCAGAACCCCAGACCCCACAAACCCCGAATCCCCAAACCCTAACACCCCTCCTACCCCGATCCAACTCACCAGCAACCAAACACCCCGGTTCCCCCCTCCCCCACCCCCATACCTCAAGGAACAATGAAGTATCTGTCGCGGTATACGGTACTTCAGGCCCAAAACACAGCACCCAAAGCCAGCCATACCAATGGATCCCAACTAGTCCCCCCCCCGAACTAATCAGACACACTCCCAGAACCACCCCCCAGTCCCAACAGGAGGAGGCGGCCCAAAGTACGTGCCCTGAACCCCAACAAACGTACAATAGAGTCATGAGCAAAGCACCACAAGAAAGTCACAGCCCACGAAGGCCCCGGCATTCGCCAAGAAGAAGTAGTCAATACTGCACCAGCCATTGTATGTCCCACGGATCACAGCTCAGCCTCTGCCAGATATAGTCACCTATAGAAGGCAACCAGCAGACAGTCCCCACGAAGGCGATCAGGAGCCTCCATCAGATTGGTCCGCATCAGGCGGTGTGTCCCCCAAGAGGGGGTCCCGGGACAGGGACCTCCGCCGGGAGCGAGACTTGCGATGACGTTTCCCTTTGCCAGATGGGTTGCTCCTGTCCTGAGATGAGCCACGCGATGAACCAGAGTGCAGCCCCGGTTGGACGTGAGGTCGGATTCTGACTGTTTCATCGGTCCAGTTGAAGACGGCCTCCGGTGTATCAAAGAAGAGGGTCTTGGAATTGAAGATCACCCGGAGGCGGGCCGGGTAGAGCAGCGAGTATTGGATTTTCAGGCCACGCAGCTTGGCCTTGGCATCTAGGAAGGAGTGCCTCTGTTGGTGGACCAGTTTGGTATAGTCCGGGAAGATCATTATTTTATGATTGTCATACAGCAGGGTGTCCTTCAAGCGCGCTTCCCGGAGAATGACGTCCCTGTCGTGGAAGTAGAGGAGCCTGGCGATGATCGGGCGGGGACGCTCCCCGGCTGGCGGCTTCTGTGTCAGGGCGCGGTGGGCACGCTCCACTATGAAGCATCGCGACAGGGAGTCCGGTGGTAGCCAGCTCTCCATCCACCGGGACAGAAAAGCGTCCATAGGCCCCTTCTTGCAGTCCTCCGGAAAGCCAACGAAGCGCAGCGTTCCGCCTCGCCCGCCCCTCGGCATCCTCCACACGAAGTGCCAGGCCCCGTTGGATCTGTTCCATGTCGGCAATCTTCTTCTTAAGGGTACCAACATCTCCCTCCACCGCCGTGACCTTGGTCTCAGTTTCGGCAATGCGGGCGACTGCATTGCGAAGATCTTGACGCAGCAGCATCACATCGGCCCCCACCGCGCCAATTTTCGCATCCAGCATGTCGCGGGACTGGGTGATGGCCGCCATCAACGCCGCGTTGTCTGGTCCAGCCGGATGACTCCCACCAGCCGCCCCGGCTCCTCCACCATGGCCAGTGAATTTGTCGATGGGTCCTGTCTTAGTGGCGGCCGAGCCCCTCGTCATGGCGGCCGTCCAGATGGTAGAGCAGTGACACGCACCTGTGTCGGGGCCGCTTTCTCGCAGTAGTCCACCAGCCAGGCCCCGGCCGAGGCGTCTCGGACACACCAGACCACTCGAGAGTCCCTCACCACCGGCCCACAGATCGGGGACACCCCTGGCAACGTCGCCCCGCCAAGGTGTATGATGTCCTCTTCGCGCCCACCGGCACTGCGCAGATATGGGCCACTCTAGTGCAAACCACAAGTTCTCCAATCGCCGCCCCAGGTACCACAGGAGCCGGATAGGGCAGTTATCAGGGCCATGCGCCGGTTTGACACCTCAGTTCCCGGGGGGCCCCCGCCGTGTCCACTCACCAGGGCTATGGATCCGGGCCGGTGACTCCGGGCGGGGATCACCAAACTAGAGGTCCCGGCTGCACCAAGGCCAGACAGGCCGCAGATCTTCCGACACCCCCTCCAGCCGCCGGCCCCTCCGCAAACACTGTGGGGAAAGGCAGGGGATCTCACTGCAGGTCGTCAGGAGCGGGCAGCCCCGGATCGTGGCCAGCCCAGGGTGCGAAGATCAAGGCCCCGACAGGCCGCCCAGCCGCTCCGGTCCCGTCGCCTCTTCCACACCACTTGTAGGTCCAGCCAAGCCCTGGGAGGATAGTATCAGTGCGTATGTCCTCGGGCGGGGGTCGCCAAACTCGAGGCCCCGGCTCCGGCAAGGCCAGGCAGGCCGCAGCTCTTCCGAGGCCCCCCACCGGTCCAGGCCCCCACCGCCGGCAATGTAAGGGTCAGTAGGGCACTCCGCTGTGAGCCGCCAGCGGCAGGCAGCCCCGGATCTCGGTCAGGGAGCGGCAGCGCCGGCTCCGGGTCAGGTCCCCCGTCGGGGACGTCAAAATCGAGGCCCCGGCTTGTCCGGCGGGCACCAGGCCGCCCGCTGCATCTACTCGTTCCACGGCCGCAGACGGTTCAGGCGCGTCGACTCCAGCACCGGACGGTTCCCGGTGACCTCCGCCAACACTACCTCAGATGCGGTGCACTTTTCGGGGGTTTCAGGGCAGGATAATCCCAGGATAATCGGCGGGCCGGCGGGAGCTCTTAGGCAGCCACGTCCGCCATGCTCGCCCGCTAAGCCACCGCCTGTTTTTATCTTTGATCTGGACGCATTCCAGGTAATTTGTCCTAAAAGTGACGTATCCATGTTTTCCTATGGACTGAACTATTTTTAACCTTTTGAAAGAGATATCTTGACTTGTGTATGTTGGATTTTTGTTATTTTGGTTTTCTTTAATTAAGATAAACATTGGTTATTTTTCTAAACTGGTTTAGTGTTTTTACTATGTTAAAGATGTACAAATGCTTTAATCATTGCTTCTGAGATAAGCCTGACTGCTCGTTCAAAGCTACCGAGGGGGTGAATGTAAAAAATGTAAATGCCAGCATTTGTAAAGCGCACAGCTACCTCCAACGGAAGTGTCCCGGCGCTGTCCGTATACCGCTTAGGAACCCTTCCTGGCTTTTCCCTGTGAAATGTGGGAGCAAACTAGAGACCTCCATTTCTAACACTACCTATTTCCAATAAAAAGTTATCACTTATTAAATGTAATAAGGTAACTCAATGTTATTCTATGGAGAGGTAGGCCTTGCAATAGTGGGAAAAAAATTGAGAGGTTTTCATTACCATGACATGTAAAACTTAAAAGTACTGTCCAACTTTTTAAATACAATGCATGCTGGGCTATGGTCTGTTTAGGTCCTTCCATAGGGGTGACCTATATGTATTAAAAAAGGAAGGATAAAGCCTCGCATAAGGTTTATTTTGCCAGGTCAAAATGGCAATTTAAACCTGCACACATAGGCTGCAATGGCAGGCCTGAGGCATATTTAAAAGGCTACTTAACTGTGTGGCACAATTAGTGCTGCAGGTCCACTAGTAGCATTTAATTTACAGCTCCTGGGTACATGTGCCACCACTTTACTAGAGTCTTTCAAGTAAACTAAAAGTGCCAAGTGGGTGTAAGCCAATTTTACTATGTTTAAAGGAGAGAGCACAAGCATGTTAGCACTGGTTATCAGTGGTAAAGTGCACAGTGTCCTAAAAACCAACAAAAACGAGTTCTGAAAACACGAGAGGGAAGGCAAAATGTTTGGAGATGATCCTGTAGAGAGGGCCATGTCCAACAATAGAGGAAGCAAGACTACTATAACATGTGATAGGTGCCTCAATCCTACTGTTTATTTAACATGGTCATGTGCTCATTGGCCAATGTTAACAGAATACTCCATGCTCTCACATGGTGCTCTTGTGCCGTGTTTGCACTTATCAAGACTGTGTAGTCCAAGAGTCGCGGTCAGGGTGCTCTTCACAGTTGTCCAAATTGAACTAAGGAATTTCAAAACAATTATTTGTAAAATTAAAGTTCAAGGTTGGAGCATTGAGTATAGGTGACATGGAGTCATCTGGTAACCTTACAGCTTGCTATGAGATAACAACACAACAAGCTTTCACACTATATTAACAAATAAAACACCAATCAGGCTTCAAGGTGGAAATGGATAGGAACACCAGCCAAATACCCCACCCTTTCTTGTCCAGTTGCAGTAAGAGTTGAGAGAAAGTTTGCAGCATCTAAAGAGCAGGTTTGGTGGCTTAGTGTTTTAATGCATTTACTTCAGGAATGCGTGTTTGACTTCATGGTTACAAGTTCAAATCCACACAGGTACATATAGCCTTTTAATGCTTCTCAGATAAATATAAAGAGTGCCATTGAGTAGTAATAAACAACTGTTATTCAGCACCAAGATACTCTCCTGGTAAATGAGGGATTTACAACGCTGTGCCCTCTGAATATTGAATCAATAATTTTGATGATTGCGCATATCAAAAATAAAATATTGACAAGTCTAAATGTTTTACATCTCACTTCACATATATACCTGCACAGCCCATATATCTTCAAGATAGGTAGATATGGAGGTAGGAATAGTAAATCTGTACTTCCCTATATGCACTTACCTTTTGATAGTTTGTCCCTTGATATACTGTCCTTGATATTAGTATGCCACAATATTGTTGGTGTCTATATTCAATAGTGCCCTCACAGCACTTTGTCATCCCAGCAGTATTGAATCTTCAAACTCGAAATCTTCTACTAGTTCGTTCTTCAGTCGCCAAACATGGTTCCTTAGTCAAAGCAGGTATGAAGATGTACACATAATATGTTAAAAGCTTAGGGCACACACACTCACATACACATAGCCCCAACCTTCAATGTTTACCCATATCAATGGTTTTTCTCAAGGTCCTTTCATTCCATTAAAAGCATACTGCTGGGTAGTGACTACACACCGTTTCACCTACATCTGTTGGCTTCATCAGGTTTGTATTGAGTGCTTCTCCTCTATTCCTCATGAAACATGAGCTCAAAGAAAAGTAAAGTCCAGATGGTGTTCTAATAGCGATGGCAATCTCTTTCCAGTACATCTCTTTCTCTTAGAGAAAGGGTAGATCCTCCTCCAAGGAACAGCTTGAAAGGGATTTAGTAAGCGTTCATTTACATTACCTAGCTCTGATCCCAGCAATGACCCATGATAAAAGAGACTTGTTGACGTCACTGATTGAGGATAAGAAGAAGCAGAGACATAAGCCTTCAAGGTAGAGGGAAGAGTGAATTCTCCTCTTGTACCTGAGGAAGGTGAGGTAAAAAGGAGCCTTACCCTAATGACAGTTATGCATTATTATAAAGACCACAGAAGCAAAGCCTTAGTGCAGGATCCAATGTCCTAACTATAGTGTTGTAAATTGCTGCTCATGAAATCAAGCACTACAATTGTAGCTTGTTGTGGTCCTAATATTCAATGTTCATCTATGCCTTTGAAAAGATCAATTGAAAAACAAGGGATTCAGTGGAAGCAAGGATCTTAGCTACCATGTGTTTCAGGATTGTCGAGATTGCCAAAAGCAATGAAACTTGTAAAGTGAAATCCTAGTCTTTATCATTTTACTACTCTGATTGCTACTAGAATTCTTTGTACAACTTACAGTTTATTCTTGAGACCAGAAGATAGACCTGCCAGAGGATGAGTGTTAATTACTGGAAGCATTCAGTACTTCGGGTCGCATCAGCCAGGTTGGGTTTGAAACTTCTTCCATCACTTGTCTTGTTGGGTTACTCTGAGCTAGGACATGTTCCTGACCTTCCAGCCAACCTTTTAGCTGAGTGAGCAGACGTAGAGCTTGATAAGCATATTACCAACATGCCCACAGGAAGGTGAATAGGGTCCAAGGGCCATCTACCCTAGGTATGTCAACTAGATAATAATATTGTGAGGTCTGGTCTACCAGTGTCAAATTGAATTGTCAAGGAGTTCTGGGAGGTTGGTACCAACGGCAAATTGGTGAAATCAGCCCTGAAGAAGCTATTATATCACAAAACATGAATTGGCTGGATGTCTACTTTTTTGAGTCATGCAATATTTGTGAAAACAATTGTAAGATTACTATCAGAAAGTATATTTGTATATTGGACAATTGAATAAAATAATTGCTATCTGAAGCAGCAAGATTGATGGACTTCTTTGATATATTTTCACTCAGAAAACGTTGAATTATATACCCTGGCCATTCTATTCTCCTGAAAACTAGAGTCGTATTATATTCATGACTATTCAAGTTATATATTTTCTACAGTTGGTGTTAATAACAGAAAATCTACACCCACTGTAACAATACTTTGTAAACAGGTATGATATTTCAGCATGACATGGTGGCATTTAATGGTTCGAATTTTAAGTAAACCCTTCTTATCTAACCCTATCACAGGGGAAGGGCAGAAATACTGTTTAGCCCATTCTGGAATATGAGCAAAACCCAATGCCTGGGTACATCGTCCCACCACTTTTATGCCACTGACCCCACAAAAATAAATCTCTGGTGTCTAGTGGGCTTCTTATCCAACTAGGGGCATGGGAGATTGAGGTCATACTGTCCTATAGGGGCAGAACGACTTACTGCCCCTTTTGCTGTGGTGTCATGGCCTTAAGCCAGGGAGAGGCATTCCCACTCCATTTATTTTGCACCATGCAGAAATCCTTGTTATCCAGCAGCTTTCTACACCCTGTAGGACAGATTGTGGGCAAATCACACAATTTGCTACTTATAGGGGGGCATACAAACGGTATTGTCTCGGGAGGGAGGGGAACTGGCCCTTCACTGGTGTTTAGTGAAGGACAAGGGTTGCTCTAGGGAAATGCAGTGCTGGAAAAAAGAGATTGTCACCTTTCTAAAACAGACTCCCTGCAGAGATCTGTGCTCGGGGGAGAAGAGTTGTGCCCCTTTTACCAATCAAAAGTGAAAGTAGACTGCACCATTAGAGCAGCCTACTTTCACTTTTTGTTCCTGTGGTGTCATTCCCTGTGCGAGCTCACATTACAGCATTCCTAAAAAAAATCAAAGTCAGGTCTAAAGAGAGGCTTTTCCTTCGCATTCCTGCTTTAGTTTTTCTAAGGACATGCTTCTCTTGATTTCACCAGAAGCCTTTCTTTTTTCATCGTCGTCCCTCTGCTCCAGCCAAAAGAGGAAGCAGCCAGGCTCCCATTACCAATCACAATGTTGCAATGCAGCGTTGTGATTGGTAAGCCCCTAAGCTCCCCCGACCAATTACAATGCTGCAATGCAGCATTGTGATCGGTCTGAGCACTGTGGTTCGACGCTCAGATGGGGAATGTTATTGTTAATGTTAATTGTGATTTGTAGAGCGCTTAATATCGGCAGGTCTCTTAGCGCTGAGAGAGAATAGCCACAGTCCCCACGAGTGAATGTTAACCCCTGATTAGTCTGCGTTATGCCCAGGCCTCAGTGAAGTGGAGGGTTTTCAGGTTCTTCCTGAAAAGGGGAAGGGCTTGTTCGAACAGGAGGTGGCCCGGCAACTAATTCCAAAGTAGCGGGATGAGGACAGAGAAGGCTCGCCCTCCTTTAGTCCTGTGGATAAACCATGGACAGGCTAGCTGGCCACCCACAGATGACCATATGGTGCGGCCGGGGATGTATTTCCCCAGGCGCTCTTTGATGTACCTTGGGGCCTGTCCTTACATGGCCTTGCGGGCAAAACATAGGCCCTTGAATCTAGCCCTCTGTTTGACGGAGAGCCAGTGAAGTTTTTGCAGCAGGGGGGTGGCCTGTGTGCGAGCCAAAGATAAGCCTGGCTGCATCATTCATCACAACCTGTAGCTTGCCTAGCAACTTATCCGGTAGCCCAATGTAAAGCGCATTACCATAATCTAGTCACGAGATGATGAATGCAGTCACCACCATCGGCATGGTGGAAAATGAAAGGAGGGGTGATCATTTACTTCACTGCCTCAGCAGACCCACGCAGGTCCCAATCACGGTGGACACTTGGTTTGTCACGTTATAATCTAGGACCCGATCAATACTGTGACCTTATGCCCCTATACGGCTATAATCCATTTATACCCCTATATTGGCATAAACGATCAAGAGCAATATTTCAGAAACTCGTCTCTGGCCTAACACAATCAGAGCCACATTTCAGAATCTCTTCCTCTGCAGCTCATTACAGCAGATGACACAGCAGAAGCCACTATCTTAGATTCCTAGATTACACTCCGAGTTCTTCAACAAGATAAAACTCAGCAACCTGGGAAAGCCACGCTTGCTATGTTTTGATTAGTAATAGAACTCTAATGAGCACTGAGAGACGATCACTTCCTAGTGACATCTTTATTGACATCTTCTGTCCAAAAACGTACGTCAAACAAGGCACCTTTCAGGTATAAATATTACCAACGTTGCCTTAAGCAAACGCTGCCTCAACGACATCGATGATAGCGATGGTGTGGTGAATACAGGAGCAGAACAGCTGTCCCCTTCAGAGCCCAGAATTCAAGCTTCCCACGGACACTGCCCCTCCTCCTCCTTGACGCGCTGAGAGAGACGCTGTCTTTTCTCTTGCCGAGAAAATCCAGCTCCGGCGTTTCCAGCCTACTCTTGCGAGTGACTGGGATATCGAGTCCTGGAAGGAGATACAAGACCTCCAACATTCTATTTCAGAGGTATGGTGTTGACTAAACCCTTAGAGAGAATTCTTGAAGCAAACCTTGGCAAAACCAACTTAACTAAAACTGCTACTTACTTACTCCCTCCCACGTATTAGGCTTAGGTCAGGTACACTGGGGTAGGCGTAGTTAGAAGCACTAGTTGAGTACGTTAGCTAAATGTATATATGAATGTATATATTTTATTCATTTTAACCATTGTATGGCTAAGAAACCATATCAATGCTTTTACAATATTATTTTGCAATCCTCATTTTACTGTATGCACTTTTTATAATAACTAGTCTTGCAATTGTGGCAATTCATTTCTCTTGTATGAGAAGAAAGACTGTTCAATAAATAATACCTTTTATTGAAAACGCCCGTCTCTCTATTCTCTGCATCTTGGTGAAAGTAATCTGCACAACTGACTGAGTAAAATAACTGTCTATTGTTTCACACGACTCTAGAGATTGACTCTTATTCTAAGGAGCAAAGTTGTCATGTTTATGCGGTTGTTGGAAAACTGAATCCCTTCTTGTCTGTAACAGGGAAGCTGATCACTTCCTATTCAGTCAAAAAATTTCCAGTGACCTCTGAGCTAGTTGGTAACAAACCCAATTAAGTTTAGCATAGTCAGTAGAGACCTGGAAGACCGCACTTCTACTACCAAACTGCTGTTTATGTTATTCCAATGCGCAGGGCCTATAGGGAAAATAGGAACTACACTACATGGCGCCCAACGTTTGGTAAGGCGATAAAACTAACGCAAGACGTTAGAGTAACTCAGTCGTGCATTTTTCACACAAACCCCTTTCTATCGTAAATACTCCAATAAACGTCTGGAGTGGGTGAAAGGTTAGAATACGCCCGAACTCAGTAGGAAGAGATTCCTATGTAAAGCTCTGGTTTATTCAACGTTGAAGGATACAGTGTTCCAAAATATTGTGCACCTAAATCTTTGTCTCCTCTGAGACCTGCTCTGCAAAAACTTTCCTGACAATAAAATGTCGGACTCTGAAAACGGAACTGTTAATGCCGCAGTAAATGCGACTCAGCAGGGTCCCGGTGAAATTACTGAACCGGGTGCAATAATCCTTCCGGTACATTTAAGAAAATCTATAACGTTAAAACTTATAGAAAATGGACTGACCCCACAAGGTGGCACAGTCGTCTTCGTGATAGAGGCACACGAATATCGGCAGACAGAGGTATTCTACTCTTGGATAACATTTCCAGCGGCAAACACCGCAACACACGAGTTCCACTATTACAAAATAGGGGATCCACCGGAAGAGTACGCTCCTTTCGAGGAGATTGAAATCCCATTAAAATACCAAGAGCACCTGCTCTGGTTTAAAGGCGCCCTAAAACATAATGATCATAGTACCAGGCTCGGTCCACTAGGTAGACCAGGAGCAACGTGGCCGGTTCTAGCCAGCTACACACCACACCCGGACATTGCAAAAATGTCGAAAGAAGAGCTGTTAGCACAGCTAAAAACCTTAATTAAAATACATAGACAATTAGTCCAATATGTAATGAGGACTACAACAGTCCAAACAGCTGTTAATGTTCCACAGCTGACCCCTCATCAGGGGAACACAAATAAAATTACACCACAGAACATACAGTCATGTCTTGGTAAAACACCCATAAAACGGGACCTTTCTGGTTAGCGCAGAAAATTACTCAAATAGAGGCAGTATTTCCGAATACTACCCCTATTGAGAAACACAGAATCCTGACCATCTGCCTTCCAATGGGGGTCGCACCACACGTGGAGGACTGTGACACTCGGGGTACAGTTTTTGCTTCCATTTACACAAAAACACATGGTGTTCCATCAATGGCGGTAATACCAGAAGTACTAAAACAAATTCAGAATGAATACAGTCCAGAACCTGCTTTAACTCTTGGTATGAAATTACTGAAAGACTTCAAGCAGGTCTCGGCTATATTACTAGCCAATATAAAAGGAGAAGCAGCATCTGTGGCGATCCGCCAGAAGTTGAAGGAAACAGATATAACAGATCAACCAATTGAGCTTGCCAGAATTATAGAAAAATGTTATGAAGAACTAGGTAGAGACAGCTTGGGTGGAAAACCAGTAAAGCCCCAACTGCTCGAAAATCATGAAAAATTATTTATTAAAAATAATTCAAATACTCCTAAAAAGAGCTGGGATGGAAATAAACAATCCACTCCCAAGGAAAAAGTTTTCCAGTCCAGAGGAAGGTCTCCTCGACGGAGGGAAAGAACTCCGACTCGAGAACACCAGTCTCCCCAGAGGGAGCCCTCTGAGAAAAGATATAACCTTAGAAATATGGATAATTTGAAGAAGCCTGATAGATATCAAAGTATTGATACACGTCCCTCTCAATCTTTTTCGCAGAAATCGGAAAGAAGAGGACGGTCAGACCCAGGAGAGCACACCAAGTCCAAAGACAAGGAAACTGCTCAAAGTAAAAAATCACAATTTCCAAGAAAGAAGGTAGCCAGTATTAGAGTAATCGAACATGCAGAGAATACTGAGGACACAGTTGAAAAACAGGGAGTGGGCACAGACAATGCTAGAAAGTGCAGCAGAAATCAGCATAGCTCGCAAGATCCTGATGAGTCATCTGGAGACAGTGGACACAAATGAATACATTCAAGTAGAAACTGCCGACACCAGAGTTAGCGAGCCCCATAAGATATACGAAATAACACTGCGTATAGAGGGTGATAAGACTAGGAAAATAAGGGGTCTATTTTGGGATAAACTCTCAAAAGGCTATGACGTCCTGTTAGCTGAAAAAGATTGGCCCCCAGAGTTTGTCAGGGAGTGCCCTCGTGGCGAAGAAATGATTATGCCTACCTTCTCGAATCACATTCCGATTCACACTAAATATATATATGCAAGGAAATGGCAGTAGCCCAGGCACCAGCATTATATAAAAATCATGTAGGATGGGATGAGGACTCTCCTCCTCACAGAATCCAGTTAAAAAGTCAACCGACTGCACAAAGGCAGTATCCCATTAAGCAAGAAGCAAAAAAACTAGTAAGGGAGATTTTAGATCAACTTGAATACCAGGGGGTGATTGAAACATGCACCTCTCAAATGAACAATCCTTTGTTTCCTGTCTCAAAACCGGACGATTCATATCTTCTAGTCTTGGACTACAGACACCTTAACTCATGTTGCAAAACATTTGCAGTACAGAATTCGCATAGTGCTGCACTAATGAATAACATAGTTAGGAAAAAATATAAAACAACATTAGACATATCAAATGGTTTCTTTTGTCAAAATATTGCACCAGAAAGCAGATACTTGACCGCTTTCTCAGTAATGGGGTCTCAGAAAAATTTCTGTAGGCTCCCACAGAGATTCAAGAACAGCCCAGGACTATTTTCAGCCAGAGTAGCAGAGTTACTACAAATATATGATGATGAGGCATTATCTTATGTAGATGATATCTATCTCACAGAAGACGACTTGGATACTCACTTGAAAAGAGTGAACACCATAATACTTGGTTTCGCAGCAGAGGGTTACAAATTCAACTTTAAAAAGTCAAGAATTGCCCATCTGACAGTATTATTTTTAGGATACGAATTATCAAGTAAAGGAAAAAGCCTAGCGGACAACTTCTTAGAGAAGTGCGCTGTACTCCAAGCACCGAAAACGCTGAAGAACTTACAATCGATTCTAAGTTTCCTGAATTTCGGAAGAACTTACATTCTAAATTATGCGGCGAGGGTTAAACCTCTCTACGAATTAATTAAACCTGATTTTAAAACCATCAACTGAACTCAAAAACACACAGAAATTTTGAGATCACTGCAAACAGTTAGCAAAAACAAAATTTGACACACGTGACAATACACGCAACCTTGTAATCCGAGTCATCCCAGGAAGATGCGGATTCACGTACCTGACCTCGGGAGGGAGAAAAGGTACCAATAGCTTACAAATCACACTTGTACACACAAGCAGAAAAAACATTCAGTCTCACAGAAAAGACTGTGAAAGCAGTAGAAACTGCAGTAGAAACTGCATTAACAAATGAACGAGAACTAGCACATGGCAAAAGGATCAATATCCTCACAGCGGAATCCGCCTTCGAGGCGCTATTCAGCCCAGTAAACCTGCCTTCAGTGTCACTGGATCCGAAATGGATACAGTGGGAAAATTCTCTTGCTGCGGACGACGTGAAATACTATTTTGCTCCGCAATTCGAAGCACTGAATGATTTGACTTATGAACAAGAATATCCTCTGCCAATCGAAATTCTGCCTCTCCAACAGTACTCCTGTATAATCTACACAGACAGATTTGTACAACATTACAATGTAGAAAACAAATCCTACGATGCAGCCTGTGCGATTGTTAAAGGTCGCTGGCTGTGCGGTAAATTCAGACCGAAAATAACAAAAACTGAATAAGTGAGAAACTGTTCGGCTCAGCGAGCTGAAATCAGATCTTTAAAGATGGCGCTTGAAAATGCAGAACGTGAATTCCCGACACTAATCGTGTGCGATTCGCATTTTTGCGTCAATCTTACAACAATAAGTTACAGAGCTGGGTTCAAAATGATTACAAAGATGACACAGGTGCCACAATCAAGCATAAAATGCTTTGGAAACAGGTAGTTCTTTTACAGAAAGAACTACAAAAGACTCACGTGATACACACTCTGAGTAAGCATGGGCGAATTTTGCGAATCTCGCGTTCGCGAATTTTGCGGATTTGCGAACTCGCAATTCGCAAAATCCGCAAATTCTCGCAAATTTGCGGATTTTTTTTTTTGGTGTGTTCGCGCGGATTTCTGCCAGTTCGCGAGGGTTTTGTACAATTTCGCAAACGCGAACTTACCTGTCGGGTCGCAAGTTTCGCGAACTTGTTGTTTCTACGTGTCCAGCCTGTTTGGGACACTCTTCTTCATCACTACCACTCTCTGTCACCACTGCCACTCTCTGACTACTCATGCCACCCTCTGGCCCACCCATGCCACCCTCTGTTTCATCACAGCACCCTCTGGTTGTCCAGTCAGTGTACATTATTGTGGCAAAGCAAGCACACCTTCCCTGCCTCAAGTGACCTGAATTAATTTGGGGCTGATTAATGTGTCACAGAATATTTTTTTAGCTGGCACCTGCTTCCTTAGTGCTTCCTGATTAGTGATCTTTTGCACTTGCTAAGTGCTTTCATTGTTGCAAAATTAGTTAGTTAGTTACAACACCTGCCCTGCCCCAACTGACAATAATGAATTAGAGGCTGATTAATGGATTTGAACTTCCAGCCTGGCTCCTGCTTGTCTCCCTTAGCTGTAATTCAGGACCTTTGTGGCATATGTGTAACTATTCTGAGGTTCAGAGCAGGGTCACATAATAGTTGCAACTGGCAACTGAACTCTGGAGGGGCCCCTCAGGAAGCACTACAGGAAATGGCTACTAATGATGAGCCTGAACTTTTGAACCTGGTAAGTAGTTTCAGTTTTGCTAAGATCGTATTTCTGCAATTTTGCGCTTATTCGCGGGGCGCGAAGTTGTACTGGGAAGCCGCGAACTCACGCGAACAGTGCGAGCAAGCCATAAAATCCGCTGCGCGCGGATTTGCGGATTTTGCGGGAGATTCGCGAATCTCGCGGATTGCGAATTTACCGAAAATCCGCAAAATCCGCGAGCGAAACGGATTTTCCGCCCATGCTTAACTCTGAGTCATCGACCTGATGGCGTTCACGTTGCAGGGAATTCATTGGCTAATACAGCCACAGCGGAAGCAACTAAACCAGCTTCCGTAGCCACAAAAAAGCGTTCAGAAAAATACATAGACGGGGAAACCATGCTGGCAGTAAAAACGTCCGTAAAAGGCGACTGTGCAGCACTACCCGTGAACTATCCACTCACTTATGCATACGTAATTGATTCAAACTCCGTTCCTTTTGCTCGAATCCCTGGAGTGGGGGATAGGGTAATTCCAAACATGGACCGGAGAAAGTTATTAATAGCAGACGCACACATGGGTGAAGGTCCAAGGCACAAAAAGATCAAAGAATCTCTGACTGAATTACAATCAGTATACTGGTGGCCGGGGATGAGCGTGCAACATCAAATATATTTAAAGAACTGTCCCGACTGTGACAGGGATCGCAGTAATGAACGGGTCCAGTCTGTTGCCCAGTTACCGTTTATAGACAGGGTAATGCTGTCTACATGCCATCCAGCGTCCTGTTAATTATTAAGACTAAAAGTCACTTAAAAAATGTGGCCCCAGCACTCGGCTGACGCAATTGCCATGTTCCATTCTGACCAGGGTCCTGCTTTCAGCTCTCGAGCTTATAGGGAGGCCATCCCCAGCATGGGCGTTGGCTTGCGATACTCTTGTCCATCACACCCGAAGGGAACAGTGTAGTGGAAAGAAAAAAACGGGACATAAAGCAATCTATAACAGCGAAGGTATTAGGTTCGGGTGATGGGTGGGTCAAACATTTAATAAGTGTCCAGCTTAGTCTAAACAACTTGCCAAGAAATTCTCTAAAAGGTTTCAGCCCATACGAACTATTGTTCGGAACTAGAATGTACATTCAGGACTTAGATAGTCAGGTATCAGTGGTAAGAATAAAGACTTTGACATCAAAGACCGTTTGGCTGTTTTACAGGACTTGAATGAAACAAGAAAATCCTTAAGCAACATAAAGTTAAAGCAACAGCCAGCTACCACTGACGAGGCACCACCAGCCCCAGCAAGGCCTGTCTGGATTCCAAAGATTGGGGATCTAGTCAGAGAGAAAATAGCGGTGAAGAAGGAATTTGGGCCTTCTTACAGAAAAGCAGTACCTGTCTTAGCAATCAACGGAACAAGATCAGTAGTACTACCGCCCCTTGATGGTAAAAAGGAGAACAGAGTTGTATCAATCGACCTGGTAAAACCACAATCATGTGGCCTATAATCAACAGTAGGCCAAGTGGACTCCCAAGAAAGAACAGAATACCAAAACTTGCAACAATCCAAGAGGTTCAAACTGAAAGACTAATCACATTTGATAAACCTGCAGTGCACAGAGAGGGACTATGCAATACTGCCATGGAACTCGTGCCACTTGGAACACATATTGAATCAGTTCGTCATGAAACAACAGTCTACAATGATGTGGCATCAGAATGTGCTACCGAAAGACAAATGGAGAGAACAATTCCAACAAATGACAGAACTGCCTCTGGCTACTTCTTTAACTTCGACAACTTTTCTGAGGATCAAAGCAACCCTGAAGTGATGCCAGAAACAAAGACTTTTAAAGAAAAAGCAACAGAACTCTTTCATCAACTCAAGGAAATTTACCTTATATCTCCATGGTTAGAGTTCTGGTTTGGACTAGGTGTATTTTTCCTCCTGCTTTGGCTCATCATGGTACTTTGGGGCTTATTAGGATGGAGGATTTTCCGCATCCTCCGGGCCGGCGGAAGCCACCGCCGGCCCAGAGGATGCGAAAAATCCTCTGCGGACCCACCAAGACCCACCGCCACATTAGGATGGCTGGTGGGTCCTGGTTTCCGTCCGCAGCTTTTCCGCCGTGGCTGGCTTACAACCGCGGCGGAAAAGCACTAATATGGTGACGGTGTCTCTCAGACACGTCAGCCAGATTAGGATGTGCTCGGAAACATGCTTTTCCGTGGCAGCTTTTCCGCCGTGGAAAAGCATGTGTAACTTCACTGCGGGGGCCCGTTGCGGGCCCCCTAGGTGAAGGGGGGTGGGGGGTGCACATCGGGGGTACCTATGTTACCCCCCTGCATTTGTATGCAGAAAGCGGCAGGCACCGCGCGGTGCCTGTCACTTTCTACATACAAATGCAATGAGTGCACTTTTAACATTGCTGCGGGTGCAGCTTGAAGCTCCACCTGCCGCAATGTTAAAAATAGAGGATGTGACCGCCAGGGTGGCGGTCACATCCTAATTGCACAGGAGGGAACTCCGCAGCCCATGCGGACGTTCCATCCTACTCAGGGGTCGCGGACGGACTCAAGTCCGTCCGCGATCCTAATGACCCCCTATGTCTGGGAAAATTCATTGAGGGAAAATACAGTTCAATGGACACAGCAAGTCAGAACATCAACTTAGTCCTCAAACCACACAGATCATCCCACGTCAAGAAAAGAGAACTATCAACAGTAAATGTGACAGCCATTCCAATACCCAGCGGGGTAGTTTGGGACAAAACTGAATATGAAGTATATGGCCCGGTCGAAATCCTGAAATATCCTCACCAGTTCAAGGTTTCCTTAAGTGACTTTGTAAAACCAAGTACATTTTCTGATGATTGGGATTTTGAAAGTATTAATAATATGATGTCTGATTTAGTGTTGTCAGCAAGATTTACAGAACATGATTATTTACAAGTTCCGTCTAGTTATGAACAGATGTACTGCTTCTCACATTACGGAGATCATTACTTACATAAATCTGCACAACCTAGAAATGTTTTTAAATATAACCAATGGGATTATTGTGCTACTCCACCTAAAAGCAGTTCTAAAACATTCTATGAGAAATTTCAGTACTTCTCAGGGTTTAACACAAGTGATGCAGAAACGTTTTATTATAAAATGTTAGATAAAACAGGGTTGAAAACTATGCTGACAAATACTAAATTGATATATTCAGAAACATTTTATAAAAAATGATGACATTTGGTTTTGATTTTTGGAGAAATAATATTGAAACAAAAACAATCTGGGGTACAAAAGATTGGCAGGTACAAGGCCTAGAAGCATTATTTCGAGCCTGCATGATCCCAGAACAAATAATGTTCTTAAATGACACAATTCACCAAACAACCTGTCTTGGCCTAGCTAAGAATAAAGACCTTAACAAACTGTCTATTCCAAAGCCAATACCTGATAATGCAACTACAAATATTGAAATAGACGTATCTAAAGTTTTACATCTAAACAGAACACATCCTGATTGGAAAAAGTGGTTAATCTGGCCTATTGACACAAATAACTGTCAAGATAGATTCCTGAATAAAACACAGGGGTTAACAATGACCAGACCAGACCCTAGATACTCCCAGAGACAACATCCAGGGATAGTAACAACATACAGTGTAGGGAAGCTGTGCCTTGAATGGCTAGAATCATCCACACTGGCAGAGATTAAGCAACACTTATCTTTACTTAAAGATGGTGCTGATTTGCACGATTTCATTCTGGGACCACGCAAACAGCGTCAAAAACGTTTCATAGCGACCAGTATATATGCGGCTTACAATGAGGCTTGGAAAGTCACACAAATTGAAACAGCTGAAAAAATACGAGAAATTGATCGTATTCATTTGGAAAAATCACTTTCTGTTGTGGACAATGGGTTAATGACTTTGTCCTGCAGAATATATTCACTGGACAGTATTGTATCATCTGCCATAGATATAATAGACAAAGACTTGCTAATGTTACAGCATGGCCAGTCACAATTGCGTTCTATTGTACAGTTAGGCTGGACGCTGCAAAATCTTCATTCAGGCTATGTGCCTTGGCGTTTAATCAACACAACGTCATTGTTTTCCATCTTTAACCTTACTGATAAACAAATCAGCTTGGCACAGAAAGGAGCAGACTATACAATCCTGAGCATCGAAAAACTTGAGAGATTACCATTGACAATGTCAGAAAGTCCTGTCATTGAATGGATAATACACGGGATTATCACAATTCCGATAACAACTTTCCGATTTAAAAATTGCCTTGAATACATACCGACTGGCCAGTATGAACGTTTGGGTAAAGGGTACATTAAGTCAGCATGGAAATTACCATATACACACACATGCTACAGTGACAGCAACAAAAATGTATTTCTTAGTGGTGAAAACTGCAAACATTCACTAAGCGGTATACTTTTGTGCCAAGGTATTAATTTACACGGAGCCTGTGAAGGAAATTCAAACAATCTTTCATGCCACCAACATGTCACACCTGCAACGCAGATAGAGCCTTTCTTTAAGCAACTTCCGAACTGGAGTTACATTCTAATAATGGATCACAGCTGTTGTGGCCTTTTGCCAGGGAAAGCATATCTCGTACAAGTAACTTCCATGGTCAAATGCTGTATGCAAGCATTGTTTCCAAACGGCCCTGGAGACTCCGAGACTCCCATATGGCCTCATTTGAATGTCTCTTCTATACGAATTGATACTTTAAGCAGAATGAAGTCTGTGCTTTTACAGACAACAGTGCCCATCACGTCATCAAAAGAGACGTATGATCTCCTAGTTGCAAGGACGACTTCGGAGATACATGACCTTTTATCAACAAATTGTTCCGTGCATTTCACAGAAATGCTTAGCCAAATTCTTAACATGTCGAGTGCCATAGGCATCCCAGGCATATTTAAGACCATTTTTTCAGGACTATTAACCCCATTCAAAGCAATTCTGGGAATCATTCCCAATTTTGTCCATTCAGTCTTTGGCTTCATACCCCTGATTTTGGGACTTGTAGCAGGCATTTTATTTTTGACCCTCCTGCTCCGATATGGCAAGCCAAAATACAGACATAACTCCGGCCGGGATGGAAGAAACAATCCTAGCAGTACGCTACCGGGACCGAATAACTAGAGTCCTTGGATTGGCCAGGCTGAGAGATCTGAACATGACCTGGTTTCTTTCATTCAGACCTATATGGCAGACCTGCATCTTACCTGTGCTTCGATGTATGCTATGCGGAGATGAAAGCATGTTGGACACCTGTCTTGCACTCCCATCAGCAGTACCAATGGATATTGATACTTTGCTAAGTCCTGTAACGGCTCACACATTGTGTTATCCCCAGGGGCTACCAATCCTGATGACGGCATTCGTTGAGACTCCTGTGCTACGACTAGGTGGTAACAGTGGAGCGAGAAACAAAAGCGACATCACCCAGGTACGACCTTCTGTGAGCATTGCTGATCCAGACTTTGATGATAGCAATCATTCTCACACCTGCCAAGTTACAGCACTATCGAACTTAGTCGAACTGTCGCCTGATTTTGTAGACCAATTTTTTTTTTTTTTAACGTAAGACTTTATTGATGTCTGCACATTTATACACAGCATTTTGCCTACAACCCTGAGGCCGGCTGCTACTGAACGTCCATTTTAGCACTTATAAGACATAGCTAATAAGCTGATACCAGACGGTCCGGCAGTAGGTGTCCTTCCAAATAGCAGAAAATTCGATGTTAAATCTAGACAAATTCAAGTGTGTCTTACTTTTCTCTTTTATAACCATAACCAAACATGGGACTCATTAGGTTCGGCCCGTACCACAGAAATGATAAATACTTTCCCACTTCTCATCTCCGCATAACATCACCATCTTCAACTCACACCGTCACATACATCCCCAGGACCCCCCCAGAAGAACTAGACATGTTGCCCGTCAAATTGCACAGCTCAATATTGTCACTTGCAGCCTTCCCTTGTACCATTCAGTCCACATCCTCCTCATCCTCTGAACTATTCATGTCTTCCTCCTGCAGAGGATCACACAGATCTCCCCGGTAGCTGTTCCACGGTCCCCAGATCTTATTCCACTTGCGAGGATTAGCCCTCATTTTGTATACTGCCCGCTCAGTCACCAGAAGCATGTCCATGTTTCGGCACCACTGTGCCAAGGTCGGTGTGCTCACCGCCCCCCAGTTTTGCGCTATATCCCTTTTAGCGACCATAATACCCACAATAGCCCATTGTTGTCCCTGGCGTGTCAAATCATTCGGTCCCCATACATTCAGCAGGCAGACTCGGGGATCAGGTGTAATGGATACCTCCAAAGTTTGTGAAATGGTACGTAACACCTGTCGCCAATAGTCAGCTATTATCGGACATTCCCAGAGTGTATGCCACAATGTTCCTTCCTCTCCACATCCCCTTAGACAATATGGGTGGTCAGCCCTATGTATTTTATGTAAAGTAGTTCTCGTAAAGTATACCCGGTGCAATATCTTTAATTGCACCAGCCTAAATCGAGCCGAGATGCCAGCCTCCTTCGGGGATGCCATTGCTGCGTTCCAATCCTGCTCATCCATTTCTCCTAGTTCTCCCTCCCATTTTTCTCTCAGTTTATGTAGGGGGTCCTGCAGGTTATTTATTAGTTTCCGGTATGTGAGGGAGGTGGCGCTAGTCTGCATTTAGTCAGTTAGGAGGCGGTCTTCTAGCGGTGAGGATTCGGGGACCTCTGCTCCTACTTCAATGGCTGACAAAAGTGCGTGTCTTATTTGGATATAGCGGTATATTTCGTTGGGGCCTAACTCGTATTGCTGTTGAAGGTGTGCAAAGGGGATTACCCCCTCTTTTGTCGACATGTCTCCCACTGTCGATATCCCTATGTCGTCCCATTGGGTGAAGCCTTTACTACGTCGTAGGTGGCCTAACGCCTTGGTGTCCCATAGAGGCGTAAGCTTTGTTATAACCCCTCCCCATTTGAGCTTGGCCTGCGCTGTGTGCCATAGCTCCACTGTGTGTCTTGTCGGGCCTCTTAGTTTTGTTGCCAGTCCCTTATGATATAGCGGGGCAAGTATACTGCATGTTCCTAGTTGCGCTCTGTCTGCAAGGTATGCCGGATCGTTCTGTGGGGCATGCATCCATTGGTTGAGAACCTTGAGGTGTGCTGCCCAGTAATATAGTTGTATGTTTGGCAAGGCTATCCCACCGTCATACCAACCACGGACGAGTTTCGCATGCGCTATACGAGCGGGGCGGTCTCCCCAAAGTAGACCAGTTATTTCAGCTGCCACTTTGCGGAATTAGGAAGGGGGCACCAGATTCGGCGTATTTTCCAATACATAGAGGAAGCGCGGCAGCGCCATCATTTTAAACAGCGCTGCCCGCCCCAGCAACGTTAGAGGAAGGGTCTTCCAATGCCTCACATCCGCCCTCAACCGAATGAGCGGTGGAAGCAGGTTTAGCTCGTAGAAAACCTTATTGTCATGGGTGACGTGGATTCCCAAATAGCGGAAGGAAGTGTCTGCCACCGTCAATAGGCAGCCGGCAGGTAGAACTGGCAGGGTGCCTTTAAGTGTGTAAATAACCGACTTCGACCAATTGATTGTGTAGGCGGATGTGTATCCGTGCCTGTCACACAATGCCAGGAGTACCGGAATACCCCTCCCTGGGTCCGACAGATAAATAAGCATGTCGTCAGCATAAAGGGAGACCCTGTCTTCCCAGCCGTCTCCCCAGTACACTCCCTTCAATAGCGGGGTGGATCTGATGGCAGTCGCCAGTGGCTCCAGAGCCAGGGCGAACAGTAAAGGCGAGAGCGGGCATCCCTGCCTCGTCCCCCTTTTTAGCGATATCTCACGAGAGATGTGTCCGTTTGCCGCGACGCGTGCCACCGGTCCCGTATAAAGGAGCCGCACCCAGGAGATAAATTTAGGGCCAAAGCCCATATGTGCCAGCACCGCAAATAGGTACTGCCATTCCACCATATCAAACGCCATTCTGGTGTCCAGCGATAGGATGACTGCCGGTTCTGACAACAGCGGGGCTCCTGCCAATGCTCCGTGCACTCTACGGAGGTTCAGCGCCGTACTCCTATGCGGCATAAATCCCGACTGATCCAGATGGATCAGGTGTGCAAGGTGAGGCATCTGTCGGGCTGCTAATACTTTGGCTAGGATTTTGGCCTCTGCATTGATAAGTGATATGGGACGATATGTCGCGCATTCAGTGGGCGATTTGCCTGGTTTCGGAATCGCGACAATGGTAGCACTGCGCTGATCCACAGGTAAGATCCCCCGTTCCAGGCTATCCACATACATATCCAATAAGGGTTTACTTAGCGTGTCAGCCCGCGCCTTATACCACTCGATAGGGATCCCATTGGGGCCCAAAGCTTTTCCGGAGTGTAGCGCATTAATGGCCAGTTGTATCTCTTCCTGCGACAGGTCAGTCTCTAGTTCGTTTATCGCCTCCTGTGATAAAGTTGGAGTCGGTACATCCAGGAGGGCTGCCGTCGCAGCCTCCAGAGTTATTTCAACCGGCGGGGTGTACACCACCTGGTAGTGATCAGCCAATATTTCCACTATCACCAATGGGCGCGTGTGCAGCGCCCCATCGGGGCCCTTCAGTTGCATAATATTCCTAGCCCCACCCTTCTTTTTATCCAACCAGGCCAGGAGTTTATTTGCCTTATCGCCAACATCATAGACTCTATGCGCCGTCGCTGCTATGTTCTCGACTGTTCGCCGTTTCAAATGGTTGTCATGTCGCTGCTGACAAAGTTGGAGTGAATGCAGCGTGTCTACAGTCGGGTTAGCCATATGGGCTTCATTCGCCCTATTAAGTGTCAGCTCTAAATCCAGCAATTCCCGCTGTTGTGCGCGCTTATGTCCAGCTATAGCCGTGATGGCCTTCCCCCAAAGAACCGTCTTGTACGCTTCCCACAAGATTGTGGGTGATGTTACTGAACCTACGTTTTCCTCAAAGTAGTGTTGGGTCACCTTCTTTAAACCCTTACGTATATGCGGGACCCTGAGATAGCCCGGGAAGATCGGGTATATTCTTTTGCGAACCCTCCCTGAGCACGACAAATTCATTATAAGTGGAGAGTGATCTGATACGCCCATGGGTCTAATCTGGATATCATCAATGGTAAGGAGGCTGTCCCCCAAAGTAAGGAAGTAGTCAATGCGTGATAGACTATTGTGAACAGTGGAATAATAGGTGTATTGTTGGTCTCCAGGGTGCAGTTGCCTCCAGGTGTCTACCAGTCCCTGCGCCTCCACTAACTCACCGAATCGGGACGGACCCATGGCCTGTGTCCGGTTTGGGAATCTATCACGCATGTTATGTGCCACCGCGTTAAAGTCCCCTCCTATCACCAGTTCACCTTCTGGAAGCTCAAGAAGGAACTACCCTAAGTCAGGAAAGGCGATTGTATGGAGCGCTGGTGGAATGTATACCGACACCAAGGTGAGTGACTTACCCTCCCATTGTCCATGTGCCGCTGCGAAGCGTCCTTGATCATCCATTCGAATGGACTGTACCATGAACGGGGACGATTTTCGCATCAGTATTCCCGTCCCACGTGATCCTGAGGTAAAATCTGAATGCACTATCATGCGGTAGCCTCGTCTGTCTAACGCTTTACTCGCTGCGCCTATCAAATACGTCTCCTGCAAAAAGACTAACGTGGGACTCAACCGCCGAATACTTTGCAGGACATACCCCCGTTTAATCTTGTCTCCCAACCCCCGTACATTCCAGGACATCAATTGAAGTGGTGCTATCGGCCCCGTGCTATGTCCCCCCTTCGAGGTGGTGCCCTGCATGCCGTGTGCCATTCCTTTACTGCATTGTATGATTTGTAGGCGTCATGGGTCGTGACCTTCGTGCCATTTGTGGGTCAGTCATTGTGAAGTGATCGTCATGCATTAACCAACCATCATGAGTCAAACAGCGATCAAAAACTAAAAACACCCCCTTCCCAAACTCCCCCCCACCCTGCCCCCCTGCTATACGGACCAGGAACCGCCCGCCCCCCCAACTTAGCAGAGTGCTTAACCCATCCCCCTCACACAATATACTTGCTCGCTGAGGCGAAGAACTCTCCGGAGTTGGCAGCCTTTTTCACCCTCCGTGTATTCCCTCCGCCCAGTATCCAATGGTAGCTCGCAAGGCATGTAACTTAATCGTTCCAGTGTTCTACATTCACCGGGTGGTCCTTATTCCACATTTGCATCTTCATTCACTTCTTCCCTTACTGACGAGCAATCCTCCATGTCGTGCCCTGAGGCCTGAGAGTTCGGATGACTTCCTGCCCTCTGGGTTCTCGGTGTTCTGTTCGAGCGGCGGGGCTGAGTTGTAGGCCTCCATCCCTCCAGCCAATCTCTGGAGTGTCGAAAAACCACGTCCTGTTTTCCGCCACTATCCGTAATTTAGCTGGAAACAGCATCGAGTATTGAATTTCACGTGCCCTCAGTTCCTTCTTCACGTCTAAGAACGTTCTTCTGCGGCGAGCTACCTCCGCCGTATAGTCTGGAAAAAAGGCTAGGGTAGAGTTTTGGATTTTGACAGGTGGTGACACTCGTGCCGCCTGCAGAATGGCGTCCCTGTCCCGAAAATTAAACAATCTAGCCAAAATTGGTCGTGGATTTGCGCCGGGTTTCGGCCTCCCCCCCGGGACTCGATGTGCTCTTTCAACAGAGAAGAAGGAGGACAGGCCTTTGAGCTGGAGTTCTTTTTTGATTAGGTCTTCCACGTAGAGGTCCATCGCTCTAGTACCCTCCGATTCCGGAACCCCAAGGATCCTTACGTTGTTTCTTCTGGAGCGCCCTTCTTGATCATCCAGCCTCTCTCGCAGCGACTTGTTCTCTGTTGCCATCCGTTCCATCGCCGTCTGAAGCTCGGAGACGTCTTCCACCAATGATTTCTGAACCACCTCCATGGAGCTCACCTTCTCAGACATTTTGTGGAAGTCCGCCCTGATAAGAGTTATTTCGGCGGAGATTGAGCCCACCGTCGCTTGTACTTGCGTCAATGCCCTCATAACGTCATCTAGGGTCGCCTTTTTCCCACCCGGCACCTCACTAGATTAACTGGCAGGCGATCTGCTGTCTGTCGGGGAGGCGGCGCCCTTGTCGCAAGCGTATTTTTCAATACGAGTCTGTGTGGTGTTATCCTTTGAACCTTTGCCCGCCATGGCGATCGTCGCAATGCCTTTCTACGTTCGCTGTCGCGTACAACTTTCGCGCGCTGATTTGAATGAGGACACCAGGGGGAGCCAAGCCTCACTGTAATGTACCCACAGGGTAGTTGAGCAGATCTGCTCCCACAAACAATCCAGGCACCCTGTCCCTTCAGCTGTTCAGTAGACCGCAGAATGACTCAGCCACAGTCAGCCTGATCTGCAGCCTGGGTGGTAGAGGTATCGCCGTGTTAGCAAAGTGAGTGGTAACGTGAAGCCGCTCAAGCTATGCCTCCTGCACCAAGCGTATTATCATTTACTTCATTTATATAGGCCCAGGCGGCACTTCAGTGAAAGGCTTTCCTAATTGTCCGATAGCTCTGATGGTTCTTGGCGTTCAGGGCCGGCACATACGGCTGCTTCCCAAAGTCATTGCCCCTCACGCATCTGTGTTAAAAAGTGTCCGTTTCAATTTGCGTAGCCACCATGCGTTTATACACTGCAGATGCCCAAATGCCGAAGCGCGTGAGGAGAAGCGCAGGAGTTCGCCCGCCGGGCGTCCCGTAGCCCCAGGCGTCCGTTCTCGCAGGTCGAGCCGCCAGCCGCTGATAAAGGAGATACAGGAGTCTCCTCGCGGTCGTGGTGTGTCAGGTTGGTATGTCCCAGCGCCGGCGGTCGGCCGGTCCCCGCAGCTCCCCAGCGCCACTCACCGCAGCCGCTCACCTGCCGGACCGCTCAGCAGCACCACCGGAGCCACTCACACTCAGAGCTTGCAGGAGTCCGATGGGGAGCAGTCCGCCGGCGCTCGCCACCGATTCCGCCAGACAGCTGCACAATGTGGTCCGATGACCCGGTTCCTCTCCTCAATCAGCTACCAGGAGAAACTAGGCTGCCCCAGCGAATTCAGGCATTTTCACAGTCCCGCCTGCAACACTGTCGGGGCTGGACGCTGTCAGGGTCCCGGGCCGTCCGCGGCGTCAAACGATGGCTGTCCGCTCTCCTCTCCGGTCCGGCCGTTCCGCACCACAACCCGTGGCCCAGCTGGTTGTACTATCGGCAGTGCCTCCGGCTTTTCTGCCGTCCGTTCCGCTTCTGCTATGGGTTGAATTTGGGGGTTTCGGCGGTCCTGCAATGTTTCTGCAGTCCTGTCCCGTATCCACAGAGCACTTCCGGTGAGTCTTCCCCCGGGTCGCTTCACTTCCGGCCGGTCATCATATAGACTCCATCCCCTTGCTCACCGGAGCTGTACAGGCCTCAGAGGTGATTTGCCGAAGCTCCTCCACCCGGTGTCGGATTTTTACCGGGATTGCTGCCTTCGATTCTGCCCGGTCCTAGGCATCGGGCCCTTCCATCAGAGGTCGCAATTGTACCAGATAAGTGCGCAGATGTTGGTAGAGGCTGCTCTAGCTGCGGAGCTCGGCCTTTATGCTACCGCCATGATCGGTTGCTAGCCACGCCCCAGACCAATTTTTTGAGAGCCTGTCTAATATGATGTTGTCCCCTGAACAGAAACAATAACTTTTGAAAAGCATTCCGACACACAGCGTTCCCATGAACTCTGAATTAGGCCTTGAGTTTTGATCAACAAAAACTGCTGAAAAGCGTTGGACCTCTATTCCCCCGTTCACCAAGAATTTTTTTTTTTTAATTGAACACTTTTTCAAAATATTTACCTTTTTTCCTGGCACGAAATTCTTTGCTTAAAGTAGACCTATTCATAAAGAACAGAACTTCTATTTTTAGGTAAATCTAGAGACATAATAACTTTACACCAGCCTCTAGCACATGTTACAGCAAATTCATTTATATGTGATGAAATTATCTCGCCCTTCTTTTCTGTATAAAGAGATATTTCATGTGTAATTTTTTCGCAAAATCGTTCACTGATTACATATGCTATAATTTTGAATGATTTCTATGCTTAAAGACGTACAGTACCTATCTTTTCATGTATTGCAAAATAAGCCATTTCAAATGCAAATATGTATTTTGGGGTGGGTAATGTTACACATGCATCTTATTGCTTTAGTTTTTAGTAATTTGATGGACATAAATTCGTGGCGTGGATGTCGCGTTCTAATCTAGGACCACGATCAATACTGTGACCTTATGCCCCTATACGTCTATAATCCATTCATACCCCTATAATGGCATAAACGATCAAGAGCAATATTTCAGAAACTCGTCTCTGGCCTAACACGATCAGAGCCGCATTTCAGAATCTCTTCCTCTGCAGCTCATTACAGCAGATGACACAGCAGAAGCCACTATCTTAGATTCCTAGATTACACTCCGAGTTCTTCAACAAGATAAAACTCAGCAACCTGGGAAAGCCCCGCTTGCTATGTTTTGATTAGTAATAGAACTCTAATGAGCACTGAGAGACGATCACTTCCTAGTGACATCTTTATTGACGTCTTATGTCCAAAAACTTACGTCAAACAAGGCACCTTTCAGGTATAAATATTACCAACGTTGCCTTAAGCAAACGCTGCCTCAACGACATCGATGATAGCGATGGTGTGGTGAATACAGGAGCAGAACAGCTGTCCCCTTCAGAGCCCAGCAGATTCAAGCTGCCCACGGACACTGCCCCTCCTCCTCCTTGACGCGCTGAGAGAGACGCTGTCTTTTCTCTTGCCGAGAAAATCCAGCTCCGGCGTTTCCAGCCTAATCTTGCGAGTGACTGGGATATCGAGTCCTGGAAGGAGATACAAGACCTCCAACATTCTATTTCAGAGGTATGGTGTTGACTAAACCCTTAGAGAGAATTCTTGAAGCAAACCTTGGCAAAACCAACTTAACTAAAACTGCTACTTACTTACTCCCTCCCACGTATTAGGCTTAGGTCAGATACATTGGGGTAGGCGTAGTTAGAAGCACCAGTTGAGTATGTTAGCTAAATGTATATATGAATGTATATATTTTATTCATTTTAACCATTGTATGGCTAAGAAACCATATCAATGCTTTTACAGTATTATTTCGCAATCCTCATTTTACTGTACGCACTTTTTATAATAACTAGTCTTGCAATTGTGGCAATTCATTTCTCTTGCATGAGAAGAAAGACTGTTCAATAAATAATACCTTTTATTGAAAACGCCCGTCTCTCTATTCTCTGCATCTTGGTGAAAGTAATCTGCACAACTGACTGAGTAAAATAACTCTCTATTGTTTCACACAACTCTAGAGATTGACTCTTATTCTAAGGAGCAAAGTTGTCATGTTTATGCGGTTGTTGGAAAACTGAATCCCTTCTTGTCTGTACCAGGGAAGCTGATCACTTCCTATTCAGTCAAGAAAGTTTCCAGTGACTTCTGAGCTAGTTGGTAACAAACCCAATTAAGTTTAGCATAGTCAGTAGAGACCTGGAAGACCGCACTTTTACGTATAAACTGCTGTTTATGTTATTCCAATGCGCAGGGCCTATAGGGAAAATAGGAACTACACTACAGGTTGGTCAGTGAGAGTTTAGCATCTATTTTAATACCCAGGCTCTGTACCACTGGGGCTAGAGACGGTGCGTCTCTCATCTCCTGTGGCCAGAAAAAAGGCCTGGGCATGTTCTCTATGCAGGCTGTAATGCAGCCTTCATGGAGAACATGCAAAGTCTGCATGACCGTTTGGCTGGCCCGAGAGGGCCAGTCGAACATTCAGGCGCACTTTACAGAGTGCAACCACTCCTTCCCCTGCTCTGAGACCCGCCCGCAAAGATGCAGAAACAAATAAAATGATAATAATGTCTGGTTACTATAATTTTATTGTTCCTTCATTTCCACTTCTAAAAGCAGTGGGGGGACTCTCCTCCATCTCAGCACAGGAGCCGCCACCAAGACTGAATATCAGAGGATAGCCATACTTGGGAACCAGGTGTATTATGGTTAAAGGTGAAAAGGTGGTAGAGCATCAAATATGACATTTAGGGTGTGGTCGAGTTACTGAAATGAGCAAAATGTATGGGGTTGCAGAAGATGGCTGTGTACATGATTAAATAATTTAGTTACTAAGAGAACATTTTCAGTTCAAGACCAATGAATTGGAACTAAGCTGCACATGTTCAGAGGCTTCGTGTTATGACCTTACAAGATACCTGCTGATAGCTAAAGATCACTATAGTCAGTTGGCTAAGGGCATCACTTAACGAAGATGGGTCCAATTTAACTTAAGTGTGCTTAAGGGCCTGATAAAGAGTGACCTAGAGGGGTAATCAGAATTTATTGTGCCTGACAAAATTTCACCTACCATGAGTTTTCACTGGAAATGGGGTACAACCTGCAAATGATGGTGCTTACCATACCAAATCTATACATCCCAGTTTTTATTGGGCATTTTCCACCCATTACATTTTTGCAAGTTTAATACAGTAATTACTTGATGCCATATAAATTGCACCATTTGTAATTGCCTGTGGAAACAAACCATTATCAAGGCACTTCTAACCAGGACCCTAAGTATTGAGAAGTAAGTATTAGCCCATGCCATTAACCATATGAATAGCCATAAACGGTGTGCTAGAGCAGATTTGTTTATAAAGATTAATTGTATTGCAAAATTTACATAGTGATCACTATCCCATGTGGGGCTCTGGTCGGTGGTGGCGGGAACAGGTAAACGCGGTGAGGTTGGGTGTGGGCAGGGCGGGGGAAGTCGACAGACGGAATAGGCATAATTAAATAAATAAATAACACATATTCCTTTATCTGTCGGCTTCCCTCCCTGCCGTGCCCTGGCCCGCCCCACCCCGCTTACCTGAACCAGCTGCCGCAGGCTCTGGAGTGTTTACCTACATGGGTAGCATGCTATACCATGTACGGTGTTGACTGTTATATCCATTTTGTGTGGGTTATTTATTGTTTTGTAATTGCATTTATATAGCACTTACAACCTATATCAGAGAGAAAGCATAATTGATGAAAGAAAGGGTAATTAGGCAAGCAGGAGATAAAAATAGGATGGAAAAATACTTTTCTGCAATGGGATGTTGTAGAAAATGTAATTAACAAGCACTGTAAAGGTGGTGTGTGAGCAGAATAAATGCAAGCATTCTTTAAATGCATCGAACAGGTACATGACTGCCAAATGGACCCTGTTGTATGTGTGACACATGCCAATGTATTTAATTAAATGTTTTTAAATGTATTTATTTAAGGTTTAATTGATAGTGGAAAAGCAGAAACATACAACCAAGCCACCAGAAAGGTACCAGCATTAACAGAAATGCCTAGAAAAAGGACCCCTGGATCATAATGAGTAGTCACAAGCAGTATATGTGTATCTCTGTCTCGTGGGTGAAATGGGAGCCCACGAGGGCTCATCTGTAGACGTTCCCCCAAACCACCAGTCAGTATATCTGACTGTAAGTGTCCAGTCTGAGACCTTCTTTGGGGCTTGCACAGTGTCACGCTCCACAGCCTGTCGCAGGGCACCGCTATGGTGTCATGGTGTATCATTTGGCTGTCGTCAGTAGGAAAGTTCTGAGGGAGCCCCAAATATCCCTTTGCTGGAAAGACAGTGAAAGCATCATGCCATATTTCTCAAAGTCTTTGTTACAGTAGGTCAGTGACTGAATCCAATTCTTGTGTCAGAGATCGTCCTCTGCCCCAAAAGCAAGCTACCCGCCTATGTGCCGACAGTAGGGCTAAGTGCCAAGCCAGGCCCTCCCTGACCTGGAAACAAGCATCATAGGACTGGTTTTGGGGTTTCACCCCTCATCAGCCAGGCTAGCTTGACTCCAGTGGCAGTAGGACTAAAGCAGCATACTGGCGGTAGGACGTTGCGATGTCCCATACCCTCCCCAGCACAGTGACATTTTGGTCTTCAGGCACCTCAAAGTGGAAAGTAGAGTCTGTAGCCCCCCCCCCCCCCCTTCCCCCAGTATGCACAGACAGCTGGACAGGACCACGCTAAGTGAAAAAGGTTAGGCCCGAGTTTGCTGCATCTAGCCTATTTTGTTTCTTCCGCGAGACCACGCTTATGAAGCGAAACTGGGTTGTGGTATGCTTGTTGAAGAATTTTATAGCGTACGGTATGAAACCTAGTGCTCGGTGATATCATCATGCCAGTTTGGGAAGAGCAAAAAGTACACATTTTCGCTGGATTCTCAAGCCCCCATCCCCTCCTCCTATTTTATAGATGTATATTGTGCTGTCGCTGGCATGATCTCTGACGCTCCCCAACAATGGTTAGTGATCAGCTGTGATGTTGAGGTGGCAATGAGGAGTGTGTGCAGTGCTTTGCAGGGAGCGGTTCCTTGGGGAACTGCAGCCCCAGCACTCCCAATACACTCTTTAGGCAGTAATATCGGAGAGTGCCCAAAGGGGTGGGCCGTGCGGCATCAGCAAAGTTGTCCAAGCTCAGAAACCTCCTATTGACTTATAGATATCCCCATGTTACAAGGTCCCCAGTCATGTAGCTGGAATGCTTTTGGTTCTTGTGTGAAGCAAACACAAGGAGTCGATGTCTTGTTAGATCTGTCGGCGGCTTTTGACACGGTTGATCACACCATCTTGATCGACCGTGTCAACAACGCCGGGATCCGTGGGATCGCCCTTGAGTGGGTTCGATCCTTCTTACAAGGCCGCTCTCAGGCTGTCCACCTCTCCACTTTCTCCGCCCCTTTCTCCCCCCTCACCTGTGGTGTTCCCCAAGGTTCAGCCCTTTCCCCGCTCCTCTTTAATTTATATATGCAACCGCTTCTGGCATCCCTTCGTCACTCCCCAGCCACCATATACAACTATGCAGATGATCTGCAACTGATTTTTCCCCTGGACACTTCCCCTACCTCCCGTCTTAACATCCAAACCACAATGCTACGTATTTCTGACTGGATGGCTCATAGCCAACTTAATTTGAATCCGTCCAAAACGGAACTCGTCCTGGTGGGCGGCCCCACCAACCCTTGGGATGACAACTTCTGGCCATCTTCCCTTGGCGCCCCCCCTCGTCCAGTCAGTACCGTGAAAAGTCTAGGAGTGATCATCTCGGAGGATCTATCTATGAAATCTCAGATCTCTGCAGTCACATCATCCTGCTTCTTCCAGCTGCGCAGGATTCGCAAGATCTGCAGATTTTTAACCAGAGAGGCACTCATTCTTACCATCTTGGCCTTGGTCATTTCCAGGGTTGACTTTTCTAACATCTTGTATGCGGGGATTCCCGCCTACCAGCTTCAAAAACTCCAGCTAATTCAGAACCAGGCGGCCCGCCTGGTGTTTCGTCAACCCAAACATCAGCATGTCTCCCCTCTCCTGAAGAGCCTTCATTGGCTCCCTGTGGCCAAACGGTGCTCCTTTAAACTCGGTTGCACCGTATTCAAGTCCCTTCACAACCACGCCCCCGAGTTCATTTCCTCCAAACTCAGGCGATATTTCCCATCCCGCAACCTTCGATCCTCTGCCGACAATCTTCTCTGCATTCCATCGATTCGTCAAAAAAAACACGGTGGCCTCCGGTTTTCCTTTCTAGGCCCCACTTTGTGGAATTCCCTCCCAGTGTCCTTTCGTCACTACCCTACTTATGATTTGTTCCGAAAAACCCTGAAAACTCACCTTTTTAAGTTGGCCTTTGAGTAATGCTCCCTGCCTCAGTTTGTTATGTCTGTTATGAGCGCCAAGAAACCGTCTCGGTGTACGTGCGCGGTACAAATTTTTTTAACATAACATAACATAACAGAGTGCTGAAGCATTTCAAACACCCACCCCGTCACAGATCTGGTTGAATCCATCATCCTGGCCTGGCCTGGCAGTTCGAGCTGGACTGTTCCCATGCGGCGCAGGATCAAGACTGATTTGCATATGGCTGGGTCCAAAGTGGAATGCCATTGTGAGCAAAACAACAATGGATTTAGGTCCAGATCTCTGTACTGAGTTCAATGTATGACATTGTTCTGCATTCTGGCCATCAATTGTTCTTTTTGCATTTGTCGCCCGAGTGGGACGGGTATGGCCAGACGTGGGTGCCGTGCTTTCCATGCCACTGGAGTGAAGCTATCCTGACTGATGAGGGCTAAAAGCCCGCAACCGGTCCCTGTATGCTTGTTTCCAGTCCAGGGAGGACAAAGCCTGGCAGTTCGGGTTGGACTGTTCCCATTGGGTGCAGAATCAAGACTGATTTGCATATGGCTGGCTCCAAAGTGGAATGGCATGGTGAGCAAAAAAAGATGGATTTAGGCCCAGATCTCTGTACTGAGTTCAATGTAGGACATTGTTCTGCATTCTGGCCATCAATTGTTCTTTTTGCATTTGGTTCTTGTGTGGTTGGTATTCGTGGGTGTTAGCAAAGTGGAAGTGAGCGTGAATATTGCACTTCCAGGTCTGCTCGTATGCCTAGCTCAGTCCTTGCCCCTGAGTATGCAGTTTACTGTGGATATAATTAGTGCATGCCTGGGTAGTGAAGCACCTATATAAATCCTCTTAGAGATACGGGTGCCATCGCATCCGTCTCGATTGCTATGGGTGGGGATACTATTAATACGCATAATGTGCTTTTGCGCAGCGGTAGTACAGTTCTGGGTTGGGAGCCTCAAACCCCCCTTGGTGAAATGGCAATTCTAATTGTCTCCTACCCTAGTTGTGGCGTTCTGTTGGCCCAGATTGGTTTTATGAACTGAGATCAAATTCGATGGAGGAGGCACCTGGTAAACTGCAGTGGGATAGTGATAAACAGGAAGAGCAGCTGGGGCATCAGGACCGTTTTATGAGCCCTATCCTGTCAGCCAATGTTAAAGGGAAGGTGACCCACCTGAACACCTTGTCTTGAATCTTGTTGACCGTACAGCCATAGTTGTCTCTGATTACCATGTTCCTGTTCTAGCTAAAAGAGTCTGCCCGTGTTTTTTGTACTATCTTTCCACTCTTTCTATCAGATAGAAAACAGAAAGTTTTCTTAAAATAACCCTCAACCACCAAGATCTCCCTTGGTGTCATGCTTCATCGTAGGGTTTTTCCCATCCCGCTGCAGAACGGGGCGTGCTGCGACCAACGAATACGTGGGAGCGCTTTTTAATTACCCCTTTTTTTTAACCATACCAGCTAGAGGTCTGCATATTTTTTTTTCCTACTTAGTCAGGTATTTTTAACTCTAGTTTCACATTAGATAAGACCCTCCCACTCTTATACCTCCCAACTCTTCATAGTATATGACCAAAAGTGCTTCCACGTATTCGTTGATCACAGCTCACCCCATTCTGCAGCAGGACGGGAAAAACCCTATGATGAAGAATGCCAAGTGAAACCTTGGTGGGTGAGGGTTATTTTTAGAAAACGTTCTATTTTCTATCTGAAAGAAAGAGTGGAAAGATAGTCCAAACAACACAGATGGACTATTTTTGATTGTTACAGAACCTGCTCTAGCTAACCCACACCCCGGATATTTCACTAAGCCATTGCACCACTTCAGGGGGAAGCCAGGGGGGAAAAGCCTCCCCCCCACTGTTAGTGGAGGGTCATATCATCCGCGTAGAGCAATATCAGAATAGGGTGTAATGTATAGCGAAGCACATGTCCACATAGATTGGGTGTCATTTTATAGCCAAGTGCTCCAAAGCCAAGGAAAACAAAACAAGGAGAGTGGACAACCTTGCCGCATGCCCCTCGAGATAGCTAGGGGGTCGGAAAGGCAGTTTTTAGGTCTCGCCTGTCGATGCGCATGCGCATTGAGCTTGCGAGACTATGGGGGCTTATCCACTCTTGAACCAACTTGCAAGGAATCGTGGTGATTCCTTGCAGTGCACGAGAAATTTAAGCTCAATGCGCATGCGCATTGAGCTTAAAAGCGCGTGCACATGCCCCCAGCCGCCTGCCTTGCCTACTCTCTGTGTCACAGCCTCCCCCAGCTCCGCCCCCTAACTTCTTGATTGCACGGCCGCTAGACCGTGCCTCCCCTACTCTCCTCCCCCCTCCTCCTCCTACTCTCCTCCCCCTCCTCCTCCTACTCTCCTTCCCTGCCTGCCGTGTCGCACCTCTCCCCGCTCCGCCCCCTCCCCTGCCCGCCGTGTCGCATTTCTCCTCCCCCCTCCCCTTCTCTCTCTTCCCTCCGTCTTGTTTATTTATTTTTTTACCCGCTCCGCCCCCTCCCCTGCCCGCCGTGTCGCATTTCTCCTCAACACTCACTACAGCTGTTTCTTTTCCAGGTTCGGGCCCCTCCTGCTATCTGCCCCAACCTCTCCCCTCAAGTGGCTACGGGCCCTGTCAGTGCTTTATTATCAAATGACCACCTCTTCTAGATGCCCCCCCTTGCAGGAGCCTGAAGGCGTACTCATGCACATGCCACTCGTGCCGACACTGCTCCCTTTCCACCGCCGTTTGCATGAGGTTCCGAGGCTTCTCCCCGCGTGTATCCCCCCTCTCCCCGAAGGCTCAGCCCCCATCCACCATGCCCCCTTCTAGAAGCCCCATGGTGTATTCCATGCAGAGCCCACTCCTTCATGTACACACCCCTTCCACGAGCCCCCCCCCCCACACATAAACACCCCTACAGACTCACCCTCCTTTTCATTAGGGTCAGGCATCTATCTCCCTGGCCGTATCCTTTGCAGAAACGACCCACCCCCTCCGCGACTCCACCACCATACCCCTTGTAGGAGACTCATGTTGTACTCCATGCACATGCCACTGCTGCAGGCTCAGCCCTCCTTCCAACCATGCCCTCTCCAATGGAAGAGCCTCCCCTCCCTGCCCTGTGTTGCAGCGTGTAGGCAGAGCTGTGGGTTTGCAGAGAGAGAGGTTTTTTTAGGAGAGAGTGACAGATGGTGAACCCCCTCCCTGGGGAGGCAAATCTCCCCGAATGCGGGCGCATGTCAATCAGGCCCTCTCATGTGATAGCTGTTGCCAGTGACGTGCCAGCCATATGCCCTGGCACCGCGGCGGGTACTCTGCTTGAGATGCCACTCTTGGAGGGAGGAAGGAGGCAGCACCTTGAGGAGCGGGCTGGGCTCCCCGAGACGGCAGAACAATGAACTAGGCGCCTCCGCCAGCTCTGGAGGTAAGGGCTGGCACCCCACGCGCACTCCTGCCCTCATCCACGCGCTCACCTCTCCCCCGCACCCCTCTATCGGGCTATGCACCTCGCTCCCGCCGTGCCAGCGTCTCATACCTCACCTGGCTGACTCACACGTCTCACCCGCGACCCTCCTCGCATCTCGACCCTCACCGCATCCCTCACCTTACCTAGGCATCTCACCCGAAGCCCTCGGCACGGCTACTCGCCTCGTCGTGCCATGGAGACCCCGTACCTCACCTTGCTCACATCTTTCATCCGCAGCCCTAGACCCAGCTACACACCTCGCCCCTCACCGTGCCAACACCTCGTCCATCACTCAAGGGAGGGCGTCTCACACATACACCTCACTCAAGGGAGAGCATATCATCCTCATACCTCACTCACGGGAGGGCATCTCACGCATACACCTCACTCAAGGGAGAGCATATGATCCTCACACCTCACTCACGGGAGGGCATCCCACGCATAACCCTCACTCAAGGGAGAGCATATGATCCTCATACCTCACTCACGGGAGGGCATCTCACGCATACACCTCACTCAATGGAGGGCAACGAACTCACCCACAGACCTCACTCTAAGGAGGGCATCTCGTCCGACTCCACACCCTTCACTCAAAAGAGGGAATCTCACGCATGCTCCTCACTCACGGGAGAGCATCTCGCGCATACACATCCCTCACTTGAAAGGACATCACAGGCTTACAACCCCTCTGTCCTAGGCATGCACTCAGGCAGAAATACTCATTAGGCAAGCCCCACGCCGGCCAGGAGACCGAGTCGCCTCACCCATCAGACCTTGCTTAAACGGTCATGTATTTCTCGGGCGGAGATTTCAGAATAATTCAAAATAATAACAATATCTATCTTTGCCAAACAGTTAGGGGTTTCTTTTTAGGGGGGGGGGGATGCGTTGTGGTTTTAGATGCGCAAGCTGGTTTGCGGTGTGTTTTTTACATTTTGCATTTTTTTAAATTAGTTTGTGTGCTCCCGTTTTCCCAGAAGTGGTCCCTTGCAGAAAAAAATAACATGATTGTGGAATTTATTTTAAACTGTGGTATGTTGTTTAAACTCCACAAACTTGTCCTGCTGCACAGGGTGCAATCTTCGGTCACCGTCGCTCGCGGTCCCCCGGGGGATGTTTCTCCGTATTTACAGACTTCGTTTAATGAAAATGTGCGGAAAGAGACAAAGAAGACACTCTTTGACCCGCATTTAGTTCTATTTTTGTGGGGAGCGCGATTGGGGAGATCTTCTATTAGAGAGGCAAAGGGGTCTCTTCACCCCAAGGCCGGATCGGCCCTCGAATATTTTATTCAATTTGTAAGTTTGAGTCCTTAGATTTCTCCGCACATCCACCACCACCACCACCACATCCACCACCACATCCACCACCACCACCACATCCACTACCACCACCACATCCACCACCACTTCCACCGCATCCACCACCACCACATCCACCACCACATCCACCACCACATACACCACCAGGTGCAAATGCAATGTTCTTGGATTTTCGTCACAATAAAATACACTGAACATAATCTTCACAAAATTAAATTACAAACGTTTAAGCTATTGCCATTTATAAATTACAATAAATTTTATTTAAGTATTAATTATTTACAAAATTAAAAGCCATTGTTGTTTGCAATATCAATACATCTAAGTCACGTAAACACAACACACATTGCATTACAAATGCTATAGGTGTCACATTTGCGAAAGTTAAAACTATTGACATTGTAACTGACAAAGCTATTACTTTTGCTATTTTCAAAACCAACACATAAATAAAAAAAGTGTCATTTACAATACCAATTGCTCAAACTTTCCTAATGCGAGACCTATTGCATTTCCAATGCTTGTTAATGGATATTCTCGTGGTTGGTTATATATATTATACAAATGGTACCCCCTAAAATGGTAAATTAGGTCTGGGAGAAGGGGGAAAGAAACAAGAAATTGAAACAGCGCTCCAAGAGCACTCCCACTCGACCTGTATCTCTTCAACAGGGGCTATAATAGGTCCCTGGGTGGTCCCTTCACTATATCAATACTTCAAAAAACAGCAGTGCGTTATTTATACAATTACTGTTTTTTATTTATAAAATTCAAGTTTTTCAACTATATCCATCGCCGCGCTGTCCAGGCTTACCGTAGCCCAGCGAACGACCCTTAGTCTTTACAGCAATGTTTCACCCTTTTCAGGAGTCCCGCTGGTGTGTGCCATTGGTGCCCTTCACAGTAGTGCTGCTTGTGTTAGCTGACGGTGGCGTATGCTGGGTATATTCGACAGATACTACTGCACCCAGCTGGCACACCCTCAAAGAGGGCACCCATCGTATGCACCAGCTCTCTGGCGCCCCCCACCAATGTATTTTAGCCCACAGAAATTACATTCTGGGACTTGGAGTTTCTCTACGATATTGAAAATATGGCCCAGCTTCACCACAAGCAAACAACATGCTATTGGTTAAAAGGCTACTTGCTAAAGGGATCAGGCAGCAAAAAGAGGTAGTTGGCAACTGTACAGACATCAGCAGTTGAAACTTCCTGATACAGAATGGGTTCAGCACAGGTTGCAAAAGTACAATATTTGCCTGTACACATAACAACTACATGCAGGGGGTTGCGTTTACAACTATAAAGGCAAACTAGGCAATCACCTACGGCAAAGTTGAACTTCAGATATGGGAAACAAATACAATAAGAACACTTTACTTAAGTCTGCCCTTGGAATTTGGTGGCAGGGATCTGACTGCATAGTTTGCCTTGGCCATTAGTTCCTGGCAGCCAGTCTTGCATCCCCCCTGTGTATAACACAGGCAGCTGCAGTGCAAGCTTCCATCGCCACAAGGCATTTTGTGGTCATCCTTTTGCTAAAATGGGTAACTAAAATGACTAAGCCACAAGGAGACTAAGAGAATTCGAAAACAAGCATTTGCAATGCAATAGGTCTCGCATTAGGAAAGTGTGAGCTATTGGTATTGTAAATGACAATTTTTTTTAAATATGTGTTGGCTTTGAAAACATAAATTAATAGAATTGTTATTCACAAAGCTAATAGCTTACACTTTTCTAATTCACGTCCTATTGGCTATGGGAATGCTTGTTGGTAGCAAGCAAGGACAGTGCTGTTGTAGTGCTGAGTGATGCTATGGTGGTGCTGAGTGATGATGTGGTTGGGCTGATTGATGTGATGGTGTATTAGAGTGATGTGGTGGTGTATTGGAGTGATGTGGTGGTGTCCCCGAGTGGTGCCCAGAGTGATGTGGTGGTGTCCCAGTGTGTTGTGGTGGTGTCCCAGAGTGAAGTGGTGGTGTCCCTGAGTGATGTGGTGGTGTCCCAGAGTGATGTGGTGGTGACCCAGAGTGATGTGGTGGTGACCCAGAGTGATGTGGTGGTGCAGAGTGATGAGGTGGTGACCCAGAGTTATGTGGTGGTGGCCCAGAGTGATGTGGTGGTGGCCCAGAGTGATGTGGTGGTGGCCCAGAGTGATGTGGTGGTGACCCAGAGTGATGTGGTGGTGACCCAGAGTGATGTGGTGGTGGTGTCCCAGAGTGATGTGGTGGTGTCCCAGAGTGATGTGGTGGTGTCCCCGAGTGATGTGGTGGTGTATTAGAGTGATGTGGTGGTGTATTAGAGTGATGTGGTGGTGTCCCCGAGTGGTGCCCCTGAGTGATGTGGTGGTGTCCCAGAGTGATGTGGTGGTGTCCCAGAGTGATGTGGTGGTGTCCCTGAGTGATGTGGTGGTGTCCCAGAGTGATGTGGCGGTGTCCCAGAGTGATGTGGTGGTGACCCAGAGTGATGTGGTGGTGACCCAGAGTGATGTGGTAGTGACCCAGAGTGATGAGGTGGTGACCCAGAGTGATGTGGTGGTGTCCCAGAGTGATTTGGTGGTGTCCCAGAGTGATCTGGTGGTGTCCCAGAGTGATGTGGTGGTGTCCCAGAGTGACGTTGTGGTGTTCGAGAGTGATGTGGTGGTGTCCCGTAGTGATGTGGTGGTGTCCCGTAGTGATGTGGTGGTGTCCTGTAGTGATGTGATGGTGTCCCAGAGTGATGTGGTGGTGTCCCAGAGTGACGTGGTGGTGTCCCAGAGTGATCTGGTGGTGTCCCAGAGTGATGTGGTGGTGTCCCAGAGTGACGTTGTGGTGTTCGAGAGTGATGTGGTGGTGTCCCGTAGTGATGTGGTGGTGTCCCGTAGTGATGTGGTGGTGTCCTGTAGTGATGTGATGGTGTCCCAGAGTGATGTGGTGGTGTCCTGTAGTGATGTGGTGGTGTCTCGTAGTGATGTGGTGGTGTCCTGTAGTGATGTGGTGGTGTCCCGTAGTGATGTGGTGGTGTCCTGTAGTGATGTGGTGGTGTCCTATAATTATATGGTGGTGTCCCTGAGTGATGTGGTCGTGTTGTGTGGCGTGCAGCAGTGTGTGGCGTGCAGCAGTGTGTGGCGTGCAGCAGTGTGAGTAATGCAGCAGTGTGCAGCGTGCAGCAGTGTGAGTAATGCAGCAGTGAGCAGCGTGCAGCAGTGTGAGTCGTGCGGTAGTGTGTAGCATGCAGCAGTGTGAGTAATGCAGCAGTGCGCAGCGTGCAGCATTGTGCGGCATGCAGCAGTGTGGGGCGTGCAGCAGTGTGGGGCGTGCAGCAGTGTGGGGCGTGCAGCAGTGTGGGGTGTGCTGCAGTGTGGGGCGTGCCGCAGTGTGGGGCGTGCCGCAGTGTGGGGCGTGCCGCAGTGTGAGGCGTGCCGCAGTGTGAGGCGTGCGGCAGTGTGAGGCGTGCGGCCGTGTGAGTCGTGCAGCAGTGTGAGGCGTGCGGCCGTGTGAGTCGTGCGGCAGTGTGAGGCGTGCGGCAGTGTGAGGCGTGCGGCCGTGTGAGTCGTGCGGCAGTGTGAGTAATGCAGCAGTGTGAGGCGTACAGCAGTGTGCAGCATGCAGCAGTGTGAGGCGTGCAGCAGTGTGAGGTGTGCATCAGTGTGAGTAATGCAGCAGTGTGCATTTGCAATGCAATAGGTCTCGCATTTACCCTAGGTTGAGCTATTGACATTGTAAATGGCTATTTTTTGTTGTTTTCTTTAGTAAAATATAAAGAAAAGTCATTGTTATTTACAAGCCACTAGCTTCTGTTTTTGTATACCAAACAGGTAGGTATTTGATTTACTTAAGTGATAATGATCTCGAGTCCCACCTATATTTGTTGTGTTGGTCAAACATCGAAGCATTTGCACACTACTTGGGGGGTGGGGAGAGAGCTTTTCTCACATGAAGTTAATATTTAAAAAATTTTAACAGCGCATCAGGAGAGCATAAATAAAACCGATATAGCATTTCCACAGGCATCAAAGGATCGCGAGTTAGCGCAAAATCGTTCAAACCAAGCACACATTTCCAGAACGCATATGGGATGGGGTGCAATGCAATAGGTTTCACATTTACGTAAGTCTGAGCTATTACAAGTTCAAATAACAAAGCCTTTTTTTGTCCTTCTCGTTTTTATAACCAAAATAAAAAGCATTGTCCTTTTCAATGTCAATAGCGTAAAGTTCCGGAAACACTGAGACCTATTGCATTGCAGATGCCTGTTTAACATTTTGCGATTTTGCAAGCATATTTGTTGTGTCCTTGTTCACAGGTTTTAATCTGCGAAAGTGCAATGCTTACTCACTGCGTTATGACGGGCTGTGTATTGATGCTGTGCACACACAAAAGGGTGTTGTACATAAAAGGGCATATTTACAAGCCTTTTTAGCTGTTGGTAAATTACTTTTTAACCGCATCGCTGCGGCGCGAATTCCCCGCCCATGCTGACTCCGCCTTGCGCGGGCGGAGTCATGACGGAACGGTTCCGTCATCCGCACAGCTCACCCGACGTGCATGACGGAACCGTTCCGTCAACAGCATCGAAGGGGTTATCATAGTAATAGTAACGCTCCAGCAGCGCAAGAAGCTTGTAAATAAGCTTCTTGGTGCTTTAAATGGCCCAGGAGAGTCCAGTACGGCGTAGTAGTTTTGCATTTTAAGTACTGTGTACAATACATCCATTTGTATCTATAGGTAGCCAGGCCGGCAGATGTAGCTCCGTGACTGTTGTTTTGAAGATGTGGCCCCTGCGGTGCAGGCACAAACAAGCATAGCTACCAACGATGCTATTTGCCGCAATGACATTCCCATTACTTCCTTGTGTTTTGGGGTATCCTTTAAAAAGTAAAAAGGCAGGGAATATTATACTATACATAGGATCATTGGGAAACTGGGTTTTTGGAGCACCAACATATGCGGGAAGGTTGATCAAAGGGTGCAGCAAGAAAAAGCAAATAATGGTGCAGAGAGTCTGTGGCGATATTTCCGTAGTGAATGGACTTCTACCAACACAGCAGGACTCAGAGCAGAATTATCCTATTGCTTCAGTGTAGTTGGCATGCTCGCAGACACCTCACTTGTTTCACTCTCTTCGAAGAACGAGGCAGCTGATTTTTGCAGTGTTTCGCTTTACACATTTGAAATGAATGAACACATGGATGAAAAATACTTCAATAGATAACTTAGACAAGAATATGTTGCTGATTTTACAGTGGTTTCAGGTTTAAAGGAGTCCAATCGAGAGGAATACCAAACACTGCTGGAAAATATACAGCGGCAGTTAATGCTCCATGTTTCTGGCGAAGTGTCTGCAGCTCATGCGCCAACTCCTTGAATTACAGAGAAAACCCCAATTACAGGCTGAGCGTAATGTGGGTTAGAAAATCTACAGCGTGGGTTGCTTGTTTTTTTTCCTTTTTGTAATGCTTTAAAGCAACTATATTGCAATGGATTTTAGTTCCAAACGTGCTTGTTGCTGTATTTTTGTCCATCGATTTTACAGCTTTTAACTGTGCACAACGTCATGATATAGGTACATCTACAACGAGGGGGTTGTGTGGCAACATATGAATGGTATCAAATGAAGCATACTGCTGTCTGCACAAGTATCACAAGTTAAGGGTTTTCTTTCTTCAACGAAAACAGAGTCCAACTGTTTAAATTACAAAGATGTTCAAAGTTCAAAGCAGTAATTGGGATAACAATTTAATTGCGTGTAAGGTGCAGAAGGCTAACAATATCCCCTGATCCTATTGTGCAGGTTATAAAACAAAAGGTCGAGACTATTTTAGTGTATCCTATTCTGTTAGTAGCTATAAAAAAATTCTGTGGAAAAAAAGGAGCCTGAAAGTCTGCTATAGTGTGAAACATCAACATGTTTTAGTGCTGGCAAAGGAAACCAGGACGAGCTAATTGAGTGAGAATCAGGCTTGTTGTAAAGATCCTAATCTTTCCATTTGCAGCATCTGTGAGATGCAGAGCTTTAAGTTGAGGAAAAAAAGCTAGATGGAAAACGTGTGAAAACAACTTTAGTTTACAAGTAAAATGTCCCCAAAAAACACAAAACACTACACATTTGTACAAAATTCCAAATTCCGGTCCTATATAGTTTTAATATGATGTGCAAATTCCCCAAGCTCAGATTTTTTGGTGAGAGTTGGCTATGTTTGTATAAACATGCTTAAGCGCGTCCCACCATTTTACGCCGCTGTGGCAATGGAAAAGAAAAGATTTAACTGTATGGCACAGAGTATTTTTGTGGGTTAAAGCATAAGTTGTTGTTGACGGTGCAGAAATAAATAGTTTTATTAAAAGACTGTGCATCTTTACAGGTGAATTTACTGTCAGTGAAAGATGCATTACCCATGGTCTCCGGTGTTTTTCCCTTCGCTCTGAAAGTTGAAAGCCGTCCAAAACAAGCATTGGCCATGAAAGAGACACGGCCTCGCTGCCGTGAAAGTGAAAGCACGGCCGTGAGACGCGCTCTGTAGTGGGGGAGGGGCAGGGGCCGTTGTGAGAAGGATTCCTCTGAAGTCTGATAAGAGACAGCCTGTTTAAGTGTGGCAAGGGGCTTGCATTTCAAAAGCCAAACAAGACTACACTTCATACTTTAATAGCAAAAGCCTCCCTAAGTAGAGTGTTTCTGATAATGTATTTCCAACCAACATCGAGCTAAAGGCTACTGATCTCATGACAAACTTCCCAACAATTCCTTGCTTACAAGATTGAAAGTCAGATTTACTCTCTGCACTCTGTCATAATCATTCTTGCCCAACACGGCTCGAGTGGCCTCTTCTCACCTATGAAAAATAAACAGTTTAAGGTCCAGAATTCACTAACAGGAAGTTACATTGGCCTCAAGGCGCATTCTATACCCTAAGGATTGTAAAGAATGCAATGCAAACTGGGCAAACAGTCCATCTGAAAACCCACTGAAATCTTGTGTACTAGGCTGCCCTGCCCACAACACCGATGCCGGACCGAGTTTCCTGCGGCTGTGGTAAACCCCCTCATCCCCTCAAGAACTTTATGTAAACTTACTGTTCCAAGAGACGGCCCATGCCCTCGGACAGCTGCCCCTGGGAGCTGATATGAGCCCTGACACCACCCCACCTTCCCCTGCTCAGCAACTCGCACGAAACAGGCCCAAAATCACAGCTGTTTGTAAGTTCGAGAACTATATACAGGAGAGGAGTATCACATGCTCCGTATCCATGCTTGGCAGCACCGGGGATGCCACAAACAGTAAACATTCCCGGATGAACTCCCCTGGCTCCTAAGGGCCGCCCTTTGGCCTCAGCGCCTGTCAGAACAGAGAAACACACACTGAATTTGTAGGGACTGAAGCTGGCCGCAAGAGAGTAGGCAGTGTAGACGGGAAAGGGGGAGAATAGCGCACTGATCCCCCCTCCTGCTCGGCCACCATCTTGCTCTGGCACTGCTGATACCATGCAGAGCATGTGGCAATGAGTGTGTGCAAAAAAGTTGTGCAAATACATAGCATTATCTTCCGATTTTAAAGTTGATTCTGCACAGAAAACACGTCGCTTGAGTGCGAAAGCTTACCTAAACTAGGGCTGGCAAATGAGTGAGGAGAAACAGACATTATGAAAATGAGGGATGAAAGAGAGGGTAGGAAACAGAGAAAGCCAGTGGGGGAGAGAAAGAATTAAAGAGGTAAGAACGGAGGAAAGAAATTATTATGGCTAGATGGGCAAAGAAACCAGTGATGAAAGAGAGGGGGGAGGAGAAATCCGAGTAAGGCTGTGTGCGGGGAGAGAGGAACAGATGTCCGTGAAGCAGGGGGCGGGGCAGCGGAACCCTTTGATGTGGCCTGGCGGCCGGCCGTGAAAGGAGAAATGCTGCTGCCAGGGGGAAGGCTCATGCATGAGAGCAGGTCACGTGATTGTGATTCACTTGAACTGTCCAAAATCCTCTGGAGGAGAGCCCTTGGCCTGAAGTGGTTTTGCTGCATTAGGGCTCTTTTTCCTATTCCTGTGGAATAGGAAAGGGGGAGCCCTAAAAAGGGGTGCAATGGGTGAACTAATATCAGAGAACAAGAGAGGTTATGTCATCCATCGGAAGTGTGCATGTTACTACAATTACTAGTAAAGCAGCAAATGTATTATTGTGTTCACTTCTCTAGACCAAACCTAAATGTGTCCAGTTGTGGATGCCTTATTTATGTGTTCATATTTGGGGGTCTCATCTAAAGAATTATGTAAAGAAATAGATCTACAATCTGGTAAGCTGTGTCCAGTTCTGTAGGTCATATCACAAGTGGATTGTCCAGTTCTGAATGCCTCCACTAGAGTATTGTATAAAGTTCTTGAGAAAACATATATTATGTTGTGTCTATTTCCGGAAACCACATCTTGAGTATTTTGACAAGTGCCAGAAGTCACATCTGGAGTATTCTGTCCAATTATTGATAGCTGACGTGCAGTATTGCTACTACTTCTAGCAGGGTCAAGGCTGATTTGCATATGGCCATGTCTGAACTGGGGTGGTGTGGAGTGCAAAAAAACGATGAATTTAGACCCATAACTCTGTACTGGGGTGAATGTATGACATTGTTCTGCATTCTGTCCATCAATTGTTGTTTTTGCATTTGTCACCCCGAGTGGGATGGATATGCTCAGACGTGAGTCCCATGCTCTCAACACCACTGGAGTCAAGCTATCCTGGCTGAAGACGGCTGATAGCCAGAAACCGGTCCTAGGATGCTTGATTCCGGTCCAGGAAAGACATGGCTTGGCAGTTCGGGCTGGACTGTTCCCATGAGGCACAGGGTCAAGGCTGATTTGCATATGGCCATGTCTGAACTGGGGTGGTGTGGAGTGCAAAAAAGCGATGGATTTAGGCCCAGATCTATGTACTGGGGTGAATGTATGACATTGTTCTGCATTCTGTCCATCAAATGTTGTTTTTGCATGTCACCCCGAGTGGAATGGGTATGCTCAGACGTTAGTCCCATGCTCTCCACACCACTGGAGTCAAGCTATCCTGGCTGAAGACGGCTGATAGCCAGAAACCGGTCCTAGGATGCTTGATTCCGGTCCAGGAAAGACATGGCTTGGTAGTTCGGGCTGGACTGTTCCCATGAGGCACAGGGTCAAGGCTGATTTGCATATGGCCATGTCTGAACTGGGGTGGTGTGGAGTGCAAAACAAATTATGGCTTCAGGCCCAGATCTCTGTACTGGGGTGACTGTATGACATTGTTCTGCATTCTGTCCATCAATTGTTGTTTTTGCACTACTTCTAGCAGTGGCATATTCCATATGTGTCAAATTTCTGAGAATTTGTTTTCTTGGCCCTGTGGGGTGAAATATGCCTAATGACTGAAGTCCCATCCTGAGTATTATGTGGAGTTCTCAATGCTTTACTTTGAAGACATTGTGTCCAGTTGTGGATGCCAATTCACTAGTAATGTATCCAGCTCTTGAGTCCAACTCTATGTTATTGCTTCTAGTTTTGGAATCCAACTCTGGAATATTGTGTACATTGCTGGGGGTGCCTCTGGCACATTGTTTCAAGCTCTTGTTGGCTCTTCTACAACAAACTTGTGTGCATTCAGAAGTTCAAGTTCAAGTTCAGAAATTTATATAGCGCACTACTCACCCAGAGGGTCTCAAGGCGCTTGGGGAGGCGGGTGCTTTTACTTATCGAATATCCAAGTTTTTAGTTGCTTTCTGAAGGAGAGGTGGTTCTGAGTAAGGCGGAGGTGGGTGGGGAGAGAATTCCAGGTCTTGGCCGCTAAGTAGGAGAAGGATCTTCCCCCCATGGTGGATCTGTGGATGCGCGGAATTGCGGCGAGGGCGTGATTGGATGATCGTAGTTGGCGGGTGGGGGTGTAGAAGGACAGTCGCGTGCTGAGGCATTCGGGTCCTAGGTCGTAGAGGGCTTTGTGTGCATGGGTGAGGAGACGGAACATTATTCTCTTGTTGACGGGGAGCCAGTGGAGGTCTTTCAAGGGGGCCGAAATGTGAGCTTGACGAGGGATGTCCAATATGAGTCTGGCTGAGGCGTTTTGGATGCGTTGAAGTTTTTTCTGTAGTTTGGCTGTGGTTCCGGCGTAAAGGGTGTTTCCGTAATCCAGTCGGCTGGTGACCAGTGCATGGGTGACCGTCTTTCTTGTTTCGGTGAGGATCCAACGGAAGACTTTTTTGAGCATGCGTAGGATGTTGAAGCAGGATGATGAGACGGCATTGGCTTGTCTGGTCATCGAGAGGGAGGAGTCCAGGATGAAGCCCAGGTTACGTGCGTGATCCGTAGGTATGGGTGCGATTCCCAGGGCTGGTGGCCACCAAGAGTCATCCCAGGCAGAGGGGGATGAGCCTAAGATGAGGACTTCCGTTTTGTCCGAGTTCAGATTTAAACGGCTGTTCTTCATCCACTCGGCTACTGCTTTCATTCCTTCGTGTAGGTTGGTTTTGGCGGTGTTTGGGTCTTTGGTGAGAGAGAGGATCAGCTGGGTGTCGTCTGCGTAGGAGATGATGTTGAGGTTGTGTTGGCGCGCAATGGATGCGAGGGGACTCATGTATATATTGAAGAGGGTGGGACTGAGTGATGATCCTTGTGGTATGACGCAGATGACTTCGGTGGCCTCTGATCTAAAAGGGGGGAGGCGGACTCTCTGGGTTCTTCCGGCGAGGAACGAGATAATCCAGTCCAATGCTTTTCCTTGTATTCCGACGTTGCTGAGGCGTTGTATGAGGGTGCTATGACAGACTGTGTCGAAGGCTGCGGAGAGGTCAAGTAGGATGAGGGCAACTGTTTCTCCGTTGTCTAGTAGTGTTCGAATGTCGTCTGTTGCTGCGATGAGGGCGGTTTCGGTGCTGTGTTTGGCTCGGAAGCCGGACTGTGAGGGGTCGAGGGATTTGTTGGATTCAAGGAAGGCGGCGAGCTGGCTGTTGACGGCTTTCTCAATGACTTTGGCAGGGAATGGGAGGAGCGAGATGGGGCAGTAGTTCTTAAGTTCAGTGGGGTCTGCTGTGGGTTTCTTCAGAAGGGCGCTGAGTTCGGCATGTTTCCAGCTTTCCGGGAAGGTAGCGGAGTTGAAGGAACAGTTGATGACATCGCGGAGATGGGGTGCGATGATCAAGTCTGCTTTGTTGAAAATGTGGTGGGGACATGGGTCGGTTGGCGATCCTGAGTGGATGGAGTTCATCAGGCGGATGGTGTCTTCGGTGGTGATTGGGTTCCAGGCGTAAAGGTTGTTAGAGTGCGGTGTTGGTTCGGGGGTGGGTGGGGTGGGCTGGTCTTCGGACTGGTTTTTGAAGCTGTTATGTATGTCGGCGATTTTGTTGTGGAAGAATGAGGATAGAGAGTCACAAAGGTCTTGGGAGGGAGTGATGTCGTTGGTGCCGGCGGTGGGGTTGGTAAATTCTTTGACGATATTGAATAGTTCCTTGCTGTTTTGGGCGTTGTTGTCAAGTCGAGCCTTGAATGCTGATTTCTTGGTGGATCGGATGAGTTGGTGGTGTTTGCGGGTGGCGTTCTTGAAGGAGGCCAGGTTGTCAGTGGTTGAGTTTTTTCTCCAGGCTTTCTCGAGGGTACGTGTATACCAATGAAAGGACACAGTTCCTAAAGTGGGGTGCAAAAAGTCACCCATACTTAAGGGTGCAAAAAAGGGTCACCCATACATATAGAGAGAAAAATATACAAAAGAAAGAAGGGAAAATCTTAGGTAAGGAGTACCCACTGGTGAGGGGAAAGAAACCTTTGTCCTCTGTTGCCCTCACACACCCCGAGGGATGTCATGCTTCATCATCGGGCAGTTGCTCCTCGTAGGGCCGGCGCTGCAATTCCCTACGGGCCCCCAGAAGGGACACTTTGTCAGAGATCTTTTGTAGGACTGCCGGAAGGTGCATGGGGGTGTGCGGGGAGTGGGTTCAATGAGGGTAAGAAGGAAAAGAAAGTGCGTGCAAAAATGATTCATGAGATAAAAAAGGGTCAACATGCAGCGACATTGTAAATGTTGTACCCTAGGCAGTCCGAAAACCGCAGAAATAAAATTGCCCCAAAGGCCCACTATGCCCGGGTGACAAAAGGTCATAGGTCGACATGTTTCGCGCTTGTCTCACCCTAATAGGGTCGTTTGCGCTTCTTCAGGACCAAAGTAATTCAAATGAGTGAAGTGCACGTGAATAATGTCAGTAGAATAAAATACCCTCTGTCTCAATCAGGGTGGAACAGCAATCTGTTTACCCTCAGTGTGGCAACGGCTGTATGATGGATACCACTCGTGATTAATACCTAGAAAAGAAAAGACAAGATAAACCACAAAATTGGACACCAGTTCAACTTGATGCCACAAAATATGCCTCAACTATGTGCATAATGGTTAAGTAACAAAGAAATAAAGAGTAACCAAGCACACGAGACCTGCCCATCATATTAATTAAGTCCCATCCTTTATTGGCGTGCTACTCTGTAGCTGGCAGCCACATGCTCCCTGCCAGGATTCCCACCATGGCTCTAAGGCTGGTAACGCACAAGATTAGTAATGCCCAGAGTGTGCTTACCTAGCCCTGCTGAGACAAGTCATCAAGGTGCAAGCGTAATGTACGCCCGCCGGTGGCCGGGGAGTTAGTGCGCGGGCTGCCACCGCCGTGTATCACCCTTCATAGCGTGTACCGGTAAATGATCTGCCGGAAATAGTCTAAGTAAGATAGAAGGGGACTGGGCGGCGTCCTTTTCCGGCTCCCGGTTCCCTACTTACCCATCGGATGTCTGAGCCACAGCGCATGCGCTGCAACAGTGGTGTAGTGCGCACGTGCAGAAGTCGGGTAGCTACTCCCCTTATCATGCGCATTTGACATTCCAGATAGCTTAGCGCTATTTGTAAATAATTATCTATAGCTATCTCCTCCATACCTCTCCCTTCATGTAAAGAGATAGTAGCAGGGGGCGTGATTACACACTGCAGTACTTGTGGGATGCAGCGGTCTAGTGTGAGGAGAGCCAATTTTAATTGCAAGGTGCTAACGTACAGCACTAGTAAATTAAACATATGCAACTGTGCGGATTTAAGGACTCCATGTATCGATGTGACTGGTACTCGTGTGACTGGGAGAAAAGAAGAATTATAGAATAGTAAGGTCCCTCGGCTGAGCCGCCGTACAACATATATCACACAAAAAAAGGAGGGGACCTAGGAGCTATTAAAGGTCCAGTGTCCATGCTCCTAATATATACGTGTATACCAATAAAAGGACACAGTTCCTAAAGTGGGGTGCAAAAAGTCACCCATACTTAAGGGTGCAAAAAAGGGTCACCCATACATATAGAGAGAAAAATATACAAAAGAAAGAAGGGAAAATCTTAGGTAAGGAGTACCCACTGGTGAGGGGAAAGAAACCTTTGTCCTCTGTTGCCCTCACACACCCCGAGGGATGTCATGCTTCATCATCGGGCAGTTGCTCCTCGTAGGGCCGGCGCTGCAATTCCCTACGGGCCCCCAGAAGGGACACTTTGTCGGAGATCTTTTGTAGGACTGCTGGAAGGTGCATGGGGGTGTGCGGGGAGTGGGTTCAATGAGGGTAAGAAGGAAAAGAAAGTGCGTGCAAAAATGATTCATGAGATAAAAAAGGGTCAACATGCAGCGACATTGTAAATGTTGTACCCTAGGCAGTCCGAAAACCGCAGAAATAAAATTGCCCCAAAGGCCCACTATGCCCGGGTGACAAAAGGTCATAGGTCGACATGTTTCGCGCTTGTCTCGCCCTAATAGGGTCGTTTGCGCTTCTTCAGGACCAAAGTAATTCAAATGAGTGAAGTGCACGTGAATAATGTCAGTAGAATAAAATCTCGAGGGTACGACAGAGCTTCTTGGATTTCTTAAGGTCGTCGTTAAACCATGGGGCTTTTTTGCTGCCTTGCTTGATTTGATGGTTTTTCAAGGGTGCTAGTTCGTCGGCGCTGTGGGTGATCCATTGTGTGATGTTGGTGGCTGCTTGGTTTGGGTCCGATGATTTGGCAGGAGGGTTTTGGTGGAGCGATGTGAAGAGCTGATCGGTGGTAATTTTGTTCCAGTTTCTTCGGGGAATAGGTTGTGGGGTGTTGTGGGTCGTGGCCTTTTTGTAGTTGAAGTGAACGCAGCTGTGGTCCGTCCAATGGAGAGCTGTGATGTGATCGAAGGAGATGTGTTTGCTGGAGGTGAAGATAGGGTCGAGCGTGTGTCCGGCAAGGTGGGTGGGGGTGTCAACAAGTTGTTTGAGTCCGAGATTGGCCAGGTTGTCCAGACGGGTGGTTGTATTGCTGTCGTTTTTCTTTTCCAGGTGGAAGTTGAGGTCTCCCAGTAGGATGTAGTTCTCGGAGGGGAGGGCATGTGGGCTGATGAAGTCAGTGATGTCTTCGCTGAATTGTGTGCGGGGTCCTGGTGGCCTGTAGATGAGGGTGCCTCTGAGTGTGGTCTTGGGGTCGGTGTGGATCTGGAAGTGACGGTGTTCGGCGGTAGCAAGGAAGTCGTCGGAATTGGTCGTGATGCGGATGGTGTTTTTATGGACGATGGCGATGCCTCCTCCTGTTTGGTTGATGCGGTATTTTCGGATGATCTTGTAGCCGTCCGGGATGGTTATGGCTATGTCGGGTGCTGATGAGGTGTTCATCCAGGTTTCTGTTAGGAAGGCGACGTCCGGCGATGTAGTGTCGAGTAGGTTCCAGAGTTCAGTGGAGTGTCTGTGGACCGAGCGGGTGTTGAGCAGGATGCAGTTTAGATGGTTGGTGTTGGAGCTCAGTTTGCAGTTTGTGGATTTGGTGTGGGTTCTGATGCAGTCGAATTTGCAGGAGTGGCAGGAGAAGGGTCCATGGGTGTGTCCTGGGGCAGCTTGGTAGCATGGTGGTGTGCGGCCGGGGTTATGGGCTGTGAGGGTTGCGGCGTCGTATGTTATGCGGGCGGAATGGATTTTGCGGGGGCCAGGGGGTCTGGCGCTGGGCGCGGTCCAGGCACGGACGGGCGTAGACGGGCTTTCCTTTGGCGCACCTTCGGCGCGCATAGGGCGCGACCGCTGCGCGTGACCGCTACGCGCAGAAGCATCTGTCATATGTGGATAGTGGAGGGGGTGGGGGCGAGGGAGGAGCAGCTGGGAGGCGGGAGCGGGGTGAAGAGCCAGGCAGGGAGGCACAACAACAATCAACAACATGGCAGCAAGCCAAAATCCGAACAGGACGAGATTGGGGCAAAACTTAGGTAATGGCTATGAAATGGCCAGTGGTACCGGCAGAATCAGGTACAAATGCGCAGTTCAGGCAAAGGCAGCAGAGCACAACCGAATGTCTAAGAAAGCGCACTTCAGCCACACAGCGCTACGATATAAATGCTATCAGTGCTACAATACAAATGCAATTGTTAATGAGGCACAAAAATGAGCAGGAGCTATGCGAGCACAACCGAATGTTTAAGAAAGCGCACCTCAGCAACACAGCGCTACGATATAGACGCTATCAGCGCTACGATATTAATGCAATTAATTATCAGGCACAATAAGCAGGAGCAATGCGAGCAATGCGGGTAATGCGATATGGCTAAGTAGTAAAGAGCTGTCTGGGGGTATAGCGCTACGATACCAATTGGAGCCTGGAGCAGCGTGGGGAGCGACCGGTTCTGATGGGTTCAGGACGGTCAAAGGTAAGCGTGCAAGCTTACTTCAAAATCTTTATTTATTCATGGTGTGCTTGTGTGTATGGGTTTTAATAAGTCAATGTATAGATGAGTAAACGGACAACTGAGTTGATGAATGAATGTGTGAATGAGTGGATGGAGGAGCATGGATGGATAGTGAACCTGTGGCCGGGTGGCTGAATGAATGTTTTCCAATTTGCAACTATTAACCAAAACATGATAAAGCATGTCTTGGGTACAGATTGTATGTCTTAAATGACTTTTTGTAAGTTGAAAGGTTCAGATGATGGTTCTTGAAATTCATCAGCTGCATTGTGGAGTTATCTCCAGATGTGAGTCTCATAGTTCACTGTGTCAAAGGAACTAAACTAGACCACACTAATGAGGCTGAAGAAGGCTGAAACTGGTCTGGGATTGCTTGCATCCCTTTTCAGCAGGTTCGTGGCTTGGCAGTTCAAGATGGACTTTACCTGTTTTGGGCAGAGCCATGGCTGATTTTCATATGATTGTTCCCAGTCTGGAGTGACGTTATAAGCAGAAAAAATGATGGACTGGAATGAAGCCAGGAGTGAGTATCAGTAGCTGAATTAAATCATGTATAATACCCTTTGTTACCCTAAGTGACATCCTAAGTGCCCTGGGTATACCCATACATAGGTTGCGCCACTCACTGTGCATAAGGATTAAGCTGCAACTCACTGATGAGGTTAAAAGTCTAACAGTGGTCTGAGATTACTTGTGTTCCCATCAAGAGGGAACGTGGCCTGGCCGTTGAGACTGACTGTTACTATTAGAATATGACCAAACCTTATTTGCATATAGTTCTTCTCGGTTCTAAGAGGCACAGTGACCTGCAGAGCTGTTCTCTCACACTTCTTCATCCATAACATTGCTAAGCGCTGCGTCCGATAATACGATAAACGCACCCCGATGGTCCTCAAGCAAAACATGGAAACATTCCCCACACAGGATCACCAAAAAACTCACACTCCCAACCAAACTCCATACACAGTGTTGCATGCTACTCATGTAGGCAAGCACCTCACATACGGGTAGTAGACGCTATATAAATGTTGCAGTACAACAATAATACACTGATAACCATCTGAATAGGCAAGGAATATCTGAAGAGATCTGCCGCATGTAGCTAGGCATATCAAGACATTAATTTAGTTCACAATTGCATGTCTTGACTACCTACACACCACGGCCGCTTCTTGACATCTCAGAATGATAATCAGATATGGGATGATCTTAACAAAGTCAATCCCAGCAGGTCACTCCTCATCATCGCCTTCTTTAACCTATAGCTGGTCAGGACCATTAACTTTATTCAAAATGTCTCAGAATGGACAACCCAGAGCAGTAACTAAGTGGATTATGAACATAAGAAATGTAATAAATGTTATTGTTAATTTTTGTGTGCTTAAGGTAGCACAGCTAAGTCACAAAACTAATTTATTGGGCCTTTGGTCTGGTTGCACTGACAGAAAACATGGCTTTTAAAAGTTGCACTGTGTGCATGATTTCTCTCGCATTCTGTGCTTTTCCTTTTTCATAAAATAGACATAAATGTGATCTTTTCCATGGTGTTGTTTATTTGCATTGTATCAATTAATGTACTCCAGAGGAAGCCTGCCAGAGATGTTCTTATGTGTTTCAAAACCAAAGACTGTTACGGCCTGCAGACACAACTATATTGTCTATTCATTATTAAAAGGTGTATTGTTCAATAACACATCATTTCCCCTTGCATGTAGGATAATAGGAAATAGTTTAGGTTGCTTTTAGAATAGCCTGTGTTATGTAACACAATTTTTGCAATGTTTTTTTTTTAAACAAATTGTATTTGTCAAATGACACATATAAAGCAGGGCTCTCTAACCCAGAGAGGTCTGCACAATAAGCATATAACATTTGACTTTGACTTTTTCGTAATGAGATCAAGGAGACGTAGAGAGCAATACAGATTAAAGAAACCATATGAAAACCCCATCTAACGCTTCCCCCATCGCACTAACAGCTTCCCAGGAACCACACAGCAATGGATTATGCACCACAACCACTCGCTGCACTATAGGAAAACACAAGAAACCACGGCTTGCACCAGCAGGGTAGAATTCAACTGGGTTGAAGGGCCCTACTGCAGAGACCGGCTCCAGCAGCAAGCTTCGGTTGTCCACCCATCGCTTCCAAACTTTGAAATGTTTATGCGGGCATCCTCTTGCAGTAAAAATGGGGAGCTCCAGACCCATGCAGAAGTCTAGTCCCTTCGTCCATGCAGACACTGAGGGTGGTGCTAGTGCTTTCCATGCCATAGCAATGTCTCTTTTCGCCAGCATGAACCCAAGCAACATTTTTCCTTTTCATTTATTAGAATGGTTTTAGCATATACAGTTAGTCTTCATTATATATTCTGCAATATATGACATCAAGTTGAAATGAGGTTTATTATTTTGTTGAACAGCCTTGAAAAAGTCTCTCAAGACGAAACACGTGTCGGCTGTTCTTGTTTTTGTCCCCATGGGTCAACACTGAAGGGCTGTTCTTGTTTCTGTCTCCCTATGGGTCAACATTGAAGAAGACTTGAAAATAATTTTGGCTATATATACTATTGGATCTGTATTCGTTTTGTTTATGTAACTGTCGACTCACTGGAGTCACTTTTGTAACTTGATTGGGTTGTGCTCTTATAATTTCAACATTAGATGATGTCTATAGATATTGCCCCCAATCACCTCAGAGAGGCAGGTCACAACCCCTTTCCAGAACCGTGACAAGGAAAAGACAGTGTCAAACTGTATGTATCGAGGTCCCCTCCTCCTGTTTGCACCTAAGCTTCTATCAGGCTAAACTCCGCCAGTGACTCCAAGCTCTCCAGGCTAGGGGAGAGGGCGTGTCGAAACTGGAGATATTTATAGAATTGGGTTCTCGGCATTTGGAAATCCTTTTGTAGGTCCTGAAAGGACTCCAGGATTGGCCCCTGCATGACATCCCCCAGGGTAGAGATACCAATGCTATCCTATCCTCGAAACTCTAGCAGAGTAGCTAGTTGTGGGAAACGGCCATTGTTCCATAAAGGGATTTCCCGTGTCAGCGTGTTCCACCACCCCATCCTCCCCAAAGCCTCCTGCCAAATTTGGAAAATTACCTTTGTAACTGACGGCAGAGAATTACGTATTGGTGTAGAGTTCAGACTTGTGTTTAGGGAGAGATCCCCCATTAGATGCTGTTCAACAGCATAAGCAGGGTCATCCCTACCCCCAAACCACCATTCATTCAAGACGAGCAAGTGTGAGGCCATGTAGTATGATAATAAGTAGGAGGTCGCCAGCCCTCCACAATACATAGAAAGGAAGCATGTCCGCAAGTCAACTCTTATCCATAGAAATTGACCCAAGGCAGCATTAACCTGCCGGAACCATCTTGGGGAATTCGGGTAGGGGTGATTCTGCAGTTGGTACAATATGCTTGGGAGCAAGACCATCTTAATGATTGCTGATCTACCCTATATGGACAGTGGAATATGGGACCATGTCTTAAGATCCTCCCGCACACGTTCCCAGACCGGAACCAGATTCCTTTCAAATGACATAGGAGGTGAGTCTGATAGAAATACGCCAAGATACTTCATCCCACGGGTAACCACATGAACCGATGTAACCCAGGATCCGAGACCCCATGTGTCCCCAAGAACCCATAAGGTAGACTTGCGGGGGTTCAAGTAGAGACCCGACGATTCCCCAAAGATCTACAAAATACGGAACAGCTGCGGCCCCGTCCTATCCATGTCAGCAAGAAAAAATAAGTCGTCATCAGCATATAATGCAATGCGATCCGACAAATCGCGCGCCCATTCAAAGCCAGTCACCTACTCATCGATACACACCCAGGCGGCCAGAGTTTCAACAGCCAGTTCAAACAAGTAGGGAGTCAGAGGGCAGCACTGCTGGGTACCCCGTCCAATAGAAAAGGTGGATGAGGTAGAGCCGGCGACGCATACCAACGCAGTGAGATCAGTGTAGAGTAGGGTCAAGTTGGAAAAAAGCATGGTCCAAGATTCAGCTTGAATAGCAACATAAATAAATACACCCAGCTAAGGGAATAAAATGCCCTGTCCATATCTGCCAGCAATAGCGCCGCCCGTTCACTAAGCCCCCGAATGGTCGCAACAGCTACCTGTGCCAGGCGAATATTATGTTGAGTCGCCCTCTGGGGCATAAACCCGGCCTGTTCTGGGTGCACTAAGTTAGTAATATCTCCCCTGAGTGTCCACCCATGTCTTGCCATGTGTGTATGGAACACGGTGGTTAATCGAGAATGCCACCCCGTGACTCCCGCACATATCGCGAATGAAACACCTGAGCGTAACCATAGGGCTGAAGGCAAAGCCCCTTCGAACCTATAAGATGTGTTTCTTGTAGCATGAGTATGTCGGCGTGGGCCCTTTTAGCCTGCTGAAGAATGGCCCCTTGTTATATTTTGTCTAGGACCTCCTCGACATTCCAGCTTACTCTTCTGATGGTTCCGGGAGGTACCCGTGCGCTATCAGGTGGGACTTCCATGGACTTCCATATGTGCTGGTGCGAAAGAACATACATACATAGAGGCCTAACGATATTGTAGCGAAGTGAGACCTGAAAACGAAAACAAGAACAACCCAACAATCAAGAACGATGATGCATCTGTTGCAGCGGGTGCAGCCTGCAGACCCCAACGGGGGGTCCCGGCACACCTCGACCAATGGATCCCCAACTTTCAGCCCATTGTCAGCAAGCCCCCTCTCTGTCGGGGAAGATCCTTCAGAGAAGCCGGCCCACACATAGGCTCCTCCAATCACAACAACAATGTCAAAGACACACAGGACATTGGTCCCCCCTTCCAATCATCAGTTTCTGTAATGTTTATTGGCTCGTGTCATGGTAACTTTATTAGTTCAGCCCAGTGTTACCACCTCACTGTATGTCAAGGCCATGATTCTCTACTCCTCCCTACGTATAAAAAGTGTTTTTTTGCGATGTGTGCAAGACTCTTTTCCTTGCTTCCTTATTGAACAGTCCCTATGTTGGTTTTTCATTTGAGTCTATATTTAGAATATTTTTGGAGGTGACTGTTAGACCTGGCATCCTTGGCATGGTTTCCCCTAACTTTCTGCCTTCTGACCTCCTGTTTTTGCTGACTTCTTTTCTTCTGGCCCTAGGAATCTGAGCACTTTACCACTGTTAACCATTGCTAATGTGCATGTGCTCTTTACTGTAAACATGGTAACATTGTTTTTTCCACAATTGGCATGTTTGATAAGTCTCTAGTAAAGTGCAGTAGATGTGCCCAGAGTCTGTAAATCAAATGCTACTAGTGGGCCTGCAGCAGTGATTATGCCGCCCACTTAAGTTGCACTTTAAGCATGTCTCAGGCCTTCCACTACAGAGCCTGTAAATGTAATTTTAAACTGCCATTTCGACCTGGCAAGTTGATCTACTTTCCAGCCCCAAACCTTCCTTATTGGTATATATATATATATATATATATATATATATATATATATATATATATATATATATATATATATATATATATATATATATATATATATATATATATATATATATATATATATATATATATATATATATATATATATATATATATATATATATATATATATATATATATATATATATATATCACCCAAAAGACAGGCCCTGAACAGCCTATGGGCAGGGTGCATTGTATTTAAAAAAAAATCTTTTCATTGATGACAGTAGTGCGACATTTATATTACAACAATCAGATGAGGTACTTTCTTACTGTAGCTTATATGTACATGAATAATTTGATTACTTGTAACAATACTTAACATTCCTGTGTTACATTGTTTATATCGTAGGTCACGCAGAAGGGGAGGGGACAGTAGGTGGAACACAGATATTGTGGAGAAGTGTGGCTCAGGGGTTAGAGGCGGCAGACCCGGAAGCTGAGATCTGTCCTGGACCAGGGTTCAATTCCCCGCCTCGGCGGGTCTTGGGCTAAAAATTCCACGGATTCGATAATTCTCGCTCCGGTGCCTTCTCGACTCACGGGTTCACACTCTGCGACTCTGGGCAATAGCTTGCTTAATCTCCACAACGGCCCCTCGCGGTGGGATGCCTGACTTTCACCTTGTGGATACCCTGCTGGGGCTATCACACAGGGGAATATCAGGACGGGTTCCCTAAGCAAGCGCCGGGAAACCCACTGTGGGTAGCTGTGCGCTATATAAGCTCAAATACAAATATACAAATATACAAATACCTCAATATTTGTTAGACGGACCGGGAGGGTCGGCCGAGTATAAGGGGAGAGGTCTCCAGGGAGAGCCGTCTCCAGCGATCGTACAGACAAGTAACTTCCCCCCCACAGACGGACACCACACAAGGATAAGGTTAAACGATACTTTATCAGCAATTCTTCGAGTACGGTCAAATGATACAAGGAGGTCTGGACTCAGGGGTCCCCTCGGTTCGGGTCTCTGGTTGGGAAAAGGGGTAGCGGGACAGTCTTGTTACCAATTGGGTGGATGGATAGCTCTCAATCCTCGAGCTCGGCGTTCTAGATGATCGGGCCGCGGCGGAGCCAGGCAGGTCCCGAGGTGGTTGACGGTAGCGACGGTCCGCGGCGGAGCCAGCAGGTCCCGATGAAGATGGTGGTACAAACGGTCCGCGGCCACGCCAGCAGGTCCCGACGACGATGAAGGTTTACGAAGGTTGCGGCAGCGCCAGCAGGCAGGACGATAGTTCACAAGGTAGGGCTACGGCAGCGCCAGTAGTCCGTCAAGGATGAGTTCTTCTCTGCGTCTCTCGACTCCAGGATACAACTGCCTTCCTGCTCTGGAGCTGCCTCAGTTATAGGGCTGGTGCCCTTTGATGTCCGGACCCTCGCACTTGGAGGTCGGGGGGTCCAGGATGAGGGAGTCCAGACACCCAGCAGGGGGGTGGAGCCAGCGCCCGGGGAGGCTGGGGGCGAGCGGTACCTGGCGGGGGAGAGCCATCGACACCTCTTTCTCCCATTGACCTGCCAAGTAGTCCGCTCACCTCCTGGGTGGATGGTGGTGCCGGGATGTCTGAGGCCTGGCCAGGCCCAGGGTTAGGGTCGATCGGAGGCCACGCGGCCTCGTGGTGCAGTGTCCAAGATGGCGCCCAGGTCGGGTGTGCGGGCCAGTAGGGGATCGGGCCCAAGAGGTCGAGATGTTCAGAGGCAGGGGTCCCGGAGGGGACGGAAAACGTGGAGAGGTGGTGTGTAACACTTGAGGGACCGGGCTCGGGCCTGGTCGGGCAGAGGGGGAGCGGGCCCTTCATGTGGCCTGTCCAACATGCGTCCCCCCCAGCTGAAGGCGGGGAGAGTCACCCATCCTCTTGGGGACTCTCCTCGTCAAGGCGGAAAAAGCGTGACAGGCCATCCGCGTTGGCGTGGTCTTGTCCAGGTCGATGTTCCATAGTGAAGTCCATCCCCTGTAGGGAGATGGACCAACGTAGTAGTTTTGGGTTCTCCCCCCGCATCTGCATCAGCCACTGCAGGGGTCGATGATCGGTCTGTACCCGAAAGTGTGTGCCAAAGAGATAGGGCCGGAGCTTTTTGAGGGCCCATACCACGGCGAAGGCCTCCCTCTCGATGGTGCTCCAGCGTTGCTCTCGAGGCAGGAGTCGCCTGCTGATGAAGGCCACTGGTTGATCAAGGCCTTCGGGGTTCAATTGAGACAGGACCGCCCCAATGCCGTGGTCGGAGGCATCCGTCTGGACGACGAATTCTCGGCTGTAGTCGGGGGCCTGGAGCACAGGGGCGGAGCACATGGCAGCCTTTAGTTGTTCGAAGGCTGTTTGACAATCTGGGGTCCAGTTGACCTTCTTTGGTTGATTTTTGGATGTGAGTTCTGTGAGGGGCCCCACTATGCTACCATAGTCCTTCACGAACCGTCGGTAATAGCCCGTGAGTCCCAGAAAGGCGCGTACCTCGGTCTGGGTGATGGGGGGCTGCCAGGACTGGATGGCGGCGATCTTGAGCTGCAGAGGGGCCACCAGGCCGCTTCCCACCTGGTGTCCGAGGTAGGTCACGGACCCCTGACCAATCTGGCATTTGCTGGCCTTGATCGTGAGGCCAGCTCGCTGAAGGGCCAGTAGCACCTCTCGGAGGTGGCGGAGGTGGTCGGACCAGTGGTGGCTGTATACAGCGATGTCGTCTAGGTAGGCGGCACTGAATCCTTCGAGTCCGGCCAAGACCTGATTAACGAGTCGCTGAAATGTTGCTGGGGCATTCTTCATGCCGAAGGGCATGACCTTGAAATGATAATGGCCGTCAGGAGTGGAAAACGCAGATCGTTCTTGGGCCCGGGGTGTGAGGCCGATCTGCCAGTAGCCCGCCGTCAGGTCGAAAATGCTGAGGTAGCGGGCAGCTCCCATGCGGTCGATTAGTTCATCTGCCCGGGGGATGGGATGTGCGTCTGTTCTGGTGACCGCATTCAAGCCCCGGTAGTCGACGCAGAACCGGAGTTCCGGTGTGGTGCCGGGGGTGGCTGCTTTGGGGACCAGTACTACTGGGCTGGCCCAGGGGCTGTCTGAGGGCTCAATGACCCCGAGCGTGAGCATCTTGGTTACTTCTTCTTGGATGCAGGCCCGTACCCGATCTGGTACGCGGTAGGCCCGGTGGCGGATAGGGGGGCTGTCCCCCGTGTCCACGTCGTGCACACACCAGGAGGTGACACCTGGGGTGAGGGAGAACAGGCTGGCGAACTGCAGCAGAAGGTCTCGACATTCTTGGCGTTGTTCCAGGGTGAGGGCCTCCAAGAGTCGGACCCCGTCCACGGAGCCGTCTTTCTCCCGAGTCCGTAGGAGGTCAGGGAGGGGTTCGGAGTCTTCTTCGGCTCCATTGTCTGTGGCCATCAGGAGGCTGAGTTCTGAACGCACGAAATGGGGTTTCAGTCTATTAGCGTGGAGGACCCGGAGGGGGTTCCGTGAAGATTCCATGTCGATGAGATAGGTGACAGGGCCCTTGCGCTCGACTACTTTGAAGGGCCCCATCCACTTGTCTTGCAGGGCGCATGGTTCGGTGGGGGACATTACCCATACTTGTTGGCCGGGTTCAAATTCGATGGAGGAGGCATTTTGGTCATACCACTTTTTCATGTCCTCTTGACTGGCCTCCAAATTTGCTTTCGCTATCTCCCTGAATCGTCGGGTCTGGTTGCGGAGGGTTAGGAGGTATTTGAAGACATCTGGAGGGTTCTTTAGAGGGGGCATTTCCCAGCCTTCCTTGACTAGGCTGAGCGGCCCCCGTACGGGGTGTCCATACAACAGTTCAAACGGGCTGAAGCCGAGGGACTTCTGGGGGACTTCTCGATATGCGAAGAGGAGGCACGGCAGTAGCACATCCCACTGGCGACGGAGGGGCTCTTCCAACCCCCCAATCATCCCTTTGAGCGTGCGGTTGAACCGCTCAACGAGTCCGTTTCCTTGAGGGTGATAGGGGGTCGTGAATCGGTAGGTGACCCCACACTGTTGCCAGAGGGACTTCATATATTTTGAAATAAAGTTCGTGCCTCTGTCGCTGACGACTTCTCGGGGGAAGCCCACACGGGAGAAGATCCCCATCAGGGCCCGGCCGACTACCGGGGCTGTCACAGTTCGCAGGGGAACAGCTTCGGGGTAGCGGGTGGCGTGGTCCACCAGTACCAGGATGAACCGATGTCCTTGTGCTGTACGGGGGTCCAGGGGCCCCACAATGTCTATCCCGACCCTCTCGAATGGGGTGGTGACCACTGGAAATGGTTGCAGGGGGGCTTTTAGTTTGCGGCCGCTCTTCCCACTGGCTTGGCACGTGGGGCAAGATCGGCAATGCTGGAGTACATCATTCCTCATTTTAGGCCAGAAGAAGTGGGTCACTAGGCGGCTGTAAGTTTTATCCTGACCCAGGTGCCCAGCCAGGGGGACATCGTGGGCCAGATTTAGCAAGAAGTCTCTAAAACGGAGGGGCACCACTAGCACTCGACTGGCCCCCAACTCCGCGATCCTTTGTTCACTGTATAGCAGATCATTGTCCCAATAGACCCAATGTGTTCCGGAGGTATCCCCTGCGCTCTGGGCGAGGGCTTGTTGGCGGAGTCCCTCGAGGGAGGGACAGGTCTTCTGCTCTTGGCGAAACTGCTCCTGTGTGGGCCCCCCCTCTTGATGCCACTGGTCGAGGCCAGAGAGGTCCGGGGGTTGAGCTGGTTCTGGGGGGACGGCACGGTCGGCGTCTTCTACTGGAGCGACCGGGGGAGGAGGCGCCGGCCATTCAGGTTCCTCGGGTTGGGGATTGGCACGGGCGGCCATGGACCGGGTGGTGACGCACGCCCAGTCCGGGATGCCTAACATCCCCAGGTGTTCTCTTCGTTCTACGGCTGCCCACGGAGAGCTTTCAAGGTCATTCCCCAGGAGGCAGTCTACGGGAGCATCATCTCGGACCGTCACCTTCAACATGCCGGAGACTCCTCCCCATTCGAAAGGGACGCAGGCCATCCGACACAGACTCTCCGAGTTATCGGCTGAACGGACAGGGCAGAGAATATTTGGTAGGAACTGTTCTGGGGTCACCAGGTGACAGCGGACGGCTGTTACACTGGCCCCGGTGTCACGGAGGGCTTCGGCCCGGCGTCCATTGATGCTCACCCATTGACTGTACTTCCGGGTGTTAGCGGGTAGGGGGACCCGCGGGACCATGTCTTTCCCCCCTAAGCAGGCTAGAGCCATGGCGGCTGGCTCCCATTCTTGATGTTCTTGCTCATATTCTTCTTGTTCCTCGGAGATCTGTTCTTCCCCCAGGGCAGCAGCAGCCACCTGGCGGGGTCTCTGGCTCTGGTTCTGTGGGCAATTTGGGTCGTTTGCGTAGTGGCCGACTCGCTGGCATCGGTGACACGTGACATTGGCCCTATATCCCGGTCGTGCCGGGGTGCTGCCCCGGTTGGCCGGGGGGGTGGTGCTGGCAGCGGGGGCGGCCGGAGCGCTGTCTCTTCCTCGTCCTTGGCCCCCTCCTCCTCCTCCTCGGGGACGGTGCTGACCGTGGTGGTTTCGGTTCTGTTCATAGGACCCATTTCGGCCCACTCTGGTGATTTCCCACCGGTCAGCTTCGGCTGCGAGCTGCCGTGGATCAGTCAATTTGCTGTCGAGGAGGTGCTGCCGGAGCTCGATGAAGCAATTGTTTGACAGATGCTCCCACACCATGAGGTTGAAGAGCTGTTCGTAAGTTGTGACATTGCTTCCTTTGATCCAACCCTCGAAGGCTCTGCTGAAATAGTTCACGTACTCCACCCAAGTTGTACCCGGGATCCGGGTGCAGTCTCGGAACCTCTGGCGGTACATCTCGGGTGTGAGCCCATAGCGGGTGAGGAGGGCCGCTTTCATGTGGTCATAGGAGGTCATCAGATGGTCCGGGAGCTGTAGCAGGGCATCGCGGCCCTCATTGAGGAATCTCCCCCATAGACCGGCTCCCCAGTCGCTTCGATCGATCCGGTGGGAGGTCATAGCTATTTCGTAGGCCTTGAACCATTGTTGGATGTCGTCCTCTCGGAAGTATTCTCGGACGACATCCTTGGGGATGTGTACCTTCTTATCTGTTGCTCCCGGGGTGCGGGGTTGCTCGGTCGCCCCTGATTCCTTGTTTTGCTTGCGTAAGTCTATCTCGGCTAATTTGCGCTCATGCTCGTATGCCAGTCTTTTTTCCTCGAGCTCTCTTTGTCTCTGTTTTTCCTCTCTTTCTTCTCGGAGCCTCAGATGTTCTAAGTTCAGTTTCTGTTCGGCCAACTTGAGTTCACCATCCATTTTGAGCCGGGCCATTTCTAGTTCATGTAGTCTTGTTCTTTCTCGTTCCTGGATCTCGTCTTGCGAGAGGCCCGTTCTTCGCTCCTCGGGAGCCGCGGTGTCTTTTTCTACTGCTGCGATATTTTGGTCCGGGGGTCTGACGGCCCCGGTTTCTGCCCAGGACTCCAGGGCATGCTTGAAATCGTCTTTGGTACTTAGACCGGTGGTAGCGATACCTAGTTCGATGCAGAATTGTTTTAATTCACGATGGCTGTATTCTTCCAATTTCTCCATCTGAAATTTCTCGGTGGATCCGCTTTCTTTGGTTGTCATCGTGATTTCGTCGTGGGGTGAGCTACTCTCTGTACGATTATGCGGTGATTCGGATCGCGCCGCTGGCCACCAATGTTAGACGGACCGGGAGGGTCGGCCGAGTATAAGGGGAGAGGTCTCCAGGGAGAGCCGTCTCCAGCGATCGTACAGACAAGTAACTTCCCCCCCACAGACGGACACCACACAAGGATAAGGTTAAACGATACTTTATCAGCAATTCTTCGAGTACGGTCAAATGATACAAGGAGGTCTGGACTCAATGTCCCCTCGGTTCGGGTCTCTGGTTGGGAAAAGGGGTAGCGGGACAGTCTTGTTACCAATTGGGTGGATGGATAGCTCTCAATCCTCGAGCTCGGCGTTCTAGATGATCGGGCCGCGGCGGAGCCAGGCAGGTCCCGAGGTGGTTGACGGTAGCGACGGTCCGCGGCGGAGCCAGCAGGTCCCGATGAAGATGGTGGTACAAACGGTCCGCGGCCACGCCAGCAGGTCCCGACGACGATGAAGGTTTACGAAGGTTGCGGCAGCGCCAGCAGGCAGGACGATAGTTCACAAGGTAGGGCTACGGCAGCGCCAGTAGTCCGTCAAGGATGAGTTCTTCTCTGCGTCTCTCGACTCCAGGATACAACTGCCTTCCTGCTCTGGAGCTGCCTCAGTTATAGGGCTGGTGCCCTTTGATGTCCGGACCCTCGCACTTGGAGGTCGGGGGTCCAGGATGAGGGAGTCCAGACACCCAGCAGGGGGGTGGAGCCAGCGCCCGGGGAGGCTGGGGGCGAGCGGTACCTGGCGGGGGAGAGCCATCGACACCTCTTTCTCCCATTGACCTGCCAAGTAGTCCGCTCACCTCCTGGGTGGATGGTGGTGCCGGGATGTCTGAGGCCTGGCCAGGCCCAGGGTTAGGGTCGATCGGAGGCCACGCGGCCTCGTGGTGCAGTGTCCAAGATGGCGCCCAGGTCGGGTGCGCGGGCCAGTAGGGGATCGGGCCCAAGAGGTCGAGATGTTCAGAGGCAGGGGTCCCGGAGGGGACGGAAAACGTGGAGAGGTGGTGTGTAACACTTGAGGGACCGGGCTCGGGCCTGGTCGGGCAGAGGGGGAGCGGGCCCTTCATGTGGCCTGTCCAACTATATTCATTCCACTTGCGCCATATTTGTGACCATTTTTTCAGGCAGCCCCTTGCCATATATACAGTTTATTCCCTCATCATGCACCAGTACATGTCTGTTTTCCAGGCTTCCATTGAAGGTGCAACATTCGCGAGCCACATTCCGTTTAGCTACTATCAGTCCCAATGTCAACCATGTTTTTTCTTTGCTGTTCAGGTCTGTGTGTTCCCAGATGTTCAACAAGCATCTTTTGACATCAAGATCCATTTGTACCCCAAGGACTTCCTTCAATCTAAGGTGGATTCCTTTCCAGTATTTCTAAATATATGTGCACTCCCACAGTATATGTATAACATGTACCCTCTAGGCCACATTGCCTCCTGCACCCTGAATCTTCTCTACTGCCTATCTTAGCTAGTGTTGGTCCTGTAATATATATTTTCTATGGAGAATCTTTATATGGCCCAATCTAAGTTGAGCTGAGAAGGCTACCTCTCTGGGGGTGGTCATCGCTTCGTGCCATTCGTCTTCAGCCAGTTCTGAAATGTCCCTCTCCCGGCACCCACAGACATTTCCCAGGGGGTCTAAGGCCTTATTAAACGGTTTTATATGTTAAGGATATCGATTTTGTTTGCATATAGCCATCTTGGAGTCTGTCCTCCAGGGGCGTGGCCTTCGGGGGCGGACTCCCCCTTCGGTATCTGTGATGCCAGAGCGTGCCTCACTTGTGGTATCGAAAATTTTCTGTGTCTGCCATCTCGTATTCCCGTTGTAGGGTGGCGAATGGTATAACCCCTCCCTCCATAAGTCGCCAACCCATGAGATCCCGAGTATATCCCATTTATCAAATCCCTTCGTCTTTCTCAAGGTGCCCAGCTGCTCTGAATACAACAGGGGTGTGGCCTGAGTTATTTTTGCCCCCAACCTATACTTCTAGTGGCTGTGTACCACACCTGTACTGAGTGCCTGGTGGGTCCCGGCAGATGAAATACATTTTGTGGGTTTGGAGTGGAGTGCCATATTATAGTCTCCACCTGGTGGAAGCCAATCATACATTCAATAGCCCGGGCCATCCCAATGTTGATACGTGCATCGGTTGATGGCAGTCAGGTGGGCAGCCTAATAGTATTTTTATAGTGTCTGGGAGCCCAATTCCCCCGTCGTACCATCACCTTACCAATTTTGGAAGTGATATACCGGGATGTCCATCCCAGAGTAGTTCTCTCTGCACACTCTCCACCTCTTTCAAGAATCTCGCTGGAACCGGGTTTCTGAACTTTTACAGAACCTGGAGAAAGTGTGTGTGAGGGTTCCCCTCTCCGACACTGCGCGCCACCGACCAACCCAACATGGCGGCCGCGATGTGGTCGGGCGGAAGCCGAGGCAGCGCTCTAGCAGACGTCGAAGTCGTCAAGGAGACCGAATCTAGCATGTACGGCCCAAGGGAGACTTTGGAAAAGAAAAAGGCGGGGATCGGGACGAGTGAAGAGGTAGACGCGGAAGAGAGAGAGGAAGACGCGGAGGAGAGAGAGGAAGGAGCGGAGGCGAGTAAAAAGGAGAAGGCGAGAGGAGCAGAGGCGAAAACGAGCAAGGAGGAAGAAGAACAGCAACATTTGGACGACCGCTCTGGGAGCAAAGCAATCGAGTCCAGCGCTCCCACAATGGAAGGAGAGGCTGTGACTCCTACCACCAAGGCCCGGCAGGGTCGTGGGTCCAGGCAAGTGCCCAGGGCTGGGTTCTTTTCTTTAAGGGGTTGGTGGGCAGGGATTAAGGGTCATATCCCCTGAAGCCACCAAAGAAAACCCTCTTTTCACCTAGGCACCACACCATAGGAGCACGAAGGTGACGGGAGCACTTTTCCCTATTTCTTTTCTTTTGTAACCTGCCAGTTAGACTGATCCTGTGTTCTTTATTTTCTTATTTTCTACTCCCTGCTACGTCCTGCTGGAAACTCTCCCCGTGTGGTATCCCGAAGAAACACAATGAGAAGGAGACAGCCCCGGTGTAAAGGAGTAACAGCAACAGTGACTGTGGACTGTTTTTTTTTTCATTCCCTGTCCCCAACGTCCAGCCAGATTTCTTATTTCGCCATCTACCCCTAATCCGCGGACAATAGAGAGACTCCACAACAAAACTATAGACATTTATTTTGTGGTCACAATAAATATTCCCTCCTTTAACTATCCCCTTGCGAATCTTTTCCTTAAGTTTCTTTTGGGAGTTCCAGTGGAGTGTCACATTTACATAGCGGGTGGCCTCAATCCCTGGCGATATCACAGCGTGGTAACAACATCATTTTAAATAGAGCTGCTCTTCCCAGTAACAATATTGGGAGAGCCTTCCAGTTTCCTACATCTCGTTCGTCATTGTAGCGGGGGCAGTAGATTACGCTCATACTAGCCCTTGGGTCCGCAGATATATACCTCCCCAAGGATTCAGGGATTTACTCCAATTGTTTGTATAGCCCGAATATTTGCCAACATTTGTTCATATGTTAAGGACTCTGTGCAGCGATGCCCTAGGCAAAGCCAAATACAATAGAATGTCGTCCGCATAAAGGGGAATGCAGTCCTCCCAGTTTTCTGCTAATTTCAGGCCTGAATAATGGGGTCTCTGCGGATCAAAGCCGGCAAGGGCTCGAGAGTCAGTGCGAAGAGTAAAGGGGACAGTGGGCATTATTGACTAATCCCTCTACCCAGGAAGAAGATCGCTGATTTTTTATTGTTAACGACCACTTGAGCTTGAGGTTCCGAATATAAAAGTTTTACCCATTTGATAAAGTTTGGTCCGAATCCCATCTTACCCAGTACCACTAAGAGGTATGGCCATTCTATAGTGTCAATGGCCATAGTGGCACCCAGGGACACCATTACCGCGTCCTCTCTTATAGTTTCCTGAAGTCCTAACACCCCGTTAAGCCTCCTCAGGTTGAGTTCCGTGTTTCTGTTGGGCATAAAGCCCGAATGGTCTGGGTGTACTAGCTTACTGACAACCCGAACCAGATGAACGGCCAGTAGTTTGGCCAACATTATGGGCTCAGCATTCAGTAACAAGATTGGTCTGTACAAGGAACACTTATTTCTGGGCTTACCTACTTTGTGTATAGTTACCAATGTGGCCACCCTCTGGTCCTGCAGGAGTATACCCAAGTCATGGCTGTCCTCAAACATGTCTCTTAAATATGGCGCAATTTCGTCTGGTTTCAGCCTATACATTTCAATTGGCAGACTGTTGCCCATTGGCTTTCCAGATTGAAGGCTTCTTATGGCTTGGGCAACCTTGTCATTAGTTATATCACTGTCCAATAGTTCCATATCTTTAGTCGATAATGTTGAGAGTGTTATATCAAAGAGCAGGGCATTAGAATCTTCTTCTTGGAGGGATGTGTGTGTTTGATAGATAGTGCGGTAGTAATTAGCAAATTCATTAGCTATCTCCTGTGGATCTTCTAACACTTCCCCTGACTCCGTCATTAGTTCAGTGACTAGATGGTTTGCGAGCTCTTTTTTGTCCAGCCAGGCGAATATCTTTCCAGCCTCATCACCTAACTCATACACTCTACCTGCCTTCTCCCTCTGTCAGTGGCTATAGTTTTATATTCCTCTCTCTAGATTTTTAATGTGTGGAGTCCTACCTTTTCCCCTGATCCAGCTGCTTCCTCCTCTATCTGGAGAATCTCTTCTTCTAGTCTGAGTAGCTCTTAAGTCTTTACTTTGCGCACCCCGGCAATCGGATGTATGTCGTTACAACGCAGACTTTTTCCACCCATGCCTTTACAACGCAGGTTTTACAACGCAAGACATTACAACGACTTGCGTTGGGGGCGCTGGATAGTGAATAGTTTAATTTACTATTCCAACTCTGGTCCCCGTGGATAGTAGGGAAGGTTTTGGATAGTAAATTTAACTATTCCCTATCCTACAGCGCCCTCCAGCGCAAGTCGTTGTAACGACTTGCGTTGTAATTCCTGCGTTGTAAAGGTACTGCGTGGAAAAAGTTTCGTTGTAAAGGAGGTTTCCCTGGCAATCAGGGAAATTGCCTGGCCCCTTACTACTGTTTTGAAGGCCTCCCAAAGTGATTTTTTGACTTTAATGAATCTTCATTTTCCAGGACATAATGTTCAATAACTGTAGAATGTTATTTCTTGACTACCGGATTCCGGAGGTACCCAGGGTTAATCGGTGCTATTCTGCCCACTCGCTTTTCAGCAAGTGCTACCCTGGCCATAGCGGTGAGTGGTCCGAAATACCCTGGGCTAGGTGTCGGATTTCCTGTATATTCCCTATCTGAGCCGCCGGGGTAAGAAGATAATCTATCCAAGACAGGCTATTATGTGCCCCTGAATGGAAGGGGGCAAATGCAAAAAGAACAATTGATGGACAGAATGCAGAACAATGTCTTACATTCACCCCAGTAGATCTGGGCCTAAATCCATAGTTTTTTTTGCTCACCATGCCATTCGAGTTTGGACCCAGCCATATGCAAATCATTCTTGAGCCTGCGCCCAGTAGGAACAGTCCAGGCCGAACTGCCAGGCCAGGTCCTCCCTGGACTGGAAACAAGCATCCTAGTACCGGTTTCTGGCTTTCAGCTCTCATCAGCCAGGATAGCTTGGCTCCAGTGGCATGGAGAGCACAGGACCCACGTCTGGTCACAAAAGTCCGACTCGGGGTGACAAATACAAAAATAACAAATGATGTACAGAATGCAGAACAATGTCATACATTCACTCCAGTACAGAGATCTGGGCCTAAATCCATCGTTTTTTTGCTCACCGTGTCATTCGAGTTTGGACCCAGCCATATGCAAATCAGTCTTGACCCTGCGCCCAATGGGAACAGTCCAGGACGAACTGCCAGGCCAGGTCTTCCCTGGACTGGAAACAAGCATCCTAGGACCAGTTTCGGGCTTTCAGCCCTCACCAGCCAGAATAGTTTGACTCCAGTGGCATGGAGAGCATGGGTAGGGTAGTGAGCAAAAGAACAATAGATTTAGCCCAGATCTTCTGACTGGGGGTCAATGTGTGATTTATTCAGCATTCCATACATCATTTGTTTGCGTATCACTTTTCACCCTTAGTGGGATGGGTATGCCCAGACGTGGGTCCCTTGCTCACATTGCCACTGGATTCAAGCTAGCCTGGCTGATAAAGGGTAATACCCTGAAACCAGTCCCAGGATGCTTGTTTCCGGTCCAGGGAGGACCTGGATTGGCAGGTCGGACTGGACTGTTCCCATGAGGCACAGGGTCAAGACTGATTTGCATATAGCTGGGTCCAAACTGGGGTAGCATAGTGAGCAGTAGAACAATGGATTTAACCCAGATCTTTTGACTGGGGGATGAATGTGTGATTTATTCAGCATTCTGTTCATCATTTGTTTGCGTATCACTTTTCGCCCTTAGTGGGATGGGTATATTCAGGTGGGAGTCCCTTTCTTACTTTGATGCTGGAGTCAAGCTAGCCTGGCTGATGATGGGTAGTACCCTGAAACCGGTCCCATACTGCTTGTTTCAGGTCCAGGGAGGACTTGAATTGGCAGTTCGGGCTGTACTGTACCCATGAGGCACAGGGTCAAGACTGATTTGCATATAGTTGGGTCCAAACTTGGGTGGCATACTGAGCAGAAGAATGATGGATTTATCCCAGATCTTTTGACTTGGGGTGAATGTGTGATTTATTCCGCATTCCGCCCATCATTTGTTTGCATATCACTTTTCGCCCTTAGTGGGATGGGTGTGCCCAGGCGTGGGTCCCTTGCTCACTTTGCCATTGGATTCAAGCTAGCCTGGCTGATGAAGGGTAATGCCCTGAAACCGGTCACAGGATGCTTGTTTCCGGACCAGGGAGGACCTGGCTTGGCAGTTTGGGCTGGGCTGTTCCCATGAGGCACAGGGTCAAGACTGATTTGCATAAAGCTGGGTCCAAACTGGGGCGGCGTAGTGAGCAGAAGAATGATGGATTTAACCCAGATCTTTTGACTGGGGGTGAATGTGTGATTTATTCAGCATTCCGTCCATCATTTGCTTGCATATCACTTTTCTCCCTTAGTGGAATGGGTATGCCCAGACGTGGGTCCCTTGCTCACTTTGCCACTGGATTCAAGCTAGCCTGGCTGATGAAGGGTAATACCCTGAAACCGGTCCAAGGATGCCTGTTTCTGGTCCAGGGAGGACCTGTCTTAGTAGTTCGGCTGGACTGTTCCAATGAAGCGCCGGGTCAAGACTGATTAGCATATAGCTGGGTCTAAACTGGGGTGGCGTAGTGAGCAGAAGAATGATGGATTTAACCCAGATCTTTTGACTGGAGGGGAATGTGTGATTTATTCAGAAGTGCGTCCATCGTTTGTTTGCTTATCACTTTTCACCCTTAGTGGGATGGGTATGCCCAGACTTGGGTCCCTTGGTCAATTTGCCACTGGATTCAAGCTAGCCTGGCTGATGAAGGGTAATACCCTAAAACCAGTCCCAGGATGCTTGATTCTGGTCCAGGGAGGACCTGGCTTGGCATTCGGGCTGGCCTGTTCCCATGAGGCACAGGGCCAAGACTGATTTGCATATAGCTGGGTCTAAACTGGGGTGGCGTACTGAGCAGAATGATGGATTTAACCCAGATATTTTGACCGGGGGTGAATGTGTGATTTATTCAGCATTCCGTCCATCATTTGTTTGCGTATCACCTGCATGGAAGGTGTGCTGAACATCCCCAGGGTGAAGTCACCCTCCATGCGTCCACCAGTCCCATTGCATCTAGAAAGTTGGGAAGCCATCTTTGTGTGGGGCCTATGTGACGGGGGATACCGGTCAGGAGTCCCTGGCACAGCAGAGTTGAAGTCTTCACCTGCCACCCCTCTGGGAATGTCAGCATATGTTATCTAAATCGCTAAATGTCTGTCCCTGCAGCCCTGGTGGAACATATATTGCTACTATTGTGAGTGGTACTCCCTCCCACTGCCCCGATACAGCTGCAAATCTGTCCATCGCGTCTGTCTAATTGTGGTTGGTCGTCATTGGAAAGGAACTCTTCATCATGATGCCACCCCCTGGAACCCGTAGTGAAGCATCAGTGAACAACCAGACGATATCCCCACTTGTTCAAAGCCTTAAATGTGTTGCAGATGAGGTGCATTTATTGGAGCAGCACCACACCTGGGGCGTGTCTCTTAATATACTGTAGTACGATACTATGCTTTAGTTTGTCCCCCAGGCCGTTGACATTCCAAAACAGGAGCTTAAAACAGGAGCTTTCTGCATCACCTGTTGTCGCACTATCTGAAAACACATAAAACAATACAACCTCAACCCAACTACCCTCCTCCCTGCTCCCCTGCACTCTGGGCATCGAACTACCCATGACTCGAGCCATGCAGAGTGCCTCTCGCCCTAAACTGTAGACTAAAAGTAGAATATACTGGGGGGATTCCACCACCCCAACACCCACCCATCATGTATACATTACAGAAGGATCAGCATGGTAGTTTCAAAATGGTTAGTAAGACACTTAAAGTGATCATTGGTAGTAACGTCCATCAGCAAAGTGTTGTCACTCCCACGGTCCTGGATGGCATCAATGTTTATTTACTCTTGCTCATAAAGTGGTGTATAAATCACTCAGACTGCAGCGATCGTCCCCTTTGACCCGGTTCTCGTCCCTTTTGGGCATTGTGTTCTTTTGCTGGTCTCCATCCTTCCAACCAGTCTGCTACTGCGTCTGGGTTATGGAAGAACCAGGCCCTACCTTTGGCCTTGACTCGAAGCCTGGCGGGGAACAGCATTGCATATTTAAGGCCTTTTTCCCTAAGCTGCTTCTTGATGTCGAGGAAAGATCTTCGCTGTCTCTGTACGTTTAATGTAAGGACTGGAAAGAAGGAAATCTCACAGTTTTTGTACGTAAGTGGAGGAACCACTCAGGCAGCATGTAGTATGTTGTCCCTATCTCTGAAGTTGAGGAGCTTAGCCAACATTGGACGCGTGGCGCTCCTGGTTTCGGTCTTCCTCCTGGGACTCTGTGCGCCCTTACGACGGCGAAGGATTTGAAAAGTCCCTTCGGTTGCATGTGCTCGACTATTAGATCTTCCACAAATAGGTCTGCTGCAGGGCCCTCCGCTCTTTTAGGTATTCCAATTATTCATATGTTATTACTCCTAGTTATTCCTTCATAGTTGACCAGTTTATCCTCTGCCAGCTTCCGAAAGGCCTGCAATTCCTTAATGTCCTGATGCAGTTGTTTGGAGTCCCCATAAGGTCTGTGGTAACTGTTTCCATGTGTTTGACTTTTCCCTCCATTTTTTTAGGTCTGCTCTAATCAGCGTGACCTCCGTCGTAATTGAGTCCATTCTTTGCTCTAGTGAGGTGTGCATTCCCGAGATGGCGCCCATAATGTCCTTCAGGGTTGGGTCCTGATCCTAAGTGCTCTGGTCCTGTTGTCATATTACCTTTGGTGGTGTGATCAGGGTAAGCTGGTCTTGGCATTGTGAATGTATCTAGCTTTGTCTGCAGCGAGCCCTTAGGACCCTTGGTTTCCCGACACCCCGACCCTCACTGAGCACTGCGCCCAATACTGGCCTCTTGTCTTTTTTTTTTTTTTCGCTGTTTTCTGATTTATAGTGCGTCTCTTTGATCCAGTTGCTTGACAGCTATAAATGATGGCGCCTTTCCTATCGGGCTTTAAGCTCCAGGAGCACTATCTGAGGGTCTATTTTTTCCCATTGTCTTTTGTGTTGGCCACTATGTGGGTCCGGGGTACTCAGTTATTTGTGCGGTATTCTGTCTCTGTGGCGCTTCTAGGGTGGGTGTGCTGTAGTGATCTCGGGCATTTGGTCTCCAGCCCGCTAAGCGCCACCAGTTCCCGAGTCGTTTCTACCTATCTGGGTGATCCAAACTTTAATGCCATCCCCATGTGCGCAAAAAATGTATATGTTGTGGCGTGCCTTTTTTTTGTGCCTGCCTCTTTGTAGCACCTCACCGCAGATAATGCACACTCATCCGGGTCAACAATCTATCTGGTTGCGTTGATGATCAGGGCTTTATATGAGGCACAGATCCTCCCTCTGTACCTCATCTTCTCGTCCCCGGCCAGTTGATTAGGCCGTTCCTATGCCTTCTGCTTCTCTGTGGTGGTGTAGGTGGCGTGCACACCCGGCCGAACTCTGTGCGGCAGCCCAATTAGTCTCCGGGTGAGTGGAGCGGTGTCTGGACAGTCACGCCTGTATCCCACACTCCTCCGGCTCACCATACCAGCCTCTTAACTCTCTCCAGGCCCAAGATCTCCTTAGCGCACTCCCCTCCAGCCACCACCAGGTCTTTCACTGTGTTTCGCCAGTCCTGCTTTGAGGCTGCAGTCGCTCGCGTCCCGTTGGGTCTCTTTATAGTCGGCCGCGGCCTCCGGTCTTGCAATTTCAGGGAGTCGGCCAGCGACATCACTGCTCTCGGCCTCCTGGCTACGCGAGTCCCCTGCTCCCGATCTCCGATAGGTCGCAACATTCAGCTTCATAAAGCTTTGCAGCCACTGGTTCTTTCAGTATCGTTTTTGGCTCACCAGTGCCGATAGTTCCTCTGATGATCCCGCTGTATTTTCAGACAGATCTGTGCGGAGGATTATGGGCAGGATTGGGGTGTTCTGGAGCTGGTCTAACTTGCGTCCATGCCATGCAGTGGTGAAACCACGCCCTGGGTGCATTGTATTTAAAAAGTAGGACGTGTACTTTTAAGTTTTACATGTCCTGGTGGTGAAAAACTATTACATTCGCTTTTCACTACTGCAAGGCCTAGCTCTCTTTTAGCATAACATAGACATTGCCTTATTATATTTTATAAGTGTAGATGGGAAAACCACATTTGGTGTAGCTGGACACACTATTTAAAAATACAACTGATGGTGAAGTTGTTTTTTAAATTGCAAGTCTGAAAATGCAATTTTTAGAAAGTTGACATTTTTTTTCTTATGTCAGGGACTGTCATGGACTATGTGGGGAACACAGTCAGGGACTTGGGCAAGGACTGGGAACTGGGTAGAGAACGTACACAGAAAAAGGAGTACAGCGCTGCCAGGATCATACAGAGGAGAGGAGTCAAAAGAGAAAAAGGGATCCAAAGGGGAAGCCTGTACAAGTGAACATGATGGGTAAGACTCAGAAAGGAAGGGCACTCACAAGACAATTTAGCATTCAGAATAACTACACCCAGGATGAATGTGCAAGACAATTATATGAAACAACATTTACAATAGAGGGGAGTGTGGGATAAAGCACTCAGGAGATCCACATGGTAAGACTGAAGCTCAGTAAGTTTCTTACCCACAATTGCTGTTACAGATACTGACTGCAAATGCCCACATTTAGGATATGCATGCAAAGGCAGGTTCTGTGGAGCTTATACCCATGGTGACGTTATAAATGTAACTCCAAGACAATACTCACAGTGAAGAAGAAACACCACCTAGGTAGTCAGCTGTGCCCATGGATCCTGGCGATCAAACAGGAACACGCAAGGCAGTAACAGCAAGGGGGTAGAACTTAACACAAGCACAATAGACAAGGAGCTAGCAAGGAGGAGTGCTTAACAGGAAAGGAAGGAAATTACAGGGCACACTTGGTAGAAAGCAGGTAACACACATACAAGGTAACAGAAGCAAGACAGCAGAATAGAAAGACAGCAAACTAGAACTGGAACCAAGGGAATGGAACGAAAGGTAGGGACTGGAAAAGGATATACAGAAGGGAAGGCTACAAGGGTATACTAAAATAATGCAGGTTAAGGATTCAAAAAAAACAAAGTAGAGGGCGTGGCTAGCAGCCGATCATGGCGGCAGCATAAGGGACGAGCTCCGCGGCTGAAGCGGCCTCTTCGTCGATCTGACACAACAATCCGTCACAACTGCAAGCCCCAAGGCAGGTACCGGATCCCAGGACCGGGCGGAGTGAGCAGCGACAAGCAGCGAGAAAATCCGACGTTCGTAGCCAGAGATACGTCGAAGCCTCCGAACGGCCTGCTAACACCTCCAGAGCCGGGACCTTCCCTGTATTTTCACCCCGCCGGAAGTGCGTCCTGACCGGAGAACTTGGACCGGAAGTGCCCGGGTGGCGGTGGACTCAATAGATCGACTGCACCTTGGGGAGCCGGAGAAGGCGGCTCATACGACTCGAGGAAGCGGTGTTTACAGGAAGGGCCACTGGAGTCCTGAAAGTCTCGAAGGTCGTCACCTAAAGTGCCGAGAGCCTGGGCATCGACAACGGAGTGGGCGCCCGCCATCTTGTGACCCGAACAGTCGCTACGCACTCGGCGACTAACGGAGCACCTCGCGCCCTGGAGAAGCACGCCCGACCTGATCGTTTCTGAAACGGCCTGGCTAGGAGGTCCACACCGATCCTCACATCCTGGCGCGTAGGGGCACGAGGAGCACGACACTCGGCGGCATGGCGGGGAAAGGCCCTAAGGGTGGCGTCACACAGACTCGTATAGATCGATTCACCTCCGACAAGCCCACCGGATCCCCGGCAGGGAAGGAACAGAATGGCAAGACGGCCGACTCCCCAGGGGGGAAAAAGGCCACACTGGACGACGTCATGGTCGCATTGGCACAGCTACAAACAACCGTTGGCGGAATCTCCACGGACGTCACCCTACTTAGAGCGGACCTCCACAAAATGTCGGAAAAGGTCAAGAGTATGGAAGTGATCACGAAATCACTGGTGGAAGACGTCGCAGACCTCCAGCGTGAAATGGGGAAGATGGCGCAGGACAATAGAATGCTCCGGGAGAAGCTGGATGAGCAGGAGGTGCGTTCTAGGCGCAATAACATCCGTATTATAGGGGTACCGGAGACGGAAGGCGTGAAGGCGATGGATCTCTTCGTAGAGAACCTGATAACTAACGAACTAAAGCCGAAGGGACTGTCCAACTTCTTTTCGGTGGAGAGGGCCCATCGAGTCCCGGGTGGCCAACCGAAACCGGGGGCTTCCCCGCGACCCATAGTGGCACGTTTGTTTAACTTCCGTGACCGGGACGCAATCCTGCAGGCAGCCAGGTCCTCCCCTCCCCTCAAGATCCAGAACGCCACCGTTGCCATCTTCCCCGACTACACCGCGGAAGTCGCCCGTCGGCGACGCACATTTTTCGACGTGAAAAAGGAACTGAGGTCCAGAGAACTGCCGTACTCAATGCTATTCCCTGCAAGACTACGGGTGGTAGCGGAGAACAAAACCTGGTTCTTCGACAGCCCGGAAAACGTGCAAGAATGGCTCGAGGGATGGAGACCGGGTCAGAACCACAGACGGACGAATCGCTCCAGGAAAGATCGGGCTGAAGGCCATCGCCGGGACTCACAGACCTCCGGAGGGGGACCGGACAACAGTGACTCTTTGGGAGCTGAAGGCGGCGGGGAAGAGGTTGAGGAACAATGACCACTTGGGAACACTTCATTTTTGCTACCGTATTGAGACTTTTAAGCTGTGAAGCGCTTCCCGCCATTGGACACTGGGTGAAGGGCCTCCGGGGGTATGAATGAGAGACTGCCGGCTGCGGAGAGTCCCTCACCCCAACGCGCAAGTACACTGTTTTGGGGATGGGGTATGCACTCTGCTAAGTTGGGGGGACGGGCAGTTTTGAGTCCGTATAGCAGGGGGGCAGGGAGGGGGGGCGAGTTGAGTACGTTTTTTCTATGGGACTTTTCGGTCCTGCAAGTTTATGTTCTATGCACACTTATGTATCTAGGCATGTCTTATGTAACTGGAAACTTCTGGTCCACTCGGGGCGCAGGGAGGTCTGATTGGGAGTCTCGCTATGGCTGCAATGGATAGTCCAACCACAAAAAACTCACTAATTGTCATGTCCTGGAACGTGAGGGGCCTGGGGGATAAGATTAAGCGAGGGCTGGTGTTGCAGGGGATAAGGATACGGGGGCCGGCTCTCATTCTCCTACAGGAGACACACTTGTCGGGAGCGGCCACGAAGGCCCTAGATAGGAGAGGCTATCATATGATAATACATGCAGAGTTCACCTCGGGGTCCCGTGGCACCGGCATTCTGCAGAAAAAATCTTCCAAATTTATTGTCAAGTCTACTGCAACGGATGACCATGGCAGGTTCGCGGCGGTGCATGGCCAGTGGGAGGGGAGGCTTTTTAACGTAGTCTCTGTCTACATACCACCAGCGCTACACTCTGAGGCTTTGCCGGATCTGGGCAAATTCCTGCTGACACTCCCTGATGGGGAACTGCTCATAGGTGGGGACTTCAACATGACACTTTCAAACACCGAGGACCGCTGGCCCCCACGTACGCACGCAGAAGGGCCCAACAGGCTCCAGACGTTCCTGACTGCGCAGGGGTTGGTGGACACATGGCGCGCTCTACACCCTACTCAGCGACATTATACATACTACTCGGCCACACACAATAGTCTGTCCAGGATAGATTACTTTTTTACCTTGATTAATGGTCACCTTACTGTAGCGGAAGCGGACATACAACCACGGGGGGTCTCCGACCACTCACCACTCACATTGACACTCACCACTACGACCATGGCACGGCGCAGGTTATTCCCGATTTTCCCTGGCTACCTCAAGATACCTCGGATTAATAAGGACTTGAAGAGAGCAACACGGCTGTATTTTGAAGAAAACCAATCTTCAGTGGACTCCCCCTCTATACTGTGGGAGGCGTATAAGACAGTGTTCAGGGGTCAGGCCATAGCTGTAATCGCAAATCACAAAAAGGAGCACAGGCAAGAGGCCCTTGGGATAGAGTTAGGCCTCGAGAGGGCCAACACAGCCCATATGGCAAACTCCACAGACGACACGCTCCATGAACTCCAGATTCACCAGCACCGCCTTACAGACCACATGCGCAAGGTCACGATGTCGGACATTGCGGCCACACAACACAGGGTGTATGATATTGGGGACAAGGCCAGTAAATTGCTGGCGTGGTTGGACAAGAGACAGGGGGGGGGGGGAAGAATATCCTACAACTTACGGACCCTCAGGGCAACAACCACACCCGCCCCGACGAGATAGTGGAAGTCCTCGCCGATTATTTCGCCTCAGTTTACAACCCAGAAATAGTGGTGGGGGAGGGGGAGGTCCAGACTGCTCTTGCGCACGTTCCCTTGCCAGAACTGACACCAGAGATGTCCGAGAATATAGACGCGCCTCTTACGGTGGAGGAGATCCAGCTGGCTATAGGCGCCCTTCATCCAGGCAAGGCGATGGGCCCTAACGGGATTCCCATTGAATGGTTGAAAGTCATGGCAGAATCCTTAAGCACGCCCCTACTCAATATGTACGAGGAATCTAGAACACAGGGTACACTGCCGCCAGATCAGCGGATGGCTACTATTGTGGCGATACCAAAACCAGGTAAGCCCCCCAACGAATGCTCATCATATAGACCGATCTCCCTTTTGAACCCGGAGGCCAAAATTATTGCCAAGGTGTTGGCGAACAGGATCTTGCCGACTCTGTCCCACCTGATCCACCCGGACCAGTCCGGATTCATGCCACACCGCAGCACTGCCTTAAATCTCCGCAGGGTACATGGAGTGTTGGCGCGAGTTCCACTACTGCAAGAACCGGCTGCCATCCTCTCCTTGGACGCCAAGATGGCGTTCGACATGGTGGAATGGAGCTATCTTTTTGCAGTGCTCGCACGTATGGGTTTTGGCCCGGTGTTCCTTTCCAGGATACGAATGCTATACAGGGACCCAGTGGCACAGGTGACGGCCAATGGCCACACTTCAAGAACCTTTTCCCTAGGCAGAGGTACACGACAGGGCTGCCCGCTTTCGCCCCTACTCTTCGCATTAGTTTTAGAACCACTGGCGGTTACGATACGCACCACCCAACTCCTGAAAGGAATACAATGGACCCCGTTATGGGAGGACAGAGTGTCCCTCTATGCAGACGACATGCTGATCTATCTTACAGACCTGGAAGAGAGTCTCCCTAACCTCCTGGCTCTCTGTACAGCTCATGGGCGAGTCTCGGGTTACACCATTAACTGGGCCAAATCCATCATTTTTGAACTGCGGGGGCCGCTCCCGCCTCTCCCGGACTCCTGCCCACTGGAACTGGCGCATACGTCATTTAAATACCTGGGGATTCATATCACCCGGAATGAGGCGGATTTCGCACGGCTCAACCTGCAACCTCCCTTGGCCCGGCTCCGAGGGGACGTGCGCCATTGGAAGGATCTCCCCCTAACGCTCCTTGGCCGTGCAGCGCTATTTAAAATGATGGCTCTGCCACGTTTCCTATATGTGCTGGAGAACGCCCCGTACTTGGTGCCGGATAGCTTCCTCCAGAAAATAACGGCGCAGATTTCGGGCCTGTTATGGGGCAACCAGCCAGCCCGCATTTCTCACGCCAAACTAAACAGGGGATGGTACGACGGGGGAATCGCCCTCCCAAACGTGGAGATGTACTACTGGGCGGCCCAGCTCAAAATCCTTAACCAGTGGATACATGCCCCGCAGGACGACCCAGCATTCAAGGCTGACAGGGCGCAACTGGGTACGAACAGTTTACTGGCCCCACTGTACCACCGTGGAGTGGCGGCAAAACTTAATGGGCCTACGAAACATACAGTCCGCATATGGTACAAGGCGCAGGCAAAGTTGAAGTGGGATGGCATCATTACGAAACTTACGCCCCTGTGGGACGCGAAGGCGCTGGGCCATTTGCGGCGCTCTAAGGGCTTCACACAATGGGATAGCATCGGCATCTCCACGGTGGGGGACATGTGGACGAGGGAAGGAGTGATCTCCTTTGCCACTCTGCAAGCACAATACGAGTTGGGGAACACAGAGCTCTATAGATACATCCAGGTCCGACACGCACTGCAGGCAGCGATCCCACCCGACACATCCCTGCCCGAATCCTCCCCTCTGGAGGATCGTCTGCTAACTGACTTCATGCAAGAGGGGGCGACATCGCTGACATACCGCAAACTGATTAACAATATGCCTGATCCACTGGGGAAACTGAAGGACAAATGGATGGTGGAAGTGGGTGACCTGGATGAAACTGACTGGAACGCAGCCATGGCATCCCCACGTGAAGCAGGCATATCGTCTAAATTTCGCCTAGTGCAGCTGAAAATCCTACACAGAATCTACTACACCCGTACACTGCTTCATAAACTGCACAGGGCGGATCATCCATATTGCCTTAGGGGCTGCGGGGTAGAAGGGACCTTCATTCACACGGTGTGGGAATGTCCACTGATTGTCGGTTACTGGCAACGGGTAGTGCGCACAATGGCTCAGACACTTCACACCACCCTCACTCTAGACTCACGGCTCTGCCTGCTAAACATCTGGGAGCCGACTGACCTCACCTTTTATGCAAGGACCTGGGTCACAGTGGGGATGGTGACAGCGAAACGGGACATAGCGCAGAAGTGGGGATCGGCTGATCTCCCCACGCTGCCCCAATGGCTCCGTAACATGGACATGCTTATGTTGACTGAAAGGGCGGTGTACAAATTGAGGGGTAACCCACGTAAATGGAATGGGGTGTGGAAACCCTGGAACTCCTATAGAGGGGATATCTGCGAACCACTGGAAGAGGATGACATCGAAGGATCTGAGAGTGACGAGGAGCATTGATGGGGTGTATAAATATATATAGGGCGTGTGCAATGGAACAGGGTGAGACCTGCCTTGGGAGGTAGTAAGGGTGGGTGTGGGAATTAGGGGGCTTTGATACAATGCACTGCTCTCTTTGCAGATGGACTGTGCTACGAGTGCCGAAAGCTACTACTTCAAGTACGTGCCGGACTAAGTGTGCTGTTTTTCCTGTTTTATGTTTGTTGTAAGATAAAAAAGGCAAGACTCAGACGAATAGTAGCCAACAAAACACAAAATCGCAAACTGTATTTCTACGACACATGAAGAGCCCTATTCATCACATCGCCGATAAGGCCTGAAATGCTTTGCACTAACGTGGATGATATACGTTTTGTCGTTACTGTATACTGTATTACTTCATTCACCTAGTACTTAATGTGTGATCACGCGATGGATGAAGCTGTACATACTATCTTTGTTTTGCACCAAAAAAAAAAATTTAAAAAAAAAAAAAAAAGTAGCATAGAAGGCAGTGCTGGGGCAGGAACAAGAAGTGAGCTAAGGATCAGGAGTCAAGGCAGCACTGCAGACAGTGCCGGTTCAGGAACAGGGAATTACCAAAGCTTCAGGAGTTAAGGCAGCACCGCAGGCAGTGCCAGTTCGGGAACAGTACTCATGAGCATAAGGTGTGAGCAGGCTAGCAGCAGCCAGCCACAGGTATGCTGAATTCCTCCACCCATCCTTGGCCTCCAGGGGTGGAGACAAAGCAGTGAGCAGGGAAATCTGGGTAATGGAGTTTCAGGCATGAGCCCGGCATAGATTGGGAATGGATGTCAATTCCTAAATGATAACCAAATGCCTGAAAGTCAGGACATGCATACGGGGGAGTGCCTGGAAGCATATTAGAATAGTGAAAAGCCCCACAATTCGGTCCCCTGGTGGTGGGAACGAGAGCACAACATCAAGTGAATCGTGACTACTTAAACCATTTGGTACCTTCTGCCTGTCTCTAGAATGCATGTCTTGGGTGGGTGACAGCTGGCTTCCTGCATTCCCTCTAGAGAGTCACACACAATAGGTAGGTGTGACTGGGTATCCTTCTGCATGTTGATGGGTCATACTGAGCAGGATTGGAGGGAGGAGCTGAAATGTATATCTGAAAGGGCTGGGTCCTGTCCCCTCCCAAAGGACTGCAATCCCATCCTGGAGTGAGTCTGGGCAAGAAAAGCCAGGGACTTGTGCATTTCAAAGCATTTCTTTGAAGCCTCCCTACTTCAAAGGCCCAACTGGGTGTACGTACTGGGCCTCTGACAACACTAAGTCAGACCACTTTTGGAACTGAGAACATTCTACCAGGAAGGACTGTTGTGCTGCCAAGAGGGACTCTCACTTTGCTGAACTGCTTTGCTGTGTTGGCCTGCTGCCTGCTGCTTCTCGCCTGGGAGTGAGTAGAGGACCTGTATCTCTACATCCCAGAACCTAAATACCTCCAAATGGCTTGTTGGCTTGCCTCCTGTTTCTGAAGTCTCAGGGATATCAAAGACTTTGCTTTAATTTTCAACTCAGCCCCAGGCCTTTATTTTCTGCATATCTGCTCTGCCACGTGGTGCCCATTCAATAAAGGGCCCTTGGAAGTGAGTTTAAAGTGCTGCATCTGCCAGAACCTGCACATCAAAGCCATTTGGAATGGACGCATCTCATGTTGCGACATCAGGGTCGACGCATCACCTCTGTTCCAGGAGACAGAACCTGTGCAGCAACGCAGTTGATCCAATCAGAACCGACTTTTCTTCTGCTGTGACATTCGGATTGACGCATCACCACTATTGCAGGGACCGGTGCATCACACACGGAACCAGCACGTCGCCTCCGGAACCACAGCTTCAGAACCAACGCATCGCCACCACTGCTTGGAGAGGGTTGACGCATCACCCCTTCAGCGTGGATTAACCTGGCACATAATATTCAAAATCGCCTTACTCAGAACTGGTGCTTTCCTTAATAGAAATGATGTATTGCCCCAGTTGTGTGAAGAAATCAGACGCAACCATGCAACTGTGTGGGGATAATTGACGCAACTTGTGCTGTGACAAGGATTAAGGTACTTTTGCTCAGAGGGCTCTGCATGGGTCCTGTAACCGGCCTGCGTTCCATTACAGGAGGCCTGACTCTTGACCCTGTCCCAGTCCATCGAGAGCTATTAACTCTTTGAGCGCTATTTGCTTCTAAGTGCTATTTTGGCATTACATTTTTTTTAACCCCTTCGAGGCTGATGACGAGCTGGGCTCGTCATGGTGTAGCCTCCTCAAACACTGATGACGAGCCCAGCTCGTCATGAACAATGGGTTTTTTAAAAAGTCAGCATTCCAGTAGAATCAGAGCAGCGCGCATGTGGTTAATTCATATCTCGACTTACACGGATTGGATTTTTGTCGTTTTGGTCTTGCTTTAATTATAAAAATATTCTGGTTCTTTTAACTGGTGCAGATTATTTTTGTGGTGTTTTCACTTTGTTGGTGTGTTTTGTGTTCAAATACTTTACACATTGTCTCTTAACACCTTAGATGCGGCGCAAATATCCCTCCCCAGTGCTGCGCTGTCCATTGGAACTAGTGCTGAATGGACGTCCAATGGACGTGCGCAGCACTGGGGAGGTAGTGCTGCCGTCGGCCAACGCCCCGACGCAGCACTTAAGAGGCTAAGTTATGCCTGACTGCTCTGTGCCAAGCTGCCAGAGGGTAAGAACAGGTAAATTTAAAGTGTGTTTCCGAACTTACCACGACTAGGATTCTGTTTCCTGCTTGGACAGGGTGCATCTGCCACCTAGAAACCCAATTTCTAACAGTGACCATATGTTTACCTCTTCCTTAAAGTGAAATATTCGATTGTCTCATCTTTTTGCTTCCTATAACGATTCTGATATTTGAATAAACCCTTATGGTTTTGACTTGAATATTGGCCTGTGATGGTTTTCTTTATTTGCCCTTGGTCCAGCGTAATGTGAGACTCACACAGCCTTGGCCTTGCACATTAAATTTATTTGGTGCAAAACCCCAACAGTTTTTGTTGAGGGTGTGATCAGAAAAATAGGTGTGAATAGAACGTACAGGGACTGAGATTTCTGAGACTGAGGTTCAAGAATCCGATAATGGTGGATGGCAATTTGTTTAGCTTGCAAATAAACAAGCATTGGCATATCTAATAGGTCTCGCCTTTGGGGCCTTATAAGTATTTAGTTATGCAGTACAATTTCCTTTGTGCAACAACATCAACTGTTGCATGGCTAAACACTTATAAGGTCCCAAAGGCGAGACCCATTGGCTTTGCCAATGCTTGTTCTGGTAGTAAGTAAGTACAAAGTAGGAAGAATGTATGGTATGGTTTGGTTTTAGTATGCCTCACTCTGTGGGGGTGCTGTTTAAAGTTCGAATTAAGTTTGTAGTTCAGCAGTGTTTGAGTTTGAAGGTCCATCGCTATGGAAAAAGGGACAAGAGAGAAAATGCAGGTGTGGGCAGAGATGTATTAGGCCAGAGTTTCCAAACGGTGTGTCCCAACACAGTACTGTGTTGCCTGCAAATGGTGGGTGTGTCGCGGGCACATAACTGCTGCTAATTAAGAGGCATTCCTAGACACTCTGCCGTGCGGGCGATTCAAAACAAAGCCTCGTTAACAAGTAAATGGTCTTTTAAAGACCTGTGAAGTGCTTGGGTGCAGCTGTGTGTGTGCCCGGGAAGCTGGGGTGAGGTGACAGGGGGTGACAGACAGAGGGAGACGGAAAGAGGAAGACAGAGGGAGGGAGACAGAGGGAGGGAGACAAAGGGAGGGAAACAGAGGGAGGGAAACAGGGAGAGAAACAGAGAAAGAGAGACAGAGGGAGGGAGATAGAGGGAGGGAGAAAGAGGGACGGAGACAGAGAAGGAGGCAAAGGGCGACAGACATAGGGAGGGAGACAGAGAAGGAGGCAGAGGGCGACAGACAGAGGGAGGAGGGCAACAGAGGGAGGGAGACAGACAGAGGGAGACAGAAAGAGGGAGGGAGACAGAGAGGGAAACCGTGGGAGACCAAGAGAGAGGGAGACAGAGAGAGAGGAGACAGAGAGAGAGGAAAACAGAGAGAGGGAGTCCGGGGTAGGGAGAGGGAGACAGATAGAGGGAGACAGAGAGAGAGGTAGACAGAGGGAGAAGGAGACAGAGAGAGAGGGAGACAGAGGGAGAGGGAGACAGAGGGAGGGAGACAGAGGGAGGGAGACAGACAAGAGGAAGACAAGAGGAGGAGACAAGAGGGAGGGAGACAGAGTGAGTTAGACAGAGAGAGAGAGAGAGAGAGAGAGTGAGGGAGGGGTGGAGACAGAGAGAGGGAGACAGAGACAGACAGATACAGATAGAGGCAGAGACAGGGACAGGGACAGGGGCAGACAGGTCGAGGCAGAGAAAGACAGAGAGACGGAGAGGCAGAAAGACAGAGTGGGAGAGGGCGGGAGACAGAGGAAGGGAGAGAGAGAGAGGGAGAAAGAGGGAGGGAGACAGGGACAAACAGAGACAGGGACAGACAGACAGAGGCAGAGACAGGGACAGACAGATAGAGGCAGACAGGCAGAGAAACAGAGAGGGAGGGGGAGAGAGAGGGAGAGAGAGAGGGAGACAGATAGAGGGAGACAGTGGGAGGGAGACAGAGAGAGAGGGAGACAGAGAGAGAGGGAGACAGAGAGAAAAAGAAAGAGGAAGGGGGACAGAGACAGAGGGACGCAGACAGAGGGACGGAAACAGAGAGAGAGGGACGGCAACAGAGAGAGGGTGACAGGAACAGACAGACATGGCAGAGGCAGAGAGACAGAGGGGGAGAGGGAGGGAGACAGAGAGAGGGAGACAGAGGGAGGGAGGCAGAGTGAGACAGAGGAAGGGAGTCAGGGGGAGACAGAGGGAAGGAGAGGGAGACAGACAAAGGGAGGGAGACAGAGGGAGAGGGGGAGAGAGAGGGAGACAGTGAGAAAGGGAGACAGAGGGAGGGAGACAGAGAGAGCGGGAGACAGAGAGAGAGGGAGACAGAGAGAGAAAGACAGAGGGAGGGGGACAGAGACAGAGGGACGCAGACAGAGGGACGGAAACAGAGGGATGGAAACAGAGAGAGAGTGATGGAAACAGATAGAGGGTGACAGACAGAGGGAGGGAGACAGACAACAGGGAGGGAGACAAGAGGGAGGGAGACAAGAGAGAGGGAGACAGAGAGGGAGAGGGAGGGAGACAGAGAGGGAGAGGTAGAGAGAGAGGTAGAGAGAGAGAGAGAGAGAGAGAGAGGGAGAGAGAGAGACAGAGATAGAGAGGGAGGGAGGGAGACAGAGAGAGGGAGGGAGACAGAGACAGATAGAGGCAGAGACAGGGCAGACCGATAGAGGCAGAGACAGACAGCGACAGAGAGACAGAGGGAGGCGGAGGGAGACAGGGACAGACAGAGACAGGGACAGACAGACAGACAGGCAGAGACAGAGAGGCAGAGAAACAGAGAGTGAGACAGAGGGAGACAGAGAGAGGGAGACAGAGGGAGGGAGGCAGAGTGAGGGAGACATGGGGAGACAGAGGGAAGGAGAGGGAGACAGAAAAAGGGAAGGAGACAGAGGGAGAGGGAGACAGAGAGAGAGAGGGAGACAGAGAGAGAGAGGGAGAGAGGGAGGGAGACAGAAGGAGGGAGACAGAGGGAGAAAGACAGAGGGACGGAGACAGACGGACAGAGACAGAGGGATGGAGACAGAGATAGGGAGACCGAGGGCGACAGACAGAGATAGGAAGACCGAGGGCGACAGACTGAGGGATGGAGACAGAGGGAGGGAGACAGACAGAGGGAGACAATTTGCCCACTTTTATTTCAACATTTTCTTCTGAGGGGAGTACCCCCATCCCCCCCCCCCCCCCCCCTCCCCCGAACCCCGTTAGGTGGTTCGGGCTCGCTACACTGCCTTACTGTGTCACAAAATTATGCATCTCCAAAAAGTGTGTCTCCAATATGAAAAGTTTAGAAAGCTGTGTATTAGGCCCTGGTCAGATGGAAGACATGCACTGTCCACCTGAAATGATTCCTCGCCTTTGATTCAGTGTTTTGAAATAATGAGTGATGAAGAAGTGCTGTTTAAAAAATGTGCATTCTTTTCATGTGTGAGCCTTGTGGAATGAAGACACACATGATACATTGCTGTTTTAAATAGGGTCACATGTGCTCTCTTCCAGGGAACACATATATACACTCTAAACTTTAGATTACAAATAAAGGCGAATTTAAGCCTGTGCCTTAAGTACTGTATTTATGTTTTTTCTGTGTTGTAGGCATGAGGTATTTGTATATTAACATAAGCAGTACAATTGTTGGTGTTTAAGATTGGTTTATTAGACCTTTATTTATAAAGTTTTATTGTTTATGTAGCATATAATGGCCCGAGAGGGCCGTGCAGCCACAGCTATGGAGTAAGGAGGAGACTTTGCGAGACTAGTAGAGAGGCTCTGCAGGGGCTGATGAGGTTATTGGTAGTTTGCGGGTAGTAGGGAGCCTGTGGGGGGTGAGATGGGGCCCGGTGTGAGCGTATGAAAGATTTGCTAGGGCTAACAGATTCCCGGGGGAGTTGCGTTGAAACAAACGGGAGTTGTGTGTAAGTGAAAGAGCTCAGCAACAGCGCGTGCTTGTGCGGCGAAAGTGAGAGCACCCAATGGCAGCTGTGCACGTCATGCGCGTGCTTGTGCGCGTGATAGTAAGCTGGTCGCCGGGAAAGTAGCACTTTTCAAAGCAGCTACTAAATGTCTCGGCCATACCAGCGCATCCGCTGGATCAGGCCGAGACCTAAAAAGGGAGATGTGTGACATGTATGCGAGCTCATCTCAATGTCTCTCTCATTTAGAATTTATACATCAGCAGTGTTCGGGTCGTTATTTATCTTGAGGCTGCTACGCTTGTCATTAAACCTGCTTTCTGACCATTTGAGACAACAAGGGTGTGTTGAGGTACGATTGTATATCCTTCTTTGGAACTGGCTGTAAAAAAAATGAGATAAGTTATTCTGTTAAATACATTGGGGCCTATTTACAGTGAAATGGAGCAGCGCCGCAAGCAAATTTTGCTGCGCGGAGCTGAGTCACTGAAATAAAACACAAGGATGCACTGTATTTACAAGAATACAGCGCACCCCTGTGCCAGCACTTTAACAGCAAGCCGAGCACCAATGCAGGCACCCTTGAACCATGGTACAAGGGTGCCTATGTTGCAGGCATGAATGTGTTTGTGTAGGAAGGGGCACCTTCCAGCACAAAAACAATAATTAATTGCGTTTTGCTCCTTCTACGTGTGCTGCAGCACACATATAAAGAGCAAAAAAAAGGAGAGGAGAAACTAAAGTATGTCTCCTCATTGCGCCACTTCAACATCTTCCCTGGAGAGGCATTAGAGTATGGCGCTGCCTCAGATTTACTAATACTTATAAATCTGAAGCAGTGTCAAAAAGACATGGGTGTTGCTTGGGAACACCCACAGCAACACCCATGACACGCCCCTCTGACGCAGAACTCTGCGTGAAATAGGGCCATATTAACAAGGCTGTGTTAAGCCATGCAAAGTGGCTTTGCAAATATGGGCTGGCTCACAGCGCGACAGGAGCGTCAAAAAAGTGACGCTCTGGTGGCACTAGGAACTTGCATATATGCCCCATTGTCTGTAAACTTTCCTTGGGGGTAGTTTCTCCAGCATAATCTTGGAAAGGGTTAGCGTCGTTTAATAGAAAAGTACAATTTACGACTATGTACAGAAAATATAAACATCCAGGGCTGGTTTACATTGCCAGTCACACCTGCGTTTGCCAGCTATGTTGTTAGTTCTCTTACATGAACCCTTACCCATTGAATATGAATGTTGCTCAAATTCCGATTAGTGACAATTTATTTTATCACTCCCTTACTAAACAGTCATCCCGCGACCTGCTTCACCAGTATCAAGAAAAATTGCCACTCTTTTAAGTTTCCCCGGCTTTTGCTTAGCAGCTAGAGAAAGGAAGCGGCCGGCCACTTTCTTCCCCGGAACTAAGTAATCGCGCTCACTGCAACGTAGTGGACGTAGGGGGAAGTGATGAGAGCGAACCCTGTCAGTTGTGGGAGCAGCGGGAGGGGCTTGTGGGCGAAACACCGGCGTTTCTTTCGGCGGGTTTAGTTAAAATGGCGTCGTTGCTACGAGCCGTAGTTAACTGCAGAACCGACGCTTAGGAGGGACCGGAGGGTGCGCGGGCCCTGCTCCCCGGGCTCTAGAATGGCGAACCCGGACCAGCGCTCCCCCAACGTTCTACTGCAGAACCTGGTCTGCCGGATCCTGGGCAAGAGCGAAGGTAAAAGGCCACCGGCACACAGGCAGCCTGGCAGCAACTGCCGTGATGCCAACTGCATGGGGGGGGGACGCGTGTGCAAGTGCGGTGAAGCTGGGGAGATAAGACCCCTGCACGGCTGTTCCGCCCCTTTGTGATGCTTGTCACACTGAAGGTAGCCTGTTATTGTGCTCATTCGTTGATCCTGAGCATCGCTGACTGTTATGCTCAGTTTTTTATGTGACCACATCCCGCTTTCACTGCTTGTCACAATGAAGTTAGCCTGTTATTGTGCTCATTCTTTCATCCTAAGCATGATCATCGCTGATTATGCCCAGTTATTCATGTGACCATGCCAGCTTTTAGAGCTCTCAAGTTTCCCCTTATCCATTCCAGGTTTTTCTTTGCATTATGGGATTTGTAGTTCTGGCTTTATGCGCTCGACAGTACTGCAAAGTGAGAATCATGGACTATAGAAGTTGCTCATGCATGTATAGACCTGGGACTTTTGGTAGCTCTGGCGTTTAATGCATCAGTTTTCTCCTGGGCTCTTTGCGAGCCCCATACCCAAAAATGTTAATTGGTGATAAAAAAACAAAAACTGGCACAAGTTAAAGAACCGGGCGCACTTGCAAATGACAAGTACTACCAGTAGTGCCAAGTAACATTATTATTGTCGGCCTTATCCATTCTGCACAACAGCATCCGAATATAGTAAAGTCCACGTTATAAACAATTAAAAAAATGTATGAAAACTTGTCAATGTCTCGTCACCTAACAAATACACTGATTGACTGGTCTGGCGACAGTTATTTAACCTATAAGTACTGACCCAAAGATCATACCAAACCCTTATATGAATTGCACTGAGAGGTAAATATGAAACACCTGTTTAGGGCTAGACAGGATATCATCAATATACTTTATTCAGCCAATATAGCCGTAAAAGGCGCTACAATAAAACGTACAATTTAAAAAATCCCAAGAATACAAAAGGTGCAGCCATAAAAACAATACAACCCCAGTAGGACCAACCCCCCCGTTTTTAATAAATAAAAACAATACAAAGCACAATAAAAACCTGATGCAACTTACAATGGGAGCAGTGCCACTCTATAGCAAATAGCTTTTAATTCTTGACTAGTTATGGGAAGAATTACAAAGTGTACATTTCAGTATGAATATGGGGACTCCAGAACGTCCTTAAACTGTGGGGAGAATCTAATTTCTGCCCCTTATCCCATTATATATCATACTAACAATTTTTTAGGGACTCCTGTATTGCAATTAAAAACCATCCTATTGCACATACAACTTAAAAAAATCTCATTAGTATCAACAGACCTACAGCTTGATCCTTAATAATAATTTTATAAGTAACAAAAAGAGGTTTTAAAAATTCCTTCCGTTCTTCTAGAAACCACAAACAGTCCAGCAAGATATATGGCCACTGCATTATACCTGTAGCCCGCATGTACACAAACCCAGTTCATTTCTCATTGCAGTTTTTATCTTCCTGTCTGCATTACATGGGTTCTAGCCAAGTCTAAATTTCAATACTATGTTTTTAAGCTTAGGACTTAGCATTGACTCACTGTACGGGAACATATGATTATTACTCCACCCATTTACCAGGAACGGGGTAGACTATTTGCTCTGCAGATAACGTAGATCTTCTTCTCAAGCCTTTTTGGCTATAATAGCATGTAGCTCCTGTTTGGGGATCTGCTGCCCTTATTTCCATTGTTCTGCTTCTAGAGTAAGTTCAACTCCAATGTTGCCTAGTGTATGACTAACCTGGTAAGCCGATTTAGTTCACTTTCCTTTATTTCTCTTCTACAAAGGTGTGATATTTTGGGGGGTCTCTTCTCTGCTCAATCTCTGCCAGAAGTTCAGTGTAGCTTGTCCTCCCTGATAGTTCCACGCATTAAGTTGGCATACTACTCTCACTGCCTGGATCATAGTTGATACTGGGAGAGCAAGGAGCTGTTTCACACATTTACCCTCTAAATGCCAATCCATTTTTCCGCCTAAAGAGAAAACCTCCCCTCCATATTGGAATTGTGTGTGGACCATTGCATTGAAAGCTGATAAGAATTTGCCTCAGAGACCGGCCTCCATATTTCGGCTTAAATTGTTTTAGGCTCTATACTGAAGTAGGAGACTTTACTTTTCATGATTCTATGTGGTCCTTCCAATTTAGTTTGGTATTGAGCCACCTACTCAAATATTTATATTTGTCCACCACCTCAACTCTGACCTCTCCCTGTTGCCAATTAAAGGATCCCTTTCCTTAGCACTATTATTTTAGTCTTTTCTAAATTAAGGCATTTCTTTGAACAGTAATCACAAAAAAATTCCAGTTTCTTTTACAACACCAGTTCGTCAGCGTCTAGCAGACATATGTGGGTCCCCCCCCAATCTTGGGGCTTAACCCACCAGCCTTACGTAATGTATTTGGTAAGTCAGACAGGAACAAAGAGAATAGCTTTGGAGCCAGAACACAAGCCTGGCATGGTCCCATTCTTTAGCTGAATTTTCTTGGGTAGCTTCCCAAGCTTGTCCAAGATTACCCTGGCCCAGTTCAGCGAGTACATTTCCTGAATTAGTGAGAGTACCGTTGTATTGATTCCAAGCCTCCTCAACATATTCCACAATAGCTTGCGATCAACCAAATCAAAGGCGGCTCGAAAATTGGCAAAACAGTTTACCTAGTAATTCGATTGCTTTTTTTTTTTTTTTTGCTATTGCCCATATGCTAAGGCAATTGTCTATTGTTGAGTGGCCGTCTTTGAAGCCACCTTGCTCTATGAGGATCAAGTTATTCTGCTCTACCTAGGCTAGAAAGGTACTTTCTGCAAATTTCCAGAGATTTTATGGGCCAGAAATAAGTCTACACTAACAGTAAAGGAAGTGTTTACATATTCTGCCATCACTTTACAAACTCTTTAAGAATATAATAGCTGACTTCTCAACCTTTTCACGAGCTCTCCCTCCTCCTTCTGTTCCCCTTTAACCTATGTATCTACATTTGGGCTTTGCCCTGTGCAGCGCTTCATTGGCAGCTATCTAGGTTCGTACTTTATAAGTACTAAAACATGTATACATAAATGGATTGCTTTTATCTTGATTCAAATGCCACCACTCAATAAAACTGCAATCCTGATTAAACAACGTCAAGCAAGACCGTTGGGATCTATTGCCTCAAATCCTTATGCAAGGATTTTGATTTGTGAAACTTGTGAAGAAAGTATTACATTTCAAATTAATTTGGCTAACGCATATGCAGTAAAATCAAAAAGTATTACCTTTCTGTGTCCAACCTCACCATGGGTTACACTGAAGTATAAAATTCTGCAAACGGTCTCACACTCAGTCACAACTTACACATACACCCCCCCCCCCCCACACTCAAATATAGTTCCACAGGCTTGTTAACTGTATCAAATATTTATATATGCTTTTACCAAAAATCACGACACATTTGTAACTTTGCAATTTCATTCATATATATATATATATATATATATATATATATATATATATATATATAATGCAATTCATAGGAAGGATGAAAACATATTAGTTAAAACATTAAACGATTTCACCGTAATTGGGGGGAGGGGGGGTGTGGCTCCGCTGTGCTGGTGATGAGCTCAGCTCGTCATGAGGCACAGCAGAGCTGCACTCATGACGAGCTGAGCTTGTCACGGCCACACCCGTTTTTCTAACGTTCAGCACAGCGGGGAAATTATCCCAGCGTGCGAACGTTCCACCGGCCGTGACGAGCTCAGCTCGTCATGAGGCACAGTTGAGCTGCACTCATGACGCACGCAACGGGTTAAAAAAATGCAGGAGTCTCCCTCGTGTGGGTTCAAACTCTTAATTTTGGGAAAACCTTTCCTCGTAGATTTAATGAATTTCCTAATATGACGAGGACCCATGAAATTCTTGACTACTTTTAGCGAAAGTACGGGGCCTCTTATTCCCTCAGTGGGCTTTCCGCTATCTCGGTTTGTAATCCCGTGGTGCTTCAGTGCGTCCTTGGAACTTGTTTGTAATTAACACATATGCAACCAAAATGCCACACGATGGACAAGCCTAAAATTCGGTTTGAAGATCTGTTTTGGCCAGTTTGCCACAGCCATCCCCAATAAATTATTATTATTAAATATAAATGTGCTTTAGGGGCGTTTCTGGTTTATACAATACCTTTGGCAGCCTTAAATGTATTCCAGGGGCGTTTTATGTTGCTATTATAACTTGAAATGTGTGCCGTACATTGCTTTCACTTATGCAGCTTCAGAGCATTTAAACATGTCTGTTTTGCTGCGGGTTGATGCGCTTATATGTGGTTAGAAATGTTTGTACATGGACTGTGGCCTGTGAGGGAAGGTTTAGTGTAGTGTATGAAGTTCTGTTGAATGCTCCAAATCGTGCCCATTGAGAATGTACTTTGCTCATATTAGCAAGAATTTGCGGATAGGTGTACATTAATACATAGCTTGCTCTCAAACAGTTGTACTGTCTTTTGCTTGGTCCTAACAGATGTTTCAGTGACTTAGGTCCATCTTTGTGTAAGGGATGCAAAAAAGCCTGTTGTTGACCATTCACACCTGGTCGGCTTGGCAAGGTTGGTTTAAGAGATGCTTGTGTCCACTCATAGAGTGGATTTTTAGTCCTGTGCACTTACAAGTTGTGGCGAGTGCTGTTCCAGTTGAGCTGAACTATACCATTAGGCTGAGTATGGTGGGATCGGTTGACAGACGTTGCGGATCATGAAAGTCTGTAACTTAAGGTGTTACTGTCACAACCACCTGATGACTATGACTTACTGCTGCCCCCGGCTTTCCTGAACCCAAATCTGCATGGGAACTATTTGTTGTGCAGTGCCCTAGCTGACTGGCCTCAGTGCACTTGATCAAACAACGGTAAGTAGGGAGGATGGACAGTGGTGACATAAACACAGCTGAACAAACCAGTCATGGAAAAACGGGTACATTAGTTATTTTCAATGCACACACACTAGTGTACATATATTGTATTTTTGATAATGATAATGCTCTTACTTACATAATCTGTGTACGACTGACTGAAAGGAAAGGCAGGGAAAATGTTACTGCTGACCTTAGGGGAGATGGGGAAATGGGTTCAGCAAGAACAGCACGTAACCCTTGCGGTAGGACTACAGACCTGCACAACAAAGCAAAGCTACAACCACTAAGTCATCTGTAAGAGAGACGGGGAAAATAGCAAAAATGAGGTGAAGGAAGAAGGCCGGGTGTGAACAAATTTGAAGATGGAGAAAACTTGGCAAGATACGAGTTTAACGGGCAGTAAATACCTATGAGGGCATCACTTCATTACAAAAACAATTCTTTAACATTTTTACAGCTGTAATTATAGCATATGTCAGTCTATTCAAATAAGTAATTTAACAATGAAAACAAAGATCAATAAAATATGGTACTGCTACAAACCCTTTTCATTTATCAAAAATTAATTATTTTGCTTTCATAGTCAACAAGAAAGAGTGGCACCAACAGAAGCATATCAAAACAAGCTATCTTTTACACCTCAAATAACACCTTAAAAAATGTTAAGTTGGACAACAATCTCCATGTTATACAAAAAAAAGATTTTATTGATAATTCATGTATATTCGTCCACTGAATGAATTGTTGAAGTTTCGGTCTACTCATTCAATTTTCTTGGACAGTCATCAGTACTGAAGAGCTAACCCATAACTAGTCTCTCATTGTTAAAAAATATAATTCTTTTTTTAACCTGGCCCCCAGTACCATGGCTCAATAAATTACTGCAAGCAATGGCAAAAAGTCTGGCTTAAAAAGATTGTTGTGTGAAGCATTATATGTAAATAGAATATGTATTTGTGTGAGAGCAAAGAACTGTAGAATAATATAATGGTAGGTTAAAAGTGTTAGATGACTGTTGCACTGTCTAGCCTAAAAATCCACGTAGGGACTGCCCGTCCCTATCTGTGCTGCTGCCAGAGAAAGACTAGCAACATAAATTATCTAAATATCGAAGACCTTTTTGCAGCATTACAATGTCACGGCTTTGCCCAGAGAAAGACTAGCAACATAAATTATCTAAATATCGAAGACCTTTTTGCAGCATTACAATGTCACGGCTTTGCCCCTGAATGTTCAAGCACAATCAGCTGGATAAATAAACAAAATCATCACAGCTGATGGCGAGCACATTATTGTGGAAGCACACAACCTCTGCCCAGCTGACCTGTCAAGCCAGAACATAAAATTACTATGTCCCAAAACCCGGGGTGGCTGCCCACCAATTCTCACAATGCATGGAACATGGATGTCGAATCACTGCTTGAAACTTAATGGCATCAACACAGAGGTGATGATTGTTGAAAAAGCCGCATGTATCTGGTCATCGGCATGGTGGCTTATTACATTGGGACAGCTGCCAACTCCTAAAGGTGAAGTAAAACATCTGGGCATCGGGCTCGAATCAAAGCTGACATTTGAGAGTCCAATCTGGTGAGTCACAGGTAAATGCTTCGGAACTCGAAAGGTCCTGGATCTATAGCCTGTCGGCTCCAGAAAAACTATAGTACATGCCATGGTCATCTCCCAAATTGACTATGGAAATGTCCTGTATCTTAGTGCAGCGAAAAAAGAAATAATGAAGCTGTAATCCAAACAAAATGCAGTAGCTCGTCTAGTGAAGAACCTCCATAAAAGCACATCCATATCAAAAGCCTTAGCCAGACTGCATTGGCTGCCAATCGAAAAGAGAATATTGATTAAAGCAATGTGCCACTGCATTCTGGTAAAGAAAGGGCCACTTTACCTTCAAACCCTGATAGCAACTCACATACCTAAGAAACTTAAGATCTAAGGGTAAAGAACTATCTAGGACTCCAGGAATCAAAAAAGTCTAGGATGCGTGGGCGTTCCTTTAGTTTCCTAGCAGCAAAACAATGAAACACTTTACCAGCTGAAATAACAGAGCCAGTTAAAATGACTTTTCGCAGGAAACTAAATACTTGGCTTTTTCCTCCTGCTGTCTATTGACCTCCCCGCAATGTCCTTTCTACAGGCCAGAGGCAGCGGACTATCTATCCTTATCCCTCACAGTTGGATATCTGTTTGGCTACTAGAGCGGGGACACACCGGCGGTGTAACCAGGCGCTCTATAAATGGCAAAATAAATAAATACACTGAAAAATCATAACTACCATAATTTTGAAAGTACTCCGTTATGGCAGAAATTCTTGCAAAAAGTCTCATCACTGACATTACCTCAAAGTAGCATTCCAACCCATTTTGTTTTTTGCACACTATGGTACCTCCGAGTAGGCCTGATCCCTATATAAATCATAATTGCCAAGCAAAATCCTCTGAACTGGAACACAAGCATCCCAAAACTGGGTTTGGCCTCTTTATTCATTTGGAAAACATAATTTTGAAGTATATCATGTAAAAAGATAACATATTCAAGCAGGAATGTGGAATTCTAGAGCCTGATGCTCGGGACATATTGTTTGGGGTCAAGGGCAACATGTATTTAAGTGTATTTTGTCCTTGGGACAATTCGGCCTAACCCCCTACATCACAAACCCTTTGACTGCCAGTTTATAGTACCACATTATGAATCACGAAAAGGCATTTCCTGCAATTAAGTTAATATTTGTGTCCATTTGTTAATGCAAACAGTGTATCCTTTTTTGGTCTGACTACTTCAGGGGCTTGTACACCCGACCCTGGTAAATATTAGCCCCTCCAGTTCCCTTATTTGTTGTACATTCCTTAATGTAAAACCTTTATCATTAGGGTGAGCGATCTAGGTACATGTTGTAAGCTCGGACTGTACTACTGACAGTGGTTCCAGTATAAAAATGTGTATACACATTTTCAATGTTTAGCAATATGAGGCTTTGTAGACTTCTCCCAGAATGCTCTCTGATTAGATGCAAATATATGCAAAAGCTTGAAAGCAAGATTATTATTTGCATTCAAAATAAAATGTTCACAAAAAAATGCAAAAACATTTCGTAATCTACTGTAACATTTTAGGTACTGGTTTATTGAAGCATCATTTGGTAAAATGTGTTAATGTATGCTAGTATTTTCCAAAAATATTCATAATGGAAAATCAGTGTAACCAGTTTTAATAAGGATATGGGAAACATTAAAAAATAAGCACTGGTAAAGCCAATATGTCTAAAATTGTTGGTCAGCCGATTGGTTTTGCCAATGCGTGACATGTTTTGGCATGGTTTTTGTAAAAGCTGCCGGGCCCTCATCATTATAACAAACATTGGAAAATCAAAAATTGTTTTGGTCTTAAAAAGCACACAGTGCCACAGTAGTTCCTGACACTGAACAAAATGACTGTGTCGATTATGCTTCTTGTGAAAGAACAGAATGCTGTTACTCACAGGGAAGCTAGCCGATATACAGAGAGAAATAGAATTTGAATAAAAACAAAAGGTCATGGTTAACACCAGACATAATTAGGGGCCCAATTAATAAATACATTCTCAAAAGTGCAGGGATGTCCCTGCATTAAGTGCAGATATACAACTTTTGTGAATACACAAGACGTTACAGAAGTAGGCCAAGAAGTAGTACTCCTAGAAAATATTTGTTAACGGCATTAGCATGAGAAAATATGCAGGTGTAGATTTGCTCATGTGAAAATCTGAGTGTTAGCAAACTCACTTTCCCAACCCTGGAAGCAGTTTTAGATCTGCCTTTGTCAGGAGTAAATTTCCAACCTTTCTTAGTATGGAAAAAGATTAGAGAAGAGTTGGTGAAAATCCTTAAAACATGCAAGTTAGTAGTTTTGCATAGATTCAAAAGGGTATTCCAACTCTGGAACTGTTGCTTACCATTACCTTCAGCGCCAGTATGCAGATCTGCGGAAGTGTGGCAACATAAGGCAATCAATAGTATTCAAACCGTACTATGGAAGGAGCCCACGAATAATCAGAGATGGTATTGCGGAGCTCTTGTATGTTGAGATTGCTGCCATAATTTGTCATCGCATTACATGGCACAAAAGGGACAAGTGAATTTTGTTACAGGACTATTAGATTTATGAAGCAACCTGCCCCATGGACAAGTAGATATTTTATTAAATTCCACACCCCGGATCAAGGCTACATTAATTTCCCATTGCATCCAAATTCACAAAATTAACCAAGGTCAGGGCTTGAAAAACCCCACTCGCTACAGGACAAGTTATTTTTAGGGCCTACTTGCCTGCCAAAAGGAGAGCGGACAACAGGCGTTCTGCTTGCTCACAAAGTGAATGAGCATTAAAGATGCCTTTGAATCTTATCTGGTCACATTTGCTCTTTCAGTGCCAGAGGTCAAAAGTCTGTTTGTCTTCCTACATTTACTTTTCTATCTGTGAGTGAAGCTAGAGGATTTTATAAAGTGAACTATATGACAATCACACTGTGGAAAGCATGTGAAATAAAAGGCTGTAAGATTTATGGCTTTTTTTCTAACACAACACTGAAATAGCTAATAAGTGATTGTTCAAACATTTCAAATATATTTAATTTGTTATGAAAACACGTGTTTAATTCTGTGGTTGGAAAAAATACCTTTATAGGCTCAAAACAGATCAGAACACTTTACTTGGTGATGTTCAAATGTAAAATATTTTTGCGGAATCCCAATTTCCAAAATTGTTTGTGCTATATAGTTTTTTCAGTGAAACTACATGTTGGTGGAAAAGGCTTGTGACCATTTCAATGGAAATGTGCTGTCTGTAAATGAGAGTGCAGTACCACGTAGTGCCTTAGTAATATATTTATGAAAAGTGAGTTTTTAAACATGAACTTGGACATATTCCTGCTCCTGCCCAGATGACAATGCTATTAGTGAACTAAGAGTGAAGCCAGGGGAGTGGAGCCAAGATGGCGACCTGATCGGACGTGTAGTCCCTCGGCTCCGTAGACCGTCTCCTTCTTTGTGACTATCCTGCCGGTGATCCTGTTTTTAGAAGACACGATGTGGAAGCCGATGTGCCCAGGCGTCCTGCGGTGTAATCCTGAGGCTTGCGACTCTTTGCAAGTGGGAGCAATGTCCGACTGAAGTTTACGGCCGCAGCGGACCCGAGTCCGGGGCCTCGAGTGGACACTGGGGCCGGCCGCCGGGTGATCAACACCGGGCGTCTGAAGTGGCTTCGACCCGGTCGGACCATTTACAATAGACGCGGCCGAATTTGGAACGTGTGCTCCTTTGGGCTGCAGGTATTGCGTTGGTTGTGCCTGGCGAACTATCCGCAGAGATTGCATGAGTGCAGATGTCCACATCGCGACTACGGACGAGTGCTTGAACACTGCCCTGCTAGCGGCGGGAGGCTCCCGATCTTTCTACCCCCCTCAATGTCGGGCGGAGCGTCTTGCTTCTGGGGCAATGTTTACGGCCTCTTTTTGGACCTGCATAACGCCTTTCCTCGAGCTGTATGCCTTTAGCCAATATTAGCGGCCCTGCACAACCCGAGGGTTTTTCCAGTGGTGATCACGAAGTGCACAATGGAGGGCAGCTTCGGAGAGACTGTGTCATGGAGTGATGGTGGATGTGTGGTGCGAGACGACTTGACCGGGAGGGCACATGGAACGGCTCGGGGCTATGGAGATCTATTGGCGGCTATTGTCTCCCTTCACTCCGAAGTGCTACACTCTGCAAAAACCCTGATCAACAAGGTGGACGTTTTAATAAGTGATCGTGGATGCTCTAAAATGGCCGCCTCGTCAGACTGTAGCGGGGTTCTTTGTTCTCCGTCTGACCGCGACAAGATGGCGGCGTTGCGTAGCGGTGCCTGCCCAGCGACCCCAGACCCCGGGGTGCCTCTTGCTACTGCTGATTATTGCCCTGGCCGAAATGGAAAGTACGGACTGCAATCACGACGAGTGTTCTATCCCAGCACTGTATTTCCCTCTACCCGGAGATCGCTCCAGAAGGGGCCTGACACTGAGACTTTCATCCTTGGATCGATTTCGCTCTGTGCCACGGGTGTGGCGTACTCTTGGCCCAGCTTGCTCTCATTGGCCTTGTATATACGGGACATGGTTGAGTGCTCCAGTCGATGTTCCCCGTTTGGACTATCGTGCACATCTCCCTGGATTCTCTGGGTTTCCGTGGTTAGCAGTGGTGGCGGAGAGAGAACGGGCCAGGGGTGAACATTTATTATTATGGTCTGGGGATCTCCTGTTGCTGACCTGGGCATGTGGGTGGTGTGTCGCTGCCTTTGACTGCGCTATGTGTTGATTCTGCATCTCTAATTTATCCTGATTGTACTGCTTACTATCACCGGGCTTTTTACTCTGTGTTGTTGCTGGACTTGCGGGACGGTGGGGCCGGGGGACGGGCGGTGGGCTCCTCCCCACCTTTCTTTATTTTTGAGAGTTATAGATTAGGATTCTTTTCTTACTCTCTATATTTCGGGACTCCTTTTACTGGGCGACAGGCACACTGCTAGGGGGGGTTTGGCCGTAGCCAGCTGCAGGGGTGCAGGGTGGGGAGTGGATAGGGGGGGTTTTCTGTTTTTTCTTTTAGGTTCTATGGGCCCTCTATTCTTTTTCTTTTTTCCTTTTTCTGGGTTTAGACGTTTTGCATGCGTGGTAGGCAGCGAATCTGGCATTTTATTACGGTTCCTATTTGTCCATCCTGTTCCTACGACGCCAGATCCAACTCGTTGTTCTTCGATATCCTGCTCTTGTCTATCCTACAGAAAAAATCTTTAAAATTAGACCTCATTATTCCCGTTCCATGTCCTTAGCACCTTTTCTGTTGCAATGTACTGTACTTGCTAGCCCTCGGGCTTGTTGCTGTATCCTATGTGCGATTTTTGTCAATAAAGGTCTTCCAAAAATTAAAAAAAAAAAAAAAGTGAAGCCAGGGACCATGTGTACCATTTATGTGGTCTTGATTTTTATTATACATGGAGCAAGCGTTTAGTCTATTAAATAAAGATTGTTTTAGTACAGCAGAAATATTGAACCTGCATATTTTGAAGGTGCTGTCTTGTGTGATAATGAAGAAAAAGGTGGCTACATAAGACAAAATATCTGCTTAGGATCACACAATTTGATTTAAGATCACACAATTTGATTGGAGATCAGTTCTCGGGTCAAGTACATTACAAATTTTTATGCCACTAAGGGTTCTGTGTCTATTTCGGATTCTCCAGGAACCATATCAGACTGGGCTTCCTGTGTTACTGAGCCAGCATCATTTATAGCCACCCTCTCCTCAGTGTGCGTAGTTACGTCTTGCAAAGAAAGAAGTCAGTCAATCATACCTAGATCACTCATTGGCTCAAAGCGGTTACGCACGGGGACGCTGATCTGACATTGCATATGTAAAAAGGAGTTTGGACTCTCTGGATATTTAAGTGGTCGAGTTCATGAAAGGACATTGGTTTCATTTTTTTAAGCCAAATAACTTAGCTGCTGTAACAAGTTACCAACGAGCTCAGTCTCTAAAATCACACAGTCCCCTTTTGAGGTCTTAACAGATCAGCCAACCAAGCCTACTCTAAGAGTGTAGAAGATCTTACTATTAAAGTCATCAGAAAAATCTGCTTTAGATCATAACCAACGTGCAGTCTTCCTTTTCAACACTTCTTCACCGTTGCTCACCCCTAAAGTCTAAAAAAGGGACATTTTCCAATGCTATCAGATATGGTGTGCAATCAGGTGGCAGGCAATGGCAGGGACTTTGCAAAAAAAATTGTTCTGGCTCTTGTAAATTCAGGGACAGCCTCCTTGACCGTGTATTCATGGTATACCCCTCCTCTAAGATGACCTTGGTGATTAACTTTTTCTTGTGATCCAGCCTCAGTTGCACCTTTCCCAGGTTCAGAGGGTAGGTTGCTTGGCTAGAAGTTCCAACAACTTTAATTACTGCTTATATTCTACTTTTTTACCAAACTTATTTACTAATACCTCAGCTTTAGTCGAAAACCTCTTTAGATACTCTTTTACAGGTCTGTAATTTTCTTCTATTGGAGTTGTGTCCCCTGATGTTGAATTAGGGGTAAACACAAGGAGATGATGGCCGAAGACCGGAAATTTTTCAGACACTCACCCCAAGTCACAGATCTGGGCTGAATCCATCATTCTTTAGTTCACTTCACCACTTTCAGTTCCGACCCAGCTATATGCAAATCAGCCTTGACCCTGTGCCTCGTGGGAACAGTCCAGCCCGAATTGCCAAGCCAGGTCTTCCCTGAACCGGAAACAAGCATCCTGATCCGGGACATAGTCAGACAAAACCTAGGGAACGCCCAGGACAGGTGTGTTTTCATATTCTCCAGATATTCGGGAAGCGGACGAGTGCGGTCCGGTTCAACTTCCCAGGCTTCTCGAGCCATGTCTAGCAGGGTGCGAGGGGGACGCCTGTACAACAATTCATAAGGGGAGTATCCGGTGCTGCTCTGCGTTTTACAGCGGATTGCAAATAAGGCCAAAGGGAGCATATCTTCCCATCTTTTAGCTTCAAGGCCTAGGAGCTTTTTCAGAGTCTGCTTCAAGGTGGCGTTATAACGCTCCACCAATCCGTCCGTTTGCGGGTGATATGCAGACGTTCTGATTTGTTTGATCCCCAGTTCCGCACAGACCCGTTTCATAAGAGCAGAAACAAATGGTGTACCCTGGTCGGTCAGTATTTCCCGGGGAAACCCAACCCGAGAAAATATAGAGATCAGGGCTTTTGCTATAGTCTGGGTAGTGGGTTGGCGTAGGGGTATGGCCTCCGGAAAGCGGGTGGCATAGTCGACTATGACCAAGGCATAGCGATACCCACTACGGGAGGGCAAGAGGGGCCCGATAATGTCCATCCCTATGCGGCTGAAGGGGACATCTATGAGAGGGAGGGGTTGTAAAGGGACCCGGGCTGGTCGGTGACGACTGTTTTTCTGGCATACTACACATTCGCGGCAGTAGGTCTTGATCCTTTGATACACCCCCAGCCAATAGAATTTCTCCAAGACGGCTTGGCTGGTCTTCTCGTCCCCGAAATGACCCCCGAGCAGATGACTGTGAGCCAGGAAGAGGACTTTGTCCAGGAAGGGACCGGGGACAAGTAACTGTGCGTTTTGTTGGGTGCCCCCTTTGCGATATAGCAACCCATTTTTCTTATAGAAGTAAGGACCTACTTGCAAGGGGTCCTCGTGATCAAGGGCTCTTCCCCAGGCTTCCTGTAGGAGGGGATCCTCCTGCTGTGCCGCCCTGAACTCCCGGTCGGTCTGCCAAGGGTGTTCTTCGACGATAGCGGGATAAGCGCTGACGTATTCCTTCTTCTCTCTTCTTTTCTGGCTTTTAGGTTTGTGGGGTTTGGGAGCTGTCACTGGATTGGGTTGTCCTGGATAAGGGGCGTCCTTCCACCACTGGGTCAGGGAATCAGAGGTTTCTTGAAGGAGCGCAGGCAGTCCCGGATAATCGCTCCCTAGAATGGCTTGTTCTGGAAGAGCGGGTACAAGACCTACAGTGAGACAGGTACTGGGATCCTTAGAATGTTGGACTCGCACCTGAGTCGTGGGGTACTGTTTGGTGTCACCATGGACACATTGGATGGCTACAACTCCCGTAGGCTTACTGACCGGGTGTGCAAGGTCTTGTGGTCTTAGGACACTCTGACGGCAACCGGTGTCTGCAAGGGCCATGAGGTGTTGGCCGTCAATCGACACCGGGCAGTGGAATGGTGGGGGTGTGTATCCAGGAGGGGTGCACAGATAGTTCCTTACAAAGCCGACCTCCATCGGCTCCTCCTTCTGCGGGCACATCCGGGCGATGCGTCCGAACCCCCCACACGAATAACACTGGGGTCCAGGAGTAGGGGTTCGGAATATTACCGGTGAGGGAAAAAGGGGTGATGGTTCAGGTCTGCGGGCCTGTGGTGGCCGGGTAGGACGAGTGGACACAGCAGTCGAGGGCCTGTGTGGATGTTCCTCCTTACCCCGTTGGAGTTCCTGAGCCCGGCTATAGGCAGTAGCGATCTCTATGGCTGTCTCCAGGGTGAGTCTGGAGTGCTGTGTAGCCGGGTGTAAGGAGTTAAGGAATTGTTCCAGAAATATCTTCTCCAGAATGTTGTCCTTTGTGGAGGACTCGGGCCGAAGCCATCTGTTTGCGAGGTCCCGGATCCGGAATGAGAGGGCCCTTGGATTCTCTTGGGGTTTTTCTCTGGCTTGGCGTAGTTTCACCCTATAGGTATCATCGTCAATGCCAAGGCGTTCTAGAATACACCGTTTAATGTCCGCATACGGTGTGTTGCCTTGTATATTGGCCTGTTGATAGGCGGCCTGGAGGTCGCCGGTGAGGAGCGGACCCAGGTATTTACCCCAACGGTCCTCTGGCCAATTGGCGGCTTGAGCTATTCTTTCAAAGTTTGTGAAAAAGTAGTCCGGGTCTTCCCCGGGGACATACTTTTGAAGGACCACTGAGGGGAGAGAGGTCATCGGCCTTTGTTGACCCAGGGCATCCGTTAACTTTACCATGGTTTGCTCGTGGGCCACCCCCTGGCCCTTCAGGACATCGTGAAGCTGTCCTCTGTCGTCTTCAGCGTTTTTCAGGAACTGTTCCATCAGTTTACCGAACTGTTCTTGGGATTCCGCCATCTTCTTAACTACGGCCTTCATGCTTCCAGCAGATCCCACTTCTGACACCAGATGTGGTGGAGTGAGCGTAGCGGGCCGGAAAAGCAGGCGAGGAGGCCGTATGTAGTGGGCAATACTGGTCCTTTATTATAGAGTAACAGGAGATAATGTCACAGATGACAGAAAGGGAGGCCCCAGCCGATGGACTCCAGCCGATGGACTCCGGTCCTGGTCTTCTGTCCCGCTTGGCGTCTTCCGATACTCCAAGGACGGCTCCGATGACGGGGAGGATCCCAGGAGGGCAGAAAGAGAGGAAAAAGACAAGGGACCGTTAGTCCTATCCCGAACTCAACACAGTATATACTGTTCACCGTCACCCGGATAGTGCGAGAGAGGGCGGAAAGAGGCAGTGAGGGTAGGCGGGTACCGGGAGGAAGGAATAAAGGTCGGGAAATAGAGAGGGTGCTGAGGCGGGACGTGAGAGGAACGGTTGGGGTTCTTCTGTGAGGTGCTATACACTTTATCTTACAGTGCAGGGGAGGTGAGACTACGGAGAAAAGGGGTTTTTACAGGGACTTTACAGGGACTCCTAACGAGTATGGAGAAAGAAGGCTAAAGGCACTCACGCGGTCCGCCGTAACTCTCCAGTGAGTTACGGCCGCTCTCCAGCCACCTCCTTGGGACTCCACCACTCTTCTGTCCACACGTCTTCGTCACACGTCTGCTCTCCTTCTCCGTCTCCAGCCAGAGGGTCCTGCCACGAAACTCCGACGGCGTGTTGTCCTCGATCCTCGTTTTTATCCTGTGCTGGCGCTGCCTCTGGGGCGGGACTTCCGGGGTTAGCGCGATATGGTTCCTCCGGATCCGGTGCTCTGCTTGGTCCCTGCGGGAGAGAGAAGGGCGGGGTTTTGTTGGTAATGGCTGGCGTTCAGAGTCCTGTCTCGGTTATGGCGTTTTGGCTGCAGGGTTGTAGTCCAGGTGGAAACGGACGAGGTATGTGCGGGGGAGGGTGGCCTCCATGCAGGGTTCTTCGGGACACCGTCTCACACACAACCATAAAGTAAGAGACTACACAAGGGTCAGTAATGGGTGTGAAATTTGACAAATGAATAAAAACTCACAAATCAATTAAAGAAAATGATAGAGATCCTCCGTGGTGTTGAGTCCATTAGGAACCTTAGTGTCAAGCTCTAATATCATTCTAGATTCCATCTGGTGCAGGAGTTTGTCTCTGTCTCCCCCTCTTCTTGGTTGTGCAACTGATGTTAACACAAAATAATTCAAGCATTCCAAGTTGTTGTTATGAACTTGTCTGAAATGCCTGGCGACAGGATAAGCATTGTCGTTGTTAACAATTGCACGCAAGTGTTGTAATATCCTGGCATGTACTGCTGGTCGGGTACTTCCAATGTACCTCAGGCCGCAAGTACAGGTCAGGACATAAACTGCATATTCGGTCCTACAGTTATAATTCCCCTTGATTTGTAGGGGAGTAGGACTGAATGGAGTAGAATATGAACATGTATTTATCCCGAACTTACATGCCCGACAGCTGTTACACTTGAAAAACCCATTTCTGGGTGGTAATCGGGTAGGTTGTGTAGTAAGTTCTGGGAAAGGGTTAGAGACTTGGCTACGTAAGGAGGGTCCCCTCCTAAACGTAATGATTGGATTGGCTGGAAGATCTCCGGCTAGAACTCCATCTGTTTGCAGAATTGGCCAATTTCTCGTGAGGATAGATCTTATTCTTCTGTCCTGATAACTGAAAGCTGTAAGGAACCTAAAATCAGAACTTTCAAAGTGTTCCTTTTCAATCAGAATCTTTTTATTTTGGGACAGAAGGGATTCCCTGGTTACTTGTTGGATTTTTGTAACTGCTGTTTTAAGGGTTTTGTCTTGGTATCCCCTGGCCTTAAATCTGCTGATGGATTCTTCTATACATTTGTCCCTTTCTTCTGCCACACTACAGATTCTCTTAATCCTGAGTAGATCACCATATGGAATGTTATCTATGATATGTTTCGGATGGGCACTACGGGCGTGCAATGTGGAGTTGCCCGCAGTTTCTTTTCTGTAAAGGGTGGTTGCCCACCGGTTATTTTTGGGGTAAACTTTTACATCCCAAAAATTAACTGATGTTTTACTAATGTGGTGCGTGAATTTTAGATTATATTCATTAGTGTTTAACATTGTTATAAAATCCAACGCACTGGCTTCATCACCCCTCCAGATTAAAAACACATTGTCAATAAATCTGACCCACTGTTCCACACATTTAGAAAAGATGGCCTGATGTTCCCCCATGAGGACCCGCTTCTCCCAATAGCCTACATGCAAGCACGCATAGCTAGGGGAGAAGCAGGCCCCCATGGCCACCCCCCTCCGTTGCAAATAAACATCCCTCCCGAACATAAAAAAGTTGTGATAGAGACTCCACTCTACCAAGTCCACCAACATTTTGTTGTGGTTATAGCAGTTTGCTGGTCTGGTACTTAAAAAATATTCCAGAGCTTTTAGACCAGTGGAGTGCTCAATGCTCTTATAAAGAGCTTCTATGTCCAATGTTATTAGTAGGGAGTTTTCTGTCCATGTGGTGTTTTTAATTTGCTGTAGGAAATGTCCTGTATCCTTGATATATGTGGGCAGACTGGATACCAAAGGTTGTAGAAAATAATCTACATATTGAGCGAGATGTTCACCAATGCTGTCTATAGCCGAGATAATGGGCCGTCCTGGGACTGGGAATATCCCCTTATGCACCTTAGGAATTAAATAAAATCTGGGCATAATAGGTAGCTCGGTGTGTAGAAATTTGAATTCTTGCATAGAGATTAGGCCCTCCCTTCTATATTTGAAGAGCATTTTGCGTAACTTCTCTCTAGCCAAATCATAATCTTTCAAATTAGTCTTCATGTAACAAGTCAGATCTGATAAATTGTCTGTTGGCTTCTGTTATATACTGTTCTTGTGGCCATATAACAACATTTCCTCCTTTATCTGAACCACAGACTATATTACGATCATGTTTCAACTTGTTCATGAGTTGCCAATATTGGTTTTCATGCTCTCGCTTAGCTCTTCTTCGATGTTTGACCTGATGGTAAAGTTTTTTCAAATCTGCTGTTACCACATCATGGAATGCATCTATTGCATCTTTGGGCATGGTGGGTGTGAATGTCGACGTTGGTTTAAATGGACTGGAGCCCGCTCCGATTTGGGAGATGTTAGCTTCCCTGAGTTCCTCTTGTGTGGATGTGCTGGTATTTGGTTCATTGTTATCATCACTCAGGTGATGAAGTGTAAGCATGCCTCTGATATCACGGGCTTGTAACACAGGTGTAGTTGGATTTAAGTCCACTGTTTCAGTATTATTGGGGCCCTCCTTAATATTGAAGAATTTGCGGAGCTTCAATTTTCGAATGAAACGAAACACGTCCACTCTGGTGGCTGTGTAGTTGAAGTCTGTTACTGGACAAAAAGTGAGGCCTAGACTTAATAGTTGGTTTTCGGCAGTGGTGAGGGTAGTTGAGGACAAGTTTATAACGGTCTTGTCATTTAGTTTCTGTTCTTGCGCCATTGCTTTTTCTTCTTCTTGTTGTTGTTGTTGACGCTTGTGTTTTTGGCGGCGCTCTTTGCGACGGCGGTTGATTCTGGCCCTTTTTTCTGTTGACTTTGCTGATTCCGTGGGCGCAGCGTTTGTAACAGCGCATTCACTAAAAAATCCACCTCCTCACCTAGATCCAAAACCATGGGGGGTTCTCCTTCTTCATCACCCGTTATTAAGGCCTCATCATCCGAATAAATTCTACTTCTGTTACTGCTTGTAGAGTTGGAGTCGCTATTTGTTTGTGCATCTGCCTGCACATCCGTGCGTGAGCCACCAGCGGTCACTTCTACCCTCGTTGATGATTTCGCAGGGGCTGACTTTTGGCTCATTTTTAGGCGTTTTGCATTTTCAAATTTACGAGCAAAAGTGTAAATCTTCCCGTGCTCGTAGTCATCTTTGTCAGGCGCAAATTTCCACGCTTTCCACGCTTTGCGCGCTTTTATTTTTTCCTCATGTTTATTCACTTAGTCTTGAATTTCTTTTCTCATTGTTGCAATGAGGTCATGAGGTTCTAGTTTTGACAGCTCTCCATTGATTTCTTGTAATTCTTTAAGCAGTTCCATGCGGTCAATTTCCGCATATTTTATAAGGATTTGGACCAAATTCCGGGAGGCATCCAAATTACTGTGACCCCACTCCTTCAACATTTCCGGGTGTTGCTTATCGTAACTGGGAGCAAGTAAAATTCTTAAACCCCTTGGGATTCTTCCTTCCGCAATATACATTGAAAGGGATTTATGCTCCCACCACTTTGTGACTTCGTTTCTCATAGTTTTTTCTAAGCGTTTCATGAGAGCCCTTATCTGCATTTCTATCGACGGACTGTTGCTTTGTGCAGATGCAGATGTGCCTGCCTCCGCTGTTGCTCCCTTCCGAGTAATTTTCGGCAAGTTGGTAAATAGCTCTAATGACGCCGCCTCACGCCCCCTCATTGTCTCTTCCGACATTCCCGTTTCTGCCATCATGCCGGGATATTTGTAAATAGAAAAATGCACGCTAGGTGTACAAAAGGCAAATAGTGAGATTTAAGCCTAAAGTACCCTCGCGTATGCCTGAAGTCCTCCCCACCGCCTGGTGATGCGATATGAAACACTCACCCCACTCTTCTTTTACTCACCAATACGCCGCGTTGTGCTCTGCTTTCTCGCCCAATTCCTCAATGGCGAAAACTTTTCAGCGTGCAGCGCTTTTCAGTGAGCCTCGTTACAAGGCAGGGTGTGTTTGATTTCCGCAGGCAGGGTCCGTCGGAAAATTCCACTTCTCTGGATACGAACAGCTGGTTGAGACAGTCGGACAGCTACTGGGGAGTGGACTCGAGGCGGAGGCAACCACCCTCCGCAGGTTAAATGCAAGCAAAGCACGAAGACTGAAATCTGGAGCCCCAGACCCAGAAAACGACACGAGTCCCAGAATCAAGGCAAGTTCTTTTTATTTTCTTAAGGCAAAGGCAGCATACGAGACTGACGCGTTTCGGGCAGTTGCCCTTGTTCAGTCACAGATTACCCTACATGCCTGGTTTTTTAAATTGCTAGTGCACAGCATGTGATAGTAAAAAACATAGAAGAGTTACTATTACGGTTTGGGTTATACATCTTCTAGAGTATGGCTGCTATATTGAAAAGTCCTCTTGTTTTGAATACACAAAAATCAATTTGGTAATTCATTTACAATATAGATGATTTAACACAGGATTGTATCTGCATAAATGCATGATTATGGTCTAAAACAGTCTCTCTTATAAAGTGCAAGGTGCTATATTGTGCAAATTGTAAATCTTTACATCTTGTGCAAAATAGGCATTTTTAGTTATAAAAGTATAAATACTTAAAAACTTTCAATACAAAATTGTTATATCATAAAAATGTTTTATCCTATATACACATTAAAATATATATATCCATATCCCAATTCGGATCAGTGCCTCCACTTAATTTACAATAGAGAGCACAACACAATGGTAGTCCCAAGAGTAAAGCACCTGGGGGTTAAAACATCAGCTGGGGGGTCGCGTAACTAGTTAGCATGGAGGAGTCTCGTTCGTTATCGGAATTAACCAGACAAATCGCTCCACCAACTAAGAACGGCCATGCACCACCACCCACAGAATCGAGAAAGAGCTATCAATCTGTCAATCCTTTCCGTGTCCGGGCCGGGTGAGGTTTCCCGTGTTGCACCGCGGGGGGACAGTGAATTTAAGTTTGGAGGTATTATGTAAGCAAAACGCAGAGAGGACAATTGTTGGTTACTGCATTTGATTATGTGCCACGCCTGGGTACAATGAATCATTCATAACACTTTCTAAGCCAAGTTAACTGAGAGCAGGTCATGAAAGTAAATAGCTGAACTATGATCGCAAGTGTTTAATAGAGGCTTTGTGATGTTCAGAAATGTAATATTTAACAGCGAATATTCTGGATGTTCACAGACACCAGGCCAGCACATTTATTTCAGTCAATTAATAGAGTTGCTCAATTGATTGTGCTGTTTGGATGAATAGTAGTCTGTTTGTGGGTCTGCTCACAATTATTTAATTGAAGGCCTTTGTGTCTTTTTAGAAGACTAAATAATACTCTTATTATGAGCTCTGGCCTGCAGGTAGTAACTATTGTCGCTTCGATTTTTGGGATTGGTTTGGTACGAATCGCTACATAATTTACATTATATTTACATGCACATGATGTGCAATGTCTTATAATGTTAAGGTAGGAGTATGCGTTACTCTGGTCTTGTAGTGACTCCCTTTGAGAAAACCTATTGATGCGATCCTTGGGTTTTCAAGTGTTTCTCCGTGGGAATCAGTAGTGCAAGATTGCCGTAGCTGAAGGCTCTCATACAATAGATAGTAGATGCTATGGGAGTCAGAATGAGTGAGTTATGGTCTGTTTGTTTTTCAGTATTAATAAGAATGCATATAGATCCATACATAGGGAGTGTAGATTATGAGTTCAGGCTCATTTTACGATTTAAACTAGCCTCACTCCTGAAAAATACTGCACGTTACTAGTACGGTAATGTCAACAAGCTGGGTGAGTTTTCATATAGTAGTGATCAGTACACCAATAATTTTATCCCACACATGGATTGGCTTGATCATAGCAAGTGCATGTCGGAGACTACATAGCAATCAAATACCAAAACCATGATGTTACTATAGACCTTATGTAGGTCTTTAGGTCAGATTTATTATACCGTACTATTTCATGTATTTCGAGCTGCCCTGAGTATTGATGTCTCCTCATCTTGTTGCTACGTGATTGAATTGCTTGCATAACGTTAGCGCATTTTTTTGTACAGGAGATGAGCTTCTTTATGATTATTCATTAATACTCATAATATAAGATTGATATGAACCTTATTTAATGCAGGTGGTTAATGTTAATGGTATATGTGCTTGTATAGCGCGCAGCTGCTCCAGTTATTAGTATCAATGATTAAATGTTATCATTCAGAGCTCAAAAAATCATAAAACTTTTAGTAGACCTGCAGGTCTAGTAACTTGAATTATTTACTCCAGCAATCATGGATACGGACCACCCTTCCATCTCCTGTTGGAAGAGCTAGGTGTGGCTTAGCCACCTTTTTGTTTCTATCCAGCTTTTAGGCTTGAAATCCTCATTAGGGTCGCTCCACTTTTTTCTTGGTTGCGTTGTTATCCTTTCCTACCGAACCCGTTATCTTTTGAGTAACTTTTTATTATAATTGAATCCAACAGTGTGTAACATAATAGACCTGTTTAACTGTTGCTTGGAGGCTACCCTCTAACTCTTTACTTGTAGTATTATGGAAATATGAGCTGGGTTTTTACCATTCTTTGTCAGTTTAGTGGGAAAGAGCTGTGTGGATTCCCAGATGGAAAGGATGAAAACAGGTTACGTTATAGGCATACAGTATTGGTGGAGGCTCTAAATGCCTTCATATTAAAATATGACTTAATAGTGCCCCTACCTATGTGGGAAACACTGATGGCAGTATAAGTGACTTCATACTGATTTCAGCTTAATTCTTATCCTTCCTCCTTGATTTTAAAGTCATTCCAAAATGTTTTAGTGACCATAACCCACTTACCATCATTTTAAAGTGTCACACAGGATTGGGATCAAAGGAACAACATGTTAAGGTAGACTTTTACAAAAGGAAAAGTTTGATAATCAAATGGCCTAAAGAAAATTCAGTGGCATTTAATAAATAATAATCATTATGAAAATATGCAGTCAATCTTAACTAGTCTATTGGAAAATATGGAATATTCCTGCATATTAGCAGGGTTTCAAAGCATACCCAAGACTATCTAAAAAAAAAAAGTCTGTCCAGAAATTGGGCCACTTCAGAGCCCAAGTTTCATAGTTGGTTTAATAAGGCATGAACAGCTGCCCATAAACATCTGAAGGCAACGCCTAAAGCTAATCCATGTTCACTAGGCGATGTGAGAAATGCCAGACGCTCCTATAAAGCTATAGTGGAGAAAAGAACAAATTAAATTGGGACTAAAGTTTGGGAAGATTTCCAGGTAGGTGCCAAAGGATGGGACCGCTCTAAATTTTGAGAAGTAGTGAACCATCCGTTTTTTTCAGATTTTGATGCTCTGAAGGCCAATTGTTTGATCCCAGCAGAACAGTGAGTGTCTAATTTTACAAAGATCTTACAACTAGAAAATGACCTGTCACAAACTCTTGATGTAGCAGTTTCTTGCCATACAGTGGATGAAAATATGCAGGGCCTAATGCCTCCCATAGAACTTAGTGAAGTAGAACTGACTGTTAACCAATGTATTAAGAGGCACTGTTGAAAGCCTTATTCCGGCATTTTGGAGGACTGACATTATCGTCTCTACCTTTAATAAAACAGATAAAGCTTAATCTGCTTCCTATAGGCTGATATCCCTCTTAGATGCAATCGTCAAGATTTTGGGGCAAGTGATTTTACCCCGCCTGGTGTCCTGATCCAGTGAAAACAAGCTCTTGTCCAATGCACAATTTGGCTTCAGACCAGGCATGGGCACAGTGGATCAGTCATTGAACCTTTATCTTATTGCAGTTACATCCAAAAAAGGAGCTCTGCACGTGGTATTTATGAATTAACAAGTGCTTTTGGTCTAGTCAACAGGGAAATGTTTTGGAGGATAATGAGAAATATCGGAGTAGAAACAGAGAATTGTTGACTTTAATAGATTGTCTTCACCAGAATCTAACAGGGACAGTCCACTTCGATAAGCGCCTTACCATGTATAAGATAAGGGTGCATTTTTTAGCCACTTTTCTTTTGTATATAAATGTGATTGATGATGAAGCAGGATTTATAAAGTGCATGGCGACCAGCAGGCATCCCAGCACTGGTTGAGGAAAGGGACTCCACTGAAGCAGAGAAAGCGTTCATGTACTCATTCCTAAAGAGACCGGTCTTCAGGCCTTCCGAAAGCCTAGCTTATTGTCCATGATAGGTAAGGCCAAGAGGAGAGAGTTCCAAAGCTTTGCTTTGTTGAAACTAAAAGAACGTTCTCCCCATTTGGCTCTTTTAACTGAAAGAACAGTGGCCGATTTGTAAATGAGAAGATCTGAGTGGGCTGTTGGTACTACAAGGGGTGACCAAATGACGAAGGATGGAGGGGGGCACGCGCTTGTAGAGCACTATGGGCAGTACACAGATTTAAATTCACTCCTCTGGATAACTGGTAACCAGTACAGGGATGGCAGATCGTTTCTTGCTGACTCATGCCTAGGAATACCCAGAAGAATACTTGCTGCCGCGTTTTGCACCACTTGTAATGTCTGGGTGACTGCCATGGGAGCGCCCAATTGGAGCGAGTTGCCATAGTCGCTGCGAGAGAGGATCAGGCCCTGAGTTACCAGCCTCCTCTCCGACTGAGGAAGCATGTGCAGTATTTTGTGCAGCATGTGCAGGATACCAAAACTCCTGGCAGATAGTGTAGTGGCCTGAGCATCCATTGTCAAGGCTTTAGCAAGCCAGACATCTAGGCTTTTTATAGCTGTGTTTTACAGGGGGAGGACCGTTTATGGCTGTGTTTGTTACAGGGTGAGGACCGAGGCAACCGGGCCAGCCCAGAGCTAGTTCAGAGAAGGAATTCCTCCCAAGGATCATTAGCTATGTCTTAGATTCATTGAACTTCAGGCTGGAACAATTCATCCAGGTGGCCACCTGAGCCATACAAGGACATGGTGTGCATCCTGCAGGTTAATCATCCGGGGCAAATGAAAAAACCATCTGGGTATCATCTGTGTAGGACACTATCTATCCCGTGTGGCGTACTGATATCTGCCAAGTGTTGTGGGGCTGAGCGTAGACCCCTGAGGCACTCCGTATGTGATTGAGTAGACCTCGGAGTAGCAGCCTTTCTGGAATACCTGGATGGAGCACTCCTTTAAAAAAAAAAAAAAAAAAAAGCTCAACCAATCCAGGGCCTTCCCAGAGACAACGGACCTGCTGACTTGTTCAAGCAGTGTACGATGGTCAACGATATCAAAGGCCGCAGTCAAGTCCAAAATAGCAACCAGAGACCCTTGATCTAATCTTCTCTTGGCTTCGTCTACCACAGCCAAGAGAGCAGTCTCTGTGCTGTGCTTTTGGCCGAAAACCAGTTTGCGAGTTGGTCTCCAGCCTGCTTGAGAGGTGTCTATTTACATGTTTCTCAACCACTTTACTGATGCAAGGAAGGAAGGAAGGAAGGATGTTGGGTGGAATTTCCTGGAACATAAAGGATCAAGGTTAGGGTTCTTTGAAATTGCCTTGACCATAGCGTGTTTCCAGAGTTGCTGAACCGTACCCAGATCCAAGGAAAGTTCCACCAATTGAAGCAGGGTTGGAAAAATGATATCTGCTCCCTGACCCAGAATGTTAGGAGGAGCGTGGGTCAAAGGGGTACCCAGATGTTATTTTCCCAGAAAGGACAGTGAACTTGTCCAAGGTCAAAGATGGTAAATCTGAGCAAGCGGGGGAGACACTCTCATTAGTCCTCCTTAAGGGAGTAGGGCCATGGCTACCTTCCGCTTTTTTGAAGGAACTGTAGATATGAAAGATTTTGGAGCCTGAGAATGTGGCTAGTGCATTACTACTTTCCTTCAAGGGTTCAGAGATCGGACCATTCGAGCAGGGTTCAAGTAGAGCTTTGATTCGGAACATTTCCCTTGGAGAGGAAGCCGCTTTGGTGATTCTGGTTTTATAGTAATTCCTACGTGATAGGCCCTTACTGTCTACCGATATTAGAGCTTTTTCAGAATCGCTATAGTCCTTCCTTCATTCCCTAGCCTTTTTTTTTTTTTTTGTATTTTTTTTTAAAGCTCTGAGTTGGGAGGACTACCAAGGGGCACAATTGTACTTTGTTTAAATAATGTGCTGGAAATCGTCTGGTCGAAGCAATAGGTGATCCATTTTGCGATTCTCTTGTCAGCGTCTTGTAGATTAAGGCCCAGTATAGGTTAACTCTTACTGGGAATACTTCTCCAATTCTGGAGATTTAATTGTGACTAGCAACAGCCTTCAAGCACCACCGGTTTCGAGTAAGGAGCCAAACTCTAAACCATAAGTACTTAGGGGATTAAAAAATAGTCGGTCCAGGGCAGAGGGATGGGATCCGAGACCTGGAGCATGGAGTTCTTAGAAAAGATGGGGTCAAGCAAGTGACCCTTTTTGTGGGCGGAGCCACGAACAATTTGCTCCAGTGCCAACGCATCCTGATCAGCCTGAAGACTCCACGCCTCGGTGTAGTCTGATCGGTCTGGGTGCAAATTCAGATCACCTATGACTGTGAATTGTGTTTATATTTTGTCAGACTGACTAACAACTCCGGTAAAGGCTGGGTGAATTGGCATAGAGGACCCAGAGTGGGGCGATTAGATTAAAACTCCAAAAAAGGAAGACGTCTGGGATAGGGAGATAGAAAATACCAGACTTTCACAGTAGGGAAGTAGAAGGGGATTGATGCAGCAGGTAAAAGAGGACTTTAAAATGATGGCAAGCCCCTGCCCTTCCCGTCTGCTCTATCTTTACACCATGCATAATATTCAGGGGGAAGAGCCTGGAAAATATCAGGACCTGACTCTGCATGGAGCCAGGTTTCAGTCAGGAAGACCACATCTGGGTCATTGCCTTCCAGAAGGGAGAGAATTTCCCTTTTGTAATGAGTGAGGGTTCTACAATTTAAAAGGAACATTTTTTATGTAGTCTTGACAAGGGGAACATTCACAGGTTCCAATTCAGTCGACAGGAAAAAGGAACAGAACTTACAATAGTCAATACCCTTGGCTTGGTCCATCGGGTGCATTCAATTCTCATCTGGCACCTTTCTTAGTTGGTGCAGGTAATCGCTTGTGGAAATAGCCGGACGGAGATGGTAAGATGCATGATTCTTGCAAACGTTAATAGAGACAGGAAAGGATATGGTCAGGATGGGGAACCAATATCTACCCATTTTGTTGTATACAGATGCCACAGTAATAATCTCCTGCACCGCAAATGACCTACAGGTGCTATTTTTTTCCTTTTTGCATTACATGAAAGACTTAGATTTAATAGTAAACTAGTCTAAAACCTATATGATGGCCTGTGGCTATCCCAATACAAAGACAAAGTCCTTTCAATGGGGGTCACTCCTGGAAAAAGCAAAGTCTTTTAACTATTTAGGAATAGTCTTCAGCGCATCTCTATCCCTCTCCTGGGAAGTTCTTCTTTAATGTGAGCAACAACTTGGGAGGAATACAGAGGCCATTTTTAGCTTTGGCCAGAAGTTAAAGCAGAAACCGATTAAGGAGATAATGAATTTATATAAAAGTAAAAGCATCTCAGAAGAGTTATATGGAGCAGGCCTCAGGGGAATTGTAATTTGGGGCCCCTCCAGCAGATAAAAAAGGGATTTGCTCCTAGATTGCTGGCAGTACCAAAAAACACTGCAGCCTTTATTTCCCACGAGGAACTCGGCTTACCATTTATTGAGGACTAAATTGGCTAGCTCCATTATTATTATGGATCAACTGCTGGGCCAAACTGGAGGCAGCCCTAGTTAGATGTTAAATGACTGACTAGCCTTAGATGGGGCAAATCGCATCCCTTGGCTTGCATATTTGAAGAAATATTTTGGTAAACTAGGTATGGCAGAAGCATATAGTAATCCACAAAAACTTAAACTTCATTTTAAAAAGAATGTTTAAACATGTTATCTTGAGCAATGTATGGATGTGAGATTTGCAAAGGCCCAAGAGCTGCAAATTATTCAATGGTGTCAGTTACTAGGACCCTTGAACCATATTTATCCTGGCTTGTTGTTCCAATTTATCGACTTTATCGCACCATTTCAGGTTGATCATTCTCCATTTTAAGGTGGCTTTCCCTTTGTAAAAAACTTGGCAGCATGATTAGCCCCGTGTTGTTGCAATAATGTTGCAAAACAAAGCACAAGTACCTTTATGCTGTTTTGTTCATTATATTCGGTCCCACACTCATCTTTCCTGGTCCCTGGTGGGTAGTTCAAACCTCGGGCACCACAAATTGGGACTGGAATTTTTACAGAGACTAAATAAATTGATTTGCTTTGCAGACAAAAAATTACATAAAGACGGCCTTGACGATTAGTGAACACTACGAAGAAATATCCATCTGAAAAATGTGCGCTTTTAAGTCGGTCTTTTAAATTGTCAATAGGGCTTGTTCAACCCTCCCGTGCCTCACCGGAATAGAGTTCCAAAGTACACAACACTATACACCATTTTTTTTTGTTGATAAACCAGTTTCTATTTAGTGTACAGATGGAAAACACCAGCCAATCCGCACCGTAATACAATGATTGAGGATTACGCACACAAATTCTCATTACCCAATATACAGACATTGATAAAGTAGAGATGTCAGAAACAGTCGGACCCCCCCATAATTAGACCCTAGCCACTTCCCCCAAATTCTGTGGTATTTCTTGGCGCTGCCAAGTGCCTCATACATAACCACCTTCTTCTGCGTGGATCACCAGTCCACCCCAATCCCGCCAACGTCTCACTGTTGGGGGTTCGGGGCATTTCCAGGAGGCTGCAATGTCCCTCTTGGCCACCACCTTCGCTGTAGTGAAGAACAACTTTTCGTTGCGTGACCGTCTATTCCATCAGTAATGCCCAGGATTGTGTGCTTAGGGTCGTGTGGACTCCCCACCCAAGAACCTCTGAGTTCCTCCTCGATGCCTTTCCAGAATCTTATTAGGAGGGGACAAGCCCAAACCATGTGGAGGAAGTCAGTGGGTTCATGGCCACATCTGGTACAGGCCGAAGATCAGCCAAGCCCTGCGCGCTGAAGGCGCACAGTGGTAAGGCATGCGGCATGTAGATAGTAGAGCCTAGCGGAAGCAGTGACTGTTCTGTTGGCCATAAGGGCATCTCGCCAGTCTTCCTCATCCAAGGGGCCCACCCAGTCCTCCCATTGTGTCCGCAGTCGGTCCAAGGAAGTCGGGGTGTTTATCAGCGTGCAGTAAATGCGGGAAATGCCACCCTTCCCCAGGTCCCCAAACATAATCTGGGCTTCGGGCTGGCTGTGGTCTGGCAGCCGCGTACCCGTCGTAAGATGTAGGGCGTGTCGCAGCTGAAGATAGCGAAAGAATTGTGAGTGGTGCAGCGAGTACCTGGTTTGGAGATCTTTGAAAGAGCGTATGTGGTCCCCCACCCAAACGTCTCCCAGCTGCGTGATGCCTATGAGATCCCAAGCTGCAAAGCCCCGAAGTCCCGTCACCTCCTTGAGCCAGGTGCCGTGTCACAGGGGTGTGCACTGAGTCAGTGTGCGCGTCCAGTGGGTGTGCCACAGTGCCACCCGCCAAGCCAGTAACACAGAACGCGTCACCTCCGGAAGGCGTGAAGGAATCGGAGCCCCATATAGGAAGGATTGGATTTTGGCAAGGCCTAGCTCCCCAAGCTCGAGCCTATGGGCCGGATCTGACCACCCCCGTTGAACCAGTCATGAATGGAGAGAAGTTGCGTGGCTAGATAGTATAGATAAAGGTGAGTCATCCCCAAACCGCTGTCAAACGAGGGGATCCTGCAGGTGTAGAGCGCTAGCCTGGACCTACCCTTCCCCCAAAAGAACTTGCTAGTTAGGCCGTCGAGTTCACAGAACTAGGCCCTGGGGAAGCACATGGGGGTGTTCTGAAGCATGTAAAGAAAGCGGGGGAGCACCATCATCTTAAAGAGGGCCACCCTCCCCATGGGGTTGAGGGGAAACGACTGCCACTGCTGGAGGTCCGCCCTTGCTCGCTTCACCAGTGGAGTGACATTGAGAGCCCAGCTAAGCTCGGGTAGCAAGGTCAACCAGACCCCCCCCCCCCCGATATTTAAATGATTGACGACGTAGGGGTATTGTGGACTGACAGTCAAAGCATTCCCGGTAAAGGTGGAGGGGAACCAGGACTGATTCGTCGGGATTTAAACGGAGGCCAGAGGCCTGCTCGAAGGACCGCAGGATGCGAAGGCAATGGGGGCCCGACCTGGCAGGATCTGCCAGGTAAATGAGGACATAGTCCGCGTATAGGGCGATTTTTATCCGAAGCAGCACTGGGCCACTCCCATCCCCGCATCCGATTGCAAGACCTCATCAAGGATGCTAGAGGCTCCATCACTAAGGCGAAAAGCAGGGGGGAAGGGGACAACCCCGCCTCGTCCCTCTTCCGACCGAGAAGGGCTCCGACAGGACCCCGTTGACTAGAACGCGAGCCTTGGGGGGGGGGGGGGGGGGCTTATAGAGCCTAGACCATGGCCGGGAAGCGGGGACCAAGTCCCATTATATCGAGCATCGTGAAGGAAGAAGCCCCAGTCCACCAAATCGAAGGCCTTCTCGAAGTCTGCTAATAGAAGCGCCAGGTATGGGGTGAGGAGGTGACGGTGGGCCAAGGCAGAGTTCAGTCTGCGGAGACAGTGTCCGATGCTGCGAGAGGGCATAAACCCACATTGATCGGGGTGGACTAACACAGACAGATGGGGTTTGAGTCGTTGGGCGAGGATGGTGGCGAACAGTTTGACCTCCGTGTTGATGAGGGAGATGGGGCGGTAATCAGCGCATCGCGGTGAGGGGGGCTGGGATTTCGGGAGGACCACAATGGTGGCCATGTCCGTTTCCCACTGCCACGCAGAACAACGCATCTAGGTGGGGGACTAAAACCTCCCGGTAGTGGGCATAGTACTCTTGAGGAAGGCTGTCTGGACCCGGTGTCTTGACAGAGGAAACAAGAGCGATTGCATCACTGATTTCCTTGCGGGAAATGGGACGGTCCAAATTGGACTGGGTGGCGGCATCCACACATGGAAGGCGACTACCTTCCACATCCATCAAGTCTGTAAGGGACAGGGTTAGAGTTCGGGCCTCGTATAGCCTGCGGTAATAGGCGGCAAAGACCTGCGCCATTTCCAATAGGGCGCGTCATAGTGCTTCGTCTGGGGCCACTATCTCGGGGATTATGCGGTTCGCCCTTGGGTACGTCGCCAGGCAATGAAGGAGCGAGCCATTCTTGTCACCCCACCCATACACCCTGGCCACAGAGGAGCACCAAAGGAGTTTGGCCCCGCCCAACGGCAGTTGTCTGATCTCCGACCGGTAGGGTCCGAAGTCTAGTATCTGAGGTATCCTGGGATAGGGCCTCGGCACGTTCAAGGCGCAAGGCTTGTGCCTCCTGCGAGGTAATCTGTTCCAGTTGGGCTTGCCATTGGAGTTTAAGTTGACCCTTGGCGACCCCCAACCCCCCCCCCCCCCCCTCCCCCCTCCACTAATCGTGGCCTTGCCCGCTTCCCATAGGGTGCCCGGAGAGGACACTGAGCCCTCGTTAGAGAGAAAGTATTGTTTTAGTTCCTGCTTTACCACCTTCATGAAATCCCCGTCCTGAAGAAACCAGGCGTTTAACCTCCATGTTTGCCGGACAGAAGTGGGGGGGACCGGAACGGACCATCACCGGTGAGTGGACAGAGATAACTCTTGGAAGAAGCGAGACGTCCTGAATCAGCAGACAGTCCGTCGAGGGAACAAAAATGGTGTCAATATGTGCCTGTGTATGGTGTGCAGCCGAGGTATGTGTGAATTGTATGGAGTGAGGGTGCCACAGTCGCCAGGCATCGCATAGATCCAGTGATGCTGACCAAGACCTCAGTTGCGTAGCGTGCGCAATTCCACCAGGGGATTGAGGGCCCGTTGTGTCAAGGTCAGGTGACGAAACCACGTTGAAGTCACCCCAAGGAACGAGGGACCAGGGGAAGAGATGCCAGTAGGTCAACTGACTTAGCTAGGACTGCCGACGGCATCGAGGGAGGAGAGTAAAGGGCCACCAGGTTAAGTGGGTTGCCATTTTATGATCCACTGAGGGCCACAAAAGTACCCTGGGCATCAAGGGACGTCTGAACAGTCACCAGAGGAAGGGAATGCCTCACCAGGATCTCCACCCCCCCCCCCCCCCCCCGGGAACCCCTTGTAAACCCTGAATGCCACACACTATCATAGCCGTATCACGCTAGGAAGGGGCAGTGATTATCCAGCAGGTGGGTCTCCTGTAGAAGCAAGATGTCCGCCCCTAAGCACTGCGCATATTTGAGGATAGCCATGCGTTTAAAGCGGTCTAGGAGACCATTAACGTTCCAGGACATAATGCACAGGGGGCGTTTATAAATGGTGTGTCTGACATAATGCCAGGGTTGACAGCGGGACCACAAGTCTAAAAGGGGAGCTCTGGCTTGCCTGACCCATCTGGTGTACGCCATGGTGCTTCAGGAATGCTGGTGCGATTGAACTATAAAACAAAAAATACAGAATTGAAGAAAAAACTCTGGACAACTGCCCCCAACCCCACCCTACACTTCATGAACGGAAGCATCTGTCGCCCTAACAACAAACCAGCGAGTGAGTAACCAAACTAAAACGCTTGGGAATAGGGAAAGCATGGAGGACCCCTCCTCTTTTTAGGATGCGCTTAAACAAGTCCATCAGGTGGGAAAGGAATATGATCAAGCCAGGTGTACCCTCCGGCCGCGGAGCCAAGCCCGGCGGGCAGAGGTGAGTTCAAGCCGGGTCTTTCAAGAGTAGTAGGCTGAGGAAGTACATACACAAGTCCTGTGGGAAGAAAAACAATAACACAGCAGTTCAGATGTCCTACTCCCCACCAGATCACAGGGCTCCCGGACAGGTCTGAATCTAACACAGCCCTCCGCAGAGTTTCAGCGGGCCCCGGGACGCTGCCCATATCAATCAGTGAAGTAGTCGGGTTGTGGGAGGTGCCGCCTGGGGGGTGTCAAAGAAGAATGTCTTTTCCTGGAAGATGACCTTGAGCCGAGCTGGGAAGAGGAGACCATAACTAAGGCCCATAGCTCTGAGTTTTTGTTTCACTGTATTGTAGGATCGGCGTGGAGTCTGCACCTCCCTGGAGTAGTCTGGGAAGACCATAATTCTGGAGTTCTGGAACTGTAGTGTCCCATGCGCCCTGGCAGCCCCTAAGATAGCGTCCCTGTCCTGAAAGTTGAAGATTCTCAGGATGATGGGGCGAGCAGGAGCTCCAGGCGGTGGCTTGGGAGCCATGGAGCGATGGGCCCGATCCACGGCAAACCAGGGTGAAAGTTTCTCTTTGGGCATCCAAAGCGCACCCAGGTTTCTATAAATGTATCCGTATGACCCTGCTCCACTCCTTCAGGAAATCCCAGGAGGCGCATGTTGTTCTCCGTGCCCTATTTTCGGCATCTTCGGCCCTTCAGTGGAACTCAAGAGGTCTGCGTCTGAAGACGGACCACCTGGGTTTTGAGCTGGCCTATATCCTCTTCCGCTGTAAAGATGCGGGATTCCGCCTCAGTGATGCGTGCATTGGCGTTGCGTAGGTCTTGATGAAGAAGAGCCACATCCACCCTTGCCTCGCCAATTTTGCTCTCCACTGAAGCCTGCGATGCGCTTATTGCCTGATGGATGGTTGAGAGATCGCCTCCGGCGGCTCCAGATACGACAGGCGCCCCTCTGCCCGGGTCCCGGTCCGATGTAGTGAATTGGTCCATTTTGGTTTGGGTCGGGGGAACAGGAGTTTGTGTGGTGCGGGATCTGCCCATTCTCCCGGGACAGAGGGCTGACCCAATCCGGCAGGCCCGTGCGCCGGTCCCTCCAGGGAGCAGAAGAAGGGGGGGAGGGGGGGGAAGGGAGGGGATCCCAGTCACCCAGACCGTCAGTACTCCGATCTGGGCAACCAGGTCCACCACCCAAACCAAGACTGAGACCGGAGGGCCGGAGAGCGGCCCAGGCTCGTCCCCAGCGCCGGACAGGGCGGACCCCGGGGGCAGCCAGGCCAGTCCAGGCGTCCGAACTCACAGCAGTCCGTCAGCCCCACTCCCTGCCGAAGGATGAGAGGAGAGGGAGGGGGGCGGAGTCGCAAAGCAACTCCCCGCCCTGCCACCCGACACAGTGGCCGGTCCCCTGGCTGTACCTTGCCCACCGAAGTAAGTTCTGAAGGGGCAGGGAGGGTACACGCCCGACCCAGGCCCCGGGCAGCTCGGCAACGGTCCACTCCACCCTCACTAGGTCACAACACTGGTCGAAGTCCGGTCCGGTGCAGCACAGTTAATTGCGCCAAGGAGAACACCTTGGAAGGCACCAGACGGCACTGGGCCGTGCCCGGGTCAGCCGCCGTGCAGTGAAGCCGACCTAGGGTTCCCGAAGGGGAGAGCACCAAGGGCAGTAGAGGAGAGGGGGTAAAGGACAGGCCCGGAATCGCTGCCTCACCTCCTGCCCCACGGTATAGTGGCCGAACCCCAGCCCCAATCTCTGCACACCGGCACCGGAGGAATTAAGTAGCCCCTCCACCGGGGCACCTCCTGCAGGGTATAAATCCCCCTAGGCACCCCCAGCCTGTCCACCACATCCTCGAACCACGCCGTGGGTCAGGCACCAGGAGAGCAGCGTTCTCTGCCCCGTCCAAGGAGCACAGCAGCTGGGAATGAGGGGGGGTGGTAGTCGTCCACAGGGAGGGCACGGTCAGATAGGCCCATGTCTGGGGCTATACTCGAGGGAGCGCCAGTGAGGGCTCATTTACCCTGGGGCACTGGGAGTAGTCTCTGCCTTACCGGGCCAGCAGGAATCTCCAAGACCCCAGAGGTGGGGGCCGCAGGCAGAAGGAGCAAAGACGGTTAGCCGGGCCGTCAAGAGCGCCCCACACCCCCGGTGCCGAGCCGAGAGTCAAGATTACCGGGTCCTGCCGAGAGAGAGGGAGGAGGCCGCAACGTCTGAGGTGCACAAGGAGGCAGTTGGGGAGGCAGAGGCTCCGGCAGGTTTAGTCCGCAGCTTACCAGGTTCTGCGAGGTAGGATTAGCAGGAGCCAGTCCACGGGGATTTCAAGAAGCTGCCCCGGCAGCCGCCACCATCCAGGGGGAGAGGAGCACCCGCAGCCTCAGTGAAGGAGACCGCCATGGAGCCGATCGGGCACCAGCAACGGCTCCCTGGGTAGCACCGGATCCAGCAGAGGCCACACAGACCCGTGGGGGTCTGGGCCCAGGAAACTCGCGTGGCGGCCACCAGCAGAGAGGCCCCAGGGGTCTGGGGCCCGCCACCCGATCCGATGGCCGATGCGTTTCTCTGTGCCGGGCTGGGACCCGGGAGACCGCAGGCCGGGCTGAAGAGGCGGCCCCCCCACACCAGAGGCGGCGGGAGCAGGCAAGAAACAGCAGAAACCCCCAAGGATTGGGCACCCGCCGTCCCTCATGGTCCGGAGGCCAGGGGAGGCAGGAGGCTGATCACGCCCCGGTGGCTCAGAGAGGGCCCCAGGCAGTCGCCATTTTCAGGAGGAGGAGCACCCGCTGCACAGGAGAGCAGAACGGTCTCTGGAGCTGGCAGGATGTCAACAGCGGCTCCGCAGCAGCGCCGGACTCAGTAGGGGCCCCGGCAGCAGACTGGAGGGTAAGTTGTGTGCTGATGGTGATGGATTATAGTGCGGATGACGGAGGAGTCCAGAGCACTCTTGGAGTGCGACCGCCACCTTGACGTGCTAGGCCACCCCCCCACCACTTTACACCAAATGGTACAATTGTAAAGACCTTTTTATATTGGAGACTCGTTGTGTAGTTTTAATTCATTTGATAGTTTTCTCCTTTTAGTACTTTGGATAAGCCATGAAGAGACATTTTACCAATTTAATGACTATTTCTGTTTAAATCTGTTATTTATGTGCTTGATGATTTTTTATTTTAACTATCTTATGACATATGTTTTGTGTTTTATGACTTTTATGGCTTTTGCTGAATAAAGTTTACAAGACTGAGTTGGTTCATGCTTTCTGAATGGGGGTTGGGGAAAGGAACAAAAAGCTTTTACCGAAATTAGATTTGTGTAGTTGGTGGTAAGGTTTTGCCAAAGAGAAACATTTTCTACTTGGAGAAAACAAAAGAAATGTTTTTGAGTGCAAATGCGTTTTTGCACCACATTTTTTCATGGGGAAACCTACACTTAAAAATGTCTTGATGTCGAAGTAGAAGCGTGCACCACTTTTCCTGGGAAACTGCAACAGTTGGAGTTCTGGACTTTTTGGTTCCGTCCAGAGGTGTCAGGGATAACACCCGAAGACCCCGGAGTTCTACCTGTCTCGGTGCACAAATAAACAGAAACACGGGCTTCTCGATGGTGGTGTCAAAGACCAAGGGTTTATTACTGCAGGGACACAGAAGTCACAGAAACTACACACGGGCAGTATCTAGAAGCCTGTTCGATTTGTACAAAGAGGGTTGCTCCTTATATACTAAATATTAGGCTTCGGGCAAATTCTTTACATGTTAGTACATTCCTAAACCTTTGTGTCCTAAACAATAAATATTTGGCGTTGCACTGGAATCGTTAACAATATCTGATGTCAAAACATTACAAACGAAGGGGTTCCCACTGTTCCATCATAATCCCATGTCAACTTTTCATTCAAGAGCCGGACCGCCTCATCGTAAATTTCGTTACCTCCCCCTAATAAAGGCCCAGAAGGAAAGGAGCAGAGCCAGGTGCAGAAGATAGAAAAGCAGGATAAGAGATGTTTGTGGGTCGTAAATGGGCAAGGCTACCAGCTTCGGCCGCCTAATCATGATCAGGCCAACGAACACGAGAGCCAGTATAGCAGGACTGGCCTCAGGCAGAGGAGGCAACTTCTGTCGAGTCATGCAGCCATGGCGTGTTCTGTCCTAAGGTGCACGTGTCACTAGCAAGGTGAATCTCCGGCTAAAGCTTACGTGTCCTTAGGTGAAAGAGGTCACTGCGTGTCCATTGACTATGTGAGGGCAAGAAATACAAAATGGCTGCCGTAATCTAAGATGGATGCCGTGGGTAGATCAGAAATGTGTTCATAACAGGAGTGCTCTTGCTCGAAGCGTAGCGAAAACACCAGGATATGCTAAATGGATCATTTGCGGTTCACTGATACCAAAATTATGTATTTACGACAATGTTGAAAACACTGGTTCAAATCGTCACGGAACCTCACAGTCCTGGAATCGCACTTCTATTGGAATTCTTTGTAAATTTCAAAACAATTCAGAACTGCGCTCTAAATGCAGGAGTAACTCCACAAGACTATGGAACATATGTATAGAATTTAGGTATTGTAAGTTCCTAATTGCGATTCTTTGCTAATTGCAATTAAGAAATCACACATCCTGATGTACAAAAATGTATAAATTAGTAATAGTGATGCCTAATTGGGTTGCAGTAGACCTACCACATGAATATTAATGAGGTAGGTGGCGATTTGCCACCCATTAGGAATTGCTGCCATCTTAGGGGTGGTGACCTGCTGGAGTAGTCAGCCCACTGTGTCTGATTGCTTTTTAATCCATCAATCTTTTTTTATTTTTAAATGAAGCCCGCTTTCATTAAAGGAAAATGGCATTTAAAAAAAAAAAAAATCCACTTTTAAGTTTCATATTTTTAAGAGTAGGCTGTGATCCCTTGGACCTTTGTCTGCTCTTAAAATATATTCGTATAAACATTCACAGGGGGAAAGGGGTCGCATGGAACCCGTTTCCATTTGCGTATGGTTACTACCCTTGAGGTGTCGGTAAAAAATGAATGTTTTGCAACCGTAATTTAGTCACAAAACATTCATGCATACCACTGCAAATCGGTATTGGGAAAGGACACCCTGAACATGCCACTTCCAAATACTGACTTGCTACATTCAAATTACGATTCAGTAACATGTTACTTAATCACAATTTTTGCACTGTACATATGGAAAAGCATTTTTGCGGGCAGTAACGGCCAGATTCTGCAAATCGGGCAGTTTGCAACAGCAAAAATGCTTTTGTACATATGACCCATGGTTCCCTGAGTCTTCTGTCTGGTTTATTGAGGGCTCTCCTCTTTATATGCAGGAGTAATTGAGTATGCAGGAGAGGGCACTTGGAACCACTGAAGAGCTTCTGAGCAGGCTCAGAGGGAACGATTTTCTGACGGGGGTCTAAGTATACGGAGCTCACCCATCTGGTGAAGGTACAGACCGTATATGTAGTCTACATGCAGACCTTCTGGCAGGAAATTGGACATTAGGGAGAGAAATTACCTGGGAAGCATGTCTGCACAATTACTGATTTAATTTTAATATACCCGTCACCATACTCTTTGAATCTCTAACCAAATTCTCTCTGTTATCATCAGCGCGGGCAGTAGACATTCAAACTGCTTCTTTGGTTCCCCACTTTGTGCGCAACTGAACAGCTGAATCCGTTATGGGGACCACAAAGTGAGACAGCTGGAAAAACAGAGAATCCATGGACTATGGAATAATTCTGTATATATTTTTTGTGCAATCCACTGCAGATGTGTGTTTTCTGTTTGTTCCTTTTCCAAAATATCTAACCAGCACCTGGCTATTCCCTCTTGAAAGATGTCCCGAGTGTGCCGTAGCGCATATAACATGCAAGAAATGTGATCAATTTTAGTGCATTAAGAAAAATGTCTCCTTCAAATCGATGAACATGTGTCCAGCAGACCTATAACAATGAATTGACTCCAAAATAAAGCTATTGACCGAAAAAGATCCAAAGCAGTAACCCAGACTAGTTTCCTAGTCCAGAGACCGTAGCACTTGGAAAGGGATTCGAGAAAGCAGGCATTCTCCAGAGATTCAATAAATCAACACATTTCCCCCTCTTTCAAGGTTACCAGAATGATATGGTGGATTGGCAGAGCAGTGAACATAAAGAGGGATGGGGGCAGGGGGTGCAAAAATTCCATACGTCTGTTATGGAGATCGAGGCGGAGTGGATCTATACACAGTAATATGAAGTAAATTATATGGTGTGTGGAAATAGAAGTTCCATGAAGGAACCACTGGCTTTACTATTCAGTGAGCAAGAATAAAACTACAAACGCTGCTCCCCTGAAATGTAAAAAGGATCTTTCATTATTTGTCGTATCCACAAATGTTCACCCTCTAAACCTTTGTGCGTGTTCAGTTACCATGATCACAATTTTTACACATCAGTATGATCTGTGTTGAGACTTTTATATCGTATTCTAATCGAATTCCAGTGCCCTGGTAGACTCCTCTCAGATTTGTGTGTAAGCCATACAACTGCACCAAGTTGTGGGTCTAGTCTTCCATACCTGCTGTGTAAATCAGCCCAATAATTCATTTCTGTTGTACAATCAGTCTCAGATTGATTGTAATCCTTGTGTAAATTAAAAGGTTTTGCTTGATTGAATTAATATATCTACTAGAACTGGAAAGCATGTAGTGAAGATTAAAATGTCTTATTTTCAGAACTCATAAGCTGATATTTGGGATAAATAGATGAATTTGCCAACTATATTTAGATCTAGTGAGTGATTAATAATAGTGTTGGGGCGATTTATTACTCCTAGTTTTACCATGGTGCCAGGGAGTTGCAGCTGTGGCTGTTATGCCTTATACATGTAGAGACGTTCCAAATTTGTAAAGCCTTTTTTATTTACATTTGTGCTGGTAACGCTGCCTCATTCACTGAGTTGATCATTGCTGACAATCTTGCATGAGGGGGCCACTAATGTAATCTTGTCTGATATAGTAACTATTACATCACGAAGAATATTAGTGCTAGGGATAATAACATAAGCAGCTCTTACTATAGAAAAGGTTCGAGACCCATGCTGTTGACTCACTAGAGACTTAATTCTTTTCCAAAAATAATATAGATAACTTGGGGTCCTGCTGATTTTCTTTAGAGGGTTCCTCCTCTGGTAAATTCTACACAGGGTTTTGCCTTATTTTGCATGTGGTCATGTCCCATGCCAATGAGGGACGCTTTTTCTCTGATGCACATCATTCTGCATCGTTCACAGGGCATGCTAAATTATTATGGATTTTCCTTTGTGTTGGTGCATTAGTCTGTATTGAAATTGTGAGGAGAGTAGTGGGGTGGGACACTGAGTGGGGGCCAAGATAGGCACAAAGCTATTTTTGTCTTGTCAGACGTCCACCCCATGTGGTGGGAATGACTGGCACCTGTACTGTGCCAGAGGCTGAGAGATGCAGGCAGAGCAGTTTGGGCAGTACTGCTGTTTCTGCACTGACATGTCCTGATGTTCCTTACGCATCACATGAGTTTGTCTGTAGTCAGACTTGGATGCTCAGTGGCAAGGTGTTCAAGCCATTTAGCCTAGCGCTGCTGGTGCTCCTTTTTTGAAAGTGTGCCACAGGGGACTCCATTTTTTTTAAAGATCTTCTCAAATGTGGATAAGCACTGATCATCAAAACTCAGTAGTTCTTATTCAGAGTACCATAAAGTCACAATTACATGAAGAAATTTACTATCTGGTATAATTATTGCCATTCTTGGGAATATCTTAACCTATTGTCAAGATACGAAATTACATGAATATCACAAAAGGGGGAATTCCAACATGACATTAAATGTGTTCTCAACTGTGCCCAAAATCAATGGTGGACACCTGAAAATAAAAATGGAATGATGGTGGGAGGCACAGTAAGAATCCAAGTCACAACAAAGAAACTATGAAAGTGTCAGAAATGTTAAAGATGCCAAGAAGGTATGTTAATTAATTGGTATGGGCCCTCCATGAAGAAAATGTAAGGAAAAATGAAGCTGAAATGAAGAATGGTGAGTCACAGGTAGCCTTTGTTTTAACCTCTGGCCATATATCTAAATCTGTTTCTAACGTTTGACTTACAGTGGCCTAGATTAAACCGCTTGTGATAAGGCAAAGATTGAGGTTCTCCCAAAGATTTATTTGCAGCTTTTGTAATTCAAGATAATGACAACATACTTTAACTCTACAGGAATTAAACGCTTTCCCTCTGCTTAGAAATATGCTTTAATGTAGCGGGTCTCTGCTAATCTGAAACCTTTTTGCAGCAAACGGCAATGTGCAATTGCCAAACTCAATAGCCGCTTAATCAATGCTTGTCATTGATTTCAGTATAACTTGATTCAGATTCTCTAGGGATAAAGTTATGCTGAAATCTCTCAATGAAATATAGCAAGCTCTGCATACTACTTATGTGTTTAGTGTGGAGTGCTCTGCTTTTGAGGGGGCGTTACATTAGGCATCATTTTATGCAGCTGTTTCAGATGCAGTAAATAGTAGAAACTGGCTGACATAATTGGAGTTTAGGCACACGAGTCATTACATGAACATAACAATTTCTGTAAATGTTTACACAATAACATACCCTGGTAATAGAAAGTGAAGCGTCTGTTGGTGTGGCAAAAGAAAAAGACAAATGAAGAGAAGAGAAATGTGCCCGTGTCCTATTCCTTGAACGTACATGTGCATAACCTGCATATTGATAGGTTTTTAGAATTCTGTTTTTTTACACCTGTGCATGTGCAAATGTTTTCGAGGGCACTTTTAGTGCATTGCATGTCGAACAGACACCGCACATACACTATGCCAAGGCGTGTAAATCGTTTGCGTCTAGCACACACATTAAGCACAATGATGCTGTTAACCCAGTACAGTTCTTTGAGACAAGCATGCATACCCTCATTCCGAAAGCTCTCCTGGTATCCATGAATGGACATGAGTTCTTGTCGTCCTACCACAACAAGGCCCAGTCAAAAATGTGCTAGTAAGTACAGTAGACGGGGCTTATAATAAGATTACGTTTAGAAGCAAAATCTGTATATTTCAGGCAATAACCAGTGGCAGCACTGTTGATGCTGGTGTATTCCACAGCCGTTCTTTAATAGCAAAAGATTGCCAGGCATATCTCTGATTAATTAGAAAAAGGTGTGCCTTGCACCAGATCACCTCCTGGTGTTACCACTGCAGTTCCTGGCAATAGCCAGAGATGTTTGTAATTGTACAGTGCAAAAGATTGTGAGATCACTTTTGGACACAATTGTTAGGTCTTGCCTACTAGACTGTGCATGCACCATCTTTTGCAAGATATGTTGTTTGCTTACAGTGGGCTTAGATCCAGTCAGTTGCTTACCATTGGTTGTCTTCACTGTCACACTCATTTGCTTCTGATTCGTTAGCTTTTGTGGGCCTTCCTTCCTCTTTATCCCTCTCCTGGAACATGAACCCGTTACTGTGCCCTTACCCTGCTCACTTTTTCAGGCACTGCTTATTACTTTTTGTTAATTCACTCTACAAAAGTGCACATATTTTCCAGGTGTCTCCCAAGTGTGCTTTTCTTCCTTTCTTCACGCTGCTTTCTTCACCAGTGTGCTTCTCAGACACCATCTCCAAGGTGCACTTGCCTGTGTGCTTCTACACCTTGCCAGATTCAAATGCTTTCTTTCGCCAATTTTCCCCTGCCATGTTCACTCCATGTTACTCTACCTTGCGCCTGTTTGCTCCCCCGCACCCTCTGTGTTGCTACCGGGCCCCCATGATGCTTCAGGCCCCACTGACCCCTTTCTTTTCTTCCACTCCACAGGCCATGTTTTTCACCTACTGACTTTGCCCTGTGTTGCTTCTACACCCCCTCCCTGTGTTGCTTCTGCTCACTCGCTTTCCCGAAAAGAAACCTACTTTCACACGTGTTTTCTTTTTATTTGCCGATCCGAGATGGGTGTGGTGAACGTACCTACAAAATAACATGGTCCCGAAATTGAGCCATGCTCTACAGCATCAGGGACACTGCACAGCATAGGAGAAAAACAAAACCTTGACAAAGCTAATGGATCCCATAGGCGAGATTGGTTGGCTTTGCCATTGCTTGTTTCTTACAACTACCAGCAAGATGAATACGACCGGTTTAATTCCCAGACTCGCTGCAGCTGTCTTGAACTTACTGGTACAGTGTCTGTGATGTAACCTTCATGGGCACGCCTCTAAGCCAAGTTGTGAAGCACAGTGCTGTCCCTGTCCTACGACCAGGAACTGAAGAATTTAGACTTTTAAAGCCTTTGTTTCAGCCAGCTCCCTAATAACAAGCATTTACAATGCAATGGTTTCGCCTTTTGAAAAGTTTGAGCTATTGGCACTGTAAATGACAAAATTTGTATTTATGTGTTGGTCTTCACAACAGATAAATAAATGGCATTGTCATTTACAATGCCAATAGTTTAATCTCTGGCAATGCCACACAAAAACACACATACAGACACACAGACCCACACACCAACAGAGCCCCCCCCCAACACACACACACAGAGCCACACACAAACGCACAGACCTACACACACAGACCCACACACAGAGAGAGCCACACACGGAGCCACACAGACCTACACACACAGACCTACACACACAGACCTACACACACAGACCTACACACACAGACCTACACACACAGACCCACACACACAGACCCACACACACAGACCCACACACACAGACCCACACACACAGACCCACACACACAGACCCACACACACAGACCCACACACACAGACCCACACACACAGACCCACACACACAGACCCACACACACAGACCCACACACACAGACCCACACACACAGACCCACACACACAGACCCACACACACAGACCCACACACACAGACCCACACACACAGACCCACACACACAGACCCACACACACAGACCCACACACACAGACCCACACACACAGACCCACACACAGAGAGAGCCACACACAGAGAGAGCCACACACAGAGAGAGCCACACACAGAGAGAGCCACACACAGAGAGAGCCACACACAGAGAGAGCCACACACAGAGAGAGCCACACACAGAGAGAGCCACACACAGAGAGAGCCACACACAGAGAGAGCCACACACAGAGAGAGCCACACACAGAGCCACCCAGAGCCACACACACCCACCCACCCCGAGCCACACACACCCACCCACCCAGAGCCACACACACCCACCCACCCAGAGCCACACACCCACCCACCCAGAGCCACACACACCCACCCACCCAGAGCCACACACACCCACCCACCCAGAGCCACACACACCCACCCACCCAGAGCCACACACACCCACCTACCCAGAGCCACACACACCCACCCACCCACCCAGAGCCACACACACCCACCCACCCAGAGCCACACACACCCACCCACCCAGAGCCACACACACCCACCCACCCAGAGCCACACACACCCACCCACCCAGAGCCACACACACACACCCACCCAGAGCCACACACACACACCCACCCAGAGCCACACACACACACCCACCCAGAGCCACACACACACACCCACCCAGAGCCACACACACACACCCACCCAGAGCCACACACACACACCCACCCAGAGCCACACACACACCCACCCAGAGCCACACACACACACCCACCCAGAGCCACACACACACACCCACCCAGAGCTACACACACACACCCACCCAGAGCTACACACACCCAGGAGAGCAAGCACAGCGAGGGGGCAGGGAAGCAAGCACAGCCAGGGGGCAGGGGAGCAAGCACAGCCAGGGGGCAGGGGAGCAAGCACAGCCAGGGGGCAGGGGAGCAAGCACAGCCAGGGGGCAGGGGAGCAAGCACAGCGAGGGGGCAGGGGAGCAAGCACAGCCAGGTGGCAGGGGAGCAAGCACAGCCAGGGAATGGGAACCAGGGGGCGGGGAGCAAGCACAGCCAGGGGTCAGGGAAGCAAGCACAGCCAGGGGTCAGGGAAGCAAGCACAGCCAGGGGGGCAGCGAAACAATCTTTTGGAGGGGCTAGATATTAAATTATAAATTACGCTATAGTTTGCTGTGTACAGTGCGCTCATTTATTCTTGGGAAGATACAACAGTGTTGTCAATATCCCCAATCCCCCTTTTAAGATGAGTGCTGTTAACCTGGTCCCTAAAAGGTGCCCACAACCTCTCCTTGTGGTGGACCCAAATGGCAGCTTTGCTTTTGGTTATCACCCTCACCCACTGTAGAGAACCCTACATCTCCACTTGTGTCTGAGCCCCCCCCTGAGGGGGCACTGTGAAGGGAATCTAGCGAAGTGCGATGAGTCAATTGAGCGGGAAGAGCGGACCAGTCAGGTGCCGTGGTGCTCAGTGTCCAGGCTGCAGCATCTCTCTGCTCCGCTCCCACGTGCACCCCTCCCCCCTCCTTCATGTGTCTCCTCCAGCAGAGCTCGGGCTCTCACAGGCGCGGAGGCTGCAGTCTCTCACAGGTGCCTCTTCGTCCTATGGTGGCCGCTCCTCCCAGAGACTACCGGAAGCTGCCCCTCCTCTACCTGCAGCTAAGCGCCCCGGACCACGAGCCTCTCTACTGAGAGCTCCTGCAGAAGGTGGCCGAGCCGGACTGCCTCTCAGAAGCACCTCCGAGACAGGTAACCCTGCCTTCATATTTGGGGCTCTGAAACTTGCTGGGTAGTTTATTTGACTTTATTCCCCCCTCCCAAAACGCACTGTATACTATGCTGTGCTATTTCGGAATTGCCCTTGAAATAGGCATGTTGTATAAAGATCTTTATGGCAAGGGCACTAGACCATTGAGGGCTTTTATGTGCTTGGAACCTGTGACCAGAGGGTTAAATGCATATGTCGGGTGCGGGCACAATGACCGTTTCAGCTACCTTCCTGGGTCGGGAACCGTTAACCTGAGTGTTACACACACATACATTCATACATTCATACATCTCAGTAGTAGGCACTCCAACCCTATGTGCTATTTTCTAGTGATTGGAACTTGTGGCCCGAGGGTTGCACATACATCTGGTCAATACTTGTATAGGCATTTATATAGCGCACTACTTACCCGTAGGGTCCCAAGGCGCTTCGACCGCTGCGAAACCCTTCCTGGCTTCCCTGAGAGATTGTCCCTTAATGGGTATCTCCAGGGTGAGACCAGGCATCCCCGGCGGTCTGGTGGGGCCGTTAGTGAAGATGAGACAAGCTAATGCCCAGAGTTGCCGAGTGTGATAGCTGATCAGAGTGGGCACCGAGGCGAGAGAATTATCGAGTCCGCTGACCCTGGTCCAGAAACCTGCCGCGCCGGGAATCGAACCCTGGTCCCAGGCCGTCCTCTGCTCTCGGGTCTGCCGCCTCTAACCAGTGAGCCACACTACTTCACTCCAGCTGTGTTGCTGTTATTGAGCGACTGACCGAGAGCTAGACACATACCTCAGCAGTAGCCGCGTGCACCCCCTGAGCTATCGTGCTGGGGGGAAGGCCAGGGGCCCATAATGGAAGACATCGACAACCGAAGCCCTACAACTCAACAGTCTCTCATTTGGAGGGCCGAATCCAGGTTTTCAGTCGGATGTCCCCTGCTCATAAGTGACAACCTTTCAGTTTTGACTGTCGGGTGTTCTCAAGTAGAGGTCAGACTGGGTCAGCATCTTCTTTATGCCCAAGAATACGTCAGCACGGATCTGGGGTTCCACAGCTCGAGAATAACGTGGACGCAGAGAGTGATAGGGGAGGTGATCTGGTCTAAGAGCGAAAGTTACCCGCTTTAGGTCTGCTCCAATCTCAGCTCCGCACTTGGGCTAAAACGATGCGATTTATTCGTGGCGAATCCCTTAAACTCCGTATGTTTAAATCTTTAAAATGTGATGAATCTCCGCATATTAACAGTGCTTGTCTAATTCCAATGAGACGATGAACACGACCTGGTATGCCCTCAGAACGGCTCCTTAATATTACAGGCAGACATTGAGGCAGAGGCGTCACCATATGGCCATCTTCAGCTTGCAGTGTTTACGGCATCGGGACCGGCTGCGGCTCGGGAGGTGGGGATCTGCTGTGGGAGGGGAGAGGGAGGCGGGGAGAGCGGAGGAGCAGATATTTATCGGAAAACTCATTTAACACAAATATTTTTCTGTTTGCTAATTGCTTTGCTAATAATTGCTGCTTTGCTAATTGTAAATCCAATAAAAAAGATTAGCACAAGAGCAGCAGCCGGGAGCCCGGCCGGAGACGAGGGAGGCGGGGATCTGCTGTGGGAGGGGAGAGGGAGGCGGGGAGAGCGGAGGCCGTGTTAGATAAATAAAACAAGGCTTGAAACGCATGAGGGCAAGCTACCGATTAAGGCACCGGTTTCTTAGTTCACTGGTGCAGGTACGCACGCATTCCTTGCAAAGCAAGATCCAGGGTAAAATATGACACACTGACAGCGGGAGGGGGGGCGGGAACGGGCACAGGACGGGGGGTGGGGGTTGGGAACGGCGCACGGACTGCGGGGGGGGGGCGGAACGGCACAGACAACATGAGACGCAGCAAGCACTTACCAGAGGAAGACTTCTTCCGGCGGAGGTCGGCCTCGGAATGACAAAAGCAAACACGGATGACAAAAAAAAAAGAAACCCCGCCCACCGCCCGATGACTACACAGAGGGAACGCCCATGGAAAAAATCTCGGGAACGCCCCCGAATCTGTTCCGTGAATGACGGACAGATCTCTGTTCCAATGGCTAGCCTCCATTTATGGAGCTACCCAATGGAACAGAGGGGCGTATTCAAGTGTCCTTACTGAAATCTAGAGATTTCTCCTGGGGGCGGAGCTAACGCTCCGTGCCCCAGGCGAAACCTAAAAAAAACGCTCCCTCTTCACACAAGGACTTCGCGACAGAGAAGAGGTGTGTGACTTCTAACTCGAGGACCCCGTGTTTTCGTCTTCAGGACCCGCCATGGAGAAGAGAGGTTATCCCTCAGGATCCCTTAACTCACATGTTCAGATAGCAGAGTTAGCTCTTATGTTACACAGATCATAATGGCTGCAAACGGAGAGCTAGCTATTGCAGAGCTGCTAGAATTATAAGATGGGAGAGTAGACCCCCATAATGCAGCAGGGTTGACTAAATCATAAATTATGCGACAAGACCGGCAAATTATGTGGCGTAATGCGGCGCATTTTATGTTGCATTACTTCAGTATGTTGTCACGTGTACACGTGTTAATATTGTGTGGGAAAAGCTTTTGCCTCATTACCGCCAGTATATCACCCAAATACAGCAATAAGTAACTAAAAGGGGACCAGTCACGCTTTGCAAAGGGTCTTCCACTTTCTCACAATACGGGCTGCTGTATATTAAGTTACTTTTCATCTGTTTGATCTAGAAACATTTTTTGGGATTAAAATGTACAAATTATGTAGCAGATGATAGGTTATGTGGAATTACATAATTGTGAGGGAAATGGTGCAGTATTGTATAATTCCAGTGGCCTTGCTCTTAGCATATAGATGTCACAAGTCCAACTGCTCACTTAGAGCATTTCTCTAGTCAGTGATTCCCAAACCGTGGGGTTCTGAGACGATTTTTGGTGGGTTGTGAAAGTCCAAGGAATAGATAAAGGTGCTTATAAATGCTGTATTTATCCGCTTCACTGACAAAGGTCAAATGCCAGGCTACGTCTTCTAGACAAATTGTTGCTTATGTTTTTTTACATGGGTCTAGTGTTTATAAACGCCTCTCAATTTGCAGTCAGAGATATGTAAAGTTAATTACGTGACCATCTTGCTGAGGTACAGAGACTGTGAAAGGAAAGGTTGTCATTTTTCATAGTGCAGAGCAAAATGTAAATGAACTGTACATATTCAGTAGTTCCAAAAGCAAAAGTGAAGCACATTCTGTGTAATTCTGAAATGTGGTGGAAACAAATATTTTAGTTGAATCAAAACAAATCAAGACACGTTTTCTTGGTGATGGCGCATGATATACAGTGAACCCCGATTTCCACAAATTAGCATTTGTGTTCAGTATAGTTTTATTAGTAAAACTGCATGTCTGTACTAATGTAGTGACCATTCCAATGGGAAATGTGCTTTCTGAAAATGACAGTGGCTTGTACACCATGCTTTTGTTACATCACACTCCTCATGTCCACTAAAGCTAGAAGGATATCGACAGTTTGTCATGCTTAAAGGTGGGTCTTGGTTTTAAGAAGTTGGGGAAACAGTGCCCTAGCTGCAAACACCTTACAAACCTCGACTGCGCGGCCATCCTTCAGGTTACAGAAACGACAACCGAGCTTTCACTTTGTTACACTAATTTTACAGACGAAGAAGGCAGGCTTGTCCATTTTACAGACTGAGACCGCAGAACTATCTTTCAGTTATATGGATCACACAGCCAAAGATGGCGGAGCTGTCCCTCAGATTACACGGACTTTACAGGTTGAGGTATAGCACTACTCCCCCAGTTCTATAGATATTGCAGGTTTAGAGACCAAAGCTACCCTCAGGATATCAATATTTTACAGGCCCTTTGTGTAGGATTGACGATTAAGGGAGAATGTGCATTAACCCTGCCTCTGTCTGAAAGCAATGTCGCAGTTGTTGTGCTGTGCAACCCTTGCCCCTTGAGGCAAAGCGTGTCTGGGCAGAAGGCCGTGTGCAGAGTGGGCCGACTGAGGCCTGCGCGGGAATCCGAGGCTCGCGGGCGCAGTCTGAGGTGTGGGAAGCTGTCTGAGGGGCAGGACGTGGTTGGAGGGGAGAAACGGAGATGCCATTGTAGTGAGACCGACGAGGCATACACAGCCTCGAGGGGGCAGGTGAAGTACGGGCTTAGGAGCTAATGGGGTGTGCTGGGAAAAATTCGGGTCAAGGTGGGCAGCCCGGGGACGCTGGAGGCTGACTGAGGCGCCTTGGGGTTCATTCATGTAAAGAGCAGGAGGTGCGAGGGTCACCTGCGAAGGGAGGCTGTGGTCAAAAGAGCCATAGCGGGAAATCTGAGGAGACAGTAGGGGAGTCTGACAAAGCAGCGTGCTGTCCGAGGGCAGTGGGGTTCTGATGATGGAGAATGGGCTTGGAGAGGACAGGCTGGGCGTCCGGCGGGGCAGGGTTATAATAGGTAAGGGCGATCGGTCTGGCGAGGCAACGAGGGTCTGACTAAAGAATTGGTGGAGTCTGATCGGGCAGATGGTGGATCTGATGGTGCAGGACAGGTCAGAGAAGACAGACAGGTCAACGTGCATGAGGCGGCGGTCTGAATATGGGAGAAGGGTTTGGTGGGACAGGGAGAGGGGTATGAAGGCAGAGTGGGGGACGGGAGACCCTATCGGAGCCTGATGAGCCAGGCTGAGATATGAGGTGAGGCAGAATGAATTAAGGGAGAGTGAATTGAGATTGGATAGGTTAGAGGCTGTTGGGACAGAATGAATTAAGAGAAGGCAGAGTGAAATGAGACTGGACAGAGTTGGGGGGACTGAAAGAACAGAATGAGCTCAGAATGGCCAGGCAGGGCTGAGGGGTCAGTGCGGGGGTCTGCCGGACAGGGGGGGGGGGGGGCTGCGTTTCCAGAGGGCAGGTCCTCTCACCTCTCTTTGATGAGACCTCTCCGTTGTCCAAATCTCCTTAAGCCCGGATCCGATGCTGAATGACGCCTCCCCCACAACTGGGAATCTCAGAACCCCAAGACCCCGTTTTTGGGGAGCCCGGCCAGCGCCTTCACTTCTCTCAGCCCTGCTCCGTCCGAGCGTCCGGCTACAGATGCGGCCACGGAAGAATTGGACACCCCTCCGACACTTTCCCCAACATCCGCTGCAGGGCTCTGTGTTGATTAGGGTTGGCCCAGCAACCCCCACCCGCCACCCCGAGGGCAGGGGCATTAGCACACCAAAGCTAATGAAGCTTGTGGGGGGCAGGCTTTCGCCGCACACACAGGCTTGCAGCTGGAAGCGGCGGTATCTGATAGCGGAGAGTTTGTCTCGGAGGAGGGAGAAAGATTGGGGGGGGGGTTTATCAGATAGACTGGGTCCAGTTTCGTGCAAATTTGCAGGCCATGGGGCCTAAGGCAAGAGAATGTTCCCGTGGGGGAAGTTTACATAATGCCCACAACAAACAAAGCGGTGTCAGGAGGATGCCAGGACCTGACTGTGTCAGATAAGAGGCTTATTTACAACGGGAGCCCCACGGCTACACTTCAGGGAGCGCAACAGGGAAGAGTCCCTCTATGGACCCCAAGTGTGTATCATGTGGGCTGCCATGTCCAGGGAGGCCTCCAGAGCAACAGCCGGGAGCCCGGCCGGAGATGAGGGAGGCGGGGGATCTGCTGTGGGAGGGGAGAGGGAGGCGGATCTGCTGTGGGAGGGGAGAGGGAGGCGGGGAGAGCGGAGGCCGTGTTGCATCGGGATCAGCTGCGGCTCAGGAGGCGGGGATCTGCTGTGGGAGGGGAGAGGGAGGCGGGGATCTGCTGTAGGAGAGGAGAGGGAGGCGGGGAGAGCGGAGGCCGTGTTACAACGGCATCGGGATCAGCTGCGGCTCGGGAGGCGGGGATCTGCTGTGGGATGGGAGGGGGAGGCGGGGATCTGCTGTGGGAGGGAAGGGGGAGAGCGGAGGCCGTGTTACAACGGCATCGGGATCAGCTGCGGCTCGGGAGGCGGGGATCTGCTGTGGGAGGGGAGGGGGAGGCGGGGATCTGCTGTGGGAGGGAGGCGGGGAGAGCGGAGGCCGTGTTACAACGGCATCGGGATCAGCTGCGGCTCGGGAGGCGGGGATCTGCTGTGGGAGGGGAGAGGGAGGCGGGGAGAGCGGAGGCCGTGTTACAACGGCATCGGGACCGGCTGCGGCTCGGGAGGCGGGGATCTGCTGTGGGAGGGGAGAGGGAGGCGGGGATCTGCTGTGGGAGGCGGGGAGAGCGGAGGCCGTGTTGCATCGGGATCAACTGCGGCTCGGGAGGCGGGGATCTGCTGTGGGAGGGGAGGGGGAGGCGGGGATCTGCTGTGGGAGGGAAGGGGGAGAGCGGAGGCCGTGCAGATTCGGGGACGTTCCCGGCTTTTGGCTGACGTAGCCAAAAATTCTCGAACGCCCCCGAATCTGGTCCGGCCATGACGGACGCCTCTCTGTTCGAATGGCTAGCCTCCATTTATGGAGCTAGCCAATGAAACAGAGGGGCGTATTCAAGGCACCCATACTGGAAACTACAGATTTCTCTGGGGGCGGAGCTAAAAGCTCCGTGCCCCAGGCGAAACCTAAAAAAACGGACTCGACACTTTTTACTTTTTATTCGAAATTGGTTCTGAAACAATATTTGTCGGAATTCGGAAGCAAACGTCCTAGTTTGCTTGTGACCCTTCTTTGCTTTTTAGGATTGCCAATGACCTTCCTTCCTACATCTTGCGTAGGCTGTTGAAAACTGATCTGTCTGCACGTGTGATCGTGCAACACTCGAGACCACTACTGTACTTTTTACTGTTTTTGCCAATCCAGTTTGATTCTATACTTACCTTGTTAACTCTTTTAAAGGGCCTGTGGTTGGAATCTGTAGGTTGATAGTTTATTTTACTCCCTCAGAGCATTTTCTGCCCCTGTGGGGAAGTGGGAATCAAAATTGAGATAATTTTGATGATGTACTGCATAGTCCATCCTCTAAACTGGTATTTTAATTAACCTGGTCTTATTCTGTGACTCTAATAAGATACATAATATGTTGTAATTAATGTAATTTAATAGTAACCTTGCTTTCTATGAATTTTAGTTTAAATGACGTTACATTTGATATTTGATTCCCTAATGTGACATGTTTTATGTTTATAACAAAGTTATAATAATACACTTGGACAGACAAGAGCTCCCATCATCCTTCCCCCATCTTCTTTCCACATCTGGAAGACCCTTGGCTGCAGATCCTTTCTTGTTAACCACATCTGATGTGACATTCACAGTTGTGCCAAGCATCTGTGGCTGGATGGACAAGGTACATCCTCTGCTGTTGTGGGAATGCAGGCAGGATGCTGGGAACTAAGGTTTTTAAATCCACTGTTTCAACAAGTGCCCATTAAACCTACACATAAAATATTTCAACATGATGTGTGGTAATTATTAGAATGACGTCCAACCCAAAATAGATTACTCCAGGGTCGGATTGCCGCACCAGGGAAGTGCCATCCTGCCCTAAAAAGACCATAGCCTGCGGTTTACTTTTTGTAATTTTACCCTTTCTTTCTTTACCATGTGGCAACCATGCTTGTTGTCATGCTATCTGTAAATGTAGAATATTAGAACCCAGACCAGATGAGTAGATCTGCTAATGTCTTAATTCAACTCTTTGGATTTTCTCTTACGGTAAGTCATAGTTTGCATATAGTGACATATTAGTAGTTAAGTGTTAATCCTATAGTGGACCGAAACTACTGTTTTTGGCCGCAATAGATTTAGAACTTGTGTGGTTTCATCATACCTAGGATTACTGGTGCGCAAAGCCCAAGTACAGTCCACCTATCAAAAGCAGGTGAAATACATACCTGTTAAATAGTCTGGTAATGAGGGAAAACATGCGAAACATATTTGGTAATGTTGCACCTGACATGTTGATGTTGTCCATTCTGGACCAAAAACATGTGATTGCGCTCTAATGGCGTGGTGTGGGTTTACAATTGCACCATTATGGTGTAATTTGTAATGGGACCTAGAGTTGTGCTGACCCCAACAAGCTGCTACGCTTTGGTGTGTGTCAAGAGAAAGACTACATGCTTTCATATGATAACTAAGGGCACTGCGCACATCGGCAAAAACACCTGTACGATAGAATTTTATAAATGATAGCGTGAAGTTTTCTTCTCCTTTTTTTAGTCTCTTCTTTTTTTAGTCTCTTGGCGTATTCGCTCAAGAAAGCTTGAGCTGTATTTCATGGAGGTTCATACAGTTCAAATCTCACATCCCTCAAATCATCTAATGTGATGTTTAGTACTCTGTCCACGTATTATGACCATTCAGGTGCTGAATATCTTAGACAAGGAACTGTTGTCCTCTTTGATCTACTTCGAGGTGGTTGATTTTGTTCTTTATCACTTTTATCAATTGATTCAGTCTCTTCAGGTGTAGTTGCTGGTATTCAATCAACTAATGTACTCTTTAATCTTTCCTGTCGATAATTCTGTGGCCATTAAGCTCTTTGGGTGACCGTCCTTATTCCAGTGCTTGTTCCTCCACCTGGATCTTCTAGCTGTACTGCTGAAATATCAGTAGTGTTTTCGTCTTAAAGAATAGTCCCTTATTCTGTTTCATTGGAGACTTTGATACCACTTTAGTTAACGTCAAGCACTTGAATTTGTTCTGCAAAGTCTGAAACTTCACCCCTTTTTTCCCCTCTGGCTGCTGTTGTGTAAACAGTACCACTGGTGTTGGTGCCGTCCCCAATGACAGTCGTTCATGATCGAAGACCACAATTCTGGGTTTTTCACTTTCTAGGCGTGAGAGGCATAGGCAGAATTCAGGACTCCAGCGCACTTATCACCAGTATATTTGAAAGGGGCCTTTCCATCTCTGTTCTAAACAGGTCTTCCGAGTGTGCTTCTTGATTACAACCTAATCACCAGGATTGAGGTTGTAGCACTGTTCTTGGTGAGGATCTCTTCTAGCAGCTGTAACCTCGTAAGAGACCGAACAGACCACATCACCCAATCCTTTGTAGTAATCGTTTATCATATCATCTGTGATGTTCAAAATTGTATTTACAGGTACAGCAGGTAACCTCATTGTCCTCTCCGTGATACTCTCAGTGGCGATAAACCAGTCTCTCTGTCTGGGATACTCCGAATACACATCAGTAACAAATGCAGTGCATCTGGCCATTTCAGTGATGTTGAAGCACAACCATTTGCTAACCTTAGATTTAATGATTCCTGTGAGCTGTTCAACTTTCCCAGAAGCAAAGAGTCCAAAATAAAATTTCCAGTGCAGGTTCAACTTGTGACTTATTGGAATGGGCTCCAGCTCCATGCCTAAATGTTCTTCTAAGCGACAGATATTTGCCATAATTTTTTAATGGCAGCTAAATCATTTCAAAAGGCTTTATTCGGTTTATGCAGCAACCATAAAAGCAAACACATGATTTTAAAACACACGTAAAAACATCCAATAGGTATTACAGTCCAATTAATAATAGTGCATAATACATTTCGTAGCATCAATTTGTTAATAACCGTACCCAATGCATAAGAGGTCCAAGTAATTAACAAGTATAATAGATTTCCTAGCAGCAATTGATTTTAGAATAGAAGTAGCTAAATCAGATCAGTTGACATTTAAATGCATCAATCTTTATATTCTGTCAATGACCGTTTTGGATTCATTTAGAAAACCTATATTCTCATAAAGTGAGAAGTAAATTATTTGCGAATATTAAATTAGAAAATCAGATAAATCTGTTTACAGAAATATCTCAAGAAAAACAATATGGCTAGAATCAAATAATAATGCAAAACGAAAAGCATGTTCCATAAAGGATAATTTTTAAAGCTTCTATTTATAAAAAGGGAAATCTAACAGCGTCCTGCCGGTGCATATGGCTGCCTGATGCGTTTTTGCACAACTTTCCTACTTGTTATGGTACAGTATGTATTCACGTTAATGTCTAAGACAAATTATCAGGTTTGTTAATTAGTTTTTATTTCAAATGTCACCTTTTACACAGTTGAGTTCTGGCGGCATTGCCAACAGCCACAGTAAAAGGCAGGTCACAAAACATGTTTAGAGTTTAAACAAGAAAAACAGTAACAAACTTTTCCTTCTTATATTTTTTCTAAAAAGAAAGTGACCAGCAGAAAAGAGATGCTTATGGTGTTGGTGCGTGGGTTCGGGTTTGAAATAAATTGCTTATAATAAAAGCATTCAGTCTAACTCGGGAATGGTCAGGCCGATGGGCCTTTGCCGTTGTAGCGTGAAGAGAAAATCTAATCTCTCATCACTTTTAACGCCATAATCAATATTCAGTGTGAGTCAATGAAGAGAGTTTGGTAAAGTTTAAAGGGTTTTTATCTCAAACCATTTAGCAAGTTTTTTTCTTTTTTAAAACCTATTTTATTGAATGAACACAACCCAGCACATTGTTAAGCATTACACCATACATCTCCATGTCTTAGCGATACACGTCACCCACCCAAAGGTAGAACACGGCCAATATATAACTGCCAGGGACATCCATTGGGATATCCTGTGGTGCGGGTAGAAAGTTCAGCCATTCAATCAGTACTGTGTCCACAGTCTGTGAAGCTAACACTTTTCAGAGAACCAAATTAACAGAACACTCGCAGAACCAGAAACCTCCCTTCCCACCCCCACCCCCTGAAGGCTCAGTAACGCAGAAAATATACAACATTGCACATCTTTGACCTCAGCAAATCCCCTCTGGTGTCATCGAAAGAACCACATATCCGCCTCGGTCGAGACCATAACCACACTACATTGCCCGTCATATATGCTCTTATTAAAACAAACTTCCACTGAATATAACTCTTGTGGGGAATCGCTCGATACGTGCAGGGCTCTGCACTCCAGAGACCTCTGCTGCAGCCCTATAACGAGCACAGGGCACATAACCATTGTAGATATAGTCCATACCACCAGGGAGCTGAATCTAATGAGCCACTAACAAACGGTACCACCCCCCCAGCTTGTGCAACTTTCCACTGGGTTCAAGTCACAGAGTAGCTTAGTCATAAGGCAAGAAAAGTAAACGAGCACAAAGAAAGATACACAGGTCCCGCCTACCCCCCACCACCCCCTCCCGCCTAATCCAAGCCCCTACATGTAGGTTCCCCAGGGAGATCAGCAGGTGCAGCCGGAACATCCAACCACAGTCCTCTATAATCTGCCCACCTCTTCCATATTCTATAATGTTTACGTGGGCAGCCATGGGCCAGGAAGATGGGCTGTTCCAGCCCCATATTAAAGTTGAGGCCATTTTTCCACGCGGACAGTGGCGGAGCCTGGGCGTCCTTCCATCTCCTAGCTATATCATGCTTCGCTAAGGTAAGCTCTAGGAGCAGCAAATGGTGCTTATAGGAATTTCCCCCAAACCCCTCCATTACATGTGGAAGAGCGAGAGGCGGAGTACGCAAGAGCGTCCACCCCAGAACTTCAGACCGGCACGTGAATACCCCCCACCAGAAGCGGTCTAAAACAGAGCATGACCACACTGTATGTAAGAACGTGCCCTCCTCCCGACCACACTGAAGGCATTCTGGGGAAGCCACCATGCCCGCCCGCCACAGCCGGACCCTTGTAAAGTCGACTTGATGTAAATATTTAAACTGAATAAGCCGTAGACTCATGGCTGTTGCTGCCCCCCCCCCCCCGCGGAGCAGCCAGGGCCTCCCTCCAATCCTCCTCTTCCAAAGTGCCCACATCCTCCTCCCAAGTCCCTCAGCCCCTCCAAGGTCGGAGCACTGTGCGTGACTAGTGATTGATAGATCTTTGAGATCTTCTTGGTCTTTAGGTCTCCCATAAAGACTTTGGCCTCCAGGGGGCTAAACTCCGGAAGTGTGGCAATACCCGCCAGACTGGGGGACAGCGCATGACTGAGCTGCAGATAGTGGAAAAACTGGGCTCTAGGCATGTAAAACTCCTTCTGAAGCTCCGTAAAGGACTTGAGTCCCATGCCTCACCACATCACCCAGGGTTGAGACCCCTATGGCATCCCATCCCTTAAAGCCTTGCAGGGCCGCGAGCCCTGGTAGGCGCCCATTATGCCACAGCGGGGTCTCCCTCGTCCGAGTATTCCACTACCCCATGGGCTTTAAGGACTGTCTCCAGATGCGGAAGACCAGCCGTGTAGCCGGCGGCAGCAACGGTGCCGAGTATAGAGTGGTGTGTGGATCCATCAGTTGGCGCTCCAATGCGTATGCCAGGTCCTCTGTCCCCGTACTACCAGTCCTTCAGCACAATGAGGTGGGAGGCCTGGTAGTAGGAGAGGACATCTGAGGTCGCCAGCCCTCCGCAATAGGTGGAGAGAAAGCACTTGCGAATTGCCACACGTACCACTCCGCCCCCCCCTCCCCCCCCCCCCCCCCCCCGCCCCCCCCCCCCCCGGAACTGCCCTAGCGCTGAGTTCACTTGCTGAAACCATTTAGGCGCTTTCGGGTAGGGGTGGTGCTGCAGCTGGTACAACATCCGGGGAAGCGTGACCTTTTAAAGATCGCTGACCGGCCACAGATGGTTAGCGGCATCCGCAACCAGAGCTTCATGTCTGCACAAGCTCGTTCCCACACCGGTGCCAGATTCCTCTCCCATGCCACTTCTGGCTTGTCCGATAGGAACACCCCCAGATTCTTAAGGCCTCCATTGGCCAGCTGCAGCCCGGAGGCCCAGGATCCCACAATTCCGGGGTCTCCCAGTATCCACAGAGTGGACTTCCGGGGGTTCATGTACAACCCGGAGGACTCCCTGAAAATGCGCATAATCTCCAAGATCCTCGGTCCCGACTTGTCCAGCTCTGTCAAAAAGAAGAGGACATAGTCGGCGTATAGCGCAATCCTGTCTGAAATACCAGGTGCCCAGTCCAGCCCTTTCAGCTGCGCATCCATGCGCACCCAAGCTGCCAGCGGCTCCATCACTAAGGCAAATAGATATGGCAGCAGGGGACAGCCCTTCCTAGTGCCTCGCCTCACCGAGAAGCTAGATGATGCAGCCCCGGCCACCTTTACCGATGCCGTCAGATCTGTATATAAAAGGAGGATATATGACAGAAACCGGGGGCTGAAATTGAGTCTGCGCAGTAGGGCGAACAGGTAGACCCAACTGAGGAAATCGAACGGCCGGTCCATGTCCGCTAATAGGAAAGCCGCAGGGACCCCGATCCTCCGGACCGCTGCCAAAGCCACATGCGCCCTCCGAATATTATGCCGGGTCGCCCGCTGGGGCATGAAGCCCGCCTGGTCTGGGTGCACTAAGGCTGAAATATGCGGCAATAGGCGATTTGCCAATGCCCTGGCCAGCACTTTGGCTTCCACATTCAAGAGGGAGATAGGGCGGTACGAGGCATGCTGCTCCGGGGGCCCGCCCGGCTTTTGGAACACAACCACCTCTGCATGCCGCCAGTCCGGGGAAACCTGCCCACCTCCCTGGACTCCTCCACCACAGCTCGATAGTGTGGGGCTAGCTGGAGAAAGTACCTCCTAAAGAATTCACTTGGGAACCCATTGGGACCAGCCGCCTTTCCCGCATTGAGCTCCCCCAGGGCTCCGCCGAGTTCCTCATCCGAAAAGGGGAGTTCCAATTGTTGTCGTGTCTCGTCAGACTCCGCCTTGGGTGGAAAGTCTGCAATAATTCTAACCACCCATTCCTCCGCGATGCACTCCTGAGGAGCATATATGGCAGCGTAATAATTGGCAAAGCTGTCTGCTATGGCCTGGGGATTGACTAGTGGCGCTCCGCTCTCGAGCACTCCCGGAAGGGCCTGGGGACTAAGGGTACCCTGACACAGCCTATGTAGCATTTTACCGGATTTATCGCCCCACTAGCAAATTCTGCTGCGCGTCGCCAGCCATACTGGTCTCTCTTCCTCCAGGAGGAGGGTTGCGTAGGACTGTTGTTTCTGAAGCTGGCGTCTCACCCCTCTATCTCCATCTGCCTCCTTACTCTGACGTTCCAGCTGTTCTATCTCTGCTTCTGCCCGGACCAGTTCCTCTCGATGCTGCCGACGAGCCGCCGCACACCAGGCTATGTCTACACCCCGGAGGGTGGGCTTCATGGCTTCCCAGACCGTTGCTGCAGCAGACACTGAGCCCACGTTCGTGGTCAGGAAGTCGTCGATCGCCTCCCTCATGCGGGTATCATATCCTTCGTTCAACAAGTGCCATACCGAGAGGGGCCATCGGAATGGCGACCGCCTCCCACCCAGTTGCAGCACCACATAGATTGAGGAGTGGTCGGACAACCCCCGCGGGTGAATACCAGTCGACACCACCCTTGAGGCCATCCCTCTTGGGACAAATAGGTAGTCCAACCTAGAGAAGGACGCATGGACCGACGAAAGGTAAGTGAACTCCCTCCCATTACCATGATAGAGCCGCCACGTGTCCACCCAATCAAGGCTGGAGGCCAGCGAGTGTAGCTTCGTGGGTTGAGTGCCCCCCGACCCTCTCTTGTCCTGTCTGTCCCGGGGTAGGTCCATAACATCATTCCAGCCCCCCCCCCTATAACCGACACCCCCTCAGGCATGTCGGACCATAGTGTCAACAACCGCTCCACCAGATGCTCCTGCAGAGGAGGTGGGGCGTAGACACAGCCCAACACTATCGGAACTTCCCCCATGGCTCCCCGGAAAAAAACATAGCGCCCCAGCCCATCTAGCCACTGTTGTGCATGCACATAAGGGATATAAAAATTGCAACCCCCCTGGACCCCTGCATGAAGCCTGCATGAAATATCTATTGGTAGCCATAACGCTGTAAACAGAGAACCTTAGAGCCCAGCAGGTGGGTTTCCTGCAAGAGGAGAAGGTCAGCCCCAACCCTCCTGGCCTGGCGCAGCACTGCTCCCCGTTTGATTTTGTCAAGAATCCCTCGGACATTCCAACTGACAATGCGGAGGGTGCCCATGGACCCTGGGACAGTCATCAGCTCGCTAGCCAACGAAGTGTGAGCAATCTTTCGGCCCTATCCTTTAGACCAGGTGAAGTGCGGACCCTCCATGTGAAACCCTATACGGAATCGCAAGTCAACCCCAAAACCAAACCGCCCAGACCCGCAACTACCCCCCTTCCCCACCCCATACCTCAAAGAACTTTGAAGTACCTGTCGCGGTGAGGCTGGAACCGAGCCCCCAACGGGGGGGGGGGGACCCGGGCCCATCCCACCAATGGATCACTAACTTACCACCCATGACAGTCCAACCTGCTGCCTACAAGTGTTGAGTAAGTAGGGTTCGAGCCCACACAGTAGCTCCCTCGATAGAACAACATAAAAGGTCATGAGGACTCTTCAGCATGTTGTCTGCTTGCCGGGCCGGATGAGCCAGTATTCTGTAATTGTGACGTCTCATCTCCCACCATCGCCGGACTGCAGGACAGCGACTGCCTCTGGGATCTTGATCTCCTGCTGCCTCGCCTGCGAGGTCTCTGCAAGCCCTTCTGCGCCCCCTCGCTCAACAAAGAGTCAGAGTGCCGGCCAGGTGGCGTGCAGACCCTCACGCGCACGATTTCATCCGTCCATTTGAACACCTCCGGGGAGTTGAAGAACATGGTGTGGGTCTGAAAGACCGCACGGAGGCGTGCCGGGTAGAGCAGGGCGTATAGCTACTTGAGCTCCCGCAGCCGGGCCTTTGCCGCTAGGAAGGACTGGCGCTGCTGCTGCACAAGGCGCGTATAATCGGGGAACACCATAATCCGATTTTCATAAAGCTGGGGTTCTTTGGCTCGAGCCTGCTTCAGGATTGTGTCCTGATCCAGGTAATTCAGAAGCCTTGCAATGACTGGGCGGGGCCGGGCTCCCACCAGCGGCTTCTGAACTAGCGCCCTGTGGGTCCGCTTGATCACAAAGCATCGGGATATGGCGTCCGGAGGGAACCAGCCCGCCAGCCACTGCATGAGGAACCGCTCCATGTTGCCAGATTCACATCCCTCCGGAAAACCCACAAAGCGCAGGTTGTTGCGCCTGGCCCTCCCTTCTGCGTCCTCAACCCACAGCGCCAGGCCCCTCTGTGTACTCTCCAGCTTCGCCACCTTCTGTTTGAGGATAGTAACATCGTCCTCCACACCCGACACCCGCTCATCTGCCTCCGTTATGCAGGACACTGCATTGCGCAGATCCTGCCGCAGCAGCATCACATCAGACCCAACGCGCCTATCTTAGCGTCCAGCATGTCTCTTGATTGGGTGATTGCCGTCAGCAGCGCTGCGTTGTCTGGCGGGGCCTCCTGCGTGTGGCCAGCTGCACTGCCTGCCGTCCCCGGGCCAGTGAACTTGTCAATGGGTCCATGTGTGGCTGGGACACTGCCTCCTTTGCCCCTCGTCATGGCGAGTGGCCGCCGACACCCCGCCCAGGCCCCCGGGGGCGGACCGATCACCAAGACGAGTGCCCACTACAGTCCAGGGCCACCGTAGGTCACAACACCCCCGATCCAGTGGCCAGCGCCTCCAAGACCTAGCGCAGGAGCTTGTCACGGGCAGGGCGGTCCCCAGCGAGTAGAAGCTGTCGTCTGGTAGGGAGGGCGGGGGATCCGCGCGCCACTGCCACCTCTATGGCCACCCCCTCAGCATGGCCACCAGTTACTGCAAGACTGCGCCCCCTCCGGATCGTACTCCTCACCGCTCAGCCGTATGTGCCCCGCAGGAGCAGCTGTCCCCAGCAGCTCTCCACGTGTCGCCGCCAATACCTCCGGGGGGAATGGGCCCCTTCTCACCCGGGCCCCAGTGCGAACACCAAGCTGTGCCACCCGAAGGTGGGCTGCCCTGTCTGCCCGGGCAGCGCCCACCACACCTTGGCGCACCAACGTGTGCCGATCCGGCCACCGAGCACGACACCGGCCAATGGGGGCGGATCATGACTGAAGGGGAAGGAGCCCCCACTCTCCACTCCTGGCAAAGCGGCAACCACCGCCGTGGAGATCAGAGTTGAGGCCGCGGCACTCAGAACTGTCTCCTCCGCCGGCACTTCATGAATGCAGGGCCCGGCACCAGGACGTGGGTCGGAGTGCTCCCCCCACTGGCCCCTCGCCTGGGGAACGGTTCCCCGGTTAGTCCGGGGCTAGCCTGCCCCTTGCTGAAGTCCACCACCGCCGCCAGTCACCAGCAGCTGGCCCTCCGCTGTCGGCTGGCTGCCGCCTGCCGCATCCTCCCGGGCCTCCCTCACGGCACTCCCCGTCTTCTAGGCCACAGCCCTCTGGTGCTGCCGCGCCGGCCTGCAGACTCGCCGTCCAGATCGGGCACCGGACCGTCGCCGCCGGGGTCAGAAGTTAAATTGCCCCCTCCAGGACCACATTCGCGTCCGAGGGAGCCAGGATAGTTAGAGGATCACTGTTGGGCTGGATGGAGCTCTCTAGCACACGTCCGCCATGATAGCCAGGTAAGCCACGCCCCCAATTTAGCAAGTTTTATCTTTATTCAGATAGCTTTATTTCATGATCCATGTCAAACCAGGTTAGTATCAATATATCGCATAAATCATTAACAAGCGTGTTTTCTAATGAATTAATGCCTCTTCTAACTATATGAAAAATTAGTCAATTAGAAGCCCCAAAGAGTTCTATTTCGAGAGAGTAACAGCAAGGATAAAGCTTCTTTAGGTTCAGTTCAAAATTTTCTAAGAAAGGAAAAATAGAACGTCTCCTAAAGAGATGTTCAGGAAACTGTCTCTGCGAACTAAGCAGAAGGTCAGGGTAAGGGAAAAGGGTCTCATACAAAGATCTGCAGACCAAAGTCTGTTGTGTGAGCCAGCATGAGATTTGCAAGCAATGGTACAGAGAGCGATGTATGCTTGGGCTGCTTGGGTCTGCAAGGAGTGGTATGTGAGAAACCCTCCTCTAATCTAGGAACATGCATTTATATAAACAACAATTTTTGTGACATTCGATAACAGTTGCATCTTCTGTCCTCTTCCATCCAGTCATTGTTCAAGGTTTTCCTGGGAACCAGGTTACTCCTCTTGGAATCTTCAAGAAAGGATCCACTATGTTAGCTAAAATTCTTGCAACTAATATCAAGCAAGGCATTAGCTCCGCTTTCAGCTGTTCTTTTCGACAGATACATATGCTAGAATGTCCTACAAATTTAAGTAAATTATGCTGGATTTGAAACCTCTACTGGAAAAATTATAACCGTTTGCAATGACCTAAGCTGGAAAGGAAACAACGAGTTTAGTTCAGGAGGTCAGCATTCAACATTTTCTGCAATTCTAAAGTTGTATCCTGATTAATATTACCAATGAGCGTTTACCAAACAACAAGATTTCTAGAAAATATGCAAATCGTGTTATAAAATGTTAATATTTTAATAAAAAGCATCTTTTTAGGGAGGGTCGAAAGTATAGATTTGTTATAGCTTCCTTTTAAATGTACTAATTTTTCACAAAAGTGTTTCGTTGACATTTCTAAATGAACCACTTTTAATATTGCAGTAAAACCGCTTAAGTCTTAGCATGTGTTATTGTGATAAGTGCATTATTTTTGCATGTTAGTTTTCTACATGTTTATGTGCATGTTACTGGCATGTATGTTTTGACACAACTTTTCCATGGGTAACCGTATCAGATGACAAATAGGCAAATAACTTTGCTGGTCTTGGTAACCTATTACAGGAACACGCAAACCTTCTGTGGACTTTTAACGGCGTGTACCTGAACATGGTACATACAACCTTTTCTTTGCATCTTACTTCTCTAGCACTCCCACTACCCTCAAATGCGCTTTGTCAACTCAGGTGCACATATAGATTTATTACTCTTAAGCTTGGGACCTTCTTTCCCTAGAGAAGTATCCGATGAAGTTAGCAGCAGAATCCCTGGTCACTTGGCACACTTCTTGTCCCTTTTTCTTTTAAACCTTTATAATGTGGAAATACATGTTTGGGCTCTGTTGGACCCGGCCTCGTGGCGTGGTCCTCTCTGATCCCTGCAACCCAAGAACTACTGGTGGACCTGACCCCAGCCCGCCCAGAACTGTACACGACCCCTCTACACCGGACCTGAGCCGATCTCCAGACCGCGTGCCTGCACCCGTGCACATGACCATCAGACTCCATGTTTGGCCACACCGGCCGGCCGCCTTCCTCCCTTTCGACAGCTCTTGGCCGACCCTGGCTGCAGACAGGCGTGTGTGTCTGGCGCGCCCGGACCCGCCCGGGGGGGAAGGACCCACCAAGTACCCGAAACCAAGACTTCAATCACACCTCCGGCCTCCTCCCGAGAAACTGGTTCCCCTCACACCTCTGAACTATCCCTGGGGGCTGGTTTCGATCACACCTTTGGCCTCCTAGCGAGCTGGCTCCAAACCTTGATGGGCGTCTGGGAATCCCTGGACGCACGGTCCAAAGCATCAAAGAACCAGCCGCCCAGACAATCGGCCGCCTGGCCCTCGGACCACCGGCCCCCTGCCCATGAGGGTGCGGACATCAAGGGGCCCCTGAACTATAAGACAGCCTGACTCACATCCAGCCGGCAGTTGTATCCTGCACAAGAAAGCCCTGCCGATCTGATCGCGGCTGACCTTGAGGAGAACAGACTCTGACCCACCGAGCCCTGCTGACGCTGTCGCGGCTCGTCCTCGAAGCTACGGAACTGAACCACCGAGCCCTGCTGACGCTGTCGCGGCTCCCTCTCGAAGAGAAAGATTTGAACCATCGGAGCCCTGCTGACCTCGTCGCGGCCCACTCTTGAGAACAAACTCTTGCTACCATCCTGAGTCCTGCTGACGCTGTCGTGGCTCCCCCTGAACTACGAGCACTGCGGTGCACTCCGGATCGAGCCCTGCTGACCTTGTCGCGGCTTGAGGAGCCCTCTGTTCCGGCAGGACCATCGACGCTACCATCATGACTACCTCGAACCGAAGCGAGTAGGACAGCAAGTACCATCGCCAGCCTCCGTACCCCCAGTTCGAGGATTGAGAACTGTGCGCAGGGTACGTTACGTACTGGCCGGGCCTTGAGACTGTCCCACTTCCCCGTTCCCTTGTGTTACGAGACTTTCACGATCCCTCGATCGCTGTATAGTGCTACTTTTTTACCTTTGATAAAGTTCATACTTGATAAAAATCCACGGTATGGTGTCCGTTTGTAAGTGTGGTGTGCCGACAGTGTGTACGATCAATCCCCCCCGGTGGGGACCCTCCCTCGATAAGACTCGGCAGGAATTGTGGGAGAGGAGGGACTCGGGTGGTTAGGAGAGCAATCTTGACCCCTGAGGTCGCCCCCTTCCAACAGGCTCTGTTGACATAAAGTCTGCATGGTATTTTTGCATCTCTATCAAAAACATTTACAATAGTCTGATAGGTTTAACTGCACTATGTCGACAGACAGCCGGAGTCTGTCCCGTTAGGCAATGTAAGTGTCGCAGTATAGTGGATTATATGGTGGGTGATGCTTCATAAGAAGCAGAAATAGTATGCCAGGAGAAATAAGTTATTTCCCTGCTACAGTGGAGTTTGAGTTTAAAAATTCTTATATAGCGCTCTTACACCAGCGGTTTCATGGCGCTGTAACTGGCAGATCTCCACAATAGACAAGGAAGGGAGGCTAACCTATCGTTCAGTCTCATGTTTTGTATGGTTTCTCTTCCATTTCTCCGGATAAACCAACTGAAGAAGGAATGTCGCAATCTCTGGCCACATGTTTAGCTAGAACTTTTTAAAAGCACTATCATTAATCCGGATAATTCCATGTATCGGATTAATTCAAGGCTCTGTGCTGGACTGAACCTTTAGTAAGACTCCTAAATGTGGCCACGGTCTGTAACCGATGGAGTGATCATTCTTTCTATAGCGCCTTGATACCTGCACGTGACATGTTGCACTTTACCAGAATAAGGGCAAATACAAAAGTACATTTTACCGATTTCTATGGCACGAGTGCGGGTTAGAAGTGACTTTAATGTTAAAATGGAGTCGAGAATCAGCAGGCAACTCCTTCCTTGCAAAGGCAAGCACAGTCTGAGGGCTCGGCCATCATACTCCGGAAGTCCATACCACCACATACTGAGTCAAGGAGGACATTTTATTGGAGCTTGGATAGTTTAAAAAAAGTTCATCTCTAAGCGCAGTTGTGGCGATGGAAGTAGTGGCATCTGTAGCCAGTTTCCCCTGTGAGGGGATTCAGAATCCTATCTCGAAGCCCCTCATTGCCCTCTTCTGTGCGTTCTCGGAGGGCTGTTTCTTCAGCAGAGATGTGCGCGAGACCTGTGTGACCGATAACCTTCGATTAACTGATTCAGTTGAAGGACGTATGCTGTTTGTTGTTGTGGTACGCATCCGCAGACTCCACCAATAAATCAACTTTATCTGCCATAAACCTTTCTCGCAGCCACCGAAACTCTAGAAGGACTTCGCCAAATATAGCTGTAATGTATCTTTCGCTATTTATAATGCGTCAGATGAGTCCTTCTGTCTCTTACCGATTGGGGTGGGTGCCCGCATCCTGTTATTCCAGAAATGTCTCGTTTTATTCACCTCCTAGATCTGTGTTTGACTGCTACTGTGTTTACTTTAGGAGGCCATCAATAATGCAGACTTGCAGTAAATCAGATTGTAAATTCGGTCACTTGGGTCACATTACTGGTGATGTTAAGAAGCAGCTGGCGAGCCCTACGGTTCCGACCCACTTTCTCTTCCGACTTTGTAAATTGAAGTATTTGTTTTCACTTTACTGTTAGTGGTTTCTCAAGATGCCTCCAGAACGTGTGCGACTTGTAATCGATTGCAAAATATATGCCAGGCCGAACATAGGCGGCGTGAGTGAGGTGTGTTGGGCACTAGATTCTTTTGTGGTCATTGGTAAAGGATGGGTGCGATGGGAAGGCAGCGCCATTTTTTGGTGATGCTGCTATTAACTTCTCTGTTTTCTCTTCTCTATCAATTTGATTACAATTAGTGAATTCAATACATAATGTTGAATCTAGGCCAATGAGTTGCTTGTCAGATGCCAAAGAAAGTTATTGAGGCTGGTGGAATTAGCCTCTGCTGTCAGAAGTTGCTTGCGGGTGGCCGGATTGCACTGCACGGTCTCAGACGATCTGTAAAAGAATAAGAGGTCTGGTAAGGCTCTGCTCAGGCCTGGCTAAAGGCATTTTCATCTGGATGGGCCAAGGGTACGTTTGGGTGTTTCAATGTGGGCTCAATTTTGTCAATTATTGATGTAGCTTACAAGCCCTAGATTTACATCATATCTTCTACCAACCAGGCATACAGTGCCTCTAGAGTTATTTGAGAGTAAGACATGATGCCTATACTTGTCAGGCTTCAACACAAGCACCGGGATTCCAAGCAGATTGTAAGAGTAGGTCAAGCTTAAGGCGGTCCCTGGGACCACTCCTAAGCCTTGACATTTTGCACTAAGAAGACTGGCGACTTACTCCTTGCAATTTGCCCAACATATATTTATTTGCACACTGTGAACTTTGTATCTGTTTATTTTCATGTCATTCTTTTACGGTGTACTTTCGTTGATAAAGTTTGAAAAAACAGCAATACATATGGAAAAAAATAAGCAGTATTGTTGAAAACCTGGAGTAGTTTTCATGCTTGACAAATGTAAAACCGGTAATTGCAATCAAACCGGTAACTTTCTTGGGGCCGCATTACACAGAGTGCCCCGGTTACAGAAGGGACCAGATATGCTTTTCAGCCCCTTCTGTAATATTGATAGTGCTGGCACACATATATAGCCAGCACAATATTCAGAGGGTGTTCCCTCATTTGCATGGGGCTGATCCCACACAAATGAGTGAATCCCTTCACAACATGAGAAACAAAAGAATCCTCCCGACAAACCGAATACTCAAGCCATGTTTGGGTTTTGTACCAACGGTCTCTGAAAACAGAAAACTTGAAACCCTAGCCGGTCATCATAATTCCATTCGCAACACTCATTGGGGTTGGCCTGGAAGGTATAGTAGATGGAAAAAGAGAATTGCTCTTTTTCTTGGTGTCCCCTCACTCACCAGGGTTGCCTCATGGTGACATGCTTCATCATAGGGGCCATCCCAGTCCTCTACGGGCTGGGGCGTGCTGCGACTTGCGAAATACGTAGGAGCACTTCTAATTGACTATGTGTGGTCATATCCTGTACTGCAATTTTGATTTGTAAAACACACTCACCCAGGAGGGTATCCACGGCGCTGAGTAGGTGTGAGATTAATCAAGCCTAGTCCCTGTGACTACATAAAAAGGCAGGTCTTCAGCTTCTTGTGGAATGCAAGAAGTGAGGAGGAGGCTCAGATGTGCAACGGCACCTCTTATAATGCTTAAGGAGCGCTGTAGGAGAAGGCTCAACCGCTGAGATCTTGTTTTCCATATGTTTGGGATGTGTACAGATAGCAGTCCTGCTGAGCTGAGGTGTCTGGAAGGTTTGTGAAAGCAGATCGTATTGTTGAGGTTTGCTGAGCCACAGTGCTTTGAAAGTTTGGGTGAGGAGTTTGAAATGTGCTCATTTGTGTATGGGTAGGCCGTGTAGTTCCGTGAGGTGAAGTTAGATGAGTGTCATGGGTGGGAGACTGAGTGAATCTGGTTGCTTTTTGATCCTAATGTAGAGGGTGTTCTTGTAGTCATTCATTCAAGAAACTTTATTTGTATGTATAAAACAACCATAAAGGTATACATAGATTTTTTTTTAAACTCATTGCATTACAGATACATAGTATCAAATTGTAAAAGACAATGCAAGCGACGCTTGATATGCAACATGGAGCCAAAGTTAATTGTATATAAAAACATGGAAAATATTTTTTAAAGGGGTACAGTCTCCATTTAAAATCATTATGGGGTCAACTCTGTCGGTAGAACAATACTTTTGCATATATTAAATGCGTTTGTAATAAAAAGTGCTACATTAAGGCAAACCCTGGCATCATTTAGTTCTGACCTGTATTTTAGAGCAGAAGATGCGATCCATTGCCATACGCAAGCAGAAGTGGATTTAAATTATAACTTCTAATACCAGAATAAAAGCCGCAGAACAACATAAAGTGCACTGTGCTTTGCTTACTTTGACCATCACGTGGGCAAGGTGTCTTATCCAGAGGACAGATTTTCATTTTGAGGAAGGCCGCTAAGTGGCGGGCAATTCCCAATCTAAATCAAACTAGTAAAAAACGATGTGTGTGATTGAGAATATAAATTAATCTTGGCAGCCCTCTGTTGAAGTAAGTGTTAGGTAAAACTTAACAGTTGGTTTCCTTCTCTCACAATCACGCCAAACATCCCTTTTATGGTTTATAAACGTTTCTCCGATAGACAACTTACTAAGTGATATTGCTAAGCGGGTTTAATCCGGACTGACATCTTGAACAATTTACTGTACAAAAAGGAATGCAGCTCAGTGTAAAGCAGTCTAAAATGATTGATTTTTGTAAAACTAGTTTCTTCTTTGGACCATATGGAACGCCAGAGCAGTAAGGGGCGAGATGCATCTATGTCTGTGAGGTACTGAAGCCCTACTTCTCTGTGAGTGATTTCAGAAGAAGCTGAGGATTGCAGGCTGAGAAGGCATTTGTGGAAAACATTTTCCTTTGCCTGTAATGCTTTCTATTGTGGTAGCCCCACACACCAGTCCCATATCTTGTAGTCTAGTTTGTTGGCAAAAGTGTGGGTGATGATTTTCCTGGTGTTGATTGGGAACGATTTAAAAATCTTCCTCGGCATCTTCAGCATGTGGAAGCATAAGGCAATGATGGCGTTGACTTGGGCTGTGATGTTCAGTTTGCTGTTAATAACATGGCAATGGTTCTTGGTGTGGTTTATTTAGTTCTGAGGTAAGTGTAGATAATTAGCATAATGCCACCGTGTCTATAATTGAACTGAATAATACTCCGTTTCATTGCTAGTAGATCTGGTAAGACAAAAAGTATCACTATAACGGGTCCACTGAATTTATGCGTTAGGGGAGAACCAAATAATGCGGCAGAGGTTGACTAAATTATGCAGCATGAAAGGGCAAATTATGTTGTATAATACAGCAACATTTTATGATAGTATTACTTCATTATTTTGTCCTTTTTGTTTACACTTAACACTGTCTGGGCCTAGGTTGCACCTAATTAGTACAAGTTTAACACTCGAGTATTACAATAAGCAACTGAAGGGTTGACCGGTCAACCTTAGCAAAGGGTCTTTAACTGCACTGCAATATATTTTGCGGAATTTTTAGTACCATTAGATCCCTTTGAGCTTCAAACATTTTTTTAAATCTGGTAACTTATGCAGCAGATGATGGATTACGTGGCAAATGCGGCAAATCCATAACTTAAGGGAAAACTACACAGCCATAAAATTGGATAATTCCAGTGGTCCCCACTATAACCTGGGAATGTGCAAAGTACTGTAACAAGACATCAGAAGAGGAAATGATCACATTTGAAACTCTGCCATACAGGTGAGAATAAATTCAGTCCAACACAATATCTTTCTTGAGATAACGCAGGTATTTTCTTTGCCACAGCGTCTGGCAGAAAACAGACGGTCACACTTTATGCCTGAATCACATAGGTAAACGTACACCTTTGTGTAAGTTTACTATTTTTGTAGGTATTCATAAACTACAAGTTTTCATTTTACTAATAGTAATTTTACAACTGCTGAGATTCTGCACATAAAAAGATAGGAATATCTTTGCTTTATGTGTGGAGGTCTCCACTCCCGACTGCAGCATCTCTGGAGTCGTAAAATTACTGTAAGTAGAAATACAGTTGTAGTTTGTGAATACAGAAAGAAATAGTAAGCTTACACAAAAGTATAGGTTTAACTTTGCAAATTGGGCCCTTTCTCTGTTAGGCATTTTTATTCCACATTCATTCTTGGGTAATAGGGACATTTCTGATTCCTTCACCCTCGTGGCTGCTCACCTGATAAAGCATGCACTGGCACTATCTGAATAGTAAAATGCGTGCCCCATCCTACAGTATATTACTGTGCACATATTACATAAACTAAAATACATAAACACTCTCAGAACCCCCACACAGACCATAATTGAGGTGCAGAAGGCTGTTCAGAGGCCTGGGCCCTGGTGTCACTGTACCTGCTAAACAACAAAAAAAAGAGAGAGGTCTGAACTGGTCAAGCCCACGGCTACCAGAAATGTGGAGCAAAAAGATAAGCGGATAGTATTGATCACAGTCACTCTAGTTGAGTGGGATCACAGTCACTCTATTTGAGTAGGAAAGCCCTCACACACCGACCTAGTCAGTGTCATGCTTCATCATCGGGCCCCACCGAAGAGACCGAGTGTCTCTTCGGTGTGCTGCGACGCCAGAAAGACTGCGGAGCTGGTTGTGTGGGGAGGATGTGTTGTGAAGATTCTCAAATTAAAAGTGACTAACAGGGTATCAAAAAAAACTTTAATAAGTGATCCCTAAGACACGTGTAAGTGGTATATGTGTCTGAATTTAATAGCCAAGGTTTTAGGGTTTAGTATAAATTCAGCTAAATACCACAAATTTATTAAAATCAGTCAACATGTTTCTGCCTTCAATGTGGTATATATTCACCATGGCATTCTTCAGGACTATAACCCCGGCGGTATGGACACTCTAATAGTCCACCCTGACCTGGGGGCGTGAAAGTGAAAAAAGAAAAGTGAAAAAAGTGCTTTAAAAATTGGGAGAGCAATTTGCTCAATCCAAAAACCCCAAAATTAGGGGTGTATCAGCACCTGTGGAAAAAGATATACAGACAAACACATAAAGACATACATACAATTAGTATATGCCAGCGTACACTTATCGTAGTGCTCCTAAGATGGTGGCAAACCTATGTGTGCACACAATAACAGATAACTTATGCAAAATCCAAGTAGCCCTTTGGGAGTATTAGTATTTGCTAGGAGGTGAAGTGCTAGAGATGGTTAAAAACTACTATTGTAGTGAAGGAGATAAAAACGCGATGTGAACTCTCCATGAGAAGGGATCAATTTGACCAAATGGTCAGTGACCCCCACAAGATGGTGAAATATGGAGAACATCTCACTTTAAAAATGGGCGCTACTTGCACCATGGGTCTCGGGAGGGGGGTTGGAGCGCGCTTGGCACATCCTAAGAAAAAGTACAGAGTTGAAATGTCAGCATAACCCATACAACACACAGGCACTTAGCTTTGTTAGTCGTAGTAATCGTTCCACTGTAGATGTAGACTCACGCCCTCAGCGCTCACAGCCCGTTTTTAAACCTGTTGCGATCCTCTAGACCGGACCCCGACGATGGGGAGCGGGGCCGGTGAATGAGTATAAGAGCGCTTTGTTTACGCGCTCGATTCCGGGTTTGGGCGTGCCTCGCTGTTTTCGCGATGGGCGTATCTCGACGAAAGCGAGGCTTGAAACGCACACGCCCACTAAGGCGGATGCGCGTTACTGATCGGACCGAGGCTTGAATTAAGGAGCCTATCCCTGCGCTAAGCCTCAGGGGGGTGTGTACACGCTGATAGTTGTTATGACGACCAGTGGAGCGAGTGATTAGCTATTTCGGTCGGCAAGATTTACTTAGCTTTCAGGAACTCGGAACAGCTATAAAACAGTGGGTTAATAAATAGGGAGGGACAGTGTGAAGGAACACATTTTAGCAAAAAAAGGGAGATTGTGATTTAGTACACATAAATTGATCTGTGGACTGAGATATTAATGCACACAGAGTTTTTGAAAGATAAATCAATTATTGCACGTTTTTAAACAGATCAGATCTGTGTAGTATTTGACAGCCATCTGGAGTTAAGGAGTTCATGTTAGGACTGTATTCCAGGGGATGTCGTCGTTGAGCCCATTGACATTTGTCCCCAGACGGTATACCCAACGCTGTTCCTTTTCGAACAGTCTATTTTGTATGTTCCTTGTGCCATCAATTGCTTCAATGACAGTCCACGTCATGTCATTAGTGGTATGATTCTTTTCTAGGAAATGGCGGCTCAGCTTAGTGGTTACTTTCTTGCACCTTATGTTACTCCGGTGTTCGCAGATCCTTTGTTTCACCTTTCTAGTGGTCATGCCAACGTACCGGAGGTTACAGGAACACGTGATCAGGTAGACCACATTGCATGAGTTGCAATTAGTATGAACACGTTGCGTCCACACTTTCCCTTCTTCCAATGTCAAGGTTTTTGTAGGCTGTGTTAAATGGCAAACACTACTATCCGAGCAGGGATAATGCCCGGTGATTTTAGGGAGTCCCCACGATGTTGTTACTGATGGTGTGATATTCAGTGGATTCTCTTTTGGGCGTGTGTGGACCAGCGTATCTCTTAGACTGCGTCCCTTTTTAAAGGAAAAAAGGGGTTTTTCCCAATCCTGTACCTGCTTCATCATTGGCAGTTAAACCTCTGTCCCTACTCTCCTAACTAGAGATGGGAGGGGGGGGGGGGCACTGAAAGCTCAAGCCGGGCTTGAGCCTGAAGCCTAGCTCTGGCTCAACTCTAAATCCTGTTGGAACTTCGAGCTCATAATGAGGCGAGCTTTCATGTACTTTCTGCCAGCCATCCTCAACCTACCAAGTATGTTGTGTTCATGCAAGGGCTTCCAGCTTTGGAACTGAACCAGCCAGGTTTGAGCTTCACCATCGGCTCAACATCCTGTGGTTCTGGGAAAATCTTCGGTGTCTAAAAGGAATGATTGTGACCCTGTGCAATGCAAATGGTAATCATGTAAAGTGCTTCAATAGCCCCAGGTCAAGTTCCCATTTTTATAAAAACTGCACAAAGAGGTAAAAACAGAGCATTAACATAAAAAGGAAAGACCAATAGATAGCTGTTTAGTGGCTGATTTGTAGGAAGTGAATCAATAAAACCTGGATAAATTGCAGATACCCTATTAAATTGAATGTCCTTTGGCAAATATTTTATTTCAGCAAAACTCGTTTTTCTTCATATTGTGTTTGATTTAATAGACTAATGTTGCTCTGTAATAATCTGGACCACATACAGGATCCACTTGGCAACTCTATTGTCCCTTGGTTCACTACTGGCACGGTTATCAATATGATGACTGGGGCAGGAATGACAGGAAGTTAATGTTTAAAAACGATTGCTTTTTAATGAGTACTTTGATCTGATGTAACCCCACTGGGCACATTTACTTTATTCTTAAGTTTATCTGGCACTATCATTTACTTGGTCCTCTGATGGATCTTGAGCCTTGCCGAGAGGGGTCGGACATAGGGAATCCAATCCAGCTATCCAAGGAGGACCAGGGATTGGATAACTGATTTATAAGCTAGTAATTAGATTCATGCATATGACTCTCAATGCTACACCATACAGGTACAGAATTAATACTGCTAAGCCAAGTCTCCTGACGAAATTTAGACTAGCTAGGATCATACAAACAAATCGCTCAGGTAAAGCTATACAAAATAGTAACATCAGGATCTGTTGATCGGAGACCTCTGTTACAATCCCATCTCTCATTTAGACTATGGAAACACACAATCCATTATCGAACACCAGTTACAGAGAGACAGAAACAGGATTTATAAATGGTTAGATTTTATCAGTATCATTAGCCAGTAAATACACCTATATCGGGAATTAAGAATACCGAAAAATCAAATTCATCACTTTGGGCCGTCAATTACCAAAGTTCTTGAAGGAGAGTTCAGGGAAGGACACAGATCATATTCGCTCAAAGATTCTCTCCCATGAAGAAAGAAGTCGGAATAGCGCACACAGTGTATGCCCTGGCCAGGCGAGTCTGCAAGTTCGAAAGTCGTCTCTCAGGCTGATCGAAAGCAATCCTCATGGAAAAGATGGCAAGAAGTAGTGGGCCTCCCGATAATTTGTCCATCGGAAAATATAATTTCCCAGTTCTGGGGGGACACCTCCAGGGTTACCTCATTGGAACAGACCATTCCGTCCATTGGTCAGTCCGTGTAAAATGATTGTCTTGTAGCATTAGGAAGACCCATTTTTATGGCAAAGGGTAAAACTTATCACGTAAGCTGTGGACCTTTTCAAAATGTATAATTACAATCAATCTGCTTTCTTTAAAGGCACATGAGTGAGTTGAAAAGGACAATTTCTCACTGCAGATGTTCCCATTGTTACGAATAGTTCTGATATTTGCATGGGAACTTGTTTTCGGAAACCGTTTCATCCCACACTGCAAATGTATGAGAACAGTATTTAGTTCAAGAAAGAAAATGCAAGCCTAACGTGAATTTAGTTCAGGATATACACAATACAATTTAATCGGAATATATTTTCCATTATAAAGTTTGAACCTCTATATTCTTTCTGAAGTCTAGGTAGTTTATAAAGCATTTGAATTCCATTGCAAATTGCACATGTAGCTATGGCACATTACTGCATTTTAAAGGTACTAACATAAAATAATTTAAACATGTAAGATTAATCATTTCTAGTAATTCTGATTTCTAGTAATTCTCATCAGTACATGTATGAAGACCATTCTCTGAAAGTTTCAGTGAAATTGGAATTGACATTTACATGCAACACCATTTATTTTTCTCGGTTGGTGCACACTTTAACATGAGGAAGAATAGTATTAAAGCAATTCTTCAATAATCGTTCATAAAGTTACCTAATTTATGTTTGGTTCTGTTAGTTCTTCACATATATCATTATCTAAATAAGACTGGTTAATGAACTTCCACCACTCGCAAGTCCTCACTTTCACATTTCTGTTTCACGTTAAAAGAATAACATGGATTGATGGACACCGAGCAATTTATGTTTAGTCTAGTCTTTTCTGCATGCTTTTACCATGCAGCAACTAAGTTTCTTTTATGAACGGTTTCTCCAAACTCTTCAACGTAAATGACCACCAATTGTGCATGTTTGTCGTTTTCTTTTAAAAGGTGTCAAAATGTGGTTTTGTGTGTCCAGTAGGAATCTGTAGTTTATCTGCATCATCAATGTTGAATGTCACTGCTTCCACGTGTTAAAGAAATACACTTTTTAGAATTTTGAAGAATTTATCATATTTTACATGATGTTTGTTGTACAATATACATAGCAAACATTGTAAGGGCTCGGCTCGTGCCAGGACTCTAAGAGCCAACCCAGTCCCTTGGTCTGAGAGCCAAGCTGTTCTTCGAAGGATAACCTTTTCATTTTAAGTCTACTTTGGCTTTTCTTGACCATAAACAGAAGAAAGATAATTAACAGAAGAAAGACCCCTAAGTCGGTGGCGCGGCGTCTGTAATTTCGACATGCTGTTAATGACTGCATTTGTCAAGATCTGCATCTAGTTGTCTGATGTCAAGGGCTAGACTTAGAGCAGGTTTAAAGCATAGACATCAAGCAAGAAACCTAACTGGACACATAACAGAAAAGCAGTGTGTGGAAGGTGTGGTATGAAAATGTGTCTGGCAGTGAGGTGGGACCTGGAATGAGAGCAGATCCAGACAGGACAGGTGATTGAGAAACTGAAGGTCAAGACTGTTCAGGGCTGGTGGTTTCTATCAGCCAGGGGCTAGGTTTAGGGTTCTTGCCTATATCTTTCAAGGAACATAAGGAGCAAAGTTTTCTTTGCTGCTGTGATTGTCCTTAAACTATTAAAGCCAGAAAAAAGGTTCTAGCTTAGCTCATGAAGCCTTTGAGATTGTATTGCATAGGGATATGCATCGCTGCCACATAATGCTGCCTTTCCTAGTACATCGTCCAGTTGGTTTATTAATGATCTAGGTTATTGATATGTCTGCTGACATACTTCTAAATGAAGACGTTCAGAAAAGCCTTGAGAAGGAGGAGTTTGGGCTTAGAGTTCAAATTATAGTAGTATATTTAATAGTAGTATATTTACTCATGTTACTGTTTCTCGGACTAGGACCTTATCCCCTGTACATAATTTGCACTGTTGTACCAGTGAATGAACGCATTACGTTTAAACTTGAGTGGACAGTACTGATTTCCCCTGTAGTGAGATTGCCTATGTTGCTTTCCTTTTATTATTCTCTTTCATATATTGCTTAGTAAGTTGAAGAAAAGTCCACCCTCTTCATAATGCTCTATTGCCAAAAGTTGTTCTGTTTGGTGTCCGAGGCCTGGGCCTCCTCGCTATCTTAGACTTTGGTTGGGACTGTCATGTGTAGGAAGACCATAATTTCCCCTGGAGCTCAATTGGTACTATCCATTATCAACTTTTGGCAATGCATTTCACATCAATATATATCACTATATAAAATATCACAGAAGCAGAGGTCACAGTAGATAGAATGAAATCAGTTGTACAAAGGTTTTTGGGGGCCTGGAAACATATGGCTGCAGATTGTATGGGCAATAAGATCTCTGGGCAAGGGAGAGTGTCTGCTTAATATTAGGGCCAAATTCACAAGTTAAAAAGTCTACTTCTGGTTGGTTACTCTCAAACATTTGGAGCAGATTTTCAAAATTTTAGGCTTTCCCAAGGAATTTCATGACTACTTAAGAAGATTTGCAGTAGTCCTAGATTTCCGTTGAGTACTAGCACGTGAGACTGTCCACCATGTGAGAAAAGAAACCTGCCTAAATAAAGTTCAAATGGGCATGCACTCATGTAACTTCTATTTGTTCCTTCAGATGGTCAATATTTTCCCCATTGAAACCCAATTCCCCTCTAAGAAAACATTAAATATGGAATACTCACTCCTTCCTTATCCAGGAAAGGCGGTTCCTTGTGCCTTTGACCAAAGTACATTTACATGACAAGCTGTAGGCTCAGTGGATTACATCCACTACAGGGATCTGAGGTTGACCCCATCCTCACAGGTGTAATTCCTAGCATGTGCAGACAGCTGATTTCATCCTGCTGAGGACGAAAGAGTACCATTGACGCTGCTAACAAAAACATCAGTAATATATAGTGCCAAGAAACCAACAAACGTTTGCTTTAAAGAATTTTTTTTTAGTTTCCGGTGTGAGAAACTGTTTGCTTGTGTATATATAAATATCCATAGACGTACACATTGAAGGGGTTTCAAATTACCTCTGCAAGGTACTCTACCCAGACCCGTCCACATTCTGTTTCCAATTTGTGGATGCGCCACATCTGGCAAAATGGTGCGTTTCTGTGTTTAAGTGCACCAATGTACCAATGTATATTTTACTGAATCTTGATTATGTGAATTAAGATATGTAAGTTACGTTCTTTATGTGTATTTTGCACATTTAAGTTACAGTGGGCCAGGTATATTAAATATACTATGCGTTAAAGCGGACCTCCTTCCCTTCATTCCGCTCACCACGCCCACCCCACTAGTCAATCTACTGTTCCAAGTTGCTGTATTAACCAATTATCTTTTGACAGTATTTAGTCGTACTTCTGCGTTGCTCTGGGTAGTCCGAATCGCAATCAACTTTATTTGATCTAAATAGACAATAAAAGTACATTAAAAAATATACATTAAAATTCAATTAATATTCAACCGTGCTTTTACAATACATAAAGACAGTTCATATACAGCACTTGATTGCCCTGTCACACCCCTGTCTGTGATGTCTAAATTGTGATATTGCATATTTGAATTGAAATCAAGAGGAAAGGGAGGAGGGCAAAAATCTCAACTATGGGTCTGCTTTGTGTTCCTGCCGGTCTAGTTGCACTTCCACTTATCAAAATGTGCTAAAGGGCATGCCAGTAAACCGGCTCACCACAGATGTTGACTCCAAGAGGAATGGGTACTGGGCTAGGCCAAGGATACGGCCCAAGTTTGTGGCATAACGTGGGGACCACACCTCTGGCACCAGAGACTGTGAGCTCACACCTCAAGACGAGGAAGCAAATACAAGAAGCCATAGCCCTGTGTTGTAGAGGAGTAAGAAGGGCAACCAAGGGTGCTGGTAGTGCGATACAATAACGTGTGTAGACTAAGAAACAAATATAGGAAGCCACAGTCCTATGATGTAGAGGCAAAAAGAAGGCAACAAAGGGGAAAATGACTAAAGATGCTGGTACTGCTATGCAATAAAGTGAGGAGGTCTTAATACGGTCATCTCTTAAATACTGTTATCAAGTGCATAATCAAACGGCGCAACCAGTTCAGAACCCTTCCTGCAGACATGGTAAAATAAACATAACCGGAAGGGTGACAGATCCACACAATGGACCAACACAAAGCTACAGAATCTGAATATTGTGGGTCATTAACCATTGGATGAGCCAGCGGTAACTTCCCTGCTGAACCCTCAGGCCTCCTAATCTTAATGACCTGTCTGAGGTAGGTATTGACAGTCACAATTACTTTGTCTGAGGCTAGGCGCTAAAAGAAGTAAAGTGCTGGTGTGCAATATGTTTGGGAGTATTCAAAATTGCTTTAATAGACAATGAACTGGGTTTAGAATAAAGTCTACAAAAGAACATAACATGTAAAGTGCTTTGGGGGAAATCGAATCGCAGTGGCAGGGATCATGGTTTCAAGCCCAATTATTGCAATAAGGGTGAGCCACAAGTCGATGGAATAGGTTGAACCTGAACCTCGATAAGAGGAAATTCTGTTCCTCTGCACAGAATAGCAAATGTGGCTGCGTTCCCTCCAAGGGGGGCACCGAAATATAAGATATTATGGAGGAGATGTTCCTAACTTCATCCCACCTTGCTACCCCATGCTTTGCATAACACAAGTCCCTCAATGACCTTTTGCTGCAGGAAGAAAGGGTAAAAGGATTATTAAACAGCTCTGATCTGGACAGAGCTAATGTCCAGTCCTTAATCTTTCTCAGCCAATGTATCTCCAAGCCCCAGTCCAAAAGCAGGCAACCTTTAATGATCGCTCTGAATACCAGAGCCTCATTGGTCCAAAGTCACTGACACCGCATAAGAGGGCAGGTCCATATTTTAGTCTTCAAAGGGATTAACTCAAACTCATTAAGACAAATAACAGTGTCAGTGCATTAGGAGAGGGAGAGCAGACGTCCGCCAAACTGATTTCGTTAGTCTGAAGTCCAGCTACTTCATTAAAGTTCCAGACCCTGACCCCATAAGTAGACACACATTTCGGCAAATAGATCGCTAACTTGAACTGGTGTCTTTCCTAATTTAATGGAGTGGAGAAGTGTGGCTCAATGGTGAAGTGTGGCTCAATGGTTAGAGCGGCAGACCTTGATGCAGAACGCTGGCCAGGGACCAGGGTTCGATTCCCGCTTCGGCGGAATCGGGCTTAAATTCCTCTGACCGGATATTCTCGCCTCAGTGCCGAATCTAAGCATGGGCCCCACGCTGCAACTCTGGGCAATAGCTTGCTTAGTCTCCACAACGGCCCCCGATGCACAAGGGATGCCTGGTTTCACCATGGGATGCCCAGGAGTGGACAGCTCACAAAGAAAAGCCAGGAGGGGTTCCCTTGTGGTAGGAGTACAAGCGCCGGGATGCTTACGGGTTAGTGTTCGCGCTATACAAATACAACACATTTACATTATACAAATACAACACATTTACATTAATGGCATATCGAAAAGGACATTAATACTTCACGCAAAATCACTGTTTCTGGTTTCCGGCTGCTGGTGCCAAGACCCTGAGTTATTAAAGACCATACCCAGGTAACTGACGTTTTTCCCGGTTTGAATGGGTTTAGAATGCAAGAAAAAGTTTGGATTGGTTGCTCGTTTCAGACTACAGGACATAACGAAGGTTTTATGGATGGTAACTTTAAGATCCAACCCTTCCATGAAAACTGAGTTTGTATTGCTTCCAAGCAAACTTTGTAAGCGCCTTCTCGACTTTCTCTCCTTGGGGAAAATCAAACCTTTTACAATTTTGAGTTAGTCCAGTAGGTTAATAACATTTTCGCACACCACTGTACGCCTAAAGTTGAACATGGGGATATTGTGACCCATAATTCAATTTAGGAACAAAAGTGCCAAATAAGATAAAAAAAAAATACCAGATGTTCTAAATCTTACTGTCAGACCTATGCCTCATAAGTCACTTCAATTCCGTTTGTTGATTACTGATTTACTCGATTGGAGTGGGCTTAACGGTTAGAAGTGACCTCATGCTTATGAAGGTGTACCGTTGACATTAAGCATCATTGAGGTGACCTGATATAGCATTTGTAGTCATTCGGGAAGAGAGGGGTGTGCTTTATAGCTGGTTCTGACTCCAGACTTCCTGAACACTTGTCTCCCCTCCCACCACCCCCACCCCTGGGAGTGGAAGTGCCTCCTCTTACATCCTGTAATGGATCAATACTTATTGTTGGTTGTCGCGTGAAATTGACCTTCCCTTTTATCTCGCCTTTGGAAGTTGTTGATGTTGTCAGTGACGCTTTCTGTCTGTGATACAGAACTTGCCTATTTTTAAACCTCTTGACTACCGCTCTTAAAATATGCATTTTAACATATGGTTAAAGCATGGTTGTGATTCTTTAAAAATCAATATATAATATTATTATCCCCTTTTCTGTTTCTTCTACTGTCCCATTCGGGTCCTAAAAAAAAGAAAGCATAAATCGTTCCCCTCTTCCGTAGTCGTCCTATTCCACCTCTGCCTTTTTTGATGGCTTCGACTCTCGCATCCTCTTTTGTTTTCTGTATATCACCGTCAATCTTATCCACTGTCTTGCACCTCCATTATTTCATTGTCCCTCTCTATTCCCTCCTACACACTGTGCCCTGCATCTTTTGTTCTTCTTGCCTCCCTAAACGCTGTAACTTTCTACTCTCTCTATACTCTGTTTTCTTTACTCACTGGTAAACGATTACATTTTCTTTCTTCACTCACTGGTAAACGAACACATTTTCTCTACTTGCTTCTCTCAATAATTATAGCAGTTTTGCAATTCCCATTTATCGTTTTGTCCCACCCCCCCATATAATAGAATAGCACAGCTTATTGGCATAAAAGCTCCATACATTAAATAAATAATTTCTTTGCCAAAATCGTAGCAAGGTAAGTTTTACCTCAGTCAAGAATTCCTTCTCATTCATCCTGTGAGTTGTTTTATGCCCTCCTTTAAACTGTAGAGATGGAGTAAGTTGTAAATAATGCTCATTGATTCATTGCAAGATTAGCTATTTAAAAAGAACGTTTTGTTTACTAATTAATGTAGATAAATGTGTTAAATGATGGGTCTTTAGCCATCGTATCATTATGACGTCGGCCCCTTTTGTGGTACACGGAAACGGCGCCAGCTGGAGCAGGTAAGCGCGATGGAGCTGGGGGTGGGGATGGGGGGAGTCGACCGACAACAGAATAGGTAACATTCAATAACTAAAACCTAGCCCGTCGTATGTTGACGTACAGCCCTACCACGCTTACCTGCAACGGCCACAACTGCATGTAAAGGTTGACATTCCTATAGGAAATCTTGCTACGGGCGAGTCCCTGTGTAAGTACGACTTCTAACCCAACACTTTTTCTTTTTCAGCTGATGTAGCCCAGCAGTTCCAGTATGCCGTGAGGGTCATTGGAAGTAATTTTGCCCCAACTGTTGAAAGGGATGAGTTCCTTGTAGCTGAAAAAATCAAAAAAGAACGTAAGTTTTCTCGAATTGTGTTTTCTTTTCAGTGACTGATTTACAAAGTTTTTGTTTTAAAGTGATCACTTTTATTTGGTAGGCGGTTAGGCTAAATGTGCTAGTATTAAGTAATAGGCTTACTGTCCATGTTTGTGCCATGGCACACCTTTACCCAGGGTCGCCCTATTACAAGCAATGCCCTGCCCCAGGACAGCCGTGAACCTGTGCTGGCCCGAGGGCAGATTCATTCAGCCACTATGTTTTTCTCTTTGCAGGTGGTACCGGATTGGAATTTAAGTGGGCAGAGGTTCTCCTGCAGGCAGGTGAAAAGAGTGAATGCACTCGCCTGCAGGGGGATATCTGGTGGGTCTTTCGGGCCATCTCGATCGCCTTGCAGGGGATACCCTCAGGGGGCGTACTCTTCTGTGGTGCAGTCAGTGTGCCTCCTGACTGCCTCTATGCCTCTGTGTGCTCATCCATAATAGGGCACAGATTCAACTTGTTTCTCTCATTAGCATGGGTTTAGGCCTCATAATAATGAGGAACACTCTGGGCCGGATTCACAGAACTAACTTAAGACAAAATCCTAAACTTACTACCATTTTGGTATTCACAGACTGCACTTAACTCATGCTTAACTTAGCTGCTGTCAGTCCTCTATGATGGTGTCAAGGACATCTTGATGGAGTTTCCATAGTATGAGTGTAAATTCCAGTTAGTGCTGTGTGCTTCATTGTTTTGAACCTAAGGTATGAGCAACACCAGCAGAATCACGTCTTGATAAATGTTCAAGTGCCATTTCACAAAGCTGTAGATATAAGTGCCTCATGTTTCCAAGAGTAAAAGGGGCCTGTGGTATTGTTTGTGTGAACCATTACCAACTTTGACCTGACAGTCTTAAGCTTCAGCAAATTTGACAAGGCGTGTAGTAGGTCCCATTAAGTCTTTATAGAAAGAGCCGCATATTGTACCCCACTTGAACTCTGAGCTATTCATGACTACCGACTGCTGCTCTGGTAGGTGGAAGGGTAACCCAAACAGAATGAGACCCGTGCCCATCATATCTGTGCTGGATGGATAAATGGATGGAGTTGACCATCTTTTACTTTCTGTTAAGCAACTTGTGTCAGCTTTCCAACAAGTGAGTTGCTGCAAGTATGCATGATCGTTTTACAGGGGAAACCACCAGGGTGAAAGCACCTTTTTCTGTAACGGACACCTAGGATCCTGAGTTGCTCCGAGCCGCCACCGATGACATCCGAGCCCTGATGGACAACGGAGAAACAGCGGCCCTCATCCTCCTAGACCTCTCCGCGGCATTCGACACTGTCTGCCACCGCACCCTAGTACAGCGCCTCAGCAACGTCGGAATCCAGGACAAGGCGCTGGAATGGATCATCTACTTCCTCGGCGGAAGAACACAGAGTCCGTCTATCACCGTACAAGTCAGAGGCCACCGAAGTCATCTGCGGCGTCCCTCAAGGATCCTCTCTGAGCCCCACCCTCTTCAACGTCTACATGAGCCCCCTCGCGGCCATCGCACGCCAGCACAACCTCAACATAATCTCCTACGCCGACGACACCCAGCTGATCCTCTCCCTGACCAACGACCCCGCCGCCGCCAGAGCCAACCTGCACGAAGGGATGAAAGAGGTAGCCGAGTGGATGACGACCAGCCGCCTGAAACTGAACTCGGACAAGACGGAGGTCCTCATCCTGGGCTCCTCACCCTCCGCCTGGGACGACTCCTGGTGGCTTCCCGCCCTGGGCACCGCACCCAAACCGACAGACCATGCACGCAACCTGGGCTTCATCCTGGACTCCTCCCTCTCCATGACCAGGCAAGTCAACAACGTCTCCTCGGCGTGCTTCAACATCCTTCGCATGCTACGGAAGATCTTCTGGTGGATCCCCACCGAGACCAGGAAGACCGTCACCCAGGCCCTCGTCACCAGCCGACTGGACTACGGCAACGCCCTCTACGCCGGTACCACCGCCAAGCTCCAGAAGAGACTCCAGCGGATCCAGAATGCCTCAGCCAGACTCATCCTCGACATCCCACGAACCAGCCACATCTCCGGACATCTAAGAGACCTTCACTGGCTCCCCGTCAACAAAAGAATCACCTTCCGCCTCCTCACCCACGCACACAAAGCCCTACACGACCAAGGCCCGAGCTACCTCAACAGCCGAGTCAACTTCTACGCTCCCAAACGCCACCTCCGATCAGCCAACCACGCCCTCGCCGACGTCCCCCGCATCCGAAGAGCGACTACAGGAGGAAGGTCCTTCTCCTACCTGGCCGCCAAGACCTGGAACTCCCTCCCGACCGACCTGCGCCGGACCCAAGACCACCTCTCCTTCAGGAAGAAGCTGAAGACCTGGCTGTTCGAGCAGTAGCGGCACCCCCCCCCCCCCCCAGCGCCTTGAGACCCTACGGGTATGTAGCGCGCTCTATAAATGTCATTGATTGATTGATATGTTTTACAGGTGAGGGAAGGCTTTAGAGGGGCTTCTTTTAGGTCAGATAATCAACATACAAAAGTTGATAAGGGGAATGCTTGAAAATAGTCTAAACCGCTGACAATCAATCTGAGAAGCATTCCAACCCACTGTTTTTCTCTGGCCGTTCAGGTTTGATAGCAGCGCCTTCTACTCGTATTCTTGATTTCCTCCAATAAAATGTAGGCACTTCCTGTGATCCTGCAGGGCAGGCACCTTACATACCACATACCACATACACACATACATAATTACAAAATAAGCCTCCTGCAGGTTCATGGAGCACATCGTTTCCATTTCTAGATAGCTGCCAGAATTTTGGAGAAAGAGAGGAGATGACGTACATGAAACAGATCTCGGATGGAGTAGGGCGTTCCACCCTTTTTCCTTAAAAGTAAATGGTAGATGAGTATCTGGCAGCACAGACTCTCATACTCCCAGAGTAACCTGTGGGCCTCCAACACTGGGTTCAAAGCTGCTGAATTATGCAGAGGTGATCTAGATGGAGAATATTCTTTATTCCTCCACTCCAACTATATCATACAAATGACAGGTCTTGGGGGTTGGATGTGTTTTTTGTCCAGTGGAGCTAGTGGTTAAAAGGCTGTCTGTGAGAAGAAGCCCTTTTTGCAGGCTCACCCCCACTTATTTCCCTACGTTTGCTGGATTTAATACTGGGCTAATGCCTCTGTAGAGTATTGGGACCTGCTAACCAGGCGCCAGTGCTCTAACCCTTAAAATTATATGTGCAATTGAGTGTGCCCCCAATTGGCATAAGTTTACTTACTTTTAAGTCCCTAGTATATGGCACATAGGGCCTGTCAATGAATTGTTCCTCGTGGACTGAAGCACTTATTGTGCCAACACAAGTGTAACAAAGTAAAGCACGAGTCCCCTGCTGCCATTTCAGACTGGCAGTGTTTTTCTAAACTCCTCCTTCAACTTTGCCATTTACACCCTTGGCAAAGGCCGACCCTTTCTTTTTAGTATTGGTCACATCAAGGGTATGTCTAACACGCCTAAAGGCAGTGTGCATTATATTAAAAAGGAGATGGGTCTTGATGACTTCACATGTCCTGACAGTAAAAAGCAACCCTGCATGAATGTTTTTACTGTAGCAAGGCTATTAGCCCTGTTGGCTAGTATGACGTTACATGCTGACAACTCCGCTGTGGTAGCTTCCAGATGGAACTGCTAAATCTGATACTTTAAGGTATCAATAGACTTATTGTAATAAACCCATTTTTTGCCCAAGTCGATTGTAATGTAAATATTTTACAAATAGCAACTTTAGAAAGTTTCCATTGTTGTCCAGGTTTTCCAGTGGCTGGTCTCTATTGCAAACAGCTGCTGTCCTCCAGGCAGCCTACTAGCTTTCTGAGGAGAGGTTTGAACGACTCTCAGGGAGAGGAAAAAACGACCTGCTGAAGGAAGAGGTATGACCTCCTGGCAGGATGACCAGAGTGGGTGGTAGCCCACGAGGCGAGCTTTAGAGGGGAAAGCCAGCTTTGACAGACAAAGGGTAGTGCCGCCTTTGACGGACAAATGTTAGCCTCACTAAGAAGAGGCTGCTTTTTTGTTTAGGTAGAAAGGTTTGCATCTCTGGCAGGGAAGGAAGGCCCATGCCAAACGTTTTTTTCAAGGGTAGTGTAGCCCACCTTTGGGTTTGGGTAGGGAGCTACACACACCAAAATAAGAGTATCACATTGTTGCTTTTGGGCAGAATAGTGCCCTCTGGGAAAGCTAGATGCTACACTTCGCAGGAAGTAGTCATCAGGCAGGATGAGACCCATTATCTAGTTAGTCACCACCATCTCCCAAACTCCTAGTGGGAATAAAAGTGGCACCCCTGGCACCCAGACCTCCGATCACTACTGTCTTGGAAAGAAGCCCAAAGAAGGACTGCCCTCCTGCTCCCTGCACCCAGCAGAGGGATGCTTCACTAAAGACTAAACTGCACCTGATGATTGGCTGAGAGTTCTGTGTTTGTGGTACCCCAGTCATTGAAAAGATGCCCTCGGTTGTCAGACCGAAGGAGTGATCCCAAGAGTAAGTTGGCTGACTTCCTGTTACGGCCAAAGGACATAAAGCTGAGAAGCCTGCAACCTTGAGAGTCCAGCACCCAAAAACCTGTTCGCTGGTGAAAGCTGCGGTGCATCCTGGGAGTCTCCTGACCCTCATGAGGGTACCTTCCGTTTCCTGGACATGTGAGGCCGTCAGAATGTCCTAAGGTTTCCCTGCAAAGAAGTTATTGTCCTTTAAAGGAAATCGCTAGGTTTGCTGTAACCGAAGACAGTGGCAACTGGGCCTGTGCTTAACTTCACCTGGACCCCGTGAGAAAATGATCCTGGAGGTCAAAGACATCCTCTGAGGCTCTAGGACCAAACAGTGGCTACAGGAGTACCCACAACACTGCTCGCCATGTTCACCATCCACCAGCATCATGGGTCCGTGCATCAGGACCACTCCATTAACTTCAGTAGCTGTCCTGCCTCAGGGTTTGAACTGGCAGGCGACTGCTAAAAGTGATAGGTAATTTTTCCCCGGACCTAGTTGATCTCTATTGCTGGCTCCCTATCGGCCCTTCCACAAGTGACTTGATAGCAGTTTTCAACTTGCTTCTCTTGTCTAACCTTATGTTGCTTTTGCGGTCGATTACAAGGATTTAATGCATGGAGTGAAATAGCAGTGATTTATTGTTTCCTCTAAAATTCATATCCCCGTATCCCTCCAATAGATTTTTGTTGTTCAGGTGTGTATTAAAGATAAAAATATAACTTAGTTTTATAACTTGGTGTCAGTTTTTCATTGGGTTGTGTTCTTCCTATTTGCTGTTATGGTACTTAATGCTATACACTTGTTTCTTTGATAAAGTCTGACTGCTCTGTGACACAGCTACCCAGGTTTGAGGTAAGGTTTTACAAACAAACCTGACGGAACCTGATACTAAATTGTGTCCTGGTTACACAGTGAGGTAGCGCAACCACACCATAATCCACTTTCTCACATTGGTGTACAACGGTGGGATCGAAAAAAATCTTGTGTTTCACAGTACCACTCAGCTAATAAGTTAGAAAATCTAAAATTCCTCCAAATTGACATGACAAAAGTATTTTTGAGTGTTACCAATCAGATTTGCTTAATTTGCTCATTCTTTTAAGTCTCTAATGTACTTTTTCCAAAGTTACCAAACTTGAAAAAGCTGGAAAATGTTTTTAAAAGTTTGCAGAAGTTGTTGAGAAGTTCAGGAAAAATGGAAATCCATTTGGCTACACTGTCAACACCCTAATCAACAAGTTGAGGGCTTTGTGTAAGGGCAGAAAGATCAACTTGGTCTCTGTAGCCAAGAAAGAAGATTTAGAGAAGATTCTCGGGCCTGGGAGAAAGTTTGCAGAGCAAAAGCTCCACTAGAGGAAGAGAGTACCTCAGACAGTGGGGAAGAGGATGGCGAACGACAGGTCATCAGCAGAAAGGGTGGGGTTACCACACCCCGAACACCCAGCCCTCGTTATCGGTAACAGGGCCCCTTCAAAATCTGACAGTGAAAGGAGCTTGACTCTCAAAAGGAGACTGGCCCTGAAGGAGAGGGGACTGCGCTGGTGGAGACTTTAGTTGGCCCTACAGCCTAGCAGTCCAGCAGGAATGGTGGTAGTGAAAATGTGAATGAGGTATCCGCATGGGGTGCCTGTTACCCAAGGTTGCGCAAAGGAATTATGCCGAAGTTTGTAGAAAGGGATGACATTGACAAGTGGCTATCAACCTTTGAGAGGGCTCTTAGGATGAGGAGGGTGGGTGCCCAACAAAGGGGGTCCTTGCTGTGGGAGCTATTACATGTGGTGGAGAGCGATCGGCTTTTGAACCTAGAAGATGAGGTAGCAGTCATGGAAGGGAAAGGGAGTAGCAAGCCTACAAGAGACCTCTTCAGAGTCCCAGAACCCTACAGAGGGGGATCAATACCCAACCCACATCTGGCAAACAGAGTAGTGGAGATCCATGGGTAAAGAAGCCCTTTCAGTAGGGTAGGTGTTTTGATTGCCTGCAGCCAGGACACCAGTATGGGTATGCTACATGCCTCAAGAGGAATTCTACCTCTGGAAGGACTCTTGTAGCCTTTGGAGAGGAGTCATCTGAAGAGGAGATCATAGTAGCTTTAATTTGAATGGTGGGGCCAGATGGTAAGTTGGTGATCCCTTGGGGTGATAGTAGTGACTTCCACTAGGTCACCGTAAACCAGGTCCCAACCAATGCTCTGAGGAATGCAGGTGCCAGCCATACAATGAGGTGGACAGGCTGGTTTCCCCAGATCAATACTTGCCATGAGAGCTTGTCAGGGTGAGGACATCCTAGGGGCATGCCAGTGCCCACCCTGTGGCTTTAGTGTCCCTGGAAAGGCAGGGCACAGTTACCCTGATTTCAGTGGTAGTCAGTACTGACCTCCATCTGGACTGTATCTTAGGCAGTGAGCTCCCAGAGGTGAGTGCCAAACCAGGTAAGTCTGTTGCACAGGGTGCTCCAAGGCCCAGATGTTCTGTAGGTACTGATCCCAAGCACAGGCGACCGAGGCCCCAGAGAAAAGGTAAGGGTAATGTAGTTCCTATTTACTCTCATAGGCTCTGCGCATTGGAATAATATACACTATAGTTGTGTGCATAGGAGTAAAGTCAGTATGCCTCTTTCGAGTATATTAAACGTAATTACTTTATGTGCCAGCTAACTCGGAGGTCACTAGAAACTTCTCGAATAAACAAGAAGGGACTAGTTTCTGACAACAGCATAAACATGACAACTTTGTTTCCCTTTTAGAATCGGAACAGTCTCGGAATCGTGGAAACAATAGATAAGTTTCACTCAGTCAATCGTGCATGCTTAGTATCTTCAGAGTTGCACAGTAATAGATAGATGGGTGTTTCAATAAAAAGGGTTTATTGAACAGTCTTATTTGTCGTGCAAGAGATCTGAGCTGCTACAATCGCAAGACAGAATGCGAAATATAATACGTACAGCGTGAGCAATAAGAAGAAATACTGCAGTACCATTGTCTTTTAGCTATGACCTATATTCATAAATACATACATAAATAACACAGGCTAAAAATGTGACTACTCGTCTGGTGCTTCCAACTAGTTCTACCCCAGTGTACCGAACCTAAGTGTAGTATGATGTAAGAAGTGTGGTTTTCTATAGTATAGTTTTCTATAGTATAGTTTAGCTATAGATTGTATTGCCAAGAGTCCCTCTAGGTTCTAGTCTGCTTCAGAATGAGAGAGGTTGGAATCTTTGTCCGGGTCTCAATCCCTAACACCCCGCGAAGTGAGTCAGAACACAGGAGCTGGTTTCTCTGCGAGGAGGATAACAGCGTCTGGTCAGTGTGTCACGCGAGGACTTTAAGTCCTTCCGAACTTGCCACAGCGAGCCGTATCAAGTCCTTCCGAACTTGCCACAGCGTGCCGTATCAAGTCCTTCCGAACTTGCCACGGCGAGCCGTATCGAGCTTTGTAGCCGAGCCGAGCCGTGGTTTGCCAGGGTAAGTGAAGGTATATTTATTCCCCAAAGGTGCTTAGGAATGCTTGCATTGACATACAAGTCGGGCAGAGGAACGTCATGAATGAACCCCTAAGGAATAGTTGTTCATGCATAATAAATGAGTTCTTGGAGAAATTAATAATCCAAGCAGGGGAAGTCCCAATGGCTTAAGAGTCTGGTTTCTAAGAACTCGTTGTGACCTGGGATGGACTGATGTAGGTGACCATGCCTTTATTTGGTTGCATGGGCAATGCCTAAATAAGGACTGGGATTCTATGCCTAAATAAGGTAAATGAGAGTTGTGCCTATATAATGGCACAACTCTCATGATTCGGGAAACCTGTGTATGAGTATCTAAATTGAAACACAACACCCACTACAGTTTCGTATGAATGACATTACTAAATGCTAAACATGCTAAAACATATTAAAATAGTTTCACATTTATTGCTAAAAACCTGTCTAAAAACATATTTCTAAAAAATGCATTTTAAAACTGTTGCTATGCATGAAATGCAAAGGTGCTGTACATATCAAAGCAATGTTTCATTCTAAGCATATGTTGACATTGAATGCTAAATGAATAAACATGAGTATATACATGAAATGGCTCGTAAATATTTGAAGAAAAAGGTCAAACCATTTCATGTCGGGTTACATAAGCAAATTGTTCGTTGAAAAGGTGACATATTGTCCCTGGAAGTCATCAAATAAATTTGTTCTCTGTGAATAGTTCTACTGTAAGCAGATTACTGTGCCCAAGAAAGAAAAATACAAATTTGACAAAAAAAAATTATCATAGGAAAAGTTCCAAGGATTGTCTTTGTTATTAAAAATGAAGGCCAAATTCAAAGATTTCCCGGTACACTGTGCGTCAAATCAAAAGTCAGTGTATGGGCTTGGCGAAAACCTGATATCTTCTACGTCTGTAGACAAAAAGTCGTCTACCGTTGTAGGTGAGCGTTGGAATACCTTGTTTAGAAGATTAACTGCACATAGATGTGAAGCATCGCCTTCGGCATTAGAAGCATCAGCAATGATCCTTTCTGATGCTACCTGCGCTCCTGTTTCCTCTCATACCTCAGCAGCAGCAATTTGCGTCTGTGAGATATCATTGAATACCGTCATCAGGATTGGTAGCCGCTGGGGGCAACACACAGCATGAGCCGTTACCGGATCCAGCAGAGTATTGATATCTGCTGGTGATTTGGCTTGCGATAGCGTAGCAGTAGGAATAAAAACAGGATCCCTACAACGAGTGCTAGAATTAGCGGCAGTCTACCAAATACAGAGTGCACAAAGTAGGGAATTATTCCGCGGACTGCTTGAAAAGGTGCGAACAGTCCTGAACACACGTTCTTAAATATATGTACAATACTGCTCGTATCACACATGTGTAAGATACGTCCCAACATTTCTGAGAAATGTATAGGGCAGTTTGTATTCAAAAGGGCCTGTATCTCTGCTGAAGTACTTGTAATTTGTAGATCAAAGGCTTCTTTGGCCGGTCAAAGGCATGGTTTGTTGCAAAAGAATTGCTTTCATTTTGTCTAGAGTATCAATTTGTATAGAAGAGATGTTTATTGAAGGCCATAAAGGCGACTCCCTGACTGTGTCTATTTGGGGGAACAAGACATGCATACAGCAAGTGACCCTGGATGTAACCTTTAATAGATATGGGATGCCTGGCAACATGCCACAGCAGCTGTGATCATTCAACATGAGATTTGAAAGTAGTCCCAACGTTAGATTAATCACTGCGGCTGGTGAGCCTTGCCTGGTGACAGGATAAGTTTGCAGTGGAACCGTTACAGGCCCGTGTTAATTTATACTTTGACATAAGAGAGAACCGCTTAGTGCGTTTTCACAGTTTGTAACGCTAAGAAACACTTCACGCCCCCACTCCAACAACTGTGTGTAAGGTAAATCCTAGGATGTCTTAATGTATTAACCAACCTTTCATATTTGCCTGCTGGTATATGTTCTAGGCAATACTGAAAATGGAAAGTTGTAACAGGCAGCGTTATTTTGCCATGAATGATCCATTCAATAGCTGGTTTTTCTGCTACCGGCAATTTTTCCAGTTTTTCAATTCTCAGCACTGTATACTTTGCTCCCCTTTGTGCCAGTTCTATCTGTTTATCAGTGAGATTGTATTCTGAAAAAAGAGGCGTTGTGTTGATTAAATGCTAAGGCACATACCCTTCACGCAGGTTTTGTAGCGTCCAGCCTAATAGCAGAATAGAACGTAATTGAGACTGCCCATGTTGTAACATGACTCAGTCTTGTTCCCTAATGTCTATGGCAGAGGTTACAATGTTGCCCAATGAATATATCCTGGATGACAGTCGTTAACCCATTGTCGACTACAGCGAGAGATTTCTCTAAATGAATACGATCAATTTCTCATATTCTTTCTGCAGCGTCTGCTTGGGTAACCTTCCATATTTCATTATAAGCAGCGTAGATAGCGTCATATATGAAAGGTTTTGACGTGGTTTTCTTAGACTTAGCAAGAATTCCCTAAGGTCTGCGCCTTCTTTAAGTAAAGATAAGTGCTGTTTCACATCCTCTAGTGTAGCTTTCTGTAGCCAATCAAGGCATCGTTTCGCTACACTGTATGTTGTTACTACCCCTGGATGCTGTCTTTGAACATAGCGTGGGTCTGGCCTATTGATAGTAAAACCCTGTATTTTGTTCAGGAATCGTTCTTGACAGATGTTTGTGTCAGTGGGCCAGAGCAGCCATTTTCCCATTCAGGATCTGATCTGCTGCTGATAGCACTACAAAGGGGGTGGTTGACGTACATACTATTACTTGCAGGTATGGCTGGAGTGTTCATGTCTTTGATCTTGGCTAATGCAAGGCAAGACGTTTGTTGGACAGTGTCCTTCAAAAACACTTGTTGTGGGGTGATACAGGCTCTAAACAAAGCTTCTATCCCTGTACTTTCCTATCATACCCCAGACAGATTTTGTGTCAGTTGTCTTTCCAAAATTCGAAATCCTGTCTAGACAGTTGGGCATTAAAGGCTGCAAAGTAAATCTGTTTTGTATTGGTTAACCTAAATTTCGTTCCTGTCTTGTTAATATTTTTAAAATAAAACGTTTCTGGATTTGACATGTTGAACCCTGAAAAATGTGGAAACTTCTTTGCAAAAGTTTTTGAGTTACCCTTTGGAGGTGTAGGACAATGTTCCCACAATTGTTATATATACATATATTTCTAGGTGTTGCAGAGTTTTGCAAGAAATGATGACCATAGTGGTTGTAACAAAAAAGCTGTTCATAGTCTGATTAACCCTCTAAGTATTCATGATTAGAGAATGCTGCAGACATTTTTAGATCAGACATCATGTTTTTAACAGTCTCGAAGTCCCAATCATCAGAAAAGGTACTAGAGGTAATAAAGTCACTTAATGAAATTTTAAATGAGTGTGGAATCTTCAAAAGTTCAGACGGGCTGAATATATTGTGTTCAGTTTTGTCTTAAACTAGACCATCTTGTATAGGAACGGCTGCGATGTTCCCTGCTGACAAGTCACTTGCTTCACGATGGGATGATTTGTGTGACTTCAGAAGTAAGTTCACTCTCTTACTTGCTTTGTCCATTTGAATATATCTTCCATTTATCAGCATACTCCTAGTCAATACTAAAGCTAGCCAAAGCAGAAAGAAAATTATTCCAGAAACAATCCATAGTTAAATCCATGGTGAAACCAGATAAGTCTTTTTCAGGAGATGAAAAAAGTATGCTGGTTGTTCTTTGAAAGTTCTTTTTGCTGGCGTTGTTTCAGGTTCGCTGGGATCTTTGGAAAACTTATCAAAGTTAATGAAATTGTCAGAGGCAGTTCTGTCAATGGTCGTAATTGTATCAGGATTCGTTGAAATTGCTGGAACCAGTTGATTACTTGTTACTTTGTTGTAGACGGGTGTACCAGACGAACTGTTATTTGAGTTTCAAGAGGAACGAGTTCCATAGGATTGTTGCTTAGTCCTTCATTTCTCACTGTAGAATCTTCAAAGGTAATGAGTCTCTCAGTTTGAACCTCTCGGATAGAAGCTAGAGGAGTACGTCTGCTACTTGGTCGGAGTCCAAATGGCCTACTGCTTAGTATTGGCCACATAGTGTGGTTTGATCAGGTCGATGGATAAATCTTTTCTCCTTTTTTTCAGCTAGGGGCGGCAAAGTACTGTTCTTGATCCGTGGATTGCTAGGACAGATACTGGTTGTATGTAAGAAGGCCCAAATTCCTTCTTGTCCACGATCTTTTCTCTGACTTGATCCCCCAAGCTTTGGGATTCAGACAGGCCTTGCTGGGACGGCTGGATTTTCCCCAGTGGTGGTTGGCTTCAGGAACACGTTGCTTTTTTTCGATCTTAGTTCATTTAAGTCCTGTAAAACAGCCAAACTATCTTTAATGTCAAAAGGTTTATTTTCCACCACTGTGCCTTTTGTAATCTAGGTCGGGTACCAACATTCTTGTCCCAAATAGGACCTCATATGGAGTGACACCCCATAGAGAACTTCTTGGCAAATTGGTTAATGAGCATTGGACCCTTTATAGATGTATGACCCACCCATCACCCGAACCGAATACCCTAGCTGTTATAGACTGCTTTATGTCCTGTTTTTTACAATCCACAACCGAATTTCCCTCAGGATGGAATGGAGAAAAGTACCTCAATGCTACGCCCAAACTGGCCATGGCTTCTTTGTAAGCTCGAGAGCTAAACAAAGGGCTCTGTTCAGAGTGTAGTGTGCCTATTGCATATGTGCTGATAAAGACTTGCAAATCTTTAATAACAGCTCAAGCTTCGGCCGAGCGCAGAGGCCAGATCCATAGGAACCTTGAACATGAATCCACTGTGACCATGATATATTTATAGTTACCATCCCTTTTGTAAGGGACCGCAGTGGTCCAGGTAAACACGCTAATGGTTTATCTTAAATAAACAGGGGCGTCTGCACAGTACGTTTCACAGTAGAGGCTTTTATCTTTTGCCATATTTCACATTGCAAAACATAGTTTTTGGTCTGTTCCCTAATGCCTGGCCACCAATATCTGTTTTATTAACGATACTGTGGTGGAAACACCTGCATGGGCTAGAGGCTATCCCTTCATGTGCTGCTAGGATCAGTCCTAATCTACATTTCATGTTTCGAATTACCCTATCCCCCACTCAAAGGATTCGAGCAAACGGAACGTCAATCGCATCAATTGTAAACGAGTATTTGAGTTGAAACTTTTTAGGTAACGCTGCACCGCTGCCTTTGCTTGAAGCTTTGACAGCCAACAATATCTCATTGTCTATTCTCGTTTTTGATCGAGCCATCGCAGCTACGGAAGCCATTTGCACAGCCTCCTTCGCGGCTTCATCAGCCAATGAATTCCCTGCAACGTGAACGCCATCATGTAGATGACTCCGCGTGTGTATCACGTGAGTGTTTTGTAGTCCGTTTCGCAACTGAACTACTTCTTCCCAAAGCGTTTTATGCTTGATTGCGCCACCTTTTGCATCTTTGAAACCATTTTGAAGCCAATTCTGTAAATATTCATTATATGATTGAACACAGTAAAAAGAATCGCACACTCTTAGTGTGGGGAATTCGCGATCCGTATTTTCAAGTGCCAATTTGAATGCTTGTAGTTGAGCTCGCTGAGCTGTACAATCTCCTAGAGATTGCGATTTTGTGACCATTGGTCGGAATTTACCATTGCGCATACGACCTTTAATGATAGCGCATGCTGCACTGTAAACTTGCTTACTATCGTCGTGGGTTGTGCTGATCAGTCTGTATAAATTATAAATTCGTACTGATCAAGAGGGAAAATCTCAATAGGCAGAGGACATTCGTGTTCGTATTGAAGGAATCCTTGTGTTTTCAAATAAGGATCAAAAACATATTCAACATCTGTTGCAGCAAGAGAATTAACCCATTGTATCCATCTTGGATGTAAAGCTTTTGCATTCGGAATGCTCGCTTTTGTAACTGCCTCTAAGGTTGGTACTGGAGTCCCGACAATGAGTATTCCCAGAGCTAGGGCTCTTTCTTTTGCTACAGCGGTTTGAACTGCAGTCAGAATTTTTTCTGTTGATATAAATCTCATTTCCACTTGTGTATACAGATGTGATTTGTATGCAATTGGTACTTTTTCACAATCATTAAAAGTTAAGTAGGTGAATCCGCATTGACCCGGAATGATTCGGATCACTAAATTGCGTACGTTTACGCGTCTTTCTAAGTGATTTGTTGCCAACATGTCAGCTTGATGTGAACGCAGGATATCTGTGTCTCTGTGTCCAGTTTGTGATTTTGAAATCTGGTTTGATTAATTCATAGAGAGGTTTAACCCTTTCTGCGTAATTTAAATTCAGGAAACCTAGAATCAACTAAGTTTTTCAGCGTTTTTGGCTGTTAGAGCAGCACACACTTTTCTAAAAAGTTGGCTGCCAGGCTTTTGCCTTCACATGAAAGCTCATATCCTAGGAAAAGGACATTAAGATGAGCAATTCTTGATTTCTTGAAATTGAATTTGTAGCCGTCAGAGGGGAAGCCCAGTATAATGGTATTCACCCTGTTCAAGTGCCTATCTAGGTCATCGTCTGTCAGATGTCATTGACATATGACAATGCCTTGTCATCATAAATTGTTGTAACTCTGTTACTCTTGCTGAGAATAACCCCGGGCTGTTCTTGAACCCTTGAGGGAGTTGACAGAAGTGACGCTGGGTCCCCATTATTGAGAAAGCTGTCAAATACCTACTTTCAGGTGCTATGTTAACAAAAGAAACCATTTGAAATGTCTGTGGTTTTATATTTTTTATGCAGAATGTTATTCATTAATGCTGTACTGTGTCCATTTTGCACTGCAAATGTTTTAGAACAGGAGTTCAGGTGTCTGTAATCCAAAATTAGACTATGTGTGGTGTCTGGTTTGGAAACCGTAAACAAAGGTTTGTTCATTGAGGTGTATGTTTCAATCACCCCTTGGTATTCAAGTTGATCTAAGATCTCCCTGACCTGTTTTTTAGCTTCTTGCTTAATTAGGTGCTGCCTTTGTGCAGTTGATTGACTTTTCAACTGGATCTTATGATGAGGTGAGTCCTCATCCCATCCTACATGATTTGTGTATAATGCTGGGGCTTGGGCAACTGCCCATTTCCTGGCATAAGTATATTTTTAATGTACTGGAACATGGTTGGAGAAGGCTGGCATAATGATGTCTTCGCCATGTGGGCACTCCCGGACAAATTCTGGTGGCCAGTCCTGTTCTGCTAGAAGTACATCATAATCCTTTGAAAGTCGCTCCCAAAAGAGTGCTTTCACTTTTCTTGGTATGTCTCCCTTCATCCGGAGTGTTATTTCATATAACTTTTGTGGAGATCTAACCCTGGTGTCTACAGTCTAAACTTGTATGTACTCATTTAAGTCCACTGTCTCCAGAAGTTCCTTCGGGTTCTGGCAAGCTATTGTTACTTGTGCTGCACTATACAGCATTGTCTGACCCCATTCTCAGTTCTTGAGTTGTGTTCTCAGAATTCTCTGCATGTCTGAACTTCAGACCTGCTACCTTCTTCTTGGTGAATTGAGGTTTTGGTTTGTTTTTCTGAACGTTTTGATAGTCTTTGGACTTTACACGTTCTTCTTTTTGATCTGACTGTCCTCTTCTTTCGGATGTCTGAAAGGTACAAGAGGAACGTGTATCAGTATCCTGATACCTATCCGGTTTTCGCAAATGATCCCTATTCCTGAAGGTATACCTCCTTTCAGAGGGCTCCTTTAAACCAGAGATTATGCTCGCGGTATGTGATAGGAATTTCAACATCCTCGAAAGGAATATATTTATCAGGTGGATCATCTTCTTTGTAGCAGTGAAACATTTTTGTTGATTATATTCTGGGAATACCACTGTCTAGAAATATTCATGTGTCTATATCACAAAAACTGCTCTACCACCTCTTGGTGTTAGGCCGTGTTTTATAAGTTTTAGAGTGGTGGCTTTCCTTAAATTTGGAGGGATGTCTATAGCATCCTCATCGGTTTCATTAAAACCTGTAAAATTTAAAACTGTTACAACTGGGTCAGCCGTAGCTCCGCCGGTCCTGGTGTTAGTCTTGTTATCGGACATTGTTTAATGAAAAATGTAGAGCAAGGGAACAAAGATAAGGTGCACAATATTTTTGGAACACTGTATCCTTCAAAATTGAACAAACCAAACAGCTAATACATAGGATTTTCGTCCTACTCAGCTAGGGCGGATATTATCCCTACCCAGTCCAGATGTCTTATGTAGTATTAAGAGTAGGGGTCTCTGAAAAAAGCACAACTGAGTTACTTTAGTATCTAGCGTTAAATTAGTGCCTCAACAAACCGTTGGGCGCCATGTAGTGTAGTTCCTATGTCCCATATAGGTTCTGCACCAGATTTCTAGCGCATTTTCCAGGACCTTCAGGCGCACCTTCTTGAAAAAAAAGTTTGCTCCAAATTTAGAAAGAAACCCTTCTGTTCTACCTCCTTCAACATTGCTTGTCAGTTCACTGAGAACACACCCCCAAGATGAGATTAAGGGTTTCGTTAGAAGCATCCTGATGGCTTTAAATTGAAATGCCACCAGGTACCAACTAATATCCGGAAGTGTTAACCCACCTTTTAGCAACCTCCGCCTCAACTTTTTCCAGGACAACCTCACTCCCTTATCTCTCCAGATAAAGCTCCCAATCTTGCCCTGTATTTTAGAGATGTCATGTTGAGGAAACCTTGGGGATAGCATTAAAAATATTCGTTAACTTGGGGAGGACAGTCATTTTAATTAAATTCGCCTTGCCAAAAATAGTCAGAGGGAGGTTTTTCCACCTTGCAAATAGACGATCCATTTCATTAGTTACTCATTTCAAATTCAAGGGGGCAATTCAGTCAAGATCGCTGACTATAAAAATGCCAAGGTATTTAAACTCTGTGCTGGTCTGCCCTGTCCAGTGTGTTATATTCCAGCACATTACCTCAGTCTTGGAGAAGTTGGCTAGGTATCCAGAAATTGAGCCAAACTCTCCCAAGAGGGCCTCCACCCTTGGCATTGTTGCTTCTGGATCACTGCTGTATAGGATGATGTCGTCCGCATATAATGCTATTTTAGATGTGTACTGTTGAGTTTTAAAGGGCTGAATCTGGTCATCGTGCTTTATTGCCTGAGCCAAAGGCGCTATATATATATATATCAACAGGGGAGAGATGGGGCAACCCTGCCTGGTTCCCCTCTGAATCTCAAAGCTTGGAGTAAGTGTCCCATTTACCAAAATGTTTGCAGAGGCTCCTTGGTAACATTGTCTGAGCGTATGAAGAAACACAAGGCCTCTGCCCATAACCAACAGACCCTATCGAACGCCTTGGCGGCATCTAAAGCGATTACCGCCAAGGGTTCAGATCTTACTGTGGCAAGATCGATATTGCCAATAAGGAGCTGTGTCTGCTCTTGAATGAAACTCACCAATAAACCCCTTTTGATCGGAGCTAACTAACCCAGGTGCCAATTTGGCCAATCTCCCTGCCTAAATAACCATAAAGATGTTATAGTCTGAATTAAGCAGGGAGAATGGCCGATAAGAGTCAGCCCTCAATGGATCCTTCCCAGGCTTGGGCATTAATACGATGGTCGCCTCTCACTATGAACTTGGTATTTGCCCCGATAGGCTATAAATTGATCGAAATAGGGAACCCAATGTTGGTGAAATCTCCTCAAGAAGTTTGTAAATCTCGTTCGGTATGGCATCCAGACCTGCTGCTTTTTAATTTTTAGATAGCTTTATTTGCATTTTAATTTTCTCCAACGAGATCGGGGAGTCCAAGAGGTCCCTACCCTCCTGCTTTAGGGACGATAATGATTTAGTACTCAGCCAGGTCTGGATTTGATTTTTTTGAGGGTGTCAAATCCTCCTTATAGAGATATGTAAAAAGAGAGCGAAGGCAGTTCTTTATGTCCTCTATATCCTTGGATTTATCTCAGTTATCACTAATAACTAGCTCATTTATATTGTATTTTGTGCGGTCCGTTCTGGCCTTCCATGCCAGCAAGGCGCCGGCCTTCTCACCATATTCGAAGTTGTCCATATTTTTATTTAACTATTTGGCCCTACGTTGCTCATTTAATTTACCCCTATAGTCCAACCTAGCTGTTTCAAGATCCTCCTGTACTTTATCAACCCTTTCGGGTGGACCATTCCCCAACAGGAGAAGATCCACTTCTAACTTCCCAATCTTATCTTCTCTCCGTTTTAATTCACGGCCTTCAATTTTGTTTTTGAAAGATATAAGACCATGTAGCCTGCCTCTAAGATTGGCCTTAAAGGTGCCCCAAACAACTCTTATGGATGTTGAGCCGAGGTTTTTATCTAAAAAAACTCCAAACAGGAGGCTTTGATGGCCGAGATAATTTCAGGGTCAGATAACATTCTCCTGTTTTAGAGTCCATCTCATCTGGGATGCCTTCATTATTCTTTTACAAGAAAATAAAACAGGGGAATGATCAGAAAGGTGACTGGGGAGAATAGAGATAGCAGTTGTTTTAGACAAAATATCTCTGCTCATAAGTATGTAATCAATCCTTGAGAAGTGGTGATGTCTTTTACTATAAAACGTAAACCCAGCATCACCTCCCCTCACCTCTCTCCAGACATCTACCTACCCAATATAATGCATTACATTTTTCATTGCACGCCAAATGTGAGGTGCCCCTATATGATGGCACTGATTTGACCTATCTTTATTAGGATCTAAAAGGACATTAAAGTCCCCCCCCTATAATTATAGGGAGATTCTCCAGGATTAACTTTGAATACATTTTGGAAATATATGTTGGGTCATCCACATTAGGGCCATAAAAAGACGCACTAACCAAATCCATACCCTCCAGATCCAAATGTGCGATGACCCATCTCCCAGTTTGGCGCTGCCTCCTCCTACCTCCAATCGTTCACCGCGTCTGCACGTCCTGCTGAGCCCGCTGGACTCGCCGCGTCTACACGTCCTGCCGAGCACGCTAAACCCGCCACACTCACCAAGCCGAAGCCGAACAGCATCAAGAAAACCTCTCCCGTGGTGACAGAGGGATTACTAAAACATCCAAAAAAATTACAGATGCAATCTGCTACATCTTCATCCACATACCCGTACGTTGAGTCATTTGAGGTGGTGCGACCGCAGCAGATTATCTGGCGGCCGCCATGTTCCTCCAAGGGCAATGAGAGTTGTGCCTATATAAGGGCATGATTCGGGAAACCTATGTACGGGTATCTAAATCGAAACACGACAGTAAAAATAGGAGACCACTCTTATAAGAGGAGACCAGAGATCCAGGGTCAACCGACGCAAGAGAGGGCACCAAGACTGGCACTGGTATGTCCACTGCTGTCCTTAAGAGAGACTGTCTGTCAGCCCTCGGAATCCTAAATTGCCAGGCAGCTGTTCAACCCCAGAGCACTGCTTCCGAGCTGACAAAAGAAAGAGCGGGAGGAGGGTGTCTGCCACCTAAGATGGTAGACCCCGACTCAGGGAAAGTAGCAAAAGCACCTGTCAGTGGAGAGCTAGGGGTGTGGTTGGTCATGGCCGGGTTACTAAATTTTTAGGTGGCCTCCGTGGGTGGGTTTTGTGTAGCACTAGCTAAATTAGGAGCAGGTAAGGCCAGTGCCCCACAGGCCCAACTAGTGTATAGAGAAAGAACGAGCAGTAACGTAGTACTGTCCAAGGTGCAGCTAAGATTTGGGCCTGTAATTTTTATAGGTAGATCAGCTCTCCCTAGAAATTGGCCTAGCTAGAAAGATATGAGGCTGGATTGACCCTGCAAGTGCAAAAGACTCCACATAATTTCTGCTGACCGTTCAAGGAGAGCAACCAAGGTTATGGCTGCTGCTCCCTGAATTTGAGCTGTGGTTGCTAGTGTGAGGAGATGCTCTTTTTGCAGCCCCCCCCCCCCCCCACACACTTTTTGCCCTACTATTGCTGAAATTAGTACTGTTGTAATGACTGTTGTACATTGAGACTTGACAACCAGGCCCCAGTGCTAGTGCTCTAACTGTTAAACTATGTGCGCAATTCAGTGACCCACCAATTGGTATGAATTAACTTATGTCCCTAGTAAGTTTGACCGTTGTAGACTGGCAGAGAGCGTTTTTTAAACTGCTACCTCCACTTTGCAATTTAACCTCATAGCTGCTATTATACATTCCTCCCCAGTGCTGCGCTGTCCATTAGAACTAGTGCTGAATGGACGTTCAATGGTCGTGCGCAGCACTGGGGAGGTAGCGCTGCTGACGACCATTGGCCGTCAGCAGCACTTAAGGGGTTAATCCCTTGCAAAGCCTGGCCCTTCCTTATGAATATTTATTAGTCACCTTCAAGGTAGACCTAACACTTCCTAAAGTCAGTAGGCATTCTATTAAAAAGGATGTGTTTTAATGACTTTACATGTCCTGACAGTAAAAACGCTGCATTGATGTTTTTAGTGCAGCAAAGCTAGGAGCCCCATTGACTAGTAAAGAGTTACAGCCTGACAACTCTGCACTGCTAACTTCCAGATGGGACTACTAAATCCAGTACTTGAAGGTATCAAAAGACTTGTTGCATTAAACCCGATTTGTTGCCGAAGTCAAATTTCATGTAACTGGTTCACAAATAGCAACTGTAGAAAATTGTCACTTTGTTGCCCAGGTTTTCAAGTGGTCAATTTCTGTTGCAAGCATCTGCTATCTAGGAGACAGCCTTCTGCATTCCTGGGGAGAGGTGTGAATAAGTCCGGAAGAGGAACAAAGGACATGCTGTGGAAAGAGGTATGACCTTCTCCTGGCAGGATGGCCAGAGTAGGCGTGAGCCCAAGCGGCAAGCTCCAAAAGGGAACCTGCCTTTGAAGGGCAAATGGTAATCACTCTAAGAAAGGGCTTTGCTTTTGTTTAGGCAGACAGATGGGCATGTAGGGTAGTTTTTGGCAAGGAGACTGTTGCCCCTGGTAGCCACACCTTCTAGGGAGCTCCACACACCAAGAGAAGGGTCTTGCCATGTTGGGGTTTGGGAGAAAAGTGCACTCTGGGATATCTAGATGCCACACTTAATAGGAAGTAGTCATCAGGAAAGGAGGTACCTGTTAGCCCATTGTCTAGTTGGTTGCCACTACTCCTTAAGCTCGTAGTGGGTATAAAAAGGTCACCCATACTACAGATAACTACTTTCTTATATGCCAGAAGAGTCAGTTGGCTGGGGACTAAACGCAAGGTTATTAGGGGGGATTGTGTCCTCATCAATTTCAGGGATCCCGGAATGGTCAATCATATTCTTGAGTGGGAAGGCTCCTGCATTTCGGGCCCAATCAACCCTCGACCACTGGGGTATTTCTACTCCCGGGATTTACTTCCGGGAGGGCCAGTTCCAACCTATTTCCTTCATGGGAAGCAGACAGTAGAATATAACCTACCGACAGCGAACAGTTTTAGTGCCCTGAACAATGTAGATAGACTAACCCCTCTCCCGGGCCCAAACTAAATGGTCGCCTCTGTAGTTGGGTGCCTGGCGGACGAGAGTGTGAGGGTTGAGGCGGGCCCCCCCAAGAAGGACAATAGGTCTATGGGTGTCCGACTGTCCCCATCTGTGCCAAGCCCAAGTCTTAAGATTAGACCTGCAGGTGATGCATTGAAGTTGGTTAATGTTGCAGGACTTTCCCCTCCTACTGTTAGTTTACCTACTTTAGCCGGTTCTGATAGGGCAGAACCCACTTTAGTTAGTATTGAAGGGGTTGATTCTCGTAGAGCACTTATTGGGTCCTTGAATCTAGCAGGGCTTGGTTCAAAGCTATCTAATCCAGAGTGGGGGGAGTTGATGGACAAATATGATTTGTGTCTCTTCTAAGAGACTTGGCTGCTTACAGCCCCTCTAAGGGTGGGCTTCGCAACATTCTACACACTGGGTGTGCAGGGACCTAGGGAACGACCTTCGTGGGGATTGTGCGGTTGGGTAGCTACACATCTGGGGTGCACAGTTAAAGTAACTGATTCTCATTCCCCGGATATCCTTTATATAGCACTTAAATTCCCGGGAGTTACGACTGTGGTGGTATTTAACATTTATTTGCGCCCTACTCCACAATCACTGGGGTCATCTATGTTAGAAGCCCTTGATGAACTTTTCTTATTCCCCCCCACCTATTCACAGAATCATAGGGGGTGATTTTAATTGTCACTTCGAACCCTTGGATGGGATCCCTTCTATTACCCTAGAGGAGGACTCATCTTGGCACATCCAGGAGTGCTCCATGTACCTGGCAAAGCGCCGAACGCCCCTGGCCCTACAGATTAATAAACTGCTCGTCACTCACTCTCTTAGGGCATGTAACGGTAGGCTCCTACCGGACGTACCTGGTACGTGTACCTATAACAGGGTGGGGAAAAGCACAACCATTGACTACATTTATGGTCAATGTGGAATTCTAGTCTCAATTGAAGACCTTTACTGTAATTCAAAGGGTAGATAGTGACCACAATCTTTTGTCACTTGAACTAAAATCTACTCTGGGACACCAACACGAAAGGGGGGCAATGGAGACCAGTGCTGATCTTTATCTAGTTGCAGTGACAGGTGGCTGACGCATTAGGTGAGCTAAGTTTGTGTTAGCTCCTCACAAAATTGCTGAGCTATATCGGCACATTGCCCATTCTCTAGCAGAGGCTTTTAAACTCCCTGCGGACAATTATGATTTACCTTACTTCCAGGATCTAGAGCGCATCCACACCAACCTCGTCTCGACTTTGGTGGATTATTTCTACACCTCAGCCATCAATAAGCCACGGGATAATAATCGGGTCCAATGGTATAACAAAAACTGTAGGGTGGCTAAAAGTGCTCTTGTAAGGGAGGTTAAATCCGGGTCCGTGCCGAGCATCAGAGCAGCTAGACAAACCTATAAAAGTATGATTTTAGAGTCCAGGACGGAATGGAAGGTGACTAGATGGAAAAGTATAAAAGAAGCCCTGGACAGACGTGACTACAGGGCCTTTTGGAATTTAGTTAGATCAGGCTCGGTTGAGGGGTCATCCGCTATAATTCCCAACTTAAGCGAAGCGGTTTGGTTAGCCCACTTCCAGCCTCTTTTTTTCCCACATTGACTTCCCATCTTCTGAAGATCTAGTTCCTTCATTGAAGAGTTAATCTGCCCGAGTATTATTGGATGCTGGGGTCCCCGACTTGCCCCCTTTTACCATTCCCGAAATTCAGGTGACACTCAAAAGCCTATCCTCTGGTAAGGCCCCGGGTCTAGATAGTATCCCGGGTGATTTATTTTTGAGCGAACAGAAGGTTTGGGTCCCTTATATCTGGCTATACTTCAATGCCATTCTCTTTGGTATGGAGATTCCCCGAACTTGGCTGGGAGCAGAGATTATCCCAATCAATAAAAAAGCTTCTCCTCTTGACCCGGTTAATTACCGCCCTATCAGTCTCATCGATGTATTATAGAAACTATTCGCCCGCCTCTTACTAGCGAGGTTGCAGTGCTGGATGGACGAACACCACATTCCTCCAAGCGGGCTTTCGTGCTAAGGTCTCTACCATCGACCAACTGTTTAGACTTCAGCTGGTTCACTGAAAGACAGTGACCATGGGGGCTGGTAGTCTGTATTTGATTTTTGTGGATCTTCGATCCGCTTTTGACCTGGTTCAGAGGGATAAGCTTTGGGTGATTTTGTTGGAGATGGGTGCCCCGGTCTACTTTTGGCAATTATTCAAACGTATGCATCAAGGCAATTTTGCAAGGGTGAGGCATGGGAGGAATGGGGAACTCTCGGCTCCTTACCCTGTGGAAAGGGGTGTGAAGCAGGGGTGCGTCTTGGCCCCCTACATTATTCTCCCTGTTCCTCAACGGTCTGATCAAACACCTGGAGGGAGCAAGGAATCTGACGCGCCTAGCTGCCCGCAAGATACCAGCCCTGATGTTTGCTGATGATACCCTCTTGTTATCGAAAACCCCTATGGGTTTACAGCGAACATTGGAGGCGTTTTGCTCCTTATGCAGATCTAGAAACTTGGCGATTAATCTTTCAAAAACCAAGTTTATGGCTTTTAATCTAAAATCATCCAATTGTCCGCACCCGCATATGGATAGCATGGCGTTAGAAAGAGTGTACCTTTGACTACCTAGGGGTAACTCTAAATGATAGGATGGACTAGAGGGCGCATTTGACCAAGGCTAACCTGCAGTTGATCCAATCCTCTGGCGGCATCCTAAAGGTTTTTAACGAGTGCTAATCTAAAACTTTGGGTCCGCCAATAGAAATATATAAGACCCAAGCGAGGGGGGGGGCACTCTACAGAGCTGAACACTGGGGCCATGCCAACGCGGCCTCTGTCCACTTCTGAGAATAGCTTTATCAGGCGCCCAGCGAGACTTCCCTTGAGTACACCCTTGATCCCATTACGGCTAGACCTTGGTTTGACCCCGATCCAGGAGGTCCTTTCAAATCGTCCTCTGCTCTACTGGAGGCGCCTCTGGTCCACCCCAGAGCTTTCGAGTTATAGGGAAGTCCTAGGGGCTCTTTTGTCCATAAGAGGTGTAGGAAAAATTCCTTGGCTGAAGTCCGTCAAGCAGCTCTGCCACGCATTGGGCAGGGGAGACATGTGGTCTGCTCCTGAGGAAACCTGTGCCACGATTAACAAGAGGGCTTTGGTGGCCCAACTTAAACAATATCGTATGCACCTATTACTATCAAATCCGTCTTTAGGTAGGATGACCAATAGCTTTATGGTGGTCAAGGACAATTGGCAATTCGAGAAATTTCTGGACATTAAAATTATATCTCCAATTCAGACATGGAGTTCTCCCGGTGAGGGCTGTGACAAACAAGTGGTCTAATGTTACCCATGGTCCGAGTGCTTGCCCGGGGTGCGAAAGCAGCGAAGAGACAGATCTGCACGTACTGCTCTTCTGTTCGATGTACTCCAGGGCTAGAGCCAAATGGATCGTACAACTTTGTACGTCCAGGGGTCTCAGGGACTATAGGGACATATTCAGAATACTAAAATACGACTCCGCAAAGAGAGGCTGCATCAAAGACTGAACTGTCCCTTCTGCACCTGAGGACTAGCCAGAGATGATTGCGCCTGTGGCGCCTCACTAGTGGAAAAGTTGCCAATGGTTGCCAGACAGAAGTATGGACTCCATGAGTCAGTTGCCTGACTCCTTGTTACAGCCAAATGGCCATAAAGTCTGAGAAGCCTGCACTCGAGAGCCCATCGCCAACAAACGTGACTGGTGCTGCATGAGGAGGTGCTGCCTGGGAGGCCGAGTCCTCACTCTCACGAGGTGCCCCTGAGATAGGGTTTTATTTTCTAGTGAATTACTTTACATGTCATAGAGCAGAGTTTTACTTTGTGTTGACCTTAAATGGGCTGGCAGTTTGTATTGGAGAGATGAAATTCTGGTTATGGAATGTAGTACAATCTGCAGCAAAGCAACTCAGGATTATCGGTCTCACCTGCCAGTATCTCATTGCTAAAGTCCAATCAAGAAGTTTCTAAGCACACTACTGTTCTCAAGGTGGGTAGGTGACCTTAGATATTTTGAGAGAAATTGAAGGTTTAGATATTCTCTTAATATTATGGGTGAGTATGTTATAAATACTTGAGATTTCACTGTGTGCCAAAGTGAATGCAAAAATGCATTCATATTTAAATTATTTAAAAGCTATTTGTCAAAATTGTTTTTGTGTTTGAGAACAGTAAAGAGTAGGAAACACTGTTGCTCAGGCTTGGTGTTTTGCAGTTTTGGTGTGAAAGGTGAAAATGTAAGGAAGCAATGATTTTATGTAATTAATACAAACTCCATACCGTTCAAAAGCAAACGCAGAGGCATAAGCTACAGCTTCAGTGAATCATGTGGTGCTATAGTAGTCTTGAGTTACACCAGAAGGTATCTCAATACTTCCAGACACCATATTATGTGAAGTAGCCCATTATCCTGGTCTGCGACTGACTCGTGTGTCCAGTGAAGATGGTGACAGTCCGCCATATTACATTAAAAACGTTTTGTACCCAATGCAGCTAACTTCTACCCACGCTGAAGTCCACACAGTATTGTGGCCATGCTGTTGGGTTACAACAATTCGTCTTTCAATGCAGAAAGGACGAGCAACACTTTAAGGAAGGGGTAAGGATCCCCTGCAGACAGTGGATCCATTCAGGGGGGATGCGTTGGGGGCGAACACCTTTGTGCACCCTTCACAATGTGTGCTCTTAGGGAAATACTTCATATGCAATAAACTACTGGTGTACCTCCCTGCAGCATGTTTGCGCCTGTGGCTGGGATCCTGGGTTACTGTTTCCATGTAATGAGGAAACATCCCCCTTGGGATTGCACCGGACAGACCCATATTCTGGAAAGGACAGCACAAGCACCTGTAAACCCTTCTGTAATACCAAAGTGCCACGTGGGTGCAAAAAGGGGCACAAATGTCCACTGTGCCAGCAGGACACTTTGTGTCACAATCTCCTGGGGTCCAATGTTTAATCTGACATGTCATCATCTGTGACCTGGCACTTCACCTTTTCAAATGCTGCATGTTCCTAGTAGGATGAGACCTTTACTTAGTTTTGTACGGTACAACAGACACATGGTATTGTAAACCTATACAGAGTATATAAAGCATTTGCCTGTAGGCCCATCGAAGAAGTGGAGCATATGGGATGAGGCATTAGAAACTAGAGAGAATGAGTTGTAGTGGATTACTGAAATTTCTTTCTTGGAAGAAGAATTGGAGAGCATTAAGAGGTGAGAATGACTGCCTCCCTCTTCTGATCAGCCTAGAAGTGAGATCTAGTGTGGAGGTGGTGTTGGTGTTGGGAGATCAAGGGCCCTGAATGGAAGATGTGTACAGGGTTTGCTTGGTAAGCGAGAAAGGGATAGGCCGTGTGGACATATGTCAGTGCTGTAGAGAATTTAAAGTTATGGACACCGTTTAGTGCAGAATATACAGGATCTTTTAGTTCTGGCTGCTAGTTGAGTGTTTGCAGATAGTACACAGGTAATCATGAAGGCCAGTCTAGGAGGTGATAGCGTAATCGAGCAGGGCGTTTATCAACAGGTCAACTGACAATAAATGGACATCAGTGGGTATAAAAGTGTCTACGTTCTTCAGTTGTTGCAGGAGAAAAGATGATCTCGTCATAGCACCTCTTTCGGACTTCACCCTGCCCTCTTTGTCCGGAGAGAGATAGTCTTTGGCTCACTAGGCAGAGATGATGGGTGTCCGAGGAAGGTAGAGGGCGCAGGAACAGCAAGTGGAGATTAAAGCAGTCCTGCTTTAAGCAACAACTGATCTGAAACGTGGATGCTTGTCTTCATAAGGCTAGCAACATACCCATGGAGAAGGTCTAGGGATTACTGTTGTCTCGATAAAAGTTGGCAACAAATGCCCACATTGCTGCCTTTGCCCGCTGAAATGCTCTATTTCTTTCACTTACTCTTAACCTGCTGTTTTTCCCAATTTCAAAAGTGCTGATGCAGTTTAAGGTGACATTTTATTGTACTAGGAATTTTCATTTAATTGGGCCTTTTTCTCATTTTAGTTTCCCGCCAGAGGAGGGAAGCAGATGCTGCCAGCTTCTTAGAACTGTACAGAAAACTTCAGTCACAGGTACAGTTTGCATGAATGATCCACACTCCTGCAAAAAGCAGGTCTGCTTTCAGTTCCATAATCTGCTGGAGGAGCCAATCCTATGAATTCACTCAAGTTCATGTTGAAAAATATACAGTATGACTGCTATCTGGAAGACACCGCAGAACTGTATTATTCTTGGAAAACTATTTTTGCCCTGAGTGTTTAAGAGTCTCTGCTTCAGCAGGAAGGACATGGCCCCGTGGGCACAGCGAGCAGATTGTACAGTGTGGTTTAGAGTGCTGAAAGCTACATGATGTCATTGGATGCAAGCTGCTCTTCAGAAGTCGACATTGTTTCACTTGCTTGTGTTTGACATTGAGAGCTAATCACTTTAACTGCTGCTTATTTTAGAATCATGTACTTAAAAAATGCATCGATTTATTGATGAAATAATGGCCTTTTCAGCGGTTGGGCTTTTATGTGACATGGGTTTGTACTCGCTACTTTATGCATGTAGACTTGGTTCAGAAAATGCTTGTGATCACATACTGTAAAAGCATTAATTGATCACTAAAGTGTATTTGCTTCCCTGTCTCTTCTAAATGTGCAAAAGAACTCTGCACACGAGACGAGGAGATTTAACTCCAGATCCTTTTGTGCATGCTGGCAGTTCAACACATTATTTAGGTAAACTTCAGCAACCCCACCAGTGATTACTGTGATCCTGTGTCTCTGGACCTCCCAGCTTACTTGGTACATAGTCTTTGGCTGGTCCAAAGCTATGCTGCTAGGTTAATCTTGGGACTCACGACCCGGGAAAACATTTCACTCGCTTTGGCCACTCTTCTTTGGCTCCCTGTCAAAGAGCACATCAATTTAAGTCTTTGTGTGGCTTACAAAGCAGTGTACAACCCTACCTGCTCTCGTACACTATTAAATGGTCCATCCTGCGCATGCGCTCACATTTACAGATCGTGCACTGCTTCTGATCCCTCGGGTTCAACGTTTCTCCATTGGAGGCCAAGCAGTCTCTGTGGATGTGGGCATAAAAAAAAAGTGAATCCCTCCATTATTGTTCGTTGCAGTCATCTGTTCTTAGTTGCTAGACTGTTACATCTACCCTCTGGTTATTCCTTTACCCCCATGGTACCCATCCTCAGGGTGACAGTTTGCCCTTTATAAATTCCATAACCTAACCAGTGGGGCCCACGGATTTAGGATTTGTTTGGTCAAGGATGACCGAATACTAAACTGAAATGAAGTGGCACCTCCTTTCTATTGATGACTTATATAGACTTGCTTGCTATATCCACCTAGTCATTATTTGGGATATTGTCTTTACTTTTTTTCCACTCCATTTAGCCTTTGGCCATTTGTACCTTTTGTATAGAAAAGTTAAAACAGTTGTTAGAGTGAGAGAGGGCAATTATAAAAAAAGTGACTGCCTCTAACCATGCTAGATATAGGGACCCGCCACCTAAGCATGCAATCATTTTATTATGGTTGAGCTGTTTCTTTCTGTTAGACCTGACATCATTGGCTTGAGTCTCTCCTCCATTTTTTCTGTTTGCCTCCACTGTTTTACGATGTTTTTGCTGGTATATGCTTTGGGCGCTGTGCCACTGCTGATCAGTGCCATAGCGCAAGTGCTCCCTATGTTAAATTGATGTATCTATTGTATCCATGTTTGGCTTATTTGGTTTACTGTCAGTCCCTAGTCTAGTGCACCAGGAGTGCCGGGGCTTGTAAATACAAATGCCGCTCGTGGGCTTGCAGCACGTGTTGTGCCACCCACAGGAGCGGCCTCGTAAAAGAATGTCTACGGGTCGGTCATTGCGAGACCCACGTGCAGCCTAGTGCTGTCACGCAGGCTGCGCAAGTATACCTACTTGCCAACCCCTCAAACCTTCCCTTGACTTCATGTTAGTCACCCCTATGGTAGGCCCACGGGCAGGGTGTATTGTAAGTATAAGGTAGGACACGCCTGACCAAGTTGGCATGTCCTAATAGTCAATTACAGCCATCTTCGTTCTTCACTATCGCGAGGTAGCCTGCTCTCCATTAGTTAGAATGGGCGCCGGGATTATTAATGCTATGATCCTAGCTGGCTCAGGGAGCATGGTGCAATGTCGAGTTTGGTATCCCTGAACTCGGGGTTTAATTACGCATCCTTTGGTGTGGATGGTTTTTGGACTCTGGGTTTGAAAATAGCACTTTTAGAAAGTGTCTATTTTCTTGTCTAACCATTTCTGGTTTCTGGCGGTCTTGCGTGTGTGTGACAGGAGCTGGGTGGCTCCACAGGTCTGGATGAGTCAGTGTGGGATGAGTGGGACATTTGCGTTGAGAGTAGGGTGAGAGTAGTTGTTGATAGCCTGCCCTGCCTGATACAATGCCGGCTCCACCTCCTGCCAAGCGGCTGATGGCTCTGTGCCTGCCATGGACGATCCTAGCCCCACCTCCTGCCAGGAGGCCGATAGCTCTGCTCCTGCCAGTGTCAATGCTGGCTCCACCTCCTGCTGGGCGTCTGAGGACCCAGCCCTGCTCAGTGAATAGGCCAGGTGCTACTGCCTGGCTCCACCCACAACAGACCCAGGATGTTGGGAAATTCCCCTGCATGGACAAAGGGATCAAAGCCGAAAAGGGGTATAAGAGAAGGACCCCTGAACCATGAAATCAGATCACTTCTGACAAGGAACCCTGTAACCAAGGACAAGAGGCCTGCTGATCTAAGGACTTGCCTACCCCTTCTGCCAGTGTGCTGTTTGCTGGGGGGAATCCTGCAGTGCTTCTTTATTTTTGCCAAGGCACCAGGAAAGAGGAACTGTGTGTGTACTCTCACGCTTGCTAAGAAAATCTCCAAGGACTGGAAGAGTGCCAGTCTCCTGCTGAAGTCACAGGGCTAAAGGACTTCATCTGCTTAAAGTGCTATTTGCTGGAACCTGTGAATCCAGCACCTCTGAAAGAGCCAGCAATCTTGACGCCGACGGACGTCGCCGAATCCAGCTCGACACAGTGAGTGACGGCTCAAGTGTCCCGCTTCCTCGACGCCGGCCGCCGGGCCCGATCGACGCCAGCAGCAACGCCAGTGAGTAGTGAGTTCGGCTCCAGCTCCAAGGGACCTCGTGTCTGCAGCGCTGCTGATCGCATCGCCCTCGTGCCCTCTCGACGCCGTGAGCGCTGCTCACTCTTTGCAACAGCATCATCGACGACGACGCCTGCTGAGGCCTGATCGACACCGAAGACGCACCGCCGGATTGCTCGATGCCGCTAATCATCGTGTGCTTCATTTTCCAAGGTACTGTGTTGTGGGGGGTCCGTGTGACTCAGGGCTCGACGTAGTGCTCCTCGCGGTCGACGCCGAACCGTTGGATTAACTTTGCCTCGACGTCGTGTAGCCCCCGTGTGGGTTATCTTGTTGCTAAGAACGGTTTCCCAGAAGAAGATTTGCTTTGATACGAAAGACTTTGTGCTAAAGAAGAACTACCTTTGAACTATTTTTCCCTTCCCAGAATATTTATCAAGATAGTGTATATTTTTGTCGTTATTTGGTCTTGTGCTAAGCCTTATATAAAAATACTTATTTTTATAATACTACTGTGTCCTGTCCATTTGTAGTGTATTCACTTTATTACTGTATGTGGTCATAAATGCTTAACACACAGCCTCTGAGATAAGTCTGTCTGCTCTGCCAAGCTACCAAGGGGGTGAGCAGGGGTTATCGAAGGGTGTGGTCCCCTTGCCCTGACTAGAAAAGGTGTGTCCCTATTTGTCAGAAGTGTATACCTCTGCCAACTAGAGACAGCCGGTTCTAACATTGGATGCAGCAGTGAGGATTTGAACCTTGCATTTATGACCCATGTGCATTGATTAGTGTGCGCTACATAGTGAAAGCAGACCATAGCGCAGTCACAATCTAATTGGGAAGGATCCTATTTTTGGTTCTCCGCTTTTCTGAAGCTTGATTTTTTTGAACACTGCCAGTTTTGACCATGAGTGACAACGGAGTCACTACCCCTGTTATTGTTGTGGAGGAGTTTGATAGGAAAAAGATGAAGAAATACAGGAAGAAGCAGCTGCAACACTTTTGCGAGCAGTTTAAAGTACCTACAACAGGCCTCGAAAGGAAAGAGGATTTTCGCAAAGCTTTGGAGGCCTGGTTGGAGTCCCGAGATCCCTCTGATGCGGTGGTGGTACCGCCAGGGGAAGGGGATGAGGAGGCGCCAGTGAATGGGCCTGAGTCCTCTACCGGAAACAGTGTTTCCTCCAAAGGTCTTTCCCCTGAAGAACGAGAAGAAAGGGCGAAGGAGCGTGCATACAACATGGAAATGGCAAGACTAAAGATAAATGGGCAGTTGGAGTTAGAAAATGCAAGAGGTAGAAGAGAAGCTGATTTGGAGACCAAAAGGTTAGATTTTGCAAGAGAGAAGTTAGCTTTGGAGCGTGATACCAAGTTGAGGGAGTTGGACATCCAAGCTAAGAAATTAGAATTGAATCCCTCTGGTGGCAGCATCCCATCTGAGCCTGCAGAAAGTAGGTTTTATTTCCCCAAAGATGTGATAAAAGATTATCATAGGAACGAAGATATTGGTCAGTGGTTTAAAGCATATGAGCTAGCATTGTTGGCCCACCAGGTCCCTGAGAAGAATTGGGGAGCGGGGTTGTGGGGTCGCTTTGTGAATGAAGGGAGAGATACCCTGTTAGACATGCCTGTTGAGGATAGGATGTTGTATGCTCATATGAAAGATGCTTTAATGTTGCGCTATGGCCTAACCCCCGAGAAGTACAGACAAGCTTTTAGAGAATGTAAGAAGTTGCCTGGTACGACGTGGGTTGAATATGTGTCTTATTTTTGCAGAGCCATGGATGGTTGGGTAAAGGGCAGCAACGTGGAAAGTTATGAAGCTCTTTATGATTTGTTTGCTTGGGAGCATTTGTCTAATAACTGTTTTCCAGAGCTGCGCCAGCACCTTATTGATAGCAAGATATCTAACCCTAGAAAACTTGCTGAGGAGGCGGACCGCTGGGTCAGTACCAGGGTCCACAAGGGTCCAGTGGGAGACTCAGCCAAAGGTGGGCAGGGTCCCCAGCAGAAGAGTGGGGGGGACAAGGGTAAACAGAAGGAGTCTCAGAAAGGGCCCCAAAGTAATCCCCAAGGGAACCAAGGGAAAGGTTCCCAGCCTCCCCCTGAGAAGAAGCCAGGGGCCCGACGGGTAAACCTGTTCATAGGGGCCCCCTAACCTGCTACGGTTGCGGGCAGGTGGGACACCGGTATTATGACCCCCAGTGTCCCAAGAAGGATTCGAGTGCACCGCCGCGTGCACCCCCCTGTCAGTTGGCGAGTGTAGCCCTGGGAGGGGAGGAGATGGTTGTCCCTGGTGGGAGGGGTCCCGCAGAAATGTCCCTGGTCTCGCTAGGAGACATGCAAATGGTCCCTCTACCCCCTCTGCCTAGTAACATTAGTAAATATAGGCAGTGGGTGACCATTAATGGCCATAGAGTGGAAGCTCTCAGAGACACCTGAGCGAGTGTGACAGCTGTCAAGTGTCACTTGGTGTCCAGAGAGCTGGTGGTTCCCCACGCATTCTACCCTGTGATAGCTGCCGACAACTCCCAGAAAGAGTGTGAGGTAGCTCAGGTTTCCTTTGAATGGGGGGGGAGTTTCAGGTACTCTTCAAGTTGCTGTGAGGCCCGCCATGCCTGTCGATTGTCTCCTGGGCAATGATTTGGAAGACTCCCCTTGGGCTAAGGTGGAGAGGGAGACGCACTTGAAAATGTTGGGCGTGCCAGAGTGGGTGTGTGCAACCACTCGATCGATGACAGTGAGTAAGGGTGTTGATGGGGTCCCGGAGCCTGAAAGTACGGCCCAGGACCCAGCTGTGAAGAGAAGAGGCAGGAGGCGCGGGAAACCGGCCCCTATAGTTCCCGTGGTCCAGGAGGAGGTAGACCCTGAGGGGGATGCCCTGGAGCCCACAGGGGAACAAATTGCCGAACTGGGAGACCTGCCCGAGCTGACCCATTGGCAGCAGGATGGTGGTCCCTCCAGGGAGGAATTCTGTGCCGAACAGGTGTGCCCTTCTCTTGTGGGTATGAGGCAGCAGGCCTCAGCCCAATCCTCAGGTGATCAGTCAGGGTCACATTTTGTGTACTGGGAGAACGACCTCCTGTATAGCGAGCCTAAGGCTGCTGAGCCTGGGTCAGCCCGTGTGCTGGTGGTACCCCAGCGCTTCAGAGCCTTCCTACTGGGTTTGGCTCATGACGTTCCGTTAGCTGGACATCTGGGGCAGGACAAGACCTATGACAGGCTTGTCACCCATTTTTATTGGCCTCAGATGCGTAGGGATGTAGACATCCATTGCAAGATTTGTCACACTTGCCAGGCAAGTGGGAAAAGCGGAAGGAAGCAGAAGGCTCCCCTCCAACCTTTTCCAGTGGTCAGTACCCCCTTTGACCGGGTGGGTATTGACATTGTTGGGCCCCTGGACCCCCAAGACAGCCCTGGGCAACAGGTTCATCCTGGTCTTGGTGGACCATGCCACAAGGTACCCGGAAGCCATCCCTCTCCGAACAGTGACGGCCCCCGTGGTGGGACGGGCACTGATGGGTGTTTTCTCCCGGATGGGGTTCCCCAGAGAGGTGGTGTCAGACCGGGGCACCAACTTCATTTCGAACTATATGAAGTCTCTGTGGAAGGAGTGTGGGGTAACCTACAAGTTCACCACTCCTTACCACCCTCAAGGAAATGGGCTGGTTGAGAGATTCAACCGGACCCTTAAAGGCATGATCATGGGTCTTGAAGAACCTATGAGGCGGAAATGGGACGTCCTCTTGCCATGCCTACTGTTTGCTTACCGAGAGGTGCCGCAGAAGTCTCTAGGGTTTAGCCCCTTTGAGCTTTTGTACGGTCACCCGGTAAGAGGGCCTTTGAGTCTGGTCAAGGAAGGCTGGGAGCAATCTCCCAGGAAACCTCCCCAGGATGTATACAGCTACATGCTGGCCTTTCGGAAACAGACTCGGCGCTTCAGAGAACTTGCTCAGGCAAATCTGGAGGCCAGCCAGGAGGAGATGAAGCGATGGTACGACTGGAATGCCACTCTGGTAGAGCTTCAGCCTGTTCAAGAAGTGTGGGTCATGTCCCCTGTGGAACCTTGTGCGCTCAAGGACAGGTGGACTGGACCGTTTAAGGTTGTGGAGAAGAAGAGCGATGTCACCTACTTGGTGGACTTGTAATCTCCCAGGAACCCCTTGCGGGTCCTGCATGTCAACCGTTTGAAGCCCCACTTCGAAAGGTCCGAAGTGGGCATGCTCCTAGCTACAGATGCTGGAATGGAGGAGGAGAGTGAGCCTCTTCCTGACCTCCTGTGTGCTAAAGAGCAAGACGGGTCAGTGGATGGTGTGGTCCTCTCTGACACACTGACCCTTGAGCAGAAACAGGATTGTCGCCACCTGTTGGGACAATTCCCGGATCTGTTTTCCTTGGTTCCGGGTGTCACTCATTGGTGTGTCCATGACGTTGACACCGGAGACAGCCCTCCTGTGAAGCACAAGGCTTACAGGGTGACTGACAAGGTTCGAGCATACATTAAGGAGGAGGTCTCCAAAATGTTTGCGTTAGGGATGGTTGAGTCCTCTAGCAGTCCTTGGGCCAGCCCAGTGGTCTTGGTCCCGAAGGCTGCAGCGCCTGGTGCTTCACCAGAACTTTGGTTCTGTGTGGATTACCGAGGACTCAATTCAGTCACCAAGACTGACGCGCACCCCATCCCCAGAGCTGATGAGCTCATAGATCGGTTGGGGGCTGCCCGGTACCTTAGTACGTTTGATCTAACGTCTGGGTACTGGCAGATCGCCTTAACTGATGGGGCAAAAGAGAGGTCAGCATTCTCCACACCAGATGGGCTATACCAGTTCCGGGTGATGCCCTTTGGGATGAAGAATGCCTCTGCCACCTTCCAGAGGTTGGTCAACCAGGTCTTTGCTGGACTGGAGGATTTCAGTGCCGCCTACCTGGACGACATCCCAGTGTTCAGCGCCAGCTGAGAGGAACACTTGCGCCACCTCTAGGAAGTGTTGTTGGCCCTGCGCAGAGCAGGCCTCACAATCAAAGCCAGTAAGTGCCAGATTGGGCAGGGTTCGGTGGTGTACTTGGGGCACCAAGTAGGGAGCGGCAAGGTGGCCCCCCCTGCAACCCAAGATTGATACCATCCTGGCTTGGGCGCCGCCCAAAACCCAAACTCAGGTGAGAGCCTTCTTAGGACTCACTGGTTATTACAGGAGGTTCGTCAAGGATTACGGTAACATTGTGCACCCCTTGACTTCGCTGACTTCCAGGAAGCAGCCACGAAACGTGATCTGGACTGATGCCTGTCAAACGCCTTCGACACCCTGAAACTGCAATGTGCACAGCACCTATACTCCAGGCACCCGACTTCTCGAAAGAATTTATTGTCCAGACGGACGCTTCAGAGCATGGCGTGGGGGCTGTTCTAGCTCAGGTGAATGAAGAGGGCAGAGACTTGCCTGTTGCCTTCATCAGTAGGAGGTTACTTCCCAGGGAAACTAGGTGGAGTGCGATAGAGAGAGAAGCATTTGCTGTGGTCTGGGCGCTGAAGAAGCTAAGACCCTACCTGTTTGGGACTCACTTCCGGGTTCAGACAGACCACAGGGCCCTCAGATGGTTGATGCAGATGAGGGGTGAGAATCCGAAACTGTTGAGGTGGTCCATTTCCCTACAGGGGATGGACTTTATGGTGGAACACCGCCCTGGTACAGATCACGCCAATGCTGATGGTCTGTCCAGATTTTTCCGCCTTAGTGATGAGGACTCCCTAGGTCAAGGGTAGTTCTCCCCACATTTCAGCTGGAGGGGACACGTGTTAGACCTGACATCATTGGCTTGAGTCTCTCCTCCATTTTTTCTGTTTGCCTCCACTGTTTTACGATGTTTTTGCTGGTATATGCTTTGGGCGCTGTGCCACTGCTGATCAGTGCCATAGCGCAAGTGCTCCCTATGTTAAATTGATGTATCTATTGTATCCATGTTTGGCTTATTTGGTTTACTGTCAGTCCCTAGTCTAGTGCACCAGGAGTGCCGGGGCTTGTAAATACAAATGCCGCTCGTGGGCTTGCAGCACGTGTTGTGCCACCCACAGGAGCGGCCTCGTAAAAGAATGTCTACGGGTCGGTCATTGCGAGACCCACGTGCAGCCTAGTGCTGTCACGCAGGCTGCGCAAGTATACCTACTTGCCAACCCCTCAAACCTTCCCTTGACTTCATGTTAGTCACCCCTATGGTAGGCCCACGGGCAGGGTGCATTGTAAGTATAAGGTAGGACACGCCTGACCAAGTTGGCATGTCCTAATAGTGAATTACAGCCATCTTCGTTCTTCACTATTGCGAGGTAGCCTGCTCTCCATTAGTTAGAATGGGCCGCCGGGATTATTAATGCTATGATCCTAGCTGGCTCGGGGAGCATGGTGCAATGTCGAGTTTGGTATCCCTGAACTCGGGATTAATTACGCATCCGTTGGTGTGGATGGTTTTTGGACTCTGGGTTTGAAAATAGCACTTTTAGAAAGTGTCTATTTTCTTGTCCAACCATTTCTGGTTTCTGCTGGTCTTGCGTGTGTGTGACAGGAGCTGGGTGGCTCCACAGGTCTGGATGAGTCCGTGTGGGATGAGTGGGACATTTGCGTTGAGAGTAGGGTGAGAGTAGTTGTTGATAGCCTGCCCTGCCTGATACAATGCCGGCTCCACCTCCTGCCAAGCGGCTGATGGCTCTGTGCCTGCCATGGACGATCCTAGCCCCACCTCCTGCCAGGAGGCCGATAGCTCTGCTCCTGCCAGTGTCCATGCTGGCTCCACCTCCTGCTGGGCGTCTGAGGACCCAGCCCTGCTCAGTGAATAGGCCAGGTGCTACTGCCTGGCTCCACCCACAACAGACCCAGGATGTTGGGAAATTCCCCTGCATGGACAAAGGGATCAAAGCCGAAAAGGGGTATAAGAGAAGGACCCCTGAACCATGAAATCAGATCACTTCTGACAAGGAACCCTGTAACCAAGGACAAGAGGCCTGCTGATCTAAGGACTTGCCTACCCCTTCTGCCAGTGTGCTGTTTGCTGGGGGGAATCCTGCAGTGCTTCTTTATTTTTGCCAAGGAACCAGGAGAGAGGAACTGTGTGTGTACTCTCACGCTTGCTAAGAAAATCTCCAAGGTCTGGAAGAGTGCCAGTCTCCTGCTGAAGTCACAGGGCTAAAGGACTTCATCTGCTTAAAGTGCTATTTGCTGGAACCTGTGAATCCAGCACCTCTGAAAGAGCCAGCAATCTCGACGCCGACGGACGTCGCCGAATCCAGCTCGACACCGTGAGTGACGGCTCAAGTGTCCCGCTTCCTCGACCCAGGGCCCGATCGACGCCAGCAGCAACGCCAGTGAGTAGTGAGTTCGGCTCCAGCTCCAAGGGACCTCGTGTCTGCACCGCTGCTGATCGCATCGCCCTCGTGCCCCTCGACGCAGTGAGCGCTGCTCACTCTTTGCAACAGCATCATCGACGACGCCTGCTGAGGCCTGATCGACACCGAAGACGCGACGCCGGATTGCTCGACGCCGCTAATCATAGTGTGCTTCATTTTCCAAGGTACTGTGTTGTGGGGGGTCCGTGCGACTCCAGGCTCGACGTAGTGCTCCTCGGGGTCGACGCCGAACCGTTGGATTAACTTTGCCTCGACGTCGTGTAGCCCCCGTGTGGGTTACTAAGAACTGTGTTTCCCAGAAGAAGATTTGCTTTGATACGAAAGATTTTGTGCTAAAGAAGAACTATTTTTCCCTTCCCAGAATATTTATCAAGATTGTGTATATTTTTGTCGTTATTTGGTCTTGTGCTAAGCCTTATATAAAAATACTTATTTTTATAATACTACTGTGTCGTGCCCATTTGTAGTTTATTCACTTTATTACTGTATGTGGTCATAAATGCTTAACACACAGCCTCTGAGATAAGTCTGTCTGCTCTGCCAAGCTACCAAGGGGGTGAGCAGGGGTTATCGAAGGGTGTGATCCCCTTGCCCTGACTAGAAAAGGTGTGTCCCTATTTGTCAGAAGTGTATACCTCTGCCAACTAGAGACAGCCGGTTCTAACACTTTCCATGACCTTCGTTTATTTCATTATCATTCAGAGATGAGTACATTTTAACTGTTTGGATGTGAGCTAAGTGCTCGGTAGTAAATTGCGGGGTAGAGTTAATTGGGGTTGGGGGATTGACTGTAGGTGTTTATCTTGGTTTGGGTTTATGTCCGTGTTCAAAGAGTGTTTGCAGAGTGGTTTTTCCTCTGCCCATTTCTGTAAAGTTTCTCTTTACATTTTCTGATGCCTCCGCGAGGTTGTGGCCATCATGGCCATTTTTGTGTTCCTACTTTTCTGAACTGCCTTGAGGAAAAGGCTGCAACTTTGAGTTATTTTTGGAAAGTGGTCTCAAAAAAGTGATGGAGTACTGTAATTGGTCTTCAGATTGCATTAGTCTTAAGGCTTCCTCCAGAATATTCTTTCTGCTCTTAGAGTACCATTCACAATCTAGAAGGATGTGAACAATAATTTTAGTTGACTTCCCTTTGTAAAGGCATTCTCTCAGAGAGATCTTACTCCATCTGCGTGAGTCCAACATATTGTATCTTCCATTAACAAACTTTCTATGATCTTCCCTGCCTCGCAGAGTGGCTTGGTATGGTGGTTGTTATGGGTACTGCTCTTAGACCTCGATACAAGGAATACTTTTTACAGGTTCATTTTCTCCTGCCATACTTAGTGGTTGAGTTGTGTATACCCTTTTGAGAGTTGGTGAGTGTGCCACTTGGCTTGAAGATAATCTGCATGAAAACAACATCTGGGGACACATTTATTTTTCTTGCTTTTTGGACCACCTGGTCTTCTTAGAAGCTTTGTTGTTGAGGGGTCATTAATTCTTCCCGGGAGAGATCAGGAAGGGGAGCTGAGCATGCAAGGTTGCGTTTTGCCAAATAACCCATCACGCCTCTTAAAGCATTGCTGTTGGCATTGACTTCGGTATCTAGAACACAGCTTCCATCTGTGAGGTTCCCAGATCAGATTCAGAGTTCTCTCATAGCTATCTGTACCTCTCAATCAATCATAGTACTTGTAGAGCGCGCTACATACCCATGAGGGTCTCAAGGCGCTGAGGGGAGGAGGAGTCTTCTGAAGGCGAGTAGGTCTTGGGTCTACCTTATGTGGGTAGGGATGGTGTTCCAGGTCTTGGCGGCGAGGTAGGAGAAGGATCTGCCGCCAGAGGTCGTTCTTTGGATGCGGGGTACAGCGGCGAGGGAGAGGCTGGCGGAGTGGAGCTGGAGGTGGGGGTGTAGAAGTGGAGTCTGCTGTTCAGGTAAGCTGGTCCGGCGTTTTGGAGTGCTTTGTGTGTGTGGGTGAGGAGCTTGAAGGTGATCCTCTTGTCGACGGGGAGCCAGTGTAGGTCTCTCAGGTGGGGGGTGAATGGGCTGCGGCGGGGGACGTTGACTCTGTCAGGCGGAGGAGTTTTGGATGGGTTGTAGTCGTCGTAGGTGTTTGGCTGGGATTCCTGCGTAGAGTACGTTACCGTAGTCCAGTCTGCTGCTGACGAGGACCTGTGTCACCGTTCTTCTTGTTTCGGTCAGGGTCCACTTGTAGATCCTGTGGAGCATGCAGAGGGTGTTGTAGCAGGAGGAGACGGCGTTGACCTGTTTAGACATGGACATAGAGAGGGAGGATTTGAGGATGAATCCTAGGTTGCGTGCCTGGTCGGTGGGTGTTGGTGCGGCTCCCAGTGTGGTCGACCACTAGGAGTCGTCCCAGGCTGAGGGGGTGGGTCCGAGGAGGAGTACCTCCATCTTGTCCAAGTTCAGCTTCAGACGGCTGCTCCTCATCCAGTAGTCGACAGCCATCATTCCCTTGTGGAGGTTGGTTTTGGCGGTGTGTGGGTCCTTGGTGAAGGAGAGGATGAGCTGGGTGTCGTCTGCATAAGAGATGATGTTGAGGTCGTGATGGCGGGCCACTTGTGCGAGGGGTGCCATGTAGATGTTGAACAGTGTCTGGCTGAGGGATGAGCCCTGGGGGACGCCGCAGATGATTTCGGTGGCTTCGAATCGGAAGGGTGGGAGGTGGACGCTCTTGGTTCTGCCGGAGAGGAAGGACGTGGTCCAGTCAAGGGCCTTCTCTTGGATTCCAGCTTCTAAGAGGCGGGTCTTTAGAGTGCGATGGCAGACCGTGTCGAAGGCTTTCGACAGGTCCAGGTGGATGAGGGCTGATGTTTCGCCGTTGTCTAGTTGGCGCCTGATGTCTGTGGCGGCAATGAGGGCTGTCTCAATGCAGTGGTTTCGTCTGAATCCGGACTGGGAAGGTTCCACTATGCTATTAAACCATGAGTCTGGAATGATACAGCTTTCAATGCACTGCTGAGAGGGTCTTCAAGATTTTCTCCCACCAGTTTGGATAGCCTTTGAATATCTCATTCAGGAAGAAGTTTGACTCCGGACCTTTATCATTTCTCAAGGTGGCAATTATCTCCTATGTGTGCTTAGGATAGAGCAACGTTTTTTATTTCCGTTTTGCCCTCTTCCTGGGCAGTGAGTTTCAGATGGTCGGAGACTTCTATCATCATATCCACTTTCCTTTTTGTAGCAGATGGTCATTCACGTGTTTGTTTTGGAAGACACTCTGAAATTGATGAACCCAGGAGGTTTGTTAGATTTTGAACTCCAGGACAGACTTTCTTTTTGAGGGGTTGCAGGCAGCTATATTCCAGAAATATATTGGTACTCCTGGCAGCCGGGTGGAGTCCTTGCCATTTCCTGTGGAAGAATTCAGTTTTCTTTCAACTAACAGCTTAACATATTTCCTCAAGTTTATCATTAAGGTGTCTTGCGTCCTACCGCATGTTACATTACTACTTTTTTCATGAGAACACATTCATCATCAAGTCAAATAACTGCTGGGGCTGGACTTGTGATTTGATTGTGTCTTTAGGCATGGTTCCCCCTAGGTGCCTTTGCTGTCCATTGGGCAAAGATTTCAACTATCTCACCAAAGATGGCACGCTTTTTACCTGTAGTTCTGGGTTCTGAAGATTTTTTGTCTATGACTTAGTTTAGAAATCTTTGTCTGGGTCCCACGGACATGGTCTGGTCTAGACTCAAATGGAAATCTTTTAAGACCAATCATAAGAAAAAGCACATTTGCTAGGTTAAATAATTTCAAAGGCTACAGAGCTATGTGCTGATTCTCTCCTTCTGACTGTGGCGGTTTTAGGGTGAGGTGGTGGCTTGCATTAGCCAAAATGGTAATGCTCCATCACTTCCCTCAGTATTTTGGCAATCTTCCTGTGCTAGTACCAAGGTCCGCGTTCATACATTTTTAGGTGCTAATGGGTGACCTAATAATATGGAAAGGTGGTCGCTGAAGCGTGTTGTGGTTGTCTAGACCAAAGCTCTCACTGAGTTAGAGTGAGCTGGGAACTCCAGGTTGGAAATATACTATTTGCCTCCCACTTGAAATGGAGTGCATGCTAGTTGCCTCCCACTTGAAATGGAGTGCATGCTAGTTAAATGACTGAAACCTCCTGGAGACAGGCACCCCTGAAACCAAGCTTCAGTGAGTGGAGGTGGGCACGGTGAACCATCTGTTAATTAACCTGCACACAGAGCTTTGTCGCTTCCCAGATTGGTGATGGTGGCCTTTGGCTGTGTCAAGAGTGCAACCTGGAAAAAGTGAAGTCCAGTGCATCAGAAATACCATTGAAGGGCTTCCCATACACGAGGTTACTACCCTACAAAGCAACTAGAAAAATAGGAAGCAGTAGGCAACTGTGAGTGATCTGTCCAGGGGGGCTGCGGGTAAACCCTGTTGATGTTTGATTAATTGTTGATAAAATACAGGCTCAACAAAAAGCAATTTCTACTGAATATATAATGGGGCAGGGTAGACTATTGATTTTCTGAGATACAGGGCACTAATGAGTATGACTGGAATCACCCTGGATGGGTAATGCGTTAAAATGGGAGACAGACCTGGGAAGAGTGGTCCATGATACAAAATGGGCTTGATTATTGGCATATCCCTACAAAGTGTTGAAAAATGCTTGTTCAAGCATATTCAATATCATTTGTTTTTTACAGGGCATATATATTACCCCAAGGGGAATCCATAATATACTTCCAATTGTTAGCTCTGATTGTCCTCACAGTGGTTGTACAGTAGCAAGCTTTTGGCTCATTGTGTGGGTATGCTCAGTATTTATGATCTATTCCAGAGAGGTAGCAAGCACTTTGGAATAGGTGGGACAGAAAGGCAGACATAAGGCAGAATACTGTGTTTTAGGCCTCTTTGGTTGGCCAAGGGGTAAGAGAGCAATTGCCAAGTTCCTGGATCTTGCGCTGCACTTAGCAACACTAACATTAGTCATATCATAGGAGTCCTAAGGAGCACACCCACTTTCCAGATGGAGAAGCTCTATTGAACAACAATGGCCCGAACTGAGTGTGGAGTGCTGTGTGCGGAAGATAATAGGGGGCTTAGGCAATACCAGATTAGGAAATAGATGTATTTGTTAGACCTGTTTAACTAATAGGTCACATTTATGATTTCATTGGTTGGTTAAGATGGTTCATGAAAATGAAGTCCCAATAGACAAGATGGTAGACTGCTCAACCACTTAGATTCTGGAGCCCCATGTGTATAAAGGGGATCCAAGCATAATTGAGTTTAAGAATGGCTATGGTTATCAGCTTTGTGAGTTCAACAGTTTATAACATTAATGGCCGTACTTGGGGCACCCTCTGAAAACAGTGTGTCTTTAAAAACAAAACAAAAAAAGAAAACTGGCTTCTCTATTCTAGACATTCTTTAAAAGAAGCTTTAGTGACCGACAGTCATATCCACCAACGATCAAATTACTTTGTGTAGAATTCCTAGTTGAATTAAATGGATTCAATTTTCTTTCTCTCTTTCTTGGAATTAAGAATCCGGAAGATAGGAACAAGTTGAACCAGTTTTTCAAATAAATGTTGGTCACATTTTTCTAATGTTGATCTTGGTGTAGGATCATTCCAAATGTTTAGCAGCCCTCTTCAGTTTCTTTTTTTTCAGCCTGATATGTTCTGCTGCAAAATTGAGGGACTAGCAGTGGTAGCAGAAAGATCGTTTTATTCTGATATACAAATGGTGTACTTGGCCTTATTTGCTTTTCGATATCTCCAACTCTGTGAAAGCAAGGGAGGCATCACAATTCTTTTTAAATTTAGCAGATTTGTTCATACACCCAATAGTTTAAGAAGAACAGTAAATGAGAGAGGAGGGAAAACAAAAGGCTGATGCCGACCACACTGGGTATTCTTCTGCGTGGCCCTCATACATTATTGTGATGGGTGCCTGGGACAAATCAAAATCTGGCCCGGTCTTTCTGAGACTGTGAGGTGACAAAACCCTCACATTTACACTGTTTTCAAGCCCAGTTGATCTCTACTCTGAGATTGGTTACCATCAGCAATGTTGCAAGCATAAACGCAAAGACCCAAAGCCATTGACTAAACGGGTGCCACAGTCCAGTGAAACTTCGAACTCGAACCGTGCACTTTGAGTGTGATCAATGAGTGTGATTCTGAACAACATTCTAGGCGAGATAACAAGAGGAGGGGACTAGTTATAGGATGGGCGTTTTGATTACATATAGAAAATGAGGAGACCCGTGAAATGTTTAGTGTGTTGAATATTGGAAAATAGTTAAAGCGTGTGAAGGCACCTTCACTCTTTCCCAGATAGTTCCTTGAGTCCAAGACTGAGTTTTGCGTAGTGGAGTTTGCAGTGGGTGCAGTAATATCTATGCTTTTATATGGATAGCTATTACATGTATACTACTGATGAAGAGAGAATAATGTGAGACCGACTGTACTGCTGAAATTAATAAGATAGAATTGAGAAAGGAAGGTTTGCATTTGAAAAAGGAGTTTAGCAATACTAAATGAAGTTTATGCAATTGATTGGGAGTCCTTATACTGGTATGTCATACTACATAGAATACATCTTGATGGGATCGATGATTGCCCTGAGTGTGGCCACAATGGAGCTTCCCCCTTCATCTAATGTGTCAGTACCCAAAGATCTTTGAATTCCTTACTTAAACATGCTTGTGAGCGGGGGACCTATTTACTTCTAAAGCAAGTTTGTTGATTGTAATGTCTATGTCCATAGGGGATATGAACAAGAAGTTGTACTGGCGAAATACAAGAATTCAATTTAAAAGTTTCACAGTGAGACTTCTGTAGCAGGACATTGGTTAAAAGGTGTCAATGAATGGTCCGCTACAGTACATTTGGGTAAAACTAGACAACAAAGTAGGGAAACATCTGACTTATTAGAGGTTATTTGTTAAAGCCACTTTACCCGCTCAGATCCACACCGCTTTCGAAAGTGGATGCCAGCCAAGCATTGTTACCTGATTGAAGAAGGTTGTAACTCATGTAGAGTAACTATGGATAGGTTCTAATTATGCTGATACTGGATCTGTTTCAAGGAATCTTATCTGTGATCGAATAACTATGATGGACTGAGATGTCTTTTATTCCTAGGAGATTGCCCAGGAGAGAGCCTTTTACTTCTTTGTAAGTGTGACTAATATGTTTAATTGTTCTGTATTGTTGTTGTTGAAAAAAACTGTTTTTATTTTTTCTCATGACAAGGGTACATTAAAGAACAGATGGTCAGTCCTCTACCTCTTGCTCAGCCTTAGTGAAGATCCGCGTAGAGGATCCAACAAGGTAAAATAAAGTTATTTAATTTTTTTTGTGTGAAGCTAAACTTTGTGTAAATTAACTAGCTATAAAATGTTTGTCTTGCTCTTCTTCATTCAAAACTTGGTTGATAACTTTGCGGTCAGCAAACCTGGGGAAAAGCAGGGTAGCAGAAGAAGGGAAAACTTGGACTAAGAGAACCTAGTCTATTCTGAAAATGATTTTTCTTTGTTTTCTTTGATCAGTGAATGAAGTGATCATTCCTCCAGAATGGACTTTTCCATTGCCTGAAATTTCAAATATCCTCTGACCTTGGGAGATGGATCTCTGACGCTGCATTTTTGTTGTGGTCATGCTACAGACCGCTCTAGTTGTCCGTCACAGACAGCATTGCATGCAATATTTCAGAGTCTATGCATATTCATTAGATGGCGTTCCAGTCAGTCTGAGTTACCTGCATTTTATTGGTAGCTTTTCTACGGTTGTCTCTCCTGTGGAGCATAGCTCCTATTCCTTTGAAAGTGCTGTAGCCTTCAACTGCTGAGATCTTTGACTTCTTGAGCCCTCATGTTCTGCTCTCTCCTCCTTGTCTCTGCAGATGAGCATGCTCTCGCTGTTTCCCCCCCTCCCAAAATTTCCCATCCCTTGTTTCTCGTCCCACTCGCCCTTTGACCCTTACCGAGCTGTGTGACTGTCACTCGCGAAAACCTAAGGGCCATATACAATCCCTAATTAGCGAGTCACAATTTATTTGCGACTCACTAATTAGGATTTGTGACTCGCTATTAGGAAGGGGTGTTTGAAGAGCGTTCTTTCCTAATAGCGAGTCTGAGCCCTATGTATGACTGTTTCGTGACCATCGCAATTTACCACCTACTTCAAGTAGGTGGTAAAGCATTCGCAAACCTCTTCCTTTAGGAATGCATGGGAAAATATTTTTAAGGGCAGGCAGTGCGTCCCGTTTCCTTTAAGGAAAACGGACTGCATTAAAAAAAAAAATACTGCTTTATTGAAAAGCAGTTCCAGACATGGAGGTCTGCTGAGCCCAGCAGGCCACCATCCCTGGGAAGACCAGCTATTCTGAATTTGGGTCGCAAATTGCGAGTGGTTCATCAATATTAATGAGCCTCGCATTTTGCAACCCCATTGGGAATCGCTAACAGTATCTCATAGTCACAAAAACAAATGGTTGTACATGGCCCTTATTTCATTGTGCTATTTTCTCTCATAGATATATATACGTTTTTCCTGCACAACTGTCCATCGGATTTCAATATAAAAAAATTGGCCTACATCTGGTAGATGTGGAGTGTTGCAGGAGTGGTGAGTCCGTGCTTGAAGTATGTGTGCCTGGGAAGGGTACAGTGCAAGGATAGACAAGCACTGTGCAGTGACTGCATGGTTAGTACATGTACTGGGTGTATGTATGCCTGTGAGGAATACATTAATTGAGAGATGTATTGCTGTGCAGTGCATGCCCACAAACAGCATTGCTGGGTGTGTGTGCTTATGTAATGTACAATACATAAAGGGTGAAGTGGTGTGCTGCCCATTCATAGTGAGTGAGTGTGCTGGCAGGGTGTTCTAAATAAGTACACTCTGCATGAATATAGGAAAGCTTCAGTACTGAACAGTGCACACAGATTGAGTGTGTACTGAATGCATGTGCACATTTAAATATACAATGCTTAGAAGTATTAGGGCTGGATTGTAAGTGTCTTGAGAGTCCACCGAGTAAATGTGCATGAAATGGTACATTTTATGCAGAACCCTGGGTTCCATTTTGGGAGGCCCAGGTCTGCCTGGTAAAGACACAAGGGGAAGAAGAATCCCCCCAGATAAATTTGTGGGTTGCTGCCTTCATTTGAGCTGGGGGGGGGTTCACACTGGAGGAAAGGAAGAGACTCCCTTTACATTTCAAAGGACTACTTTTAGATTCAGTGATATATCACAAGGTAGCGGCCTGGACACTTCTCATGAAGGGAAATGGGGCTGATAATAAGACATAATGAGTAGGGCTGGAGGTTTGCGATTTACCTTTTGATGCATAGATCACTGTGGCTGACATCCAGGTGTGAACTCTGGTCACTCCTTTGAATTGTGATGTGGATAGTCGGTTTCAGTCTTGTGCCTGCTGTGGCAGACCCCTTTCATGAAGGTAGATGAAATGGATAAGTACCCACTTCAATAGAAGTGGATCCCCAAGATGAATCCAAGATCTAAACCCTAAATCTCATTTGGTGTCTGGAAAAGGGACTATAAGAAGGGGATGTTGAGTCCCCAAAATGGGTCATCTGCCAAGCAGCCTTATGGGACGTGTGAGAAGGGGGGAAGTTCTGCAAGATGTCTGCGTGTGACCAGGACTGGGGACCAAGGCCTGCTAGTCTCCTTGTGTTGTGTAGTTCCTATAGAAAATATACAGGATCTGCACGTTTAGACGACATACACTGTAGGATTGGTGTCAGACGAGCTCTGATCACCCCCACCGGGTATGTTAGCCTTTCTGTATCCGCTAGCTCACTGTGCCACTATAATCTCCTCTTATGGAGAGAATAGTTTCTGGCAACCTCAGAACATGACAACCCCGATACCTCAGGACCGTGGAAACCATGTACTACCTTTCACTCAGTCACTCATGCTTACTTATTTTCTCTCCGAAAGATACACAGAATAAAACAAGCTGGGCGTTTTCAAATATCATTTATTGAACAATTGTTATTCTGGTGTAAAATAGATGTGCTGCAACAACCATTAGACATTTTAGGATATAAATGATTAACTACTACACAAGTAAAAAGATGGTAGAGTTCTACCATCTTACTAAAATCATGAATACATTCAACTATATAAAACACATGATAAAAGATGCATACTCCTATGATGCCTCCCTATCTAGATGTACCTAGCATGGGTGTAACATGTTAAGCCAAGAATTCCTCTTGGATCTAGTCAACCCCATTACCTCAAGTGAGATTGTGGGACCCCTTCCTGGTCTCGAGATGGACCCTACGCGAGGGATGCTAGACCACTGCGAGCTGGAGTGTCTGCATGCAGGAACCTCAGCGTTTCTGGTCAGTGTGTCGGCCAGTAAGTCTTGCTCTTTAGCTATCTTGGCAAGATGTGATGTATATATACCCATAGGTCTCTCCTCCGTGGTCCTACCTTGCTGTATGACTGTGTCTGCCTTAGGATGACGTTGGGCCTGAACTTTGTACATAGATTTTATACAGGAGATGGCAGTCCTGCTGTGTTGCCAAGAACCTTCAATGCATAATGTATGAGATTTAGAACTAGGGGAAAAACCTGCGTTCTGAATGCAGTGTAAGATCTAGGTAAAAAGTCAGTCCCTGTAAACTGTGACAAGTGTAATGTAGGGAGAGAATATAGGTGAAGGGTAACTAGTTTATTGAGGCCTATATTCTAGAACCTATATGGAATATAACGCTTGATGGCTGTCATCCTTGGAAACCAATACCACCTGCCCTGGAGCACCAGCACCTTCTTGCTTGCCAAGACCTGTCTACCTTGTGAGTAAGAGGAGCGGGTTGAAGGGAGCAAGGTCCAGTGGGGATCCCTACCGTGAGAATTCGGCTGTGTGCTGATTGGGCCTATGTGTGCAGGATTGTTTTCGGCAGCCCCCGTATGACATGAAAGGGCTGCTGTAGATTGAGCCTTATGTTGAGCACTGTACGGGTCTTGCTATACTGGTACAGCTATGGTGCGGTGACCCCATATGTCAAAGGAGTCACCGGTAAATTTTTGCATCCAGGAAGTCCAAGGTTTGGGACTGTTTGGGCCTGGGTACCAGGGCTGGAAAAGCATGCACGCATATCACCAGGTACAGTGCAACCCTTTATGCCAGAACATGTAGCTCTTACTAACATTGCCAAAGCATTTGGGACATTATCTGAAGGAGAGACTAAAGCTACAACTTGCAGATTGGATCCGACTGGCAATAGAACTGCCTCCCACTCGCCATGGAGGAGTGCGGATAACCTGTGGCTTCGAGTAGCCTGACCTCTCTGAACTGATCAGGATTGCCAGGTGCGCGTTTGAAGACTCCCACTGCATCACTTAACTCTTCTGTGCTGCGAGAGCAGGAATGACTAGAACTGGGCCAGCTGAGCCCTGGGGCAACTCGCTGCAAATGGTGCTGTGGCACCATGGATACTTTTGACTAAGTTCCTAAAAGGTCAGAAGGGAGAATGAGTGCAGCCATATAGTGTGCATTACCTCACGCGGCCGCCGGTGATTGGAGATATACCATGAAAACTTTACACAAAGACGGTGGGATTCGGCTGACAACTACTAGAGCCCTGACCTCATGGGGGATTGTTATTGCAGTTGAATGTCGCATTTTATTGTAGGAATTGTAAAAAATTAATACACTGTAGAAAACGTAAAACATGAATATGTAGCGCAACACCAGGCCCAAGCAGGAACCAAACCGCGTTTTGTGGTTAAAACCCAGTTTAGGCTTGAATCCTGTACTGACACGAACAAGTTGAAAAGTTCACTTAAGGATGTAATGGAATGGGAAACTTAAAAGGGTTTTCAGTTAAAGACCAACTCATGCTTAATAGACTTGAAAGCTTTATGACATCAGCACGTAAGTCCACCCGCACATACCCCTTGCCTTCAAACAGACTGTGACCTGATTAGACAATAGGTTCATATAATCGAATTAGCCCAGAGCACACAGGTGCTTGATTAAACAATGAATCCAGGGAAGTAACTAAGTTCTGAGCACATGAAGGGCTTAGGTGCACAATGCTGGCAGCACACGCGTCACGTAAATTACAGCTACCATGAAACGCACACGCATTCATAAGTAGAAGAATGCTCGGTTGTTAAGCATTGTTTGAAGGGGAATTAAGAATGTGTAAAAGATTCGTTCAGGAATTTGCGGTTACGAGGTCAATTGTCTTTGGGTGGTTTTTTTTAATCTGTAATTTGCAAGTCAACTATTATTTACTATGTGTAATAAAGCATTGTGATATTCTGTATAAAAAGGCCTGCCAGCTAGCAGGAATTGGAGAGAAAGCCTGAGCAGGGCTGGGTGCAGTTCATGTTGTGTGCTGAAGGTTCTTCTCCCTGTTGCAACAGTTAGTAAATACTGTCATTGCATTGCCAAGAAGAGTCCATGTGGTTATTCATTCATTCATTAATTCTTTATTTCGGTTAAAGTAACCATAAAAGAGTACAATACAATTGAAAACATCAACATATACATCTTGTGCTAATAATCCGAGTAAAAGCTATTTGAGACATACATAGGTGCTTAGGCTGTTTAGATATACAAAAGGATTAGCCAAAAGGATCAGGATTATAGAGGGTTTAAAATTCTAAAAATCAAAATAATTCATAGTTAAAAAGAATTTAATACCGTAAATATTTCTATTATAAAATGTTAAAAAGGTCAGGAAATATTTTACAGGGGACAATTTGAACTAGAGTATGTGGAGCTACTGTAGTACCAGGGCGTTTTGTTTCATTATGCTATGAGTTAGTGCAGAAACTGAGGATACTATTACATTTTTAGACCTTTTTTCTTTCTTACTATTGCTACTGCAAGAAGGAACCTACTCAGACTAAATACTATGGTCTGTGAAGTATCCCCTTTAAATACTCTTTCCCCCTCTTTAATTTTCTGAAAGCCTAGAAGGAGGCTGATAGGCTTAATCCACTTCCTCCTTGCTTGCAGGTATGCAGGGCATGTAAATATGACATGGGCCTCATCTTCTTTAACGCCCATATCACAAAGTTCACAGTAATCAGTATCACTTTTATTCGTAGGATCTATCTTGCACACCCACTTAGAAGTTCTAGATTTTAGTTGTAAAATGCCATAGCGGTACTTTAAATACAGTGACTTTGCCATTGGAGGTAAGATTTCATCCATAAAACATTCAAATTTACATTCGCATTTAACATCAAAGAATTTGAGTGTCAATTTCCCGATTTTGGAGTTTTGAAGTGGATAACTATGAATGTGTTCCCAGTATCGTGCCATCAATAGCTTTTTTGAGCCATGAGTTAGGGAATCGGGATCTGTCCAAAAACTATATAAACCTAATTTTAAAAACCATTTTTCAATATGCAATAGCCTGCTCACTCTAACCGTATTTTTTATCTGTAAGATTTCCTGTAGTGCTGATCTATAGTCCACTAGTTCGTCAGTGGACCAAAGATGAACCCAAAAGAGCAGCGGACGTAAGGAGGCATGGTCATCAGAACGTCGTACGTTTAAATCCCAAAATAGGGGAATTAAAGGAGTACAACCTGGGACAGCTAGAAGTTGTCTAAAAAAGCGGTTCTCCTGTAGTGAAAAAGAGTCTCTAGCTGCATGGCCCCACAGTTCTGCCCCATATAGGGTGGCAGATTGGGCTTTGTACTTAAATAACTTGATTGCTGGTGATACTGCCTTGAAGAAGCTGTTTTATGCTTCTTTATCATAGGACCTTGGCTTTGTATTAACATTAGCCTAGACTTTTCTATCTGCGATATCCAATTCATTTTAGAGTCGAGGCTAATACCGAAATATTTAAAATTTTGGACCATTTATTATTTACACTAAACTTTTTTAAAACCTTTGTGTGGACTGATGGACATAATCTTAGTTTTTGAGGAATTAATTTCAAGGTTTTTGTCCAAACAGTATGAATGAAATTTGATTAATAAATTCTGTAATCCTTTAGGGGTCTGGGAAATAAAAATCGTATCGTCCGTGAATAGTAGTGCCGGAACGGCTTGACCACTCAACTTGGGAGAGTCCTACTCGCAGCCCAAGAGGGTGTCAGGGATGTCATTAACATAAAGAGGGTTGATGCCATAATGCAACCTTGCCTTACCCCTCTCTTTATGTCAATTTTTTCCGTCCGTTCCCCGTTAGGTCCCCACCTTACTCTTGCATAATTCCCCTCATGCAGCCTCATTAATTGGTGTAGTATGTCACCAGGGACTCCCATATCTCTCAGTGATTTCCATAGTTTGCTTCTTGGGACCAAATAAAATGCGGCCCTGAGATCCACAAAGGCTACACAAGATTTCCTTATGTTAAAATATTTCCATACTAAGCATAAAAATCTAAACCTGGTCCACTGTACTAATTTTAGCTCTAAATCCTGCCTGATATTTTGTTAAAATAGAATTATCTTCAATCCAGATGTTAAGCTTGTGTAAAAGTTGGCATGCAAAAATCTTTTGGAGTACATCGAACAGACTAATTGGTCTATAATTGGATGGATTAAGTCTGTCTCCCTTCTTGAAGATGGTTACGATTTCGGCACTCCGGTATTGGTGCCCCTCTTAGGATGTCATTACTAAGTAGATTAATGTACGGGGCCCATAGGAGATTTTCGTGTTTCCAAAGATCGCCAGGTATTCTGTCAGGGCCTGGAGCTTTACCCTGTTTGACTGCATTAATGGCTAGTATAGTATCAGACAAACTAAATGTTAAGGGGTAGTACATGGGTTGAGTTGTAAATTCCCTAGTATACACTCGTCTTCATCTTCCCCACCGCACGAGTACAGGGATGAGAAGTGCTTGACCCAGACACTTTCTTCGAGGAATCTATCCCTTGATGGATTACTTTCTTTGGAGCCACTCTCAATCAGCTTCCAGAAGAAAGATTGGTCTTTTGTTTTACATGCTAGAAGCAGGTCCGACCAGACTGTGCCATCCCATTCTCTTTTTGCAAGATCAAGTATATTTTTATACTGCATCCTTTTCTCTCTGATGATGTTAATCTGGTTATCTTTTACAGCTTGTATTAGTTCGGTTTTAGCACGGCGACAAGCTTTGTTATACCTGCGGCCTTCCTTCAAGTTAGGTTTTTTTCTGGCCAGAATTTACTTGCTTAGTCTCTTTTGAAAAAATCTCTCTCTAAGCTGTGATATCAGGTTCTCATGCAACTCTACTAAAGAAATGCCTTCTCCATTATTATCGACTAATGGGGACATTAGAGTTACATAGGAATCATAGATGTTCTTAGTAGTGCTTTTGTTACCCATTACCGCAGGCCATTTTAAGGACCTGCGGTTGTTGGATTCTAAGGGGTCCGCAGATCGAGAGTCCTTACAAGAATTTAAATCTCTTAAGGGGACAAATAGCGTCCCACAGATTGACAAATTTAAGGGGAGGTGGTCACTTTCTATACGATTGTCCACCTTTATGTGCTTATGGCCAATGCTTCAAGATCTAGAGACCAATATATAGACTAAATGGCTGGCACAGCGCCCTCTTTTAAAGGTAGGATTGCTTGGACAATCTGACAAGAGCCGCCCATTGCAGGCGCGCAGGCGTATTGCCCCCATAGAACAAGCAACAGTACTATTTGTGTCAATTTCGGGGATATTATTAACACTATCTTCCTCCCCTAGATATCTTCTAGCCCCACAATTGGTTCAAACTTCCTATTGAAGTCTCCTCTGATCAGCTTAGTTTTGTGGTCTAGGCCAGAGATAAAATTAGCTAGCTGAACTATTGTTTCTGAATCCTTGTTAGGGGATTGTGGTCTGTTATAAATATTAATGATACAGACCGGCCAGCCTTTTTCATCCCGAAATTTTATCGCCAGGATGTCCAGGCTATTGGAGTCTATTTCTTTGACCTCGATACCTAATGTTGTTCTTGCCCAGATTATCAGGCCACCAGACGGTCTACCTTTATTCATATTACTAGCCGGAATGCAAAATGATCTATACCCTACTCTGAAAACATTTTCTATACCCCAGGTTTCCTGGAACAGAATAAAATCCCCCCTATTGATATACTCGTGCCAAGCTGGATCAGGGATTTTTTCCCCTATGCCGGCAATGTTCCAAGATATTATTAGCACCTTACACTTATCCTCGTCCGTAGTAAATGTGGCTATTGGATTGTTAGTCCCACATGTATTCTCTTTGGTTTTTGGGATTAACAAATTTAAGTTTAGGTTTCCATCCTTTCCCATTAAAATGGGATCTATAAACTGATTAGCTACTTCTCTTGTGTTACACCTACAGTTGTTTGAATGGGTATGGTCTGTTGTTAGTGTAGAATTACCTATTTCGTATGTATCTCCCAGTCAAACTTCACCTAGCCCATAAAGTGGTGCAAATTGGTTGTTTGTGGTCCCCCAAGGGTAGGTTGCAAAACCATCTGGAATCATTTCATGGGTGTGGATGTACTGGTTTCCATACTGTCGCATTGCTCTTGGGCTGTAAAAATAAGTGAGATCTTTCATGCAAATTGGACCCTTATTCATATACTGATATTCTTTGCAAATTAGTCTCACTACATTGCTATCTCTGAAGTTAACGATTGCGTCCCCCTGAATGTCTTTTGTTTTTCTGCCTATCCAGTTGACTCTTCTAACGAACATTACCTCACCGTTCAGATGTCTAGGGATTGGCCTAATATTATTCAACCAGAATGTCACCTTATTCTTTAAGTCTTGGGAAGATTCTGGTTTCCCATTTTTTAATTCTGGGACACCCGTGAGTACAATAACATATGGTAATGACTCTGGTGGTAAGTCAACCAAGGCCAGGGGAACTTTTACAGTGCTAACATCTTTCTCTTTGTTTCCTGCATCTTTTGGGCACTCAACTGTTTTAGGTGCATCATTTGCTATACAGTGTATGGTGTGCTAAATAGTATTTTCGGAAGACTTTTTAGTCTATTTGGCTGCTTATTAGTACTCAGGGCCCCTTTGCAATCCTGCCTCTATAGTTTTATTAGTAATTGGACCTGCTACAGGTCCTATAGTGATTGTAGCGGAATCCATTGAGGGGGGAACCATATCCTTCATTTGTCCTCTGACTTCAAGTTTTACAAGATTTTTTAACAAGGTAAAATTGTCTAGAGTTAGCTGTTCCAGTTTCTCCAATTTATTATTAACCATTTTTATCCTTTCGAGGAGAGGGAGAATTAATGATTTGACAACCTTTCCTATATGTGCCATTGACACTTCAACCTCCTCTGTGGGAGCCGAGGAGGCCTTCCCTACATGATTATCTCTCGTATTCTTGGTAAGATCCTTTGATGTAATATCAGGTCTTGCTGGTACTTTAGCTACCTGTACACCTGGGTCAAAAGAGGCGGATCCGTCTTTTTTGAGACTTTTTGTTGCCTCCCTTTCTGTGAGGTTTCAGTCTTTTTTCTTTTTGTGGTGTCTGTAGTAGTAGCGTGATTTTGGGCTTGTTGACTGACTGATTCAGATGTAACAGTATCAGTGGTTGGGAGGGACTTCTTCGCCCTTGTTTGTTCAGCAATGCCCGACCGGCAGGAACCCTCACTAGTATGAGACATCGCTGATCCCACCTGTATATTAGGGAAATCAGTCGGCGATATGGGCCCTGAAAGAGAAGAGTTCAAAAAGGGGGACAAATCTACACTTAGGTCGACAGACTGCAAGTTTGGTGTTTGTGGAAGACAACTATCATTATGTTGAAACCCCCGGAAAGTATTTTGTGTAGATAAATTGTTAGAATTATTGTCAATCCTAGGGAGATCTATATAAGAGTCCACAAGTAGTTCTAAAGAATTATTTGCCTGTGTCAGAGTAGTGTCAGTTTGTAATTGCTGCAGACACATATTTGGAGGTAGCGGAAGGCGTCTCTCCGTATTCTCGATGGCAGGAACAACCACACCAATTGTCTTCTGTAACATCCGATCAATCGCTGTAAGAGTAGGCAATGAGGTTGTAGCATTCTGGATCTGGATTTTGTTTGGACAGGAGTATTTACCCCCATATTTCAATATAAAATAAAAGCAGTGCACTATACAAAAGTACCTTATGGTCCATGAAGGAGAAGTAGGCAGAACAGACCACGGGGGTGGCCCAGCCCAGCCTTGGCCAGCCCCGGACGGCCACAGACCGCCCGCCCTTTGTCCGGGCTTAGCCCGGCATGTCCCGCGACGCGGGTAGTGTGCACAATTTAAAGCGCCTCCGGTGGCGGGAGAGGACGTTGGCGGGAGGACTACCGGCAAGAATGACGGTGGCAGTGGCGTCTCGGGTAGCAGGACCAGGAAGTGCAGCAGAACGCCCCAAAAGCAAGGTGAGCAGGGTATTCCAGTATTGGAAGTTTTTGTCACCCTGCAACAATTTCTTTGCATGTATAGAAATAAAATACTACTTTTTCTTCTAAAAAGAAGAATTTGGCTGGGTATTTTTTTATTGTGCGTGCGTTTTGCACTTTGAGAGATGTCATTTTCAATACCTGTATCTACAACCCTCTACAACCCTCCTGAGGGAGCCTTGCCTGCTCTACCACAGCTACCACTGACAATCCAGTGCAAAAGAGATACTTGGCCCAGTTGAGCGGCATCCATAGTAGGTTGGGCCACGGGACATCAGGAGTAAAAGGCCTGAACCACCACAGTTGAACGCAGTAGGCCGTGCTTCTCCTGTGGCCCTCTGATAGAGGCTTTGATAGTGAGTATGAATATGGTGCTTAAGTGCTAGGGCTCGTCAACTTTGACAATTGCTTTGGCATCTTCCAGGTTAATAGACCGTTCCATTGCCCCGGAGATGTTGCATTTGTGTGCAGTATTTTTTTGGGGCGGGCCCCCTTGTGTATTGTGATAGCCAACTACATGGTGTATTGAGCCAACTCAAGTGTATATTAATAATTCTGTCAAATGTTGTCTGTTGGATGCTAGTGTGTGGTTTATGTATGTTATGAGCATAGTGATATTTAGTTGTATATGTAATGTGGTCTGTTTAATGTGTTTTGTTGGATTATCCAGTATGGTGTTTCTCAATGGCTGTTTTATTTTGTGAGCTGCAAGATTATAGCATGTATGAGCTATGATGAGTGTCTGTAATAAGTCTAATGTATTAGCTAGGATGTTGAAGAATCATGAAGGTTCAGTGGAGAAGCACAGAAAACATCAGGGTCCTTAACTGAGAAGGCCATTATTAAGGAATAATGAAGACTGAATTGAAACACTCAAGCAGACAGGCATTTCTAATGAGATGTGCTAGCTAAGGGTTGATGTGTTTAAACATTCCGTTTTTGCTCCACAGCCACAATACAACACAAATCGCCATGTGCAGACTAGATGTTTTAATATGCTTGCGTTTACATTAGATTACTTTCTGCTAAATTGTTTTTTTTTATAGGATGTCTCCTGTTTCCCTGGTGATATCTCACTGAACAAAGGTGTGCCTTTTCATCAGTACTTGGTATTTAAGGCATATACACTTTAAAAATATACAAACATGAAAAGATTGGACCTGGTGGTTTTTAAATAAAATATAAATGGCACCAGACATGCACAGAATGGTGAAAAGTTGATGTTTGAGAATTTATACATTGTATCCACTCTTCCTTTAACCAACAGAGAAGTAGGCCAGATATTTGCGAATACTTTAATATGACCTAGGTCTGTGTTCTTCTAGCAGCAAAGGAGATTAACTGCAAGTGGACTTTCGGGTTCCTTTTTCTAGTTAAGATTTGGTCCAGAGATGAGTGCCCAATAGCTTTAACAGAATCATTTGTGATGTGATCTACACATCTTCTAAAGAGGAGAGACTTCACTGTCTGGACCCAAAACTTGCATTGTCCTTCTACCTTGACCGCACTAAAGACTTCCAGGTGGACTTTTAACTCTCAACTCTTCGTGAGTTATGTGGTTATCAAGTAATGTCAGGCAGTGCACAAACCTACCATCTCTCGATGGGTCATCTTGTGCATTAAGATCTGCTGTTCTTTGGCAAAAAAAGGAACCTCCAGTAGGACTGCGCACCCACTCTACCAGGGTGAAAACAGTCACTACTGCTTTGGGACGTGGAGTCCCGCTGATTGCCATCTGCCAGGCAGCCACGTTGGCATCCCTGCACACTTTCAGAAAACATTACTGCTTAGCCAGCCAAGTCCGGGGAGACTGCATTTTCGGACGTTCTGTTCTCCAGGACTTTCTGGTGTGAACTTAGTTCGCAGACCCACCTCCGGGTTGGCATTGCTGGGGTGTCTATTCTATAACTACAGTCTCTTTCAGATGAACAAGTTTCTTACTTTTGGTAACGGTGGGTTCCTTTCCGTCCTACCCATCCTCCCCGTTCTGGGAACTGACTTCTAGGGATAGGGACTCCCTTACAGGGCCCTAATGTGCACCAGTGGTCAGTGGCATGGAAATTCGTGTCAGAACTGACGTCCGCATGCAAGTGAGGCGCCCAACGCCTGGCCATGCTGGGCATCACAGGATCAGCCCTTAAATGGTTGCAGTCCTACTTGGACGAGAGATCCTTCAGGATTTGGGAAAATGGGTCCATGTCTAATGCCACCCCTCTCCAGTGTGGGGTGCCGCAGGGCTCCTCCCTCAGCCCCACACTGTTTAATGTCTACATGGCCCCGTTAGAGAAGGTAGTAGCCCCATTTGGGATTAAATCCATCAGCTACGCAGACGACACCCAGCTCGTCGTCTCGCTGTCACAACAAGGGCGCCGCCCGGTCGACCTCCCGGATTGTCTCACAGCCATTTCCTCCTGGATGTCTAGCTCAAAACTCAAGCTGAATGGAACTAAGACCGAGATCATGTTCTTAGGCAATCAACTCACCTCCCTGCCCCCTGAGCTGTGGCCCCCCTGTATGGGGGACCTTCCTCCCCCCAAGGAACAAATTAAAAGCCTTGGGATCTGGTTCGAACCCCAACTAACCTTCAAGACCCATGCGCAGAAGGTTGCAGGAGGTTGCTTTGGCCTGTTACGAGCAGCCCGGAAGGTCCTCCCCCTCCTTCCGTTTCAATCCAGAAAGCTGCTAATCCAGGGCCTGATCCTGTCCAAACTGGATTATGGCAACGCCCTTTTCCTCGCTGCCCCCCGTGCTACCATCAATACTCTCCAGCGAGCCCAGAACGCTGCAGCTAGGCTGCTTATGGGGGCGCCGAGACGGGCATCAGCCAAACCACTGCTAAAGGCCCTGCACTGGCTCCCCATCCAAGAGCGGATTACTTTTAAGTCACTCTGTATCGCCCATAAAACTCTGCAGGGCAAAGGCCCTCCGGCCTTGAGAGGACTGATTCGCCCCTACAAGTCGACCAGGGCCCTCCGCTCAGATAGGGAAAATCTGGCCATCATCCCAAGAGTGAGGAAGGCACGCACAGGAGGCCGCCGGTTCTCGCTGAATGTGTCAAACAAATGGAATGCCCTTCCTAGAGAGCTCCGGATGGAACCTGTTCACCTTAAATTTAGAAAAGCACTTAAAACCTTTCTCTTCCCTACCATCCCTTAATCCCATCCCTCGCTTGAGTTCACTAGGTTCAGGTTAGGATCAGCGCTGGGACGCTCCAGGGCAGCCATGCGCTCTATAAGTACAAATCTAATCTAATCTAAGTAGATACCGTGACGCCACCCCGGCGATCATAACGCTGGACGCGGAATTGACTGACGCCACCTACTGTTGCGCAGGGGTACATCTATGAACAAATGTATCCGGATCCAGTCTGATGCCTGGGGGTATTTCTAAGGTAAGGCATCTATAAGTACATATGTCTCTTACAGATACATCATTACTGAAGGTAAGTAACATGTTCATTGGCGACCCGTCCCACCCTCACCCCTTGATATTGTGATTCCTAAGCCCCCCCCCCCCTCTTTTCCCATCTAGTCACTACCTCTCCTGTTTTTTGTTTTATTTCTTTATTTCTATTTAACGTAGCCCATACAGAGGACCCAACCCTACATGTTCCATATTTTTTCAATTTCTCGTCCACTTTGCATAGATAACACTGTTCTCATCACCATCCTGATCATCTTAGCCGGGTTGATCTACCAGAGATTTTTATTCAACACCTGCCCCTTGAATTAAGCAACCATCATTTCAAGAGGCTGAAACAAGGCAGAGGATCACTTTGTATACAAGAACCTAGACACTGAACTCAAGAGCCAAATCTAATTGTTTTCCTCCATTTAAAAAAAAAAGAAATCTGTTAATGGATTTTCATATTGCATTTCAACAAATGCATAACCGTAAAAAAGAAATAACTGTGCTGCCGTTTACGCAAACCTCTGACAACCCTACTAAAAATGTTTGAAAATCTGTATTGTTCAAATTTTCCTTTACCGGAGATAAACACAGAATGCTTGATTAAAAAAAAAATCACGTACATGGTTTACCATCCATTTGACTGTATTCTAATCCCCCAACCCACCATCTGATTCTGTCTATCCATTCACCCATGCACTCTGAAGTAACCGAATTGGATAGGCTGTGCTTTATAAAAATACTGAAATAAATGCTGACTCCCTCTCTACTCCGTGTCAGTAACTAGAGGCACTGCAAAGCATTGGAACGTTAACATTAGAAGCAGAATAACACGCTTATTGTACTATTGCTACTTTACTTTTGTCTGTGTTTTATTTTAATATAGAAAAGTCTGGCCTACAGATTGCTTTCCTCACCAGCCACGTGTTTTCCAAGAAACCATCTAAAAATGTCTACCTTCATGAATACAAAGGGGCTTTCCGTCAGCCCTTTTTAGTCATTGGTCTGTTCAAGTATCATGTTTTACTTCTACCCACCACAGCATACAGCATGCGATACTGGGTTGGCCCAGTTCATCTGTTTGCTGTCTTGCACTGAGCGTTATGTTCCCTGATGACACGTGCACAGTTGTCTGAAAAGGAGTAGATGTTAGTGCTAAGGCTGGTGTGGGTGGGCTCCTTGGCCATTCCATTATTTTTATACTTTCGTATGTTTGCCAATTTGTTTTTTGCATGTTGCATTTGTTTGCAAAAATAAATGAATAGACCACTGCCAACTTAATAAGGCCCGAGCTATTGGATTTTCCAATGCTTTATAATTCTGCCTCCCTTATAGTGCTGCCTATAGAAGCTTCTCTTTTTTGCATGGTTAGATCCGGTTATTGATTCCATCTTGTAAATGTAACTTTCTGGTTCTTTTCACACTCTACAGAGTTGGATTCAATGCTGCAAGAGAATATATATATATATATATATATATATATATATATATATATATATATATATATATATATATATATATATATATATATATATATATTCTTGCTCACTGGCTATGAACTCAGCCGCTGCAGCTTCGCTAAACTTGTACCACATTCCCCGCCCAAATGGGACTTAACAAAGGATTATGGGAAGAGTAGTTTGTGCAAGTTCCAAATGGTAGCCGCCGTGAGCAATGGTAGCCGCAGTGAGCAAGGGCACACTGCCCGAAACGCGTTTGGCGCTACATGGAGGAGTAAACGCACTTTGTCCCAATCTGCAATAAAGTGAGACTTTATCCTTCACCTTAGTGGCGTTTCCATAAGAAGGGCAACCTTGGTTTTTTAATATATATATATATATATTACCTACTGGCTATCGCCAGTAGGTATATATAGTTAGGATTTTTTCTCTATGGGACTTCTGAAAATTCTATGTCTAATAACTTTGGCGTTTGTGGACGGAATCGGCTGAAATTTTCAGGAAAATGGCACATTTGGATTCTAAGCAGCCCCTGAAAATTTGGGGGGGGTTTCGTCAAGGGGGGGCCGAGAAAAAAGGGGGGTCCCAAAACGCGTTTTTCCCATTCATTTTTCCATAGGGCGGTTGGACTCACTTTTAGCTCGAACGGCTGAATGGATTTGCACGAAACTTGGCAAAATTGTAGGGACTGTTAGCCCGATGTGCCTTTGCTAGGTCTCAATATATGTGCTCCAGTAGTTTTTGAGAAATTAACGTTCAAACCAAGATATATATCTGTAACAGCGCTCCGGGCAGCGATCCGGTCCGCTTACTTTTCGCTTATCGGAACTTTGCGCGCAGAAAGCTGATTGGCTCTCCGTTGTCTGTCAACATTCTAAACAGTCCGGAGCGTCCGCCATCTTGTCTCTCGGTAGGATCGAGAGAGAAGAAAAGGTGAAAAACTAAGGGGGAATTTAATGAAAGGGGGCAAGGTATCCCCCTCTTCACCCCCTAGGAATGTTGTTGGGGTTATTAAAGGGTCCCGTGGGGAAAATAAAAAAAAAAAGATTTTTCACGGTAGAAGCGCTTCACGGGCCGCGAACTGGGCCGCAAACTGGTAGCGAAACGGGAATTCGCCATTTTGTGCTTCGTTAATTAAATTACTAGGTATAAGGGGGTGCGGGAGACGTATCCTAATCCCCTATGTTTCCTGAGGGTGGCTGAGGAGGCTGATATATGTTGATACATCTCTTCCAGCGGCTGCGCCATCTGGCCTTTTTTTCGAATGCCACAATTTTGTCGTGCACGGCAGCCATTTTAGATGCCAGGCTGGTCCCAGGCTATCACCTAACCCTGCGGATGTAGTTTATGGCCCCAGCTGTAGAGAATTCAGACATGCCAACCCTCCTGATTCAGGTGTGTGACTACTGATTTCAGTGCTAGTCTCCCGCCTCCCGATTTCTGCAAGCAAAAACCCGGGGGCATATTACGAACAACTAGCGATAATTTTTGTCTCTAACTTGTTTAGAGACAAAAATTATCGCCGCACATCGGCGATTTTTATCGCAGATAAACCTTGCTATTATCGCAGAAAAGTCAGCGATATTCATGTATTATTGACCTAATGCTCTTAGCCATGTTATCCACCTCCCATTGGATAACATGGCTAAGAACTGCTCAGGGCAGGTGTTAGATTTGGGAGATATTCGCGCTTAGCGCGAATATCTCCAAAAGTTGGTAATAGAAGGTAGCGATGTTAGCGACTGGAAACAGTCCCTAACATCTTGGCACGCCACTTTGCATGTCATTAGTGATAAATATCACTGACATGCAAAGCGGGGCCCAAGATGGTCGCTATCTCCTTTTAGCTGTCACTAACTGGTGTTAGCGACAGCTTGGTAATAGGGAGATAATTTTATCTCCGCTTTCATGGCTTTTAAAGCCAAAAAAGCGGAGATAAACCCCCTTGATAATATGCCCCACGATTCCTTGGGGGTTTCAGCTGACAGGGCTTGGTATTGTGTTACATGGTTATTTTTCCATGAAACGTCAGAGGGTCGATGCAGGGGTTCTAGAAGAGGTGATAAACCATTTAAGCCTCATGAACAAGCGCATGGTCTTTTAAAGATTTGTGAAGTACTCGGGGCGGCGGTGTGTGTGTGCCGTCTTTCAGGAGCGGGCGGGGGGGCACTGCCAGCAACTTGCCAGGTCAGGTAGTGTTCAACACGTGCATCACCCTTTCTCTGTCTGCTATTGCGCTCCATGCTTCGGAAAGGTAAGAAAAAGAACGTGCATTTGAGTTTGAAATGTCCGATCCTGCAGCAGCACACTTCCAAAGCCCACACATGACAATAACCCGATTCAAGGCCCCATTCACCCGTTTTTCAAAAAATAGATAACACTCCAACAAATTAAGGTTATAAAACTTTATTAACTTTTAACGATAATGAACAGAACAAAAACTAAAAACATTTAAACATTTATTAACACAAAAAGCAACAATGGTTAGAAGCTGTCTTTTGTGCGAATAGTCCCAAGGCAGCACAACGTGCAGAGTTCTGGACGGCACCCAGGTGATGTCGCCTGGGTGCCGCACTGGTTTAGGGATCCTACAATGCTGCTCCGAAAATTGGCGTGGGGCGTCCCGGGTGGGGCGGGGGGAGGCCTCGTCAGTAGCGGTCTGTTGTGCGAATAGTCCCAAGGCAGCACAACGTGCAGAGTTCTGGACGGCACCCAGGTGATGTCGCCTGGGTGCCGCACTGGTTTAGGGATCCTACAATGCAGCACAGAAAAACAGCGTGGGGCGTCCCGGGTGGGCGGGGGGAGGCCTCGTCAGTAGCGGTCTGTGTCCAGTGTCACATGGCTGACACAACATGTACGACAGGCACCCAGGTGATGTCCAGTAAACTGCCGCACTGGTTTTGGTATCCTACAATGCTGCTCCGAAAATTGGCGTGCGGCGGCCCGGGGGGGGGGGGGGGTGGAGGCGGCGTGAACGGGCCTCCCCAGGTGGCGGCCACCTAGCTGAGTTGCGCTCGCTCTTGCGGCCACAGCGTCTCGCTCACCATGTTGTGGAGTTGCTCCCACTCTTGCAGTGCAGCGATAGGCGGCTGCCACATGGCTGTCAAAATGGCGGACGGCTCTTCGGTTTTGGGCCTGGTCCACTGAAATGGCCCTGGGACACCTTGGAAGTCGGACGCTTGCCTGCTAGGGCTTGGGCTCCATTCTCGAAAAGCGTCCCCTCAGCCGTGAAGATTGTATAAAAGTCTTGGGGGCCCCCGACTCCCGCAGGCTTCCGGTGGGGAGCGGCTGCCATGATTGCTCGCGGAATGACCACGACGGAGCCACGAGATGGTGGTGCTCTCATGCTGACGCCAGCTTCAGTCTGAATGATCCAGAAACAAGGTGGGGCTTTCATCGTTTGGGAAAAAAAATGTTCTAAACCAATGAAAAGTGTTATTTTTAGGTCATATGACCAAGCCTTCCATCTTTAGGAAACCAAAAGTAAAATGAACCAATGAAAAGTTTTATAAACAAGTCACATGACCTGTTCTGCGGCATAGGGCTACAAAAAGCGTAGAAAATCCGTTGGCACGTGAGGCGGCGTCAGTAGCGGACCGATGTGCGAATAGGCCGAAGGCAGCACAACGCGTCGAGATCCGGATGGCACCGAGGTGGTGTCCAGCAAATTGCCGCACTGGTGTGGCCATCCTACAATGCTGCGCCGAAAGACGGCGTGTCCAGCTGAGTTGCGGTCACTGTCAGTAGCGGACCGATGTGCGAATAGGCCGAAGGCAGCACAACGCGTCGAGATCCGGATGGCACCGAGGTGGTGTCCAGCAAATTGCCGCACTGGTGTGGCCATCCTACAATGCTGCGCCGAAAGACGGCGTGTCCAGCTGAGTTGCGGTCACTGTTGCGGTACAGTGACTCGAACGCACCGAGATCCGGATGGCACCGAGGTGGGGTCCAGCAAATTGCCGCACTGGTGTGGCCATCCTACAATGCTGCGCCGAAAGACGGCGTGTCCAGCTGAATTGCGGTCACTGTTGCGGTACAGTGACTCGAACGCGCCGAGATCCGGATGGCACCGAGGTGGTGTCTAGCAAATTGCCGCACTGGTGTGGCCATCCTACAATGCTGCGCCGAAAGACGGCGTGTCCAGCTGAGTTGCGGTCACTGTTGCGGTACAGTGAGTCGAACGCGCCGAGATCTGGATGGCCAAGTTTCAAGTTTCATCTGGCAGTTTTTCTCCATCCCTCCTGGATCAAAGAAGGTGAATGCTAAATATGCCACCTGCCTCATCTGAACATATGAAGTTAACTTGTATACACTGTGGTGCTATGCTGTCCTATGGCAACATGAGCATCAACCTGATGAATACGGCATTCGAAAATCATAAATGCCCTAATGCACCCAAGAAGTAATTTTTTTTTTGCTCCAGTTGAGCCGTTTTCAATGCCTGTTTTTTGTTGTTTCCCCTCCATCAAGAACAAAACAAAAATACAAGGCGCTAAGATCCGAATGGCAAGTCCTGGATGTTGAGTGCCTCAGTTGAGAGTTCTGAGCAGTGCTTGTAAGACTGTCTGAAGCTTATTTGCACCTGCTGCAGCTTCACTAGGTCCGGCGGAACTTTTTTCCTTTTCCTTTCTGCTTCTTTTCCTACAATGCGTTTCATCTGAAGACACGACCAGGTCCCTGAATGTGTGCAGGGGGACGCTATTGATTGAATGAAAATGGCGGCTTGACACAAAGCTGACTCAAGCGTTACTGTTGGTGCTATACAGACAAAAATTGGTTTTCAGTTTGTACATTCTTCAGGTTTTTTTTTTCCATCCAAGTCTGATTGAGAGTTTGTAGAAAAATGGCTTCAGATTTTCCACATACTACTCTTCAACATTCTTCCTAAATGTAACAATGTGAAACTCACTAGGAGAACGGCTGTTTCTGTTTCCTTTCAAAATGCTGCCACCAATATTTTCTGAATGGAAGACACCATCTTGTAGCATAAAGGGCCGAAAGGGGTTCTGGTCTGGCCGATGGTTGGTGGAGACATTTTGACTATATCTTGGACCTGCCCGGCCTCGCCCAAAATGGCGCCGGTATAAATGGGACTCGTAACTCTTTGCCCGCAAATGTATATCTAGAAAATGTTATTGTAAGTGGCCCTGTCGTATTTTAATTACAAAATGTACGTCCACCGATTCCGCAACTGTTAGACACCTTTGTTCTTGTCACCTAATGGCCCGCTCGTTACGTTCTTCTACAGTGTAAATGTCTCCTCATCATATACGATTTCAGTTTGCTCCGTGGCCGGCCCACGTGGTTATAGGCCCGTATTTGTATACTGACATTTTCACAATAAAGGTTTTTAAAACAAAACACGGTAGTAGTATTTTCATTTGTAAAGTTTTTACTTTTAGTGACTGTTTTCGAATCAGTAAAAGGCAAGTGAAATAAAGCAGTCCAATTACATGACGGATAAAAGGTATAATATGTAGGAACGCAGTAAAGATGAATGGTCAAGGGCAGTTGTGTTTTTCATGTCTGCAACATAAAGTGATCGATAAGAATCTGATAATCAGGCGTATCGGCGACTAAGACAGCAGGCCGAATCTCTTTTACTCAACGGCTCCGTCATGGAAGGAAGAAACGCCCTTTTTCTCGAAAAAGGAATATATTTTACTTGCAAGACAGTTGTAAATTTTCCGGGAAAGTACATTAGCCTGGAATATTATAACATATGTTTGAAAAAAAAATATTGTTCGAAAATAATAAAAAGCGTAATTTTTAGGTCATATGACCAAGCTTTTCATCATTAAATTAACAAAAGTAAAATGAACCAATGAAAAGTTTTATTAACAAGTCACATGACCTGTTATGCTTACGTTACGCGCTGCGCGCCGCGCCTCGGATCACTTCCGGGTGCGCTAACGCGGCGTGTCATAAAACGCATTACGCGACAACGTAGGTCAAGAATATAGTCTAAATGTCTCCACCAACCAGCGTTCAGAACACAACCCCTTTCAGCAGTCCAAAAAGTTCTGTTAAATGACAACAGAGGGGACAGGCAACAAGAACCATCAGTCAAAGAGGGGAGGGCAAGTTCTTCTCTTCCGGGTCATGTTGGGGCGCTACCGGAACTGATCGAATTGGTAGTCTACAGTGTTTCTGGATGTTTCAGACTAAAGCTGGCGTCAGCATGAGACCACTACCATCTCGTAGCTCCGTCGTGGCCATTCCACGAGCAATCATGGCAGCCGCTCCCCACCAGAAGCCTGCGGGAGTCGGAGGCCCCCAAGACTTTTGTAGAATCTTCACGGCTGAGGGGACGCTTTTCGAGAATAGGACCCAAGCCCTAGCAGACAAGCGTCCGAGTTCCAAGGTGTCCCAGGGCCATTTTAGTGGACCAGGCCCAAAACCGAAGAGCCGGCCGCCATTTTGAGAGTCCTGTGGCAGCCGCCTATCGCTGCACCGCAAGAGCGGGCGCATCTCAACTACATGGTGAGCGAGACGCTGTAGTCGCAAGAGCGGGCGGAAAACAGCTGAATGGCGGAAGAGGCACAGTGTAGCAAAAGCGGGCGGAATGGCAACTAAAACGATAAAGGGGCGCCCCACTACAGCTTGTCTTCAGGTCAAACGGATTGTGGGACAAGGTCCAGAATTGAAGAGTCATCAAAAGGCAAAAAGTTCCGCCGGACCCCGGGAGCCGGCCGCCTATGTCGGGGGCGATCTCAGGCTACACCAGTGCTATAAGACTTGGGGAGGGTGTCGGAGCCAAGCGTCTTCTCCGAGTCCATGGCCATCACACCGCCCCTCAGGGGCCTCCGTCAAGCTGTTTAGGAAGGTAACATATCACATTGTTTTCTAATGCAGTCAGGTCCACAAACGACACTCACTAACTTTGAGAATAGTGAAGCTGCAGTAGGTGGAAATAAGCTTCAGACAGTGTTACAAGCGCTGCTCAGAACTCTTAACTATGGCACCCAACATCCAGAACTTATGCTATTTGAGAATGGTAGTGACATCGAAGCATCTCAGGGACCAAAACCATTAACGTACTTTCACGTATGAAAATCTTACTTGGGGAGGGGGCAGGAGCGAAGCGCCCCCTCCCAGTCAGCGCCACCACACCGTATGTTGAAAATCTGAAGCCATCGTTCTACAAAGTCAACCAAACTTGGATTGAAAAATCTAGAAAAATGTACAAACTGAAAACCAGTTTTGGTCTGCATAGCATCAGTAACAACGCTTGAGTCAGCTTTGTGTCAAGCCGCCATTTTGATTCAACAAAGCACAGGCATTGAAAGGCTGAAATTCAGAACTCTAAACTATGGCACCCAACATCCAGGAGCTTGCTATCCGGATCTTGGAGCCTTGTGCTGTTTTCGATCTATTCACACATCGGTCCACTACTGACATCATCTTATAAACCAACGTTATGTAAATAGTTTTTTAATAAAATGTTTTACCCTGTTTCTTTGCTGGTGTGTTGTCTATATTTTTAATATTTGCATAGGGTTTGTCGTTATTTTGTGCGGGATGGGTGATGGAGCCGAGCTGTCTTGCAGCCCTCATGGTGTGGAGCTCAGTTCATCTCACTATTTTCGTATTTCTCAAGAAGGGTTGTTCCTAATATTTCTATTTTAGCGAGGTCAAAAAGAGATCCAATTAGTGGCCTACTGATTTTGCTCGATTACTTTTATTTTTTTACACGATTTTTCACTATCTGCAAAGACTAAACAGAGTATTGCGACTTTGTGCTTGTTTGTAAATAGAGAATGATCCAAAGAGAACCAATTCTAAAACAGTAAATGCTTGGACAACAATCAATCAAATGGAGAGACAAGGAGGCACGACGGATTACAACGGGGGTAAAGGCCTGCGTTAACTACCCTTCAGTATCTGCAAAGAGAGAGTACTACTAAGGCAAAAGAGGGGAGGGGGGGGGGGCAGCGTTCAAAGCACATCAGCGTGCATAAATACGAAAATGTTTTTATCTATCACGTACTTGACATTTTAAAGCTTTTCATATTTGCTATTAAAAAACCAATGAAATTCACAGAAAAAACCATAGGTTATAGTGGATATATAGTTAGGAATTTGCATTTACAAAACCTTGAAAATTCAATGAAAAAACCATAGGTTATAGGCCATATATAGTTAGGAATTAGCATTTACAAAACCTTATTTTACTCGCATAAAACCATTGAAATTCCATATATAGTTAGCTAACTATAAGCGCTAACTATATATCGCGCACACGCAATCCACTGCTGATGATGTCACATATTACATCATTCATGACATGGTCAGTGACATCACTGATGACATCACTGATGACATCTCAAATGACATCACTGATGACAACTCAAATGATATCAATGATGACATCTCAAATGACATCACTGATGACAACTCAAATGACATCACTGATGACATCTCATTTGTCATCACTGATCACATCACTCATGTGATAATACAATGAACCTCTTCAGACTCTAATATAACCTTACATACACTCAGTATAAACAGACACTCACAGACTGTCACTCATCCATGGAGTTACTCACACACCTAGTCAGTCATGCAAAGAATCAATCACACCTCCATTTCCTCAACTATACAGTTATACACATCTTACTTATTCAAACATATAATAACACATATTTACTCTCTTATATAATCCCTGATACAAGCTCACAGTGATCGATACAGCCACTCACACATTCACTGGCTCTTATGTTCAGTTATTTATATATCTCAACTCTCACATGTATTGTGTTTTACATACGTACTTACTTGCACATGTAGCAATGAGAAATCCATTCACTCACCAACACACCCATGCACAGTCAACCGCCCATATAGCTGTTTCCACATGCACTCTTGAACTCATACTCCTAGTGAATCAACTGCTTACACATCTATGCACAGAGTCACGCACCTCCCAGCCACCCACACACACACACTCAGCCTCCCATTCAAATATTTGGGCAACCAATCAATAACCCATATGGCCACTCTTATAGCTACTGATCAACACATGCAGCAGCTTACACAACATCAAACATACTGATGCACGAATTAAGACAGTTTAGTCACTAACCCATGTACTCAGTGAGACACATTTAATCACTCACTCATACAGTCAGTCATGCACCTACTAAATTCTTCATCCAGACACTTATACATCCACTCATTCTTCAATATGTGAAACATATTTAAACTTTACAGACACATACAATCACTGGATGTTGTGATCAGTGATGTCATCAGTGATGTCACTGACCATGTCATGAATGATGTAATATGTGACATCATCAGCAGTGGATTGCGTGTGCGCGATATATAGTTAGCGCTTATAGTTAGCTAACTATATATGGAATTTCAATGGTTTTATGCGAGTAAAATAAGGTTTTGTAAATGCTAATTCCTAACTATATATGGCCTATAACCTATGGTTTTTTCATTGAAAATATATATATATATATATATATATATATATATATATATATATATATATATATATATATATATATATATATATATATATATATATATATATATATATATATATATATATATATATATATATATATATATATATATTTAGTTCATCTTTCCAATTCTAGTTCATGTTCGGTCTTGATGGAATTTACCCAACATTCTGAAAGTAGCAGATTATTTACCTCATTAATCTTCTTTTTAACATAGTCCTGTTTTTTTCTTCTTCACATATTCCTGCATCAGCAGAGCTGCTATGAACACATGTGGGGCCTCAATAGATTGATATGATTTTGATATTTATTCAGTGCACTAATACTTTAAAAAGTTTTCTTGATGCCAGCATAAGTCCAAATCCTAATGACAAGATGTATATTCAGAGAAAAGTCTGAGAAACTTTAAGAAGCTTTTGTACTGATGATCTTTCTGGAACCGAGTAAAATATCATGACTTGTCCGGTGCTATCCAGTACCCCCTTCCCCTAAATTTCTCTTGTGGAATGTGGCTGGTCTGGGCTCCAAAATTGATTACGTCGATTGTGATCGTTTTATAGATCCGCATCACCTTTGTCTGTTTCAAGAGACATGGTTAACTATACAAGCCCATCGAGTAGCATGTGCAAATTTCAGCAAGGAAACAACCAAAAAAGGAAGGGTAGAGCATCAAGGGGACTTGCGATCTGGGTTAGTTCTACCCTTGGGTGTGTTGTCAATGACATCACAGTTGCCTCTGATTACATCTTGTGTTAGCCTATCATTTTCCTCAAATACACTTATTAATGTATATAATGTTTCTTTTAGACAGGTGAGGAATAAACAGGAATCTCCTACTGTTGAGCTGTTGTCTCCAAACCTTTACCTATATTCCTGAAAGTGCTTATAAAATCTCGGTGGGGGACTTTAGCTGTCAATTTGAGCACCTGGACAATAACTCCATGATCTGCTATAGGTGGAAGATTGAGTATGGATTTATCAATTCATCTGATTTGAAAATGCCTTCGTTTTAAAACAGTGTATTCGTGCATGTAATGGTAGAACCTTCAGACAGGGCTGGGAAGCAGATGTTTAACCACATCTCTTGCTCCAGCCTCGTAGATTGCATGCGGTTTGATGTAAGGAACAGAGCTTTTCTTACTGACATGACCGTTCCACCCATGCACAACAGCGACAATTACGCTTTAGTTCTTACTATGCCTTTTCCTGACTTAAGGGGGTTAGATTGTAAGCTAGATCCCCTTGACAAAAGGATTGATTATCCACTAACCGATGTAGAATAAAATGGTGCTCTATAGTACACTCTCAAGACCAAGTCTGATCAACGCATATATTTGTGGAAGAAATCCTTGGAAAGCTGCTTTGTTTAGTCCTGGGATTGGACCAGGGTGATTCCATTCAGAAGATTGGTGATATTCGTAAGTTATTGTTTGAGGGCCTTAATTTTTTTGTTACCGCAAAGGCTGAGGCAGGCAGGAGAACGCAATCTTCATGGTTTAACCAAACCTGTAGAAAAGCGAAGGCTGCTCTCCTTACCTCTGTTAAGCAACAGGACAGGGGCATGATACCTCTGTATAGGCGGCTTATAAAAAAAGTATTTCTCAATGCGAAAAAAGAATGGGACCAAGGAGAGTGGGATGGTCTTCTGACAGCTGCCAAAATGGGAGACCAACTGACCTTTTGGAACCTGGTAGCCACGTGGAGCAAAGAGGGCTATTGCCCCATTCAGAACAACATAGCAGCTGCTGAATGGATAGCACACTTTTCTGGTCTGTATGCCCTGCCGGAAGGAGAGAGCCCCTCTTCTACAGTCAAGTTGAGCCCCTTTGGAGTAGGTTCCAGTGTTGTCTGGTTGTGCGGAGTTTCCTCCTAATACAAATCAGGAAGTGTGTTTGCAAGAAAGAAGATATTTTCACCCAGGGGATCCTCCTCAATAGTCATAAGCACTGAATATTCCCGCCCATGTGTCGGACCCCGGAAACCATATAAAAATATATATGTAAAAACACATATATCTCGCTCCCCATATATGTACATACATATAATATTTTTCTCACACCAATGCAGCTCCAAAACTGAGGCTAAAACAATGTAAACACATGTACATGTACTGCAATTAGTAAGGAAACAAAAAACACATTAGGTCAAATTTCCCTTGAACTTTGTGTTTTAATGAGTAAAACCACTCATAAATCCTGAAATTGCTTATAAATAGACCTTGTTAGCACTCAGGCTGCATTGTAAAACAATAGCATAGAAAATGAAACCATTTTCAACAAAAACTGGCACCGTGCCTTTAAGGCAGCCCTGACCCCAGGCTTCCCATCATGCCTCAGGGGTGACAGTTAGGTCAGTTGTTCTTTCCGGCTCCTTCAGTCAGGACCCTGGTGAAACAGCTCCCTTTCTTTTTGACTTTCTGTCAAAAAATATTCTTGTTAATCTACAATTTTTGATTTCACTCGACGTCTTTTAGACCTAGGGTGCTACTACTACCTTTTTTAGGCTTAAAAAAGGTGTTTTTCCTGTCAAAATGCCACCCCTCTTTGACAAATGCTCTTCATGTGGAAGGAAGATGGCCAAGACTGACACTCATTCAGTGTGTATCCTGTGCCTACCAGACTCTCATTCTTCTAAAACCTGTGAACACTGCCAGGTTTTAACATCCAGAACTCTCAAGGAACGAGAGAGAATTAGAGTTTATGGACTTTCTGCGAGAGTAAGAGCTCCCAAGAAGCAGAAAAGTCGGAGGAAGCGGTCGACGTCGAAAGAAGCCCTGACTTGTTCACCTTCGGCGTCTGGATCGGCGTCGAAGAAGCAGTCGACGGCGACGTAGTCTTCAGCGTCAACATCCAAGGTACCTCCGCTACAGACCGCGTCGAGGGGTAGGTCACCGTCGAAGCAGAAGAGCTCGACGGCGAGCCAACAGACGTCGAAGCAGCATCGTCATGCTGTGACATCGAGGCAATCTCCGTCGACGCCTGGCCACTGGCATTCGGCATAGAGACATCCTCCGACGACTAGTCGTGGTCGTTCGGCGTCGAGTGAGCCTCTGCCGACACACAGACGATCGACGTCTAAGCAGCCCACGTCGACGCCCTGTCAATGGCGTTCGACGTCGAGGCAGCCTCCTTCGCATTCGACGTCGAGGCACCCTCAGTCGCTGCCAGAGCATCGGCGGTCGGCGTCTAAGCAGCCTCCGTCATCGTCGAGCAGGCATCTTTCAACGGCGAGATGCTCTATGTCGAAGGACAGTCATCGACACTCTAGGTCGGCGTCGAGGAGATCACGGTCGACGTCGAGGGGGCGTCTATCTGCTCGGTGCTCGGCGTCGAAAAAGCCACCGTCGACGGATCAACGGAGATCCAGAGAGCGGAGCGTCTCACAGCCAGTGAATATATCTCCTTCAAGATCACAGGAGAGGTCACCTGTGAGGCAGGTGGTACATGAGATGGAGAGTGAGCCTTTGGACCAGACTAAAGTCCTAAGGTCTCAGCTGGGTTCCCCAGTATCAGCATCGGCTGCAGAGGTGGAGAAATCACGATTACAGGATCCTCCCGCCAAGAGAAGGAGGATTTCAGAAAAAGGTCGGTCGAGGTCTTCCTCTGGACGGTCTGTAGTGAGCCTGTCCTCATCCTCCTCGGCATCCCGAAGTGGCAGATCCTTGGATGGGGAAAACAGCTATTCAGATAGGGACAGGTCAAAGTCCCCTGCAAGGTGGCAGCAGGATCAAACGGATCAGCATCCTCCACGTTCAAGTTCGCCAGTGCAGGATCGCACCCAAAAATCTCCTCCTGTTCGTCTTTCCCCAAGGTGGTGTAGACCTCTTCACCACTGGGCCAAGGACAAGTAGACGGCGGATCGGTTGAGGGCGTATCGAGATCAGACCTCCCGCCACAAAGAACGGCCTCGTTCTAGAGGACATTCAAGTAGAAGATCTCGTCACAGGGTGCGATCTCGTTCTAAAACGCGCTCAAGTAGGAGAAGATCTAGGTCCAGGCAGACTCATAGATCTTCGAGTTAATCGAGGACCCGATCGCACAGGAATTACTCTCCGCCCCTAACAAACAGTCCACGCTCGAATATCTCCAACAGAGGATATTTTCTTGTTCCAAGACATCTTGGACAGGGGAGCCCTGAAGCTAGGAGTGCCTATGACCGCTCCGCAGATAAAGAAGACGGTCATCTTTGAAACCCTGCAGCAGAGAATGGCACCCAAACCCTTATTGCTGTTGGTCCCGGGTATCATGGATCCGGTGAATGAAGTTTTCCTGACTCCGGCTACGGTGAAGTCAGTCCCAGCAAGGATTCTCAAAAAGTATTGTCCTCCTGAAGAGGATCCTCTGTTCCTCAAGTCCGATCCACCGCCAGATTCGGTAATCATTGCGGCGGCTAAAAAAATCCAATGCGGTGGCCTCCTCATCCATGGTACCGCCGGATAAGGACAGCAAGCTACAAGACTCATGGGGGAGAAGAGTATGTAACACCTCAGCTTCTTACCTCAAGGTCTCCAATGCGGAAGCTCTGCTGGGCAGATATGATAGATCTCTGTGGGACTCCCTTCAGAGTTTTTCTGCAAAACTTCCTCAGGAAGACAGAAAGGACTTCGAAGAGATTCTGATGGAGGGCAGTCAAGTCTCCAATCAGATTATAGGATGGCGGCAGATGGAGCAACGCTGGCTGCGCATGGAATCACAGCGAGGAGATCCTCGTGGTTGCGCCTTACAGCTTTGAAACCCGAGGCTCAGGCCAGAATACTAAATCTTCCTTTTTCAGGCACATCTCTTTGGGGTGAGCGCCGATGAGGAGATCCAACGGATGAAGACTGAGTTAGACACCCTTAAAGCCGTGGGGCTTGAAAAGAAAAAGAAATTCAGGAAGAAATTCCGTTCGGATAACAGCTCTTCGAAGCAGAGGGTTCAAACCCCTCACTGGCAGAAGGGTCCGAACCAGCAAGGCCAACAAATGTCGCAATATAAAGGGAAGCGCAATTCCAAAGGAAACGGAAATCAGCGCCAAGGCAACAACTTCAATAAGCCTCAGCAGAAGCAATGAGTCTTCACTTCCCCCAGTGCCGTTGTCCACTCCAGTAGGGGGAAGCATTGCTCATTACAGGACAGAGTGGCAGGCCATTACAAAAGACCAATGGGTGTTGTCTATGCTGCAGAATGGGTACTGTCTTCGTTTCCATCGCCTACCTCCATCCGTTCCTCCGATGTCAAGCCACCAGCTACAAATGTTGAAGAAGGAAGTAGCGACACTCCTCGAAAAATCAGCCATCGAGAGGGTGCCGGTGGCTCAAAGGGGGAAAGGAGTATATTCAAGGTAATTTCTGGTCTGAAAAAAGGGCCAAAAGGCGGAATACAGGCCCATTCTGGACTTTAGAACACTCAATGTACATGTCGGAAAAGAAAAGTTTCGCATGTTGGAGCTTCACCAAATATATCCACATCTCAGGAAGGGGGATTGGATGTGTTCGATGGACCTTCAAGATGCGTACTTTCATGTTCCGATACAGCCCGATCACAGGAGATTCCTTCGATTCTGGGTGGGGACCTCTCCTACCAGTTCAAAGTCCTGCCGTTTGGGTTGAAGTCGGCCCCCAGAGTGTTCACGAAGTGTCGCAGTGGTGGCGGGAGCTCTACGACGCAGGGGGGTCTTCGTATACCCATACTTAGACGATTGGCTGCTTTAAAGGTCCTTCTCCAGACAAAGTAAGGACTCAATTCCAGACATGCATAGAACTCTGTCAGCGTCTAGGACTGCATGTCAACTACAGCAAGTCTGTCTCCCAACCCACTCAAAAGATTCACTTCCTAGGAGCTCTGCTAGACTCTGAGGTCGGAAAAGTGTTTCCTTTGGAGGAGAGAGGGTTTTCGATAACACTCCTGCCAGCAAGTTCTTCGCAACAGGACTCAGAAAGTGCGAAAGATAGCCTCCCTCTTAGGGTCGATGGCTTCATGCATCTTCTTAGTACCGAACGCCAGACTTCGGATGCGTCCTCTTCAGCAGGATCTGGAGGACAAATGGGATCAGCAATCAGATCGCTGGGACGATCAGATCACTTTGTCGGAGGTAGCTCTATCTTCCATTCCTTGGTGGACAAAGAAGCAGAACATGCAGGTGGGAGTTCTTTTCCATCAACCTCCTCCTGCACAAACTATCATCACAGACGCGTCTTTACAAGGCTGGGGGGCGCACATGGGGCCTCTCCAAGTGCAGGGTCTGTGGTCGTCCAAAGAAAGCACCTACCACATCAACTTGCTGGAATTGAGAGCAGTCCACCTGGCTCTCAAAGTGTTCCTTCCCTCGCTTCAGGAGGAAAAGATTCTAGTACAAACGGACAACACCACCACGATTTACTATTTGAACAAGCAGGGAGGAACACGCTCAAGGACTCTATCACTGGAAGCTCAGCGCATCTGGCATTGGCTTCTGGCTCGCAAGTTATCTGTTCAAGCAGTCCATCCCCCAGGAGAGCAGAACTTGAGGGCGGACGCACTAAGTCGGCACTTCGAGGACAGAGAGGGCTGGGTTCTCAACGACTAAGTGCTAGAAGACCTTTTCCAGTCTTGGGGTCGTCCTTCAATAGATCTCCTCTTCGCGGACGACGTAAACAGCAAATGCCCAAGCTTCACCTCAAGGTTCTACCGACCAGGAACGAGAGGGAATGCTCTTTTGATCGACTGGTCAGGGGAATTTGTGTACGCCTTTCCACCCCATCCGCTGATCCCGAAGGTGGTGAGCTGAGCCACTCGTGCACAACAATGATCCTGATTGCTCCAGACTGGCCGAGGCAATGGTGGTACACGGACCTACGTCACCTGTCAGTGTCTCCTCACAAGAGGCATCCATGCAGGCCGGACCTGTTATGGAAGATGAACGGGAGGATTCAGCATCCCAATCTTCCGTCACTGAACTTGGCAGCATGGCTCCTGAGGTCATTCAGTACGGCCATCTAGGACTGCCACAAGACTGCATGTCCATTCTGAGAGAAGCACGACGTCCTTCCACAATGTTAATTTATGTTATGTTATTAAATTATTTATTGAGCGCACTATCACTGATTAGTTTCTTGGCGCTAAGATCAACAGTAACAAAGTCAAGGCGAAGGGTGGAGAGTTAATTAACATGCTTGTCTAAATAGCCAGGTCTTCAACGCTTTCCGGAAAGATAAAAGTTCTTGGCAATACCGGATCTCCAGAGGAAAGGTATTCCACAAGCAGGGGGCAAGTGTTGCAAACCTACGTCCACCAGCACGTTTCAGTTTGAAAGGGAGAGTCTGGAGAAGGCCTTGTTGGAACGAGCGGAGGTTGCGAGGGGGAACGTATCTAGTGATTAGTTGGTTGATGAATTTAGGGCTTTTGCCATGCAGCGACTTAAAAATCATGCAACCCACTTTAAAGGCACATCGTTGCGTGACCGGAAGCCAGTGCAGTTTGATGAGTAGGGGAGTGGCTGCATGCCACCTTGGTTGCTTTAAGATCAGCGTAGCAGCATAGTTCTGCACCATCTGGAGACGCTTGAGTAAATAGTTTGGAAGACCCAGGTAGATGGCATTTGCGTAGTCCAGATGGGACAGAACAGTGGCAATCACAACCTGGGTGATTGCTTCTGGCGTTAAAAGTCACCGGACCTTCCTAATTTTTTTTAGCTGAAAGAAGCATATGGAAACCACCTGGCCCACTTGTGCTTTTAGTGAGAGGTCACTGTCCACGACGACTCCAAGCGTTTTGGCCGATGGTGATGGTAGCAGAGCTTGACCCAGGTCTGACGGCCAGTAGTGGGGGCCCCAATGCTTGGCGCTGTCCCCAGTCAGTACCAGTTCGGTTTTACCTGGATTTAATTTCAGCTGGTTTTGATCCATCCAGGATTTAATAAACCTCATGGTTGACTGGAAATGGCTAATGGATTTTATGGAGTTGTCGATGGTAAAGAGTAGCTGCAAGTCGTCAGCATAATTAAAAACTCTCACCTGTTTATCTCTGAGGGTTTGTATGAGAGGGAGTATATATATTAAAAAGGTGAGGTGACAGGGAGGAGCCATGTGGCACTCCACATAAGATGGGCTGTTTAACACCGGTTAGGTCTCCCAGGCGCACCGCTTAAGAGCGGTCCTCCAAGAAGGACCTCAGCCAGCATGCCGCCGTGTCCCGTATGCCGGTCTGTCCGACACGGTCGACCGGGATGTTGTGGTCGACCGTGTCGAAAGCGGCCGACAGATCTAGGAGCACCAGGGCCTGGGGGGAGCGTCTATCTGCACAATCTCGAAGTGTATCTAGCACAGTGGTGACCACTGCCTCTGTCGAGTGTGCTGGCCGGAATCCAGACTGATGGGGGTCAAAACAGGAGGACTCCTCCAGGAAATTAGAGAGGCTTTTCGCCACGTGTGCCTCCAGGACTTTTGCCAAGTAATTCAGTAAGGAGATGGGCCGGTAATTTGCCTTACATGCCGGGTCAGCCCCTGTTTTTTTTAATAGAGGTATGACCGTGGCTTCTTTAAAAGCAGACGGGACTATGCCCGAGGTGAGGGAGTTGTTTAAAAGTGCAAGTGCAAGGGCAGGGGCTGGGTAGGTAGGTAGAGAAGCACTCTTTTAAGATGCGGGGGGGCAGATGTCCAATGGGGAGCCGGATTTGACTCTTGTCATTAGTTCCAGGAACTGGTCCTGAGTTATAGGCTGAAAATTGGTAAGGATGGCAGTACTGGTCTTAATTGCCATACCGGTGGTGATTGGAGTCATAGATTGGGGGATGCTGTTTTTTATATCTGCGATTTTATCACTAAAGTAGGTGTTAAGTGAATCACACAGGCACTGGGTAGGAATTACTTTAGGGCGGACATTCTCTAGATTCGTCAGTTCGTTAAAAATTGAGAAAATATCCTTAGATTTGTTTGAGGAATCTAGGATTCGAGAAGAAAAGTACTCCGCCTTTGCTGCGGAGATGGCATTCATATATTCCTTTCTCGCCCAGATATATTTAATTTTTTCCTCAGGATCAAATTTGCGACGCCAAAGGCGTTCAAGGTGCCGAAGGGCCAGTTTCCTATTTTTCAGGTCAGAGGAGAACCATCTATTGGCATCTGTGCGCCTTGCCAGTCTAATTCTTTTATACGGGGCATAGAGATTACTAGCCACTTGTAGCCAGTCAGTGAGAGTGGATACTGACATGTTTATATCGTTGTCCAAGGGAGGGATGGCATTACCTAGTGACTGTAAAAAAGCGGATTTATCCATTGCATTCCAATTTCTAGCTGACCTGCCGGTGACTGGCACCGTGGTCCTAGTGGGGGTAATACAAACCTTAAATTTAAGAATAAGGTGGTCTGACCAGAGGCATGGCAAAGTTATCGGGGTGGTTACACATGTGGTATTGGACCACACATGGTCTAATATGTGACCTTTGCAGTGAGTGGGGGAGAGCACTAGTTGGTTAAAATTTAGATTAGACAGAAGATCAGTCAGTTCTGCTGATTGAGGGCCCTCTGAAGGGTCTTTGTGCCAGTAATTAAAATCACCTACTAAAAGGACCCTGGTATGATCAAGTGTCAGGTTAGCAACTTGGTCACTTAGGGCCATAGGAAACATTGGCATCGAGGTGGGCGGTCTGTATAAGAGGACGCATGCTATAGTCATGTGAGGAGTAGCAATTTTTAATACTAGGTTATCTGTGTTGGCTAACGTTAAGCAGGTAAGAGTGGTAACATCCAAACTAGAGACATGCATGCAAGTGGAAGAGGTTCAATATGTGGTGCATGCAGAATGGTCACAATCCGGTGAAGTCAGGAAGAAGCAGTTCTTCCATACTTGTTGTACCTGGCTAAAGCAGGGTTGAAGGTTAACTCCATTAAGGTGCATTTGGCCGCTAAAACTGCTTATAGGCGATCACCTTCACAAACCTCTTTTTTCCAGTTGCCAGCAGTAAAAGATTTTCTGCAGGGTCTGAAAAAGGTGTACCCTCCTTTACGTCCTCCTCCCTGGGAGCTGAACCTAGTACTATCAAAGTTGATGGGCCCTCCTTTTGAGCCCACTCATAAAGCTACTTTACAGCATATTTCCTGGAAAGCTGCTTTTTTGGTAGCGATTATGTCATCCCGCAGGGTGAGCGAGATTCAGGCCCTCTGTACCAAGGAACCATATACAGTGTTTCATTTGAATAGAGTAGTGCTGAGAACGCACCCTTCTTTCCTGCCGAAAGTGGTATCAGATTTTCATGTCAATCAATCGATCTCTCTGCCCACTTTCTTTCCCAATCCCTCTACTCCAGCTGAGAGGGCTTTACACTCTTTGGACCTGAAAAGGGTTTTAAAGTTCTATTTGGACAGGTCCAAGTCGATTCGACATTCTGATCAGTTATTTATTAACTATGGATCGCTCAGAACTGGTCATGCAGCATCGAAACGTTCCATTTCCAGATGGATCGTCTCGTGTATCTGCCACAGCAACTTACCTACAAAATGTGCCCATGTCTGAGATTTGTAAAGCGGAGACCTGGAGGGCTGTCCATACATTTACCAGACATTACTGTCTAGATTCGGACACGAGAGCAGATACCCAGGTAGGCCAGGCCTCCCTGAGGAATCTGTGTAGCAGCTGAGTTATTGGCTGTTATGATATGGTTGGGTCATGTACTTCTCATTTACCTGCAGGTGGTTGATGGGCTTGCTATTCTATTCAGTGCTTATGACTATTGATGAGGATCCCTGGAAGAGAAGGATAAGTTACTTACCTATAATCCTAGTTCTCTTCCAGGGGTATTCCCATCAAAGTCATAAGCAATCCACCCGCCTCCCCAGGTAAATGAGATTTGGTACTATTGCAATCTTATGGTTGAGCCCTGTCTTCGGGGTTATGCAAAGAACTGACCTAACTGTCACCCCTGAGGCATGATGGGAAGCCTAGGGTCAGGACTGCCTTAAAGGCACGGTGCCAGTTTTTGTTGAAAATGGTTTCATTTTCTATGCTATTGTTTTACAATGCAGCCTGAGGGCTAACAATGTCTATTTATAAGCAATTTTCAGGATTTATGAGTGGTTTTACTCATTAAAACACAAAGTTCAAGGGAAATTTGACCTAATGTGTTTTTTGTTTCCTTACTAATTGCAGTACATGTACATGTGTTTACGTTGTTTTAGCCTCAGTTTTTAGCTGCATTGGTGTGAGAAAAAATGTACATATATGGGGAGCGAGATGTGTTTTACATATATATTTTTATATTGTTTCCGGGGTCCCGCACATAGGTGGGAATATTCAGTGCTTATGACTTTGATGAGGATACCCCTGGAAGAGAACTAGGATTACAGGTAAGTAATTTATCCTTCCCCAACAAAACGCCAGGCATTGATAAAATTCCGGTAGACCCGTTTCTTGCTGAGATGGATGTTTGGGGTGCAAATGTTATGCTATTTTTTTTATTGCCCATAATGAGTGGGACACCTTTTCCTCGAGCTTGTGTGGGGGGCGAAATCTTACCAGTACAAAAAAAGGCTGTCCCTTTCTAATGACCAACTACAGGCCTATCAGCCTTCTAGATAGTGCTCAAAAGTTGTTATGCAGAATTATTCTTGATTATCTTCAAGATTGGATGGAGGCCCGTTACATCCTTACCCCACTACAAGCGGGCTTTCGTGACTGCACCTCTGTTGATCAGGTGTTTAGGCTCCAGCTGCTATACTGGAAAACTGTGGCATTTAAGGGTGGCCGGTTGTATGTGGTGTTTGTGGACATACAATCTGCTTTTGATCTGGTCACAAGACCCACGCTGTGGCAAGTGTTAACAGACATGGGAATACCTGACTTTCTCCTTGGCATTATCATAAGACACCACAAGCAAAACTTTGCCAGGTCAGATGTGGTTGGCAGGGCAAAGTGACCAAACCTTTCTGTGTCAATAGGGGGGAGAGGCAAGGCTGTTTTCACTCCAACGCTTTTCACCTTGTATGTGAATGACCTGATAGCCCATGTAAATCCATATGAGCATGATTTCGACTGGATAGCTAATCTGAAGGTTCCAACCTTAATGTTTGCAGATGACACTGTTCTTTTGTCAAATTCTCCTATGGGGCTTCAGAAAATTCTAGACCAATTTTGTAGTTTTTGCAGACTGTGGGAACTGGAAATTAATGTGGCAAATACTAAATATGTTTTTTAATTCCTATCCAACCACCAGACCCAATCTCACTCTGAAGGAGACCCTTATCGAGCGGGTGCATACCATTGAATATCTTGGGATCACCCTCACTGAGCAAATAGAGTGGGCAACATGCATTTCGAAGGGAAGACTTAAATTAGAACATCCTATAAGGGGATTGCTAAAGCTACATCAGGGTTCTCTTTTGAAACGGATCCCCCGGTGATTCAAATCTATAATCTCCAAGCAAAGGGCATCTCTCTTTTCGGAGCTGAGTTATGGGGGCATAAGAATGTTAACTGGTAAACTCAGAGAATCGATTTTTCTGGCAGCTACTGGGACTCCAGAATAGTACCTCTTTGCTACCCCTGAGGCTGGATGTTGGGCACAGACCCATCTTCGTCTGAGTTTGCATTAGTCCGATCCGGTACTGGAGAAGAATCTAGGCCACTCCTGAGCTACAATCCTATCATCAAAGGCTGGAGTAAATCCTTAGTCTTTCTGGGTCGAGAGGTCGCCTGTGGATAAAGTACGTAAGAGAGACTGAGGGACATGGGGCATGATAGATAGTGGACGGACCCAGGGGTGGTTTATTCTATCTCTTCCAAAGCTGTTCTCAGGAATAACTACAGACAACACAAATTGAGCTCTCTCTGACCCAGGTCTGCTCATGACTCTCGGACTGATGTTTTTCTTGTGAGGAAGGACACATTTAGAGCTGAACAGTACCTTGATGAGATCCAAACTGTGTTGACCAAGAAGCTTTTTATTCAATTCAGGTTTAGGCCTCTGCAATCGTGTACTGCCAGGTGGGCTCGTCCGACTACTCCGGTTGAGTTGGCTTGTGGATCCTGCCACGAAACAGTAGTTCATAAACTTTTTTTTCTGCACTGCGTATTCAGAGATTAGAGTCAAATGGCTAATTCTGTTGGGTCGCAGTTTGCAACCAGGCTCCTCATAAAAGCCCCTTTTTTTCTGCACTGCGTATTCAGAGCTTCGAGTCAAATGGCTAATTCCGTTGGGTCGCAGTTTGCAACCAGGCTCCTCATAGAAGCCTGGTCGCAGTTTGCAACCAGGCTCATCATAGAAGCCCTAAGGATTCTGTAAACTAACCAGCATATAGTCTTTGCCTTCTCCAGGTTTTTAATCCTTACGAGGTGCATCAGGTTAAGATTTAGCAAGACATGAACCCGAGGATGTGCTAGTACAATGTTAACTTCCTGTCCTTATGGTACTGTGCTGCTATTTACTTGCTGGTTCACTTTTGCACTTTCTGCCTGTGGAGATTTCCAAGCACTTTGTATGACTTGTACAATTTTTATTATCCGATGATGGTACCCAGGTTTTAGATTGTTTGTCTGGCTGGGGTATTGACAGTGTTGCATCTAGTTCAGTCTTCATCATGTCGTTTCCTATTTTTCACGAGTCTTGGGGTAATGTGCTGGATTTTTAACTGACAGTTTTTATTATGTTTTTATTATATATTTATGTATTGTTTTGTTCCAATCGCTCTGTTTTAGTGTAAATTTATGGCTGATTGCCAAAATGAAGATTTGAAACAACTTTTAAATTATCATTTTATCAGAGGTGCAAGTGTAGTTGATTCCAAAATGTAGCCATAAGAAACAGGAGTGGCCTTCTAGCCGTGATCTTTTAATCCTGAGGACATATATGAGGCTTTCAGATTGGAGGGATCTCATAAGTTGATGCTTGTGGAAGAACTGGGACAGATAGTTTTTTCAGGGGATGGTAGAAGGCTTTGTGATTGATGCAGCTCAGTTACTAACCAATGTAATTGACATTTGTTACAAGACATTATCACATTTCCTGAAGTGAAAAAGCCTTATTCCTTCATTTCTCACTGCGCCACTTCTCAAACGTGCTAGCCAGCAGCTCAAGGTGGATACTGTTTCAATAATTCAATTTCAAGATGATACACCAATATTGTACAGACATGCATGTCCGCTTGTACTTACAACTGTCTCCATTTTAAGCGGCTTAGTGAGAAGTAACATGAGTCCCATATTGTATTGATTTGTTGCCTTAGCGATAGCTCGCTATCCAGAAAAAATTCTATTATTGACTTTAGATAAAGGACTCTGCATTTTTCAGCAAGCAGTCCATCGTAGTTTTTCGCAGTTAGCTAGAGATCTGTTCAGTTAGCTATACATTTTAAAAAGCTGACGGCTGTCTATTACAGGATTGCTTATAAGCAGTCATACTGTCTAAGTAGCAAAGCAGGTTATATTTTTTAAGTTAAATAATCAGCAGTGTATGTGCTTGTTAGAAATGGGGTCTCTAGTTGGCAATGGTTTGCATCTTTGTCCAAATAGGGACCCTTCCTTCTGGGCAGGCTACGGGGGAAACACTACTGAAATAACCCCTGCTCACCCCCATGGTAGCTTGGCACGAGCAGTCAGGCTTCTCTCTGAGGCAGTTTATAAAGCATTTGCACATAACATACAGTAATACAGTGAAAACACTATAAAAGGACACTGCATCAATTTTAGAAAAATAACCAATATGTAGCTGTGCAAACAAGACCAGAACGATTAAAGACCAACATACAGTATTCAAAAATATGCACTTTGCAAGAATAACTTTAAAATGCAGTTCATTGAAGCTGGTAGCTCCATCCGGGGATACTGCGATGCTGAAAATAACAGAATTCAACAGTTCCGGCCAACCGCGTCGGTGCGGACCAGGTTTTTGTGTCAGCAGACCCGTAAACCGTACCTTTGGTTCTGGGTGACTGTGTCGGTGCAGGCCGGTCGACACAACAGTCGCGGTTGCGATGCGAAGCATAGCGGTGCGGTGTCCTGAAGTAGATTTTTTTTTAACAAACTGACAGCTTTTCAGAAGATGAGATTTTAGGAGATAAACTGTTACCTGAATCTGATGTCACTGGTTAATGTAGTTTAAGTTTTTATGGGCACATTACAGTAATACAGTATTTTCTCTATAGAGTCTTTATTGTAAAGTTTTTGTTTCTTTGAGTTGATTCATTTTTTTCTATCTTTTGGAAACTATATTTAAGAAAGCTTGATTGTAATTTTCTTTCAAGATCAAATCAATATTATTTTGATACATTGTCGCGGGCCCCTAAAAGGAGTGGGGTCAATAGGCTGGTGCTTACTTTGACAATTCCTAGTTCCAGATTACCAAATAGGTAATCATCCAAGTTATGATTTTTTTCCAAGACGATTGAAAGTTGCTCAGCGACTACTTTTCTATGGCTTTACCAAGAACAGGCATAAGAGCCATTGGCTGGTAATTGGCAGCATCGTCCCGGTCTACGCTGGCTTTCTGTATTTACGGGTAGACGATTTTCCATTCTTAAAAGGAGAAGGAACTGCTCTGGAGACTGATGAAAGCACTTTTGTTTAGAAGAAGTCGGAGACAAGTTAAATAGTTTTGAGATGTAGACGGATGTATGACGTTAGCACGCATACTATTACCACGCATACCTTTACAACGCGGTATTTACAACGAATACCGTTACAACGCATAGCGCTTTGAGGTGCTGGATAGTGGTAAGTATAATTTTATATTCCAACTCCAGTCCCCGTGGACACTAGGGAAGGTGTTGGATATAAAATTAAACTTATTCCCTATCCTAGAGCGCCCCCCAGCGCAATGCGTTGTAATGGTATGCGTGGTAATGCCTGCGTTGTAAGGGTAGTGCGTGGTAAAAAATGCGTGCTAAACGTTGTATACCGATGTAGACAGAATATGTGTCCATCGTTAACGTACAATCTATATTCTCACATCCCAATAAGGTGACGAAATGCCATTAAAAGACCAGAGGCACCTGCTAATTTTATCCCCAGTACTTCTGACCATTCTAACACATTGCTCTTTCTGTTTGTCCATTGAAATATGTATGGATTTTCTGTGTGTAGCATTTCATTTGTTTAATGTCCCAGTCTTGGAGCACTGTAGAGGCAGTGCAGCAGAAAAAAGGCATACATTTGATTAGTGACCATTTGTGGGTGTGGTGGGTTGAGGGGAAAAGATGGATTGGTTAATGTGTCTGTTTCTTAAATACAGGTAGATTATTATACAGTAAAATAGATGCATGTAACGTTTATATGTCTTTAATGTACTTTAGAACTGTTTTTGCAGACTGCGTCGTATATTATACATTTATTTTAGAATCAAGTATTTTTATTTTTCAATATAGAAAAAAGAACAGTGTTGAGTATATTTTTGCTTCATTTAAATGTTTATTTTTATTTAAGGGTTATACCACACTGTTTGCCCAAGCTTTGCCACGTGATGCACATTCTACGCCATACTACTTTGCCCGACCTCAGAGCCTGCCATTAAATTACCAGGATAGGGGCGTGCAGTCTGCACAGAGTACAGGGACCATGGGGAGCAGCGGGATAAGCAGCGTAAACACGCACACCTTGAATGGTCCTACCCCACCACCACAGTCCCTTCTTCCAAGGTATGTAAACCAATTGACATCTAGGTTTTGGTCTTGTCATGCTTTAAGGCTATCGATTGCTAATCCATTGTGCCATGCACGCGTGGGTATCATATGCCATCCTCCTCTCCAGTGTGAAAATGCACTAATCACTCAACACCGAGGTAAGTTGTAAGAAGAGTGTATTTAATGAACACCCCAGCTGGCTCTAACTCGCCAACTCCATTGCTCGAACTGTCACAGCTGTCTATCACATTCTACCTCAACAGTCCAACATTGGCATTCTCGTTCAACGCACAAAACATGTCGCATCACAAGCTACTCACGAGAGGAGAATACCACACTTCTATTGGTGGATAAGCAGTGACCTCTTCAGACTGTGTTGGATTTTCTAGAACCTATATAAATTGTACACTGTAGTTTGGGCCAATTCTAATGTGTTTGACTATGCCCTTTCAGTATGAGTATTTGCCGACAGCGTTTTTTTTTTTAAAACCTAATTTATTAGATTTTCATGGCACACAATGTGCACAAGCCCTCTGCATATATTATAAAGAAATATCTGATTGAAGGTACCAATAAGAGCATTCAACCATAAAGCCTGCAAAACCTGCAGGTAGAACAACTGAAACATGTCACAGGCAATCCCAGACCTCAAGATCTCTAGGTATGTGTATGTGTTGACGACAGAGTTGTGACTTGGGCCGCATAGTAGTCGAGTAAATATATAGGACCAGTCCTTTAGAGGGTCTGTTGGTGGTAAGGGGTTACATCTATCCCCCGGTAAGGCCGACAGCTTTAATCTCACTTTTGTGTATAATCTTTTTTTTTTTTAGTTCATACAAAAAACAATATATATATATATATATCAGGCTCACATCCTCCGCATCAGCGCCGGGACACCAAGACAGCGGTGCATTTCAGGGGCAAAGGTAACCCTGTATTCAAATTATTGTCCACAACGCGTAGTCACCGCTACGCAAAATGCACTCTCGTCGATAGAAAACGATCACACCAGTTACTCTTTGCGCATTCCAATTGAATTTATTTTTATTTTTTTGAATATATATATATTTTTTAAATAAACTCATGAATGTTGAATGGTGTGATAATTATCTGTTCCTGGTTATGGATATTGAGTCGCTTTATACCTCAATCCACCATCAGCAAGGAATCCATGCCTGTGAACAATATCTGAGCAGAAGACATTTGTTTTCGAGAGCATAACAGAATGATACTCGAAATGATTAAAATCTGTCTCACCACTAACTTTTTCCGTTTTCAGGGCCAGATATACCAGCAGTTGCGAGGTGTGGCGATGGGCTCGTGTTTCTCCCCCAGCTACTCATGTTTACATGTGGGCTGGTGGGGGGAACACAAGCTCAGGACCACGCACCAACGATGGTTACCCAATATTGTCAACTACTGGCGTTTTATCGACAATGTTTGTATAATTTGGAGGGGTACAGTGGTGGAAGCCAATGCATTTGTGATGGATATAAATACAAATGAATTGAATCTCAAATTTACATCTACCATCACAACTGTTACAGCAGAATTTTTAGATGTTCGAATGTTCATCAAAAATAACAAAATTGAAACCTGTCTTCACCGCAAGTCTACAGCAGGCAATGCAATTTTGCATGCTCAGAGCGCTCATCCTGCTCACACTATCAGCAGCATCCCCTATGGGGAGTTAATCCGTATCTGCAGGATTTGTAGTGACCGTCACTTGATGACTGTCTCAGAGAGTCCAAACAACTTTTTCTTAATAGAGGCTATTCTGTTCAAATTCTAGAACAAGCCCTTCAGAAAGCATGTTCAATTGGACGCGATACACTCCTTGCACCAAAGGCCCCCAATATTCCAGCCTCCGAATGTACTGGGAGACTTATAACCAATTTCAGCACACAGGAACGTAAGATCAGACGCATCATCTGCACAGAATGGCCCATAATTCTGACCGATGTCATTCTTGGAACATTACTTTCTAAAACACCGACTATAACATTCAGAAGGGCGCCCTCTATGCGTGATGCATTAGACAGGCCAATGCCAGAAGGTCCACTGAAAAAGAGCCACGTGAACAAAACGGGATTCTTTAAGTGCACCTCCTGCCGCGCTTGCACATTCGCCAAAAACAGTACAGCTTTCAGTACAACACCTATACCCATTTGTGAATACCTTACCTGCAGGTCTGAATTCGTTGTGTATAAACTAAGACGCACTTGCCATCTTGAATACATCGGGAGCACTAAGCTCCCTGTACATCAACGCATTCTCCAGCACATTCGTGCAATCGTCAATAGCGACAGTAATTATCCTGTAGCCAGGCATTTTTGTGCGGTACATGAAACAAAATACTCAAAGACTGAGTATACTGTTTTATGTTCGGTACCTCAGCCCAGTCGGGGTGGTGACCGGATGAAGCTACTTAGACAGAAAGAGTCACATCTTATACTGTCCTTGGATACTAAGGCCCCAAATGGCCTCAATCTGACGGAAGACCCGAGTAACTTCCTATAAACTGGCCTCTGTGCTGCCTTATCCATTATCTTTGTCTTTCCTTAGGGCGCCCTTTTTCATTGTTACCATCTTGTTTCCACATTATAGTTGGCCTTTAGGGTGTGACTGCCTTGGATTAGTCACCGGCTGGTGACTATCCTACCTGTACATTTTTGTAAATAGAAATACAATTAAATATTATTTGGGAATAGTGTTCTATTGTACTATTGCTATAGTAGCTCATATTAGTTGGTATGAAGATTGTCATTCATTTATTATATTTTTTCGCTGTGTGCTTTCTTTAGATTAGGATCTTCTTAATTTTATGGTGTAGTATACTACAATACTTTTTGTCTATGCTTTTTCAACACGTCATTTTTCACCACATCTTTGTGTTAGATCATCTTCATTAGACAGACAAGATATTTCAGTTTGAGTTTTATAATGTGATCATTGCTTAACTTTGGACTAAGTCACTATGTCGTAACATAGGCTGTGTTTTTCAATGAATTATGGTAAATACCTTTGATCCTTTCTATTCTAAAAGGCACTATGCCGGTATTATGTTGAAAAGAAACTCTCAATGAAACATTCAATATTTATTTGATTATATCATTGATTAATGAATTGTTCATCCATTGTTTAAATTTAATCTTTTGTTATTTGTTGATCACACTCTTCACACATGAATTGCATATTCTTGTAAATAGCAGTCTATATATATATATATATATATATATATATATATATATATATATATATATATATATATATATATATATATATATATATATATATATATATATACCCACCCCAGACACTGGGTTCTGCTGGGGTCCTGCTCCCGTCGTCAGGTGGCGCGTTATCGGCGAACCCAAAATGCCGATATGATTAATTATCAATCCATAGGTTGCATATAAGCAAACGCGCACTCGGCAAAAGGTCTGCTTAAAGAATGTTATTCCTCACATAAACGTTACGCGTTTCGACACAAAGTGTGTCTTGTTCACACGTTCAACAAGACACACTTAGTGTCGAAACGCGTAACGTTTATTTGAAATTCCCCCGTTATAGTTAGTTGTACTCACTATAACTCACGCGCCCGCAAACCGCTGATGATGATGTCACATATTACATCATTCATGACCTGGTCAGTGACATCACTGATGACCTCTCAAATGACATCACTGATGACATCATCCAGTGAATGTGGTTTCCTTTGATATTTAAATATGTGTTATAAATACACTACTTTGCATTGAAGAATGAGTGGATATGTAAATGTGTGAATGATGGATTTAGTAACAGTGTTATTGATTGTTTCCTTGACTAATTTGTAGAGTCTCACTATATTTAAGTAGTTATTTAACTGTGTTAAAGTCTTTATTGCTTTGACTTAATTGGTATATTCAAGACTATTTGTTATTGGTTTTTTAACTGAGTATTTGTATGGGTAAATGAATGCCTATGTGGTTTGGTGGGGGGTATGTAATTGCCTAAAAATGTGTGAATAGTTCATTCAGTAGGTAAATGAGGTTAAGACTATATGTTATAACAGTTGTTTCAGTGAGTGTATATGTTTATGGGTGTGGTGGTGATTAAATATGTCTCTCAATAGTATATCTCCATTAAATTTGAATAAAAAAGCAGTGTATGTTACAGTTAAAGGGGCGTGCAATGGATGTTGCTGGGGGCGTTCCCAGGCAGGTCATAGGGAGAAGGGGGCGGGAAGAGGAACCAGGTGCGCGCGGTGGACGGCGCTAGCACTTCTGGACCTCGCAGTCCCGCTCCCAATGCAGATGACGGATCAGGCTCTCCCCCTGCCGAGGTGACCGAGCCGATATGCTCCCAGGTCGCAGGAAAGTCTAATTAAAGGGCTCCGCTGCAGTTCCTGACCCCAGAGCGGCCACAAGCACAATACAGCAATCCATGCGCTGCTCGAGCGGCACCCTACTCACTCTCTACTACTCCACTACTCTCTACTACTCATTCTCTACTACTCATTCTCTACTACTCATTCTCTACTACTCCATTCTCTACTACTCTCTCTCTACTACTCTCTCTACTACTCACTCCCTACTACTCACCATCTACTACGCTCCACTTCTCATGCTCTCTACTACTCTCTACTACTCTCTACTACTCTCTGCTACTACTCTCTGCTACTCTCTCTGCTACTCTCTCTGCTACTCTCTCTGCTACTCTCTCTGCTACTCTCTCTGCTACTCTCTCTGCTACTCTCTCTGCTACTCTCTCTGCTACTCTCTCTGCTACTCTCTCTGCTACTCTCTCTGCTACTCTCTCTGCTACTCTCTCTGCTACTCTCTCTGCTACTCTCTCTGCTACTCTCTCTGCTACGCTCTCTGCTACTCTCTCTGCTACGCTCTCTGCTACGCTCTCTGCTACGCTCTCTGCTACGCTCTCTGCTACGCTCTCTGCTACGCTCTCTGCTACGCTCTCTACACTACTCTCTCTACACTACTATCTTGTTATATTCTGATCATCTCTCTCCCTGCTGCTCAGCCTGTGTGTGTGTGATGTCATTAGAATGTTCGTATATGCATGGTTTGAATGTGTGATCAATTTGAATGAGTGGGGCTGAGCAGCTGGATGCTGCTCCCGGTGGGGCCTTCCTATTTACCAACTTTAACTAATAAACATCTATTTAAGAACATCTACGACTATTGGATCTACTTACATTACAAAGTACATTTAGCATTGTAACCTCTCTCTACTACTCTTTCCTGCTCTCTGCTACTCTCTATTACTCACTCTCTACTACTCTCCATTACTCACTCTCTACTTCTCTCTACCTCTCTACTTCTCTCTACCTCTCTACTTCTCTCTACTAGTCTCTACCTCTACCTCTCTACCGCTACACCTCTCTACCTCTCTACACACACATATATATGCATATGCATTTATATATGTATGTGTATATATTTATAAAAGTGATTGTTGAAATAAGTATGTATGTATGTATGTATTGGTATTCTTTTATAGCGCGTGTCTGTCACCCAACGGGTATCCTGGTGCTTTGACTGAAAAGATCCTGCTGCGCACCCTACTGATTTAGGAACTAAGAAGAAGCAGTCCTAGGAAAGAGATGTGTCTTTAGATTTTTCTTAAAGGAGACCAGGTCAGTCGTACCTCTCAATCCTAGCGGAAGAGTGTTCCATAATCTGGCTGCCGTAAAGCTGAAAGATCTGCCGCCCAGCCGTGATCTCAAAACTTTAGGCACCACGGCAAGGTAGGCGGAAGCCGAACGAAGGGATCTAGACGGAGTATATCAATGAAACATGTTCTGAAGTGGTATTGGGCCTTGTCCGTGGAGGGCCCTGAATACATAAGGAAGGGGAAAATTAATGTAACCCCAAAGAAACAAGATGACATTGTTTCCTAATGAACTATGATGGCCTGTGTCCCATAATTAGGGTTTTAATTAAAACTACAATTACCATAATGCTTAGCAGCGCAGCTAGGAAATGATGAAACTAGCATGTGACCGCTTTAAATTCGAGAAAAAAATGCAGGAAGTTGATCGTGAACAAGATGCTGGGGGCATCGAAACGCGTTGATCGAATGATTTTCTTTTCTTGCCTTTAAATAAATGGAATTGTGGAGAAACGCAAAAGGAGTGCGCCCGTTCTTTCTAAACGAAGGAGCAGTGTGATAAATATTTATATATATATATATATATATATATATATATACACATACATATATAATCTGCATATCTATATAAATACAAATATAAATGCATGCATACATATATGCATACATAAGCATGTTATATACATGAAAGTTTGAAAAACGCTAATAAAAGTAAAGCTGAAAAGCCACCTCATTACAAACTGAATGGCTTTAACTTAAACAAGGGCGAGATCTATTGCATTTTCAATGCTTGTTTACTTTGGTTCCATCAATAAGGCATTCAGATGTCACACATTTGCCATAAATTCTGAATGTTGGCACTCTAGTTGCTCATTAGATCTACTGCTCACCAGGGAAGTCTGCTGCTGGTATTCAAAGTGCATGTTTCAGTCTGCATGTCAGAATTTGTTTAATGAAATAGAAGAGGATTTAAGAAGTCAAAATGTGCCCTAATTTTTCTTCTTTCTTCAGCACTAATCATAATTTCTATGGCAAAATGTACCCCCTCATTTTGTTCCTTTGCGTTTTAAGTGTTACCACTTTATTCCAATCAAGATGACTTCAGGTGTGCCATACTTTTGTCATAAGTAACACTGTTAGCGCTCTAGTTGTTCTTTAGAACACTCTGGGACATTCTGTCATTGGGCTATACTTGGGCTACATCTGGGGGATATTTGTGCTACATTTGGGCTCTTTTGTCTCTGGTGGCCATCTTGGGAGACTTATTTGTTATGAAGTTTCCTAATTTCCTCATTTACTACAGATTCCTAAGTAGGAAATACTTTTAGTTTTCTACTTTGATTCCATCAAGAAGGCATTCATATGTGACACACATTTGCAATAAATTCAGAATGTTAGCACGCTAGTTGCTTATTAGATCAATGTAGTAAAGCTACTGCTCACCAGGGAACTCTGCTGCTGGTATTGAAAGTGCATGTTTCAGTCTTCATGTTAGAATTTTTTAATGAAATAGAAGAGGATTTGTGAAGTCACTCAATGTGCCCTAATTTTTTATTTCTGAAGCCCTAATCATACTTTCTATGGCTAAATGAACCCCCTCATTTTGTTCCTTTTTAAATTAAATGTTTTCCGACTTACCACTTCATTCCAATCAAGATGGCTTCTGGTGTGCCGTACATTTGTCATAAGTAAGACTGTTAGCGCTCTAGTTGTTCTTTAGAACACTCTGGGACATTCTGTCATTGGGCTATACTTGGGGTACAGCTGGGTGACATTTGGGCTACATTTGGGCTCTTTTGTCTCTGATGGCCGCCAAATTCAGTGCTTTCAAGGTTGGTGAGATGTGACTGTTTCTTTTGGTTCCTGATACCAGTCTAGCCGCAGCATTCAGGGCTGCTTTCAACTGTGTAAGCCTGTATTTAGGGAGACCACAGAGGGTGGTGCTTCCGTAGTCTAATCTTGGCAGTACTAGGGCTTGTACTACAATTTTTAGATCAGCCTGAGGGAGGAAGGGTTTGAGTTTCCTTAATATACTCTACTTGTGATTAGCTCCCTTGGTGACAATAGAGATGTGCGACAGCATGTTCAAATGTTTTTCAATGGAGATACCTAGGTATTTTGCCAAGTCTATGATGAGGGGGACACAGTCAAAGGAGGTTAGGTGTTTTAACCAAAGGTCTATCGTTGGAGTGTGGTTTGGAGGTGAGATGAGAATGAATTCCGTTTTTTTTGGTGTGCAACATCAGGTGGTTAGTGAGCCAGCTTTGCGTGTTCAGAAGCATAGTGTTAAGAGCAATTAAGTCATCTGGCGAGGTGATTTTCAAGTACAACTGGGTGTCATCCGCGTACAGGTGATCTAGAATGTTCGCTGATTTCAATGCATTTGCCAGCGGCTCCATTAAGAGATCGAAAAGAATGGGTAAGAGGGCAGATCCCTGAGGCACACCAAGTTTGACCATGGATGGTTGCGAGAGTGACTTCTTTATCTTGAATGTTTGAGATCTGTTATTCAGGAAGGAGGAGAACCATTGCAGCACAGTGCCAGAGAGGCTCATCCTTTTTTCCAATAGGGACAGGAGGTTGTCTTGCTTAACTGTATCGAAGGCGGAGGACGGATCAAGAAGTATCAAAAGGCATGATTCATTTCGGTCAAGCATAATTAGTATATCATCCATAATGTGTGTGAGTGCAGATTCTGTGCTGTGTCCTCTTCGGAAGCCTGATTGGTGACTGTCTAAGAGGTTGAAGTTCTCAATGTGATTGCATAAATGTTGGTTATAAGACGGTAGTTGTTAGGATCATGAGAGGCGTCCGCTTTCTTTAGTATAGGAGTGACCTGTCCTATTTTAAGACAGTCCGGAATGACACCTTGACTCAGGGAGACGTTTACAATTTTAGACCATAATGGTAGTATAGATGTTTTTAAAATCTTGAACAGGGCAGGAGGCAAGGGGTCCGAGAAATTATTGGAGGGGTTGATTGCTTGGAGAATGCTGTCGATAGTTTGTTGGGAGATTGGCGGGAAGGTGTGCCAAGAGGCATTATTTTTTGTGACTTCCCTTGGGTTATTAAAATGAACTTCGAATAAAGCCCCCAATTTGGGATCTTGTACCATAGGTTGAAGGAGTGCCAACTTTGATTAGATGTCTAGCTCAATGGTCCTAGTCTTTTCTTGGAAGAAATTGGCAAGCACGCCACATGTAGTAGTGGCCAGGTCATTTAACTCACTATAGTTAGTTGTATTGCATGATTGCTGCTTGACTATTTCAAAGCGTTTTTTTGGTCGGTTGCTAGCTTGGTTCAACTGAGTTTGGAAAAAGTCTGCCTTTGCCTTAAGAATCTTTCTATTGTAAGAATTCCTTAACCTTCTTAGGTGCTCAAGGTTATCAGTGTTAGGAGCCGATTTCCAAAGATGTTCAGCAGCTCTTAGCTGTCTACGCTCGAAGTTCAGATCCTCATTTAACCAAGGCTTGGATATCTTAGATGAGACATGTTTTTTCCTGTAGCGGCTGGAATCCAGAGTTTCGAGTATTATCATTGTAGAAGGTTGTAAGGTCATGTACATCAGTTATGTCCGTCATGAGTCAGAGCGGAGTTGCACTGGTTTACCAAGGAGATGGGATTGATATTTTGTAGATTCCGTTTCCATTGCCTTGATTTTGAGGGTTGTCCCCTTTTTTTGAATAACTCCGGTATTGATGGAGAAGAGGATGCAGTAATGATCAGACCAATCGCAAGGGGTGATGGATTCAAGTAGGATGAGGTTTGATTTTGCAATGATGAGGTCCAATGTCTCCCCCTTGTTATGCGTTGGGCTGTCTCAGAATTGGGATAGCTCCTGTTCTGACAGAAATTCTTTAAAACCGCCTACAATATGATCATATGCAGTGTTCCAATTGAGGCTGAAATCACCTAAGAAAATATAAGGAAATGGAGAGTTGGAATTGGATGCCATGATCTCCATAATCTCATCAATACAAGTCAAATTATCACCTGGGGGGTGGTAAAATGTGTAACTTAATGGTGATACGCTTAGCATCTGAGATATTAATGCATAGATAATCGCACGAGGATAGCTCAATGGAGTCCGCTTGTTTGACTGATAGTGAATTACGATAAATGCAGGCTACCACTCCTAGTTTCCCAATCCTATCGAGTCGGATTAGATCATGGGAGGGAGGAACCAGTAAATAGAGCATGGGAGATGAGGAGCTATGAAGCCAATTTTCTGTGAGGGCCATAATGTCTGAATCATCATCAAAAATGAGATTGAAGATATCAGTAGCATGTTTGCTGGCAGATCTGCAGTTTAAAAGCCTACACTTCAGCTTGTTAATCGAGGGGATTGAGGTAGTCTGTTCTAAATTGATATTTGTGAGGTTATCTCTATTAACAGCTCTGTTATTGAGTGTAGGTTTTCTGAGGGGGTTGGTTACAATGGTTTGAATAGCGTTGCAATGAGATTTACTATTGTCAGAATCCAGGTCATAGGATGTAAGAAGGTCATCTATGTCGCTGTCTGAAAGATCATCGCTTGATCTCTTTGGCCCGAGAGGGAGGATAAACCACCAAGAGTAGTGTTTATAGGGAGTGTGACTTTGGGTATGAGTCTACTAGGTTGGACATAGTTTTGGTTGTGCTGAATAGTGTTGTCAATGGGAGCATTCGTGGGGCAATAATTTCTCGTTTGGAGACTGATTAGATTCATGGTGTCATTGGTGGCTCTGTGTAAGATAAGAAGATCTTTTGTGATGGTTGAAAGACTAAGCATATCGTCCTTAAGATGGGATAGGCCAGTAGGTAGCTCATTGATTGGATTGATCAGGACAGAGATGGGAGAGTATGTAATAGGTGTTGGCCTATGATCGGTTTGGGAAGGGGAACTGCCCGTAGTGTCATTATGCATGTCCATTGTAGGAGTGGTATAGCAGCTAGGCAACCATTTAGGGCCTCCCCCTTGAGGTTGGGGAAGGGTCACTGTTTTCTGTGATTGGATAGGCGAGATGAGTGAAGCAGTTGTAAGGGTTCCCTCCGATTCCGTGGCGGGTAGTAGGAGAGTGGGGTCTAAGCAATCCACTGTGTGGTTGTATAGGCGAGATGAGTGTAGCAGTTGTAAGTGTTCCTTCAGATGCCGCAGTGGATAGTAGGTGAGTGGGGTCTAAGCGATCCCCTGTGTGTGAAGGAGAGGAGAGGAGGGCTGTGTTGGAGACATCCAGTTTGGTGCCATCCAACGAGGAGGGCCTGGATAACGTTGGTTTGTCAGTCTTGATGTGTTCGGTATCAAGGACTAAGCTTGTATCTTCTGGTCTGAAGGAACCAGTAGTGGTTTCAGCCAAATGGACTAGTTGGTGGTGATTACTGGTGGTTTCAGTCCTACTGATGATAGGGGCTGAATGCAAACCAGACACGCCAGGGCCATGTATATTTGTAGTAGAGGTATCTGGAGAGCTAGTCACCAAGGCAGGAGCGACATTTGTCAGATTGGGAGAGTCTGATGAGGTATACTGAAAGGGTGACGTTAGGGAGACATCTAAGTCCTGGCGATGCAAGGGTGCAGTGAATGTGTTTATTACTATTGTTTACTGCTTTCTTGAGAGTGGGGAAGAGCCTGTCGAAGATATCTAGATTCTCGTTAGAGGATTGTATAAGAATATTACCATTATTGAAAATAGTAATGGTGGCATTCAAAGGGTAAAGGTCCGAGGCAACAACAGTCAATTTGATGGCATACGGGAATTTCTTCATTGTTGAAATATGTAGCATGGTGTGGAAGGTATTTCTCCATTGGGCACGTTTATTCGTATGGAAGATAAGTTCGTTAGCAATAATGCCCTTGTTAATGCAGAAGTAAGTGTCTAAAACAAGAGCATCCATATTTTTTAACTTAAGCCGGTGTTTGAATTTCTTAGTTGCATTTTTAGAGAGGTTAGCTGGGTAAAGAATGGCGTAGGCATTGTGGCCGGCGGGTTCCAGGTCTATGGCCATTTTTCTTTTTTTAATATGTAATTCGGAAGATTATATATAATCCGGAGGATTTAAATTAATAAGAGTTAAAATGTGTCTTACCCGGATAATAGAGGACAAATCGGAGGGAATGGTAAGAAGAAAAGCCCGGGGTGTCAGATCTTCAGCATATATTAATCCCTCATTAAACACTGCATTGAAGACCTCCTAAATTTCCTACCCTTAATATATCCAAGACGTAGTCTAGGCACCTAGACCTGTTTCACAGTTAAAAACAGTGTGAAGATAAACCAGATTTAATTGAGTTGAAGTCTTGAACAGGCACCATTTTAAAGCCAGTCAGCTTGATTGTAAATTCTAGTCTAGTTTCCATGTTTATTACTAATGAAGATGGGTCACGAGCAGGTGCCATTTTAAAGTCAGGCATCCGGCTCTATGCCTAATTCAGAGGTCTTTTAATGCCAGAAAGCAAACCACTTCCCTTACCTAAATTCTCACCTCAATAGGGATAGCCAGAGGAACAGACGGAATGCACAATCCAGCCTCCTGCTACACACACCTCATGGAAGGCTCCAGATCAAATATCAGGCAGTGCGCGATTTATTAGTGCGCTCCGAACTACTTTTATCCACTGATTGACGCACTTAAGAATCCACACACAATGAACGTCCTAATATAGAGGAGATAATGTGTATAGATATAACTAGTTAACAAACAATACAGTGGTTAAAACTTAATTAAAAACGCAAAATATTAAAGAATTTCAGCATAGTAACAGATAATTCATAAGGTAGTTTTGTTGTATGATCTGCATGATGGAATCCGTGTCTGTTCACCATCCCCTCCCTTCTTGTGTCTAGGTAAGCTGACTTAGCCTTAAAGTGCACGTCTAAGTACTCTATCCCACATACCTTAGCCAAACAAAAGGCATGTTCTGTACTTTCATAAAGTTGCTTTGTGTTTCTGTTTGGGTGTTACATAGCGTGTTGATAAGGCGAGGCTGGCTTTAAGAACAGACCACCTTCGCAGAGTATGTTTTCAGCTGAAAGTTTTTCCCTGTACCAAGTTTAATTATTCTTATTTGGTTATTTTGAAAAGGGCAGGACCCTTGCAGAGTGATGTGAAATGCAAAGATCTTGTTTCAACTTCACTGAATTATGTCCCATATTATGAATCATATGAAATACATATATATGCACTATTAAACTATTATGGAGCAAATGTTATACACATGCAGTTGAATACATGATGCAACACAGTTTTATGAATGAAAGATGTGCACTTAAATACTTGAATGTATGACATGTAATGGGTGTACATAAACAGAAAGGTCACGTCACTCCCATATGATGTCAATAGTTGAAGGCTTGCTAGGATGCATTTAAAAAAAATGTTTTCTGAAGAGCATGTGGTGTGGGAGCTGAAGGCGTTGCACATCCTAGATCTGAAGATCCATCAGCCTTGCTTTTGCGTATTGAAGATTGCCTAGTTGTCTGTGCTTTACTTGATCAGTGGGTCCTGTTACATTTCTTCGTCAGTCAGTTTCTTTTTTTAGACGCATGCTTCGAATTAATTTGTAGGATAAAGAGGATGCAAGGATGACTGGGTTGTATTTAGCGCACACAAGGTAGGACTCAAAAAGGGTGGAGCCGCCATCTTTCAGCTCAATTGTAAAAGTCCAAATTGTACAAAATCGCCTCTTAGCACTCAACAGCTTCACGATGAACAGCAGGGAGAGTTGTTATTGTCTTTTCATGATGTTATGCTTTCCTAGAGTACTGCATAGATCCTCTAGCTAACAAGTGTTTAGTTGTTGGAGTTTATTACCATCGACTTCTTCAGGGCAATATGTTTTGTATTGTTAGATGAGTAGTTCTAAATCCACAAGTCAGTAGAGGTATGATCCGTTGTCATTTATCCTGGAAGAGGTTTGGCGCAGCGGCCAAGGTGCCTGGCTCCGGACTATGAGGTTCATGGTTCAATCGCTGGGGGCGGGTTAGCCCAGCACCATGTGACTCTGGGCAATAGCTGGCTTAATCCTCCCGACGGTCCCCAGCGCCGGGACACCTCTCCGGAGGTAGTTGTGTGCTTTACAAATGCTGGTATTCCATTTCGGTGTGATCTTCGGGATTGTAAGGGTTTCAATATACTTAAAACCTTGGGGTATATTTCAGAGAGCACTCTGTGCGTGTCGCGTTCCTGTGTTCAGCCTCTTCCTACTAATTTGTAGGATATATTGGACCATCATTTGTTTTGAGGTAACACCCCTGACCACTATATTTGGGGTGTTGGGTGGGGGTTAGGGCAGAAGCTGGAGGTAGGCGGAAGCAAGAATGTTAAATTGCTGTCTGTACATATTTGCTCTTAAAAGCAGTGGATGGGCCAGGCAAATAGATTTACTTTTTCTCTGTGCAGCACTGAATCAAGCTCACTGTTCTGACCCTTTGAAGGCCGACCTGTGTCTTTCATCAGTAGCGTTGATGCTAATAATTTGTGCTGTTGGTCTGGCTAATCCAAAATGGATGAGTGAGCCCATATAAATGTTGAGTGTGGTACAGATGAGCCCATGTGACCTAGCCCTATGCATGGTAGCATATTCCTGAAATTATTTTGAAAGATTTTCTATTTGAGAGGCTGGCAAATCGGTCATTTGCCCAACCATTAGCAGCTAGCAATATTCTAAAATCAAAGTCAGTGCAAAGAGTGTTTTTGATATGAAATATAGGTCAAAACAACACATGTTTGTTACTGGCTATGTCCATATGTTTTGTTCACTAACTGATTGAAGCCCCGGATATCTTAGTTCTCTTTTAGGTTAGATGCTAGTGTGTTTCTGGTAAATGCTCATCCTTAACCTCTTGGCTGCTAATGACAAGGGTAACTCGTCATGGACTTTCCATTGATTTCAATGGAAATTAAAGGAGAATTCAAATAATGCCTTAGCAGTAAAGGGGTTAAGTTATAATTTCTGATCATTAGGATTGCTGGGCTGTAGGTTGTTGGTGTATTTCGAGTTTGGGGATTTTCTTCAATTGTGAGGTGTCCTTTCCTGAAGTCTGATAACTGACTTTTGTAACCAAAGTCGTTTTTTGCTTGACAGCACACTGGATAAACATGCACCACATTACCACTATGATCTGTGTTTATTGGTTAATTGATCTTTACTGGAACCTCTGTCTCTTCTGGTTTCCTCTCCTTGACTCAACACTTACAGATGTTTTGTGGCTTGAATAGAGTGACCGTTTCATCTACACACCAGATTTGTGTGTACTGAATATGCATATAAAGGGAAATCAAAGTCAGTAAAGCGCAGTTCTAATGAGTGTTCACTCCTCGGAAGCCCACACACTCATCTATGGAGTGCCTCAAGGTTTATCGCTCAACCACACCCTCTTCAATGCACACATGATCCCCCCTGGCCAATGTCATCTGTGTACACTACATCAACATCCTCTCCTATGACGAGGACACACAACTGATACTCTCCCTTTCGAACAAGACACCAAACACAAGAAAGAAGTTGACTACCAACAAGACTGAAGTAGTTAACTGGATGAAAGCCAACTGTGTCAAGCTCAACACTGACAATACAGAAGTAATGATCTTCTGCAAGAACACCTCATCATGGGACTCCAACTGGTGGAAGGCCGAACTCTTAGCCACACCCAGCACCCACACCAGGAATTTCATAATAACCATTGCCAGAAAACTGGACATGACAACTTATGTCAAGCCGTCACTGGACCCTGGTTCCACACCATGAAGATGCTCAGGAAGATCTTAAAATCGCTCCCTAGTAAAACTATCACTGACACCCTATTCACCAGCAAGTTGTACTAGGGGAAGCCCCCTCTGTGCCAGGATCACCAAGCAACTCACTAGAAGACTACAAACCATCTAGAACTTGGCTGCCAGACTCGTCCTCAACCTCTCACACAGAACTTACATCACACCACACCTCAGGAAGATCCAACGGCTCATGATACACAACCAAGCTCATATCAAATTCCTCACACGTACATTCAAGTCACTACACAACTCAGGCCTCATCTACCTGAACAGTTGAATTATTTTGCACCAACCACCCAGCCACCTCTGCTCCGCGGGACTCCTACTCGCAAACATCCCGCGTACACACAAAATCAGATCAGGAGGACAGACATTGTCGTACATTGCTCCTAAGCCTGTAACAACCTCCTACTATACATCAGACCCTCCTCCACTCTTCCTGAATTCTGCAAGAAGCTGAAGACCTGACTTTTCAAGTAGCCATCCTGCCCTCAACAAGGTTAGGCTCACACACCTGCTCAGCACCAGAATATGCTGACAGATGATAGTGCACTTTACAAATACACATAACATATACAGTGCTTTATTATAACAAGTATTGTAGGTACTTAACAGTATAAATGTAAGGGCCTGTTCTTTGCTACAAAAGTGACCATTTTTAAAGCGTTTATTGAGTAAATTGGTAGTCAAAGATAGTAGTTAAGTTATTGATTGGAAGGTATTGCTTCAGACACTATCAAATGGAGTATGAAGGGGTCACTAAGTTGATTTGTCTGGGGTTTAATATAGGTATATGTCCAAACTGATGGTTCTCTCTTCTTGGTATGTTATACACTCTTGTGAAATGTCTGTTTCTATTTACGAACAGTAAGAGTTAAACAAACTAAGACTATGATTCTTTTTAGCCAATCCTATCAAACTCCTGGAATGGGAGATTCCCTGAGACAGCAGCTGGGGTCACGCCTTGCCTGGACTTTGACTGCTGGCCAGCCTTCCCTCCAAACCTCTACCTCAAAGGCTCTGCCAAACACCCTCATGCGTAGCATGCCAAGGACAAGACGGGAAGGAGAAATAACTGGTAAGGAACATATTATAGGAACATTACCAATGTTTCTGGGAGAAAACGTTGTCGGGCCTCTTTTTTACTTCTCTGAAAGATTTGGGGACACTAACCCAGAAACCCACTTTCTTTCCATCCTTTTCATGTAGAGGGAATATTACCACTTCATCGTAGTCCAGTATTTTCGTTGATCCTCTTGGCAGTATGGTGGACTCCCCTAAAATCTCTTGTTAGATGATAAGGACATCTGCGAGTTAAGGTGTCGTCCTACTCATCTGAAAAATGTGTATTTTGTTTTCTTTGTAGCATCTCAGAGTTTTGAGTCTGACATTGTTCTAGTTTGTTTTTTACCAAATACCTTCAAGTTCAGGATCCTGCATTGTTCAATCTGCAACCTCAGTGCACGAATACTTTTGTTTTATGTTCTAGGGTCTATTGAAATCACAGAGGCCCTTCTTGTGAGAGACATTCTGTATGTCTTCCAGGGAATCGATGGCAAATTCATCAAAATGTGCAATTCTGAAAACTGTTATAAAGTAGAAGGAACGGTATGCCAATATTTATTCCTTTTTGAATGTTTAAAGTTGTATCTTGTGTGCATGATATTGGATCGAGTATTGTGAAAAAACCACACACATTCACTGTACATGTAGTTTTCATAGTGGGGACATTTAGTAGTTTTTTTTTGTTTTTTTTACTAGCCGTTTCCACACCACTTCTGCAGCTTCAACCATCCTACACGCACTTATGGTGTGTGGTTTGCCGTTTTGGTGCTGTTCAACCCCACTCCCTTGCAGTATTTTGGAGGATCTGCTTTTCTAGCAAACAAAAATATTGCCATGGGCTTAAAACTAATTTTAAAATTGGTCCTTTTTGTTTCTAACAACGCGAGGTTCATTTTGGTGGCTCTGAAAGCTTGTGAAGTAGAAAGTTGACAATATGTAGACTACTACATGAGTGAATTGATGTGTTTTGTCAAGAGATTTGATGTAGGCTATGTTTTTATGGCTTGTCTTTGCTTGAGTTAGTCAAACCATAACCTTTAAGATATTTGGTGTTGCATTTTTCTTTTGCAAACAAATGTATTATTGTATTTAATTGATCTTTATTCCTTTGTATAGTATTTGTGGAACCTAAAGTCACTTCCAAGCTCTGAAAAGTCGACCAAAGCAAGAGGGTGATGGGAGGGGAATTAAGGAAGTTGGAGAATTAATGTGGTTAGAAGTTTAAGATTATTAGAACAGGCTTGTGAGTAGTCAGATCCTCTGAGCTTTGTACGCTTTGTCTTGAAGTTGAGTTACAGTAGTATAGAATTACACAGGGTGGTGCTGTGGTTTTGAAAAGATCTATTTCCAGAATCTTTGCACTACAGCTGGTAGATATTTAACATAATTTTGGCTCCGGCCTCCAGTTGAGCCAGCTGGGAGTATGGGGAGGCTCGTAGGAATCTTTATTGGTAAGTCAGAGTTTCTGGATCTGTATTGTTTTGTCGACAGCAAATGCAAAGTGTTCATGACAGCAGTGCAATTTTCTCTTTATTTTCCCTCCCAAAATCTAGCATTATTTATGTGCTTTGGTTGAGGTTGAACATAAATATCACTAGGAACAGTACAGTTCTTTGGAGCACCTAACTAAAGCTCAGGCTCCCTTGCATAATTCTGAAGGGCTAAAACACCATTTGGTAACCGTTGCCCCCTGTGGTCTGCATGAAAGGTTACAGTTGCGTAGCAGATTTAAGGGTATCATGCACGATAGCTTAAACGCTTTTATCAAGTCCTCAAAAGTGATCAACTTTACCCAGAATAAATTAGATCAATATGGATTTATTTATTCAGTTTTTTCATTAACTTGGTGTGTCATAGAACGCCCCCACAGCAGCTTGTGGCCTCGGTGCCACCCCTAGAGGCTGTCAGGTGACTGAAGATACTTTGTAGCATTCAAGTGTTCTCCAGTTGGTGAGATCTGTTCCCTTACCTGAGTCGGGTTTATACTGGTTTGAGGTAAGTATGTTTTGAGGCCTGTGTCTTACATTCTGGAGTAGAGTCGGCTGGAGTCTAAATTGGCAGAAAGAAAAAAGAACTAAAAGCTGAGCCCTGACATACTTTCAGAGACCGATCCAAACACTGTGCACTACTTGTATTTATGTCTGTTTTGGTATTTTTAGAGCACAAGCTTAGCTGATTAGCAATGGAGTGCTTTACAAGGTTCAAGCCCCAGTGGGGATACAAGGGGCAAGGCGGTAATGTAATGTAATGTAATGTATAGGCATTTATATAGCGCACTACTTACCCGTAGGGTCCCAAGGCGCTTCGACCACTGCGAAACCCTTCCTGGCTTCCCTGAGAGATGGTCCCTTAATGGGTATCTCCAGGGTGAGACCAGGCATCCCCGGCGGTCTGGTGGGTAGAAAGAGGAGGTAGAGCTAGTGGTGAGAGGTCAGCCTATACTAGGTAGTGCTCCTTGAAGAGGTGAGTTTTCAGTTTCTTCCTGAATTGTAGGTGGGTTGCGTTGTTCTGATGGCATGGGCATGTGGTTCCAGATCTTGGGGATGTAAACTGGGAAGGCTTGTTTTATCTGACGTGCAGCCAAGTCCAACCTGGTGATGTTAGAGGTCCTCATCTAGCGTTGACTTTCAGATATTGCTAGGTCGTTGGGTAGTTGGAGGGGGTCTTGGTGTTGAGGGTCTCTTAAGTGATGCAGTCAATCTTTATCATGATCTGGACTTGCAAGAGGAGCCAGTATAGATCCTTTAATGTGAGGGTGATGTGGTCAGATTACTTCAGCCCCTTGATGAGCGGTGGTGCTACTGTGGGAAGGATGCCTTTTATGGGCGCAAGGGTGGTCTCTGGGACGCCTTTGAGCAGTGTTTTACCTCGGCCAAGGTGGCACAGAACCAGGGTTTGAACTGTCATTCTGAAGTCTTATCCAACAAAATGCAGACCATCCAGAATGCTGCAGCCCGCCTCTTGTCTGGAATCCCAAAGTTCTCACCAATCTCTGAGACTATAAGAGACCTGCATTGGCTCAAGATTCAAAACAGGATCAAGTTTAAAGCGCTGTGCATACTCTATAAAGCACTGCACATCTGTGGTCCACATTTCCTGAAATCCCATCTCAGATACCAGTCCTCCATAAGAGCGCTCCGATCTAACAACCTTAAAATCCTTCAAATACCACGAACAAAAACAGTTAACTGGGGCGATAGACGCTTCCTTGTGGCAGCTCCCAGGTTATGGAACTCCCTGCCAGCTTCCATCAAAGACAGCCCATCCCTGATGCATTTCCGCAGAAAGATAAAGACCTGGCTGTTTGATCAAGAATAGTTACCGGCCTAACCTCGGGAATACATTCAAAGTTTCTAGCGCCGAGACGCCTATGGGCAATTGTACGCGCTGTATAAATCTCAAAAATAAATAAATAAATTATCCTGTCAGAAAAGGGTTCACATTTTTAAGGATAGAGCGTTTTAAGCAAGTTGTTTTGGTCTTATTGGCAATGTGTTTTGAGTGAGGTTCGAGTCAAAGGTGAATCTGAGGGATTTGTCCAGTTACTTCAGTTGGGGGTGTGAAGCCCATTAGGTTTCCATTAGAGTCTGTATATTGTTGGTTGAAGAGATTTCGATGTAGAGTCTGAAAAAATTGCTGTCCATTGATGAGGTATAATGTAAATAATTGAAGGATTGTGCCATGGATGATGGTGTTGAAAGCTGCAGAGATGTCATTGTGTCCACACGTGGCTTTCCACTACTCTCAGCACACTGTGCGCTGCCAATAATGTGATACAAAACTAGGACCTGCCCTTAATATGTTGATATAGCACTCAGTGTTATAATCAACTTCAGTGGCCTCACATTTGTGGTATACTGCAGCGCTATTACCATATTGAGCTGTCTAATGCAGCGACGTCATTCTGGGCGATGCTGTCACTGCAGTGGCTTCGCATTGGGAGCAGACTTCATTGCAGTGTGAGCTGCCCCTTACTGCAGTGCTGTCACGCTGGGAGCTGTCCCTTACTGCAGTGCTGTCATACTGGGAGCTGTCCCTTACTGCAGTGCTGTCACACTGGGAGCTGTCCCTTACTGCAGTGCTGTCACACTGGGAGCTGTCCCTTACTGCAGTGCTGTCACACTGGGAGCTGTCCCTTACTGCAGTGCTGTCACACTGGGAGCTGTCCCTTACTGCAGTGCTGTCACACTGGGAGCTGTCCCTTACTGCAGTGCCGTCACACTGGGAGCTGTCCCTTACTGCAGTGCCGTCACACTGGGAGCTGTCCCTTACTGCAGTGCCTTCACACTGGGAGCTGGCCCTTACTGCAGTGCCGTCACACTGGGAGCTGTCCCTTACTGCAGTGCCTTCACACTGGGAGCTGTCCCTTACTGCAGTGCCTTCACACTGGGAGCTGTCCCTTACTGCAGTGCCTTCACACTGGGAGCTGGCCCTTACTGCAGTGCCTTCACACTGGGAGCTGGCCCTTACTGCAGTGCTGTCACACTGGGAGCTGGCCCTTACTGCAGTGCTGTCACACTGGGAGCTGTCCCTTACTGCAGTGCTGTCACACTGGGAGCTGTCCCTTACTGCAGTGCTGTCACACTGGGAGCTGTCCCTTACTGCAGTGCTGTCACACTGGGAGCTGTCCCTTACTGCAGTGCCGTCACACTGGGAGCTGTCCCTTACTGCAGTGCCGTCACACTGGGAGCTGTCCCTTACTGCAGTGCCTTCACACTGGGAGCTGGCCCTTACTGCAGTGCCTTCACACTGGGAGCTGGCCCTTACTGCAGTGCGGTCACACTGTGAGCTGTCCATTACTTCAGTGCCGTCACATTACTGGGCGCTGCTCTTAAGCAGTGCTATAACAGTAGGGTGTGTAACAGAAACAACGGGTTCTCCGGTCGTCTGCCTGGTCACTAGGCAGACGACCGGAGCAGTTCGAATTGACAGATTCATTCCAAAGAGTAATGCTATCCCCGTGGCACGATTGGTCCTGCGGCTGGTTCAATTAAATTGAAGAATCTGCTCCTTCACTACTATTCTAAGTGGGGGTAATGCACTTCTGCCATCTACCACGATTGAGCAACCTATGATTAAGACCGTTTGTCAGCCCACCAGTTTGTCTCTCGTACGGGGCACCCGCCCGGGTCCCAGTGTGAATATTCTTTTTTTCCTCTCTCACTTTACCGGCGTCTCACTTATTTCACTGTCTCACGAGGCTGAAAAATCGCCATCAGATTGTCCCCATATCCCTTGGTCCTGAAGAGACCCTGCTCTGTAAAAGGGTCAACGCCATCGACTTTATTTGAAAGCGAACAGTTGAACAGCTCTGACTATTGTACACAGAGGCTGGAATCATTACTAAATTAATCGTTGGTCATTTTTTAAAAAGTTGTGGAAACCAAGCTGTACACGATACATGTTTTTCACTGTTTGTTTTATGGTTCCATTTCACTTGGGGACACCAAAGCACTATTTTTTCTGGGTCTGTGTATAAATCAATTTGAACTTTACAAATCTGATAAAAAGAATTAATGTAACTTAAAGTCTGCAAGGCCCTCTTTCTTTCTGACCTCACCTTAACCCATTTTTGTGATTGTGCATTTGATTATTATTGTTATAGATTAGCCTAATTTTCCACTGGAACCGTTGTTTCTGTTACGCATGACTTACCCTGGTTCCTAGTGAGTAGTGTGCCCCTTGTTCTTGTTCTCACCATAACAGTAGGGTGGCCTGGCATCCTGGACGGTCCTGGTTTTTCAACAGTTGTCCCAGTAGATTTTGGTAAAAGTGGCTCATGTCCAGATTTTTGGAGAGGTTAAACTGGAAACCGTGATAGGCACATTTTTAGGTGTTCAAAGCAGGGCTAGTAAGCAGCTTTTATGAGTAAACAATTTAATTAACCGGTATGATGCTTGGTTTAAAAATTATATTTTATTTATTTTCTTAGTGCCTCTTCTGTGTTTCTATGGGGATGAGGGCTGCCATTCTTTGCCACTTTATTGACGTAAATGTGTAATCCTTCCTCTATTTTTGTGAAATGTCCTGTTTATAGGTCCCACGACCTGGTCACCCTACATACCAGACTTCATCCTTTATCTTAGGGCACCCCGCAGCCATGGAGGTTTTCTCTCCCAAGAAAATCTCATCGACTCTAGATCTCTTTGAAAGACCATTTCATTCCTTGTAAATTTCTCAGGTCGCTTAAGTATCTAAAGATCTATTTTCTCACCCGGGAAAATCTGTTTCGCAGGGCACAGCAACTCGAGATATACTTGTTGAGGCAACTTCGCCTGCTTGCCATTGCATGTCACCCCATCTATACATTGTGGTTGTTCCCTACTCCCTTTCTCAATGCACACTATAACTCCCCAGAGCTACTATTATTGGAAAGTCAAAGATATGTTGCTCTTGGTTTTGCTGCCACCTAGTGATCAGACCAGAAAGCGATTTTTTAAAGCCACATGTATCCTAATTGTCTTTATATTTGTCCGTGAATGTGTTTTAGATTGCAGTTTCCAAATCTTTAAGAGATATAACGAGTCGACTTTCAGAGCTTGGCTGGCTGCATAATAAAATAAGAAAATACACTGATCAGAGGAGCCTGGACCGGTCATTTGGGCTTGTTGGACAGGTAAGGTATTCAAATAAAAATACATTTCCTCAGCTGCCTGTTTGAGTTACAATTGCAGTTAGTCCTTGTAATGTGGATCACTTGTGGATATCCCACCTGTTCAATATCTGCGAAGTTTAAGTCATGAGCCGACTAAAAACCAAAGCCGCCCTGGCAAATTGTTAGGCAAGCCTTCATACTGCACATAGCGAGCGCAGGAAATGAGCCGACCACAAGGGTGGTGGTGTCTTGTGGGTGGTACTGCCTCAAGACAATTTTAAAAAACAAGCATTTGCAATGCAATAGGTTTCGCTTTTGAGACCTTATAAGTATTTAGCTATGCAGCACATTATTCTGGGTACAACAACTTTTATTTACTGTGCGCGAAGCAGTGAAAGGGTGCAGTACCACAAGTTATCACTACGTGTTCCCTGAGACACCTTTTGGCCACATAAGGTACTGCACCCAGTGAAGGATCATGCTCTGTGACAAAAAGTAAAGAAAGAAAGAAAAAAACATTGGATACGTTTCTGCAAACATGCCACGATGCAACAAAAGAAACAAGCAGAGAGGCTGGTTGAAAGGAAAGAGATGCAGCACAGGAGTAAAAGTATGTTTTAAGTTCTTAATTTAAAAAATGGAGGAGGGCGAGCGTGCCAAAGCTGCAACTAAAAGATAGTGTGGCGCTCGTGAAAAGGGCGCCACGCTGACAGTAAAAGTATTTTTTCAGTTCCTTATTTTAAAAAAAAAAGGATTTGGGCCAGCCGTGCCGCACAAAAGAAAGGCGCGGCCACCATTATTCAAGGTAAAGCGCGGCATGCCGCGCTGCACCAAAACAAATAAAATACATTATAAATACCATTAGGGTCGGGGAAGTGCGGTCGAGAAGTGGTAGCTTCTTGCCTGCAACACCAGCTTATTAAGAAAGTAGTGCTCTGCAATTATGAATGAAACGCACAGAATAAGAGCACATGCAAAAGGGTCAGACCTTATGAGAGGTTACAAGAGTGGAAAAAGACTACCAAGCAAACTAGCTAAAAAGGTAAAAAAGCATTCACAAAAGACAGTCACAAGAGCCAGTTGAAAACATGGGCGTGCAATGGGTAGAGCTTAAAACCCATATCCTGAACACAGCATTTCTCGAAGAGACCGCACAAGCGCTGCCTAGGCGAGTCCTAAACACGCACATAGTGTGTCTTTACCACACATTTTTCATTTTAGAGCCTTGTTCATTCATTGAATGCGTAGGTCATGAGTGGGTGGATGAATGAATTAGAAAATGGATAACCAGGAATAAAGACTTTAGCTGCATGGAGCAAACTGCCTCGACGCACTGGCCAAAGGTGGGTGCGCTGGTTTTTATTTTAGCTTGTGTATTAAAACCTCCCACTCCCCAAACACCAATCCTTGTGAAACATGCAGAGCCCGCTTGCATTTAACCCAGTCCACTGAGTTTGTGCCTTAGAGCAGTGGTTCCCAAACTTTTGACTCCTGAGGACCCCCATTGAGTCACCACTGGAAGCCGGGGACCCCCACGCAAGTTGTAGGATTTAAAATTCAAACATTAAAACAGTAATTAAAAAAAAACAGTGTGCACTCAAAACAAATACTCTGATTAGTAAGTATTTTAGGGGCATATTTGCAAGCCCCTATAACCATGAGAACGTAACTTTTTGCGACGTTCCCATGGCGACAGGGGCTTTGCTTTATTTACAAGGCAGCGTTAAGCCACTTAACATGGCTTAACGTTGGCTTGTAAATAACACCTCCTTTCACCCAATGCTTTATGCGAAAGCGGTGGGTAGTGGGTGTTGCGGTGGATGTTCCACCACAACACTCATTGATTTTGACACTCCCCCTATTAACAAGGGTAGCATAAATGGGAGGCAGTGCCAAAATTAAGACCAGGGAAAAACAATCTTCCCCTGCACGGAGACACCCTTGCACTATGGTGCAAGGGTGCCTGTGTTGGCTTCACAAATTTAAGTTTAGAGTGGGCGTAGGGGAAACACAGGGCTGTATCATATTCTTGTAACTATAGGTGCAGCCCTGTGTTTCTGAAGTGGCGGAGCGTGCCGTTAAGCCAAGGAGGTTAACGACTCTCTCTGCCACTTCTGTTGCATTTTATATTGAAAGAATTTGGAAAAAATGAAGAAAATAGATGGGAAGGTTGGTGCTGCATCTCCGTGACTAACTTTTAAATGGTTAGTTTTATTTCGGCGTACATGGCTTCTGCTCCTGCCAGGGCCAGACTGGAAACTCAAAGCAGCCCTGGCAAATGTTTTCAGACCAGTCCCCATAGGGTGCACCCCAAGTGTAGTGAGTGAGCCTGACCACTACAAAGGGGGCTTTGGGATGCTCCCCCCTAAAACATTTAGGAAATAATGGTGCAGTCTACAACAGTTATCATTACATATTGAATAGTATTAGCTTTTAAAGAATAGTACATTAAGTCCTTATTATGCAACAGGATACAACAATCTTTTTGGGGGTTCTTCGATGATTCCCCCACTATCACCCTCCAACAGTACCTCTCATCTCTCCATAGCCCCTCTGTCACATGTATAACATTTTTAGAGCATCTCTCATACAGTTGTATGAGAGAGAGAGCACTTTACATCACACACACTGTACATGTATGATCCCCTTACTCTGTCTGTACATGTATGATCCCCATACTACTTTAGCTTTTTTATCATATTCCCAATTTTGTATTGATGCCAGTGCCTGCCAGTATATGTCCCCCCCCCTCTTATGAATTATTCCGGAGTTCACTTGAGTCACTTTGTTTTTTAGAATAACTTTGAATGTAATGAATTGTTTTATAAGTTTATGCTTGTATGATTTGTATTTTCAAATTGAATAAAGCTTATGACTTGACATCACACACATATAGAGACAGTGAATCCTACATCTAAATCAGTGTATAGAAAATGTCACAAAGCAAAGGGTACTACAAGGTGTAGAATTCACGTCATTCATACTGGTAGGCATTTTTAAATAGTGCTTGGTCTGGAAAAGCACAAACTCTGGATTCAGAACATAACATAGGGCCAGATGTAGGTAAGTAACATTTACCGAATCTTAATTACCGAAAATTACCGAATTTTACCGATTCGGTAATTAAGATTCGGTAAATGTGAGGGGTTGGTATGTAGGGAATCCAGATGTTCCCTTTTACCGAATCGGTAAAATTCGGTATTTACCGATTCGGTAAATACCGAATCGGTAAAGCCTATTGATTCCTATGGGCTTCAAAGCCCATAGGAATCAATAGGCTTTACCGATTCGGTATTTACCGAATCGGTAAATACTGAATTCCACAAGGGTGCCGGGGGTGTCACTTTGACACCCCCTGGCACCCCCTAAACAGGCGTGGGTGCCATGTGGCAGGCATACCTGCCCTAAGGGCAGGTCTGCCTGTCACATGGCATAGGTGTGCATGCACACATGTGCATGCACACCGGAATTGGTATTTTACCATGGATTTGTTTTCCATGGTAAAATACCGATTCTGTAAGCCATGTGCAGGAGGTACATTGCCTACCTACATTGCATTTTCGGTAATTTTACCGAATCGGTAAATATTACCGAATCAGTAAATTTACCGATTCGGTAATGATACCGATTCGGTAAAATTACCGAAAATGTGCCCCTACATCTCAATAGCCCTTTACCGATCGGAAACGGCCGAAAATCGGTATTTTCGGCCGATTCCGATCGGTAAAGGGCTACCTACATCGGGCCCATAGTGGCTAGCATTGACTTTAACAATAAAAATGTATTTCCACCCAAATAACCTTTTTAGCAGTATCCGGATAATCAAAGACTGGGAAAAACATGTCACTAAATTGTACATTGCAGTTTGATGACCGTTTATAGGTCACTATGCTAGATTACGATTGTCACTTATGAACTGCACAGTACCAAAATAATCTGTTTTTTAAAATGCATTATACATGTTATTTGCAGTAGGCATGTTAACCCTCGGTGCTACATTAGATAATGCAAAGCTGCCACTGGACAAAAACTCATCTCTCCATTAATCACTGGTGTTATCTTGACACTTTTATTGATGTTTGAAAACTGTTAATTATACAAGATACTTTCAAGTGCTTTTAAAACTGCTGCCTGCGGACCCCCTGGGAATGTGTCAGGGACCCCTGGGGGCCCGCGGACCACAGTTTGAGAAACACTGCCTTCGAGAATTAAACACAAAACATTAAGCTATAATTGGAGAGTAAAAGAGATAACCGCATAGTGATGAATTGCATCAATCAAGTCTTCCACTTCACCACATTGTGTGATCCTAGGCAATTACATTTTTTTACAGTGCCTTCTTTTTCTTCATCACTTGAGGGCGCATTAACATACATCAGTTCGGGTTGTGTAACATCATGGGCCACGTATAGGGGGCGAAAGACAACTGACTTTCCGCTTGGTTAACTAAATTCATCATCAGGGCAGTGGTGGTGGGTGCATGATTGTTTCTAAGTTCATGATTCATATCTATCACTTCTAACAATTGCTACTCAATTCAACAATATGGTTTAATATACTAAACTGAGTCATCGCAATGGTTGCATTGTAAAGGAATACACTTTTGAATGTTGAAGTCTATCATCTGTACCAGGGTCGGATTGGGATCACAATTTGGCCCGGGCACTGACGAAAAAAGTGGCCCACATTTGCGGGGCGTGGCCCCCATTCGTGGGGCGTGACCCACATCTGCGGGTGTGGCCCACACTCGCGGGCGTGCCCTTTCATGAAACACATAAGGAATGCAAGTGGGAGGATATTGTTCTTGGGAAGGACACAAGCCCAAGGTGACAGTGTCCTACAAGCTGAGCACCTGAAAAACAGCCAGGCCCCTTTCTATTACCAAATTATTCCCAGCTCTTCAGCGCAGGAGCATCTGAAAACAGCGAGCCCCCTTTCTCTTAAAAAAATATTCCCCAGCCCTCCAGTGCAGGAGCACCTGAAAAACAGCGAGGCCCCAGCTATTTGTAAATTACACAGCTTCTGGGCCATCCATGGGGTGTGGGGGAGGCTATGGTAAAGATGGTGCGAGTTCCCCACATCACCTGGCCCCCATAGTGAGACCCATTCTTCCTCGCCCACTATGCCCTAAATGAGAAGGGCTGTGGGCGAGGACTAATGCAAGCACTGTTTCTGTGCTGCGTGGGCCCCAGGGGGGCCGAGGTGAAAATGGCTCATAGGCCTGAGCAACACCTGGCCCCCAGGGAGGCCGATTCTGGCACACAATCACCCTTCTCCAGTCCACCATCAGCATGATTGCTTGGCAGGCCAGGGGGTCAAGGAGAGGTCACAGCTGATCATCGCTGAACGGCCGGCCCCACCGCGAAGCTGCTTCCATCTCCCCGTCAGTGCTCTCTGTGGACTGGTAAAGGGGGGAAAAACCGGGCACAGAGTGCACTGAGGCACCGGCCCTTCGGCCCATGCCAGAGTGCCCGCAGTGCCAATCCGCCCCTGATCTGTACCCAACTCTGAGCCATGCAACAGCAGAGCCCTTCACCCCCTTCCCCTAAAAGCCCTGAAGGTCAGTGCTGCTTGCGACAACCATGCAGGAGACACAAACCATGCAAATACAAAAACAAATGGATTTGAAGTGAGTCTGGTCTTACTGGGCATGCTTTAAAACCATTTGTTATGCATTGTAAGATTTTGAAGCACCAAAGCCCAGCCCCCATAAACAAAACTGGACACCTCCAGCAGTAAAACCAGTCCTCACCTTCCAAGTCTACTGGAAAAACACCCAGTGCCCTGAACAGCCTGCGCGGGCCTGTTTAAGACCAGTGTGTGTCATAAGGGCTGCTTCCAGTAACTCCCAAGTAAACAAGCATTGGCAAAGCCAATAGGTCTCATCTTTGGGACCTCTTGACTTTGTCAGTGTTTTTTAGCCATGCTTCACAGCGTCCCTGATGCTGTGCTGCATGGTTAAAGGATGCAAACAAAACAATGCACGACTAGAAAATGATGCAGTCTCCTTTTTTGTACACTTCCTGAACACCTAATTTTCCCACCTACCTGGGTGAAAATGTGCCTGGGGGCAAGGGCAACAGGAGTGTTTCCTCCTTTTGGAGGCGGCCTGGTTGCATATCATACGCTGTGCATCCTTTGAAGCTCACCGCCTTGATGTGCCACTTCCCTAGCCAACCGTGTCAGGGAGGGAGGTATGACCTCCAGGCCATTGTTTCTCACTCCTGGGAGAGTACACAACTACTGGCAGGGGGTCAGATTCCTGCCTTGGCAGCAGCAGCGCAGGCTGGCAGCTAGAGCACAGGAAAGTCTGGGGCAACCATGTGGGCCACCTCTAAGAAAGCCACCTGTGTGCATGCCACATTGTCTTCAACATGAGATTCATGTCGGGGGTGATGAAGTACGTTGTTTGATACCAAACGCAACATATTTAGGCAGTACCATAATGGAGCTGCCAACCTCAAGTTTGCCTGGGTGCCAGCCTATGTTATCCCATGGACCGTCTATTACATATGGTGTCCTTTAATGGTAAAGGCCACTATAAGGACATATAAGCTTGCACGTACATGTCCACACTTTTCATATAATGAACCCTGCCTCCTAGGCTTACGGTGACTGGAATTTAAAAAAACTATTAATTGACTTTCACCACACATGGTGAGGGCAAAGTTGAGTTCAAGCAGTTTACACTGCTTCTGCAATGGCAGGCTTGTCGTAGTAGTTTACTTGGGTCACTCAGGGTGGCACAAACTGTGCTTCAGACCCTGGTGACCCCTTTAGCTCCAATACCCTGAGTACCACTGGCACCATATACTAGTGACTTAGAAGGGGGTGAAAATTATTTTTCAGTTGGGGTTACCAATTAACACCTATCCGTTTTAGGGAAAGAGCACTGGCACTTGGCTAGAAGGCTTCAGTGCACTGTCAGTTGAAAACCAGGATCAAGTAGTCCAAATGGAGGCAAAAAGTGGGGGGCATCTGTAAAAAGGGCCTATTTTCTTACAGTGATTTGACAAGAGAAATGAAAAAAGTGAAACCAGTTGATACAAAGAGGCCAAGAGATCCTTTCGATGTTTAAGGGTACATTTGCCAGCACTTTTTGTGCGGTTTTATATAATGCAAGCTTATTGCAAGAGCATTAGAGTACTTTAAATGGGCCCCAGAATAGGTTGCACATTGGTTTCTTTTTATAAGGCACTAGGAAGTTAAGTGATTTGCCTAGAATCACAGGATGTGGAGCCGATGTCGGGACACAAATCTGATTTCCCGGTTCCAGGGTTCGCAGCTCTAGCCTCAAGGTCAAAACATATCCCTTAGTAAAGCATATCTAAACCGTAGGTATTAAAAATGGCTAATACAGCCTCTAGGACAGTGTCTCTTAACTTGTGGTCCGTCCGCGAAGGGGTCTCTGACTTTGCTTTACATTTTTTCTCTGGGGACACAACTTTTATGGATGCCTCTTTTGCTCACTACAATTTCCATGTAACCTAGGCATGAAGGCCTGGAATTCTCTGCAAGGTCTAATGGCGCCCACGCTCCGTTTCTGGTTCTTCCACAACCGCTGAATGGCTGTACCGTATAACATTCTACCACATAAGCCCCGAGCGAGGAGACTGCACGCACAAGACAAACCGGGCAATTTGGTATTTTTATTTTATTTTGTTGCGGACTGTGCAATACATTGCTTACAAGCTTTAAATCAGGCTTGCTACTGAGTGACCGTGAAAGCTCTAGCGTTCTAACATGGCATATGTTTCCTCTTTACATATAGATTATGGATCTGTGCTCCCCCAACAGGCATAGAATATAACCTAGTCTGAGTAAATGGAAGCATGTGATCTCAGCTTGTGTAGCTGATGTATTGGACAACAAGATGGTTGTGCCATTGAATAACCAATAAAACATTCTTCCAAACTTATTGACAAAAGTGAAACACCTGTAGTCTCCACCCCCAAAAGATTGCATTTGCATTGGCAAACTATCAGTCTCTGCCTTTGGAAGGTGCTAGCTAACGTTTTGGCAGTGGGCCAGTGTTTGCTTCCGATGCTGAGCAGCATCAGCAAAAAGTAAAAAAAAAGGTTGTTGCTGGTGTTGAATAGCATTGAGCAAAACCAATTGGAAAAAAAATGTTCAGCTCCTACATCGTGGTGTCTGTGTATATGCGTCATGATGCTGCATCAGGATTTTGTTGCATCTTTTACTGTATAGCCTGCCAAAGTGTGATGACTTGCAGATACACATGCACAACAATGCATTGACTACGGTGTTACTGCGACAGTTATTTATTTTTTTTCTGTTAACTTAACGTTCCGAGGTGTGGTGGACACACACACACACTCATTGCATTCACCTCTCGGGTCGGTGCTGAGCAGCAAGCACAGGTCCCGCTCAGGACCGGTTCTAGGATTTTTGGGGCCCTGGGCAGAAGGGGAATGTGCGAGGCCCCTCTAATTTGCATAGACGTGACCCATTTAAGGCTGTCTGCATCTCAATAGATGCCCCCTGCAGCCCCTCCCCCTCAGCCACCTAGAAGCATCTCTTAACCGCTCATAAAGGGCTGAAGGTGTGAGGGTTGCTTATCTCCAGAGAATGTTAAGACTGACAGGGAGCTAAACAGCCAGACAATAGTCCTCCCATCAGGCCTCTGGGTTGGTGGGGGAGGAGGCCTAATTGCAGGACAAAACTGAGGAATGTGCCTTCTTGCAACTGGGACAGTCACCCCCAACAATCAGTAGCTTTAGTTGCCTGAATTCTAATTTGTTGCTGGCAGAGCTCTTAACAGCAAACCCCTGTGCCACACGACATGTCGCCAGAATAGCAAACCTAAAGCACACACCTTTGCCTCCTCCAGGGTGGTGCCATAGGTTAATCGTCCATATTCAAAATTTGCATTTAACACCTCTGCAGCGTTTGGGCCATACGTGTTCCTAAACAGGTTCATTTGCTTATAGACCTCAGAGTTATGAACATTGTTCTCATTATCTGAGTGGAAAGGTAATGTGACAGGAGGTAAACTACCTTTTTCTAAACTTGTTTTTAGTTAGTAGGCATATAGTACATACTGTCACAGCATAGCATATATGTTGGTGTCACAGAAAACATATTGGTATAATCCAGTAGGTACACTACCTTCACACAAGTTCACAAAGACGTAGATATTTTGAAAAGCTGTGTAGTAGAAAGGACGGTTGTGGTTTGCTGCACTTGTAATAAGTCAAGTTGTGCCTTTGATGGATTATAAATACAGTATGGTTCTACAATGACTTCTTTTGTTACTTTTTAAATCTAGATTGTGGACTCTCCATATTTGTATTTTAAATAAATACACGTTTATTTTTGTTGAAAAAATAAAGTGGCAGTGTTCTTAACTTTGCATGTGTCTTATAGTTGTTGGTCAAGTGGCTGTTCTCAAGATTGAGGTTTTAATATGACTTTTTTGCAGAGTTTTTGTGCTGCCTTACATCAAGAGCTGACAGAATATTACAGACTTCTCTCTGTTTTACACTCACAGGTCAGTATGTGCTTTCTTACCATGAAGATTTCTAATGTACTTTTGAAATTGAGCATTCTCTCCACCTTCAATCATTTGAAATGTACGCACACTGACTTATCTGAGTTTTTTTGATTATCACGACTACTGCCATGTATATTTAATGACACGTTTCACATCGATGTACACGCACCTGACCTATATACATAAGAGCTTAAAGCTGTATTTTGTTTTGAAGCGTAATGCCATAACTTCAATTTTCCTGAACGTAAAGGCTTTTAAAGTCTTTCTTGTGGTAGCCTGCTCTGCATTTCTAATTTAGAATGGCACTTTGACTCCAGGCTATAAGCTGTTTGGCCATGGAATTTGAGCAAGAGTTTGTGGACTAATGTATGTGAATTAAGGAAAACACAAAAATTGAGAAAGCCCTTTGGAGGAAACCAAAGAATGGAAAACCAATTTTAAGGAAAGATAAATATAAGTAATTTAATGAAAAATTAAAGAACCTTTTAAAGGAAAGAATGTTAAGGAACAAATCAAAATTACAATAAAGTTTAGGGGTACTGAGTTTTTTGGTTCTAGGATGGGTGGTGATCAGGGGTGAAAAAAGAGGTTTTTAGGGCTCGGGAATGGATAGCGTTTTGGGGTGTAATTTGTGATTCTCTTCCAGGGGATCCTCATCAAAGTCATAAGCACATGAATATTCCTATGTGCGGGACCCCGGAAACACATCCCATATATGTGAAAACCATATATGTAGCTCTATATGTATATCCATATATATGTATATCCATATATACTGTTAGAATGCTGCATCGTGGAACATGTAGGCGCCAGGACACCAGGTGCGCCATGCATATCGCAGGTGTTGGACTCATTCACCTGGGGGCGGAGCGGCTTATCAGTAATGAGAGGGGGCGGGATATTTATATCCGGAAATATCGCTCTTTCATCATTTGCACTACAGGCGCTGAAGAGGCAGGAGCCGAAATGCATTCGCCTGAATATCTGTGAGTAAGGACCTCCTTGTTTCCTCATTTGGGCCTCATCTCTTTTCTTCGGGAAGAGTTGTCTTGGACTTGTCAGCGCGAGTGACCAGTATCAGTTGCATGAGGCCACCACTCCACAAGCTGGCCGCGGTACTATTGGTCTCCCACTCCGGTGGATTCGCTACTTTTTCCAGGTGACTGGATGACCTGGGCCCACCTCCTCACACCGGGAAAGATTGCAGCGGTGTTGCAGCTTTCAGCTGCACGTCGGGCGAGGCACACTCCTGCTGAGCCCCCGCAGAGATGGACCCCTGTGCTTTTGAAGGTTGGTGTGGGTTTGAGGATTTGGGGGACTTGCTTCACAGAGCTCAACTGGAGTCACTTACCCAGCACGCTTGTTCAGCCCCATTTCCAGAATGCTGTTAGAATGCTGCATCTTGGGACATGTAGGCGCCAGGACACCAAGTGCGCCACACATATCGCAGGTGTTGGACTCATTCACCTGGGGGCGGAGCGGCTTATCAGTAATGAGGGGGCGGGATATTTATATCCGGAAATATCGCTCTTTCCTCAACGAACCAAAATGCATACGCCTGAATAACTGCAGTTTTCCATTGCCTATGCTGTGAATAAAGACCCCCCTTGTTTCCTTATTTGGGCCTCATCTCTTTTCTTCGCTAAGAGTTGTCTGTTGTCTTGGATATATATATATATATATATCAGTTTTGACCAGCAGGCTCCCTCCTCCAGTCCCGGGAAGAAACCACACAGGAGCCGTGGCCACGATTCAAAGTGCAGTTTATTGCGAGCACAAGGACCTACGCGTTTCGGAGTAAAAACACTCCTTCCTCATATACGAGGGTGGCTACCCCTGCCGTGTGCCCGCTGAACAAGAGGCTTGGGGAATAGCCACAATTGCGTGTATATATATATATGGTGACCAAGAGCCTGTGCGCTCGAAACGCGTCTGTTTTTTGCCCATTAAAAATACCTTGAACCCTACCCGGCTGGAGTGGCTTGTGATTCCTTCGCATCGCACGGCTTGTGCAGGAGATCGGACAGAATATATATATATATATATATATATATATATATATATATATATATATATATATATATATATATATATATATATTAGCTCCACAACACCTCCGGCAAGCAACACCAGCGAGAGAGAAGACGGACCACAGTATCAGGTGCAAAAGATTTATTTAGCACAGGGAAACAGCTACGCGTTTCTGGCTACACGAGCCCTTGATCACGCTGTCAATCCATTTTCATTGCTTTAAATAAGTGTTTGTGCAAATACACGCCCCAAACAGTGACCTCATGTGTCACATGGTCATGAACATAAACGATATACTTAACGAAGATATCTATATGTATGTGTATATATTTTTTGCTTTACATTCTTTGTTTGTTATAAATTCATACCTGCATGAATGCATATATATATATATATATATATATATATATGTATATATATATATATATGTATATGTATATATATGTATATGTGTTATAAATTCATACCTGCATGAATGTGTGTGTGTGTGTATATATATATATATATATATATATATATATATATATATATATATATATATGTTTGTTTGTAAAAGCTTTTATTCGACACTTTGTCATAAAGCCAACACACACATATAATACACATGACATATCATCATTAAAATTGTTATAATTAATAAAATATAGCAATCGTTCGTAAAGTGCAAAGTGCAATAGGTACAGAGTGCATAAGGTGCAGGTCCAGGACCATCTTTACAAGAAATTATAAGGTGAATCATTACTCATATGTTAGCGGAAGTTACACAAAACCGGGTATCTTACAAGACCAAAATTTAAGAACAATTAGATACAATTATAAATAGTTAAAAAAGCCAGCAAATAAAAACAGTTTAATCCTACATTAACATTCCAAGTTTCTTTCTAGTTATGCAAACACCATGGAAATACCTGCTCAAACCGAATATTATTAGTTTATTGTTTGAAGATCTAAGTATTCGCTCTGCCTCTTTGAATGATCGGATGCCCAAGTTTTTACAGAGGGGTATGATCCATTTCTTGCGCAATAATACATATGACGGGCAAAAAAAGAGGATGTGAGCCTCATCTTCTTTTAGTTTTAGGTCACATAATTTACAATTCGGGTCTTTGTTAGCCCCTCCCCACCGGCAGGTATTTGCGTTTAACTGTAAAACCCCATATCTAAATTGGAGGTAGACAGATTTAGCCAGGGGTGGCTCAATTTCGTCCATAAAATGTTCGAACGAGGGGTGGTCCTTAAATTGCAAAAATGTATGCGTTAAAGTACCAGTAGCACGTTCATATACATTAAGGTTCACATAATTCCAGTAGGCAGATTTTACTTGGGTCTTACAACTGTTTGGCGAGGTGATTGACAATGCTGGTGTTTCCCAGAAGTGTGATAGGCCTATTTTTATAAACCAGTGGGATACATGTCTCAGCCACTTAATTGAATTATAAGAATCCAGTTCCCTAATTTCCAATAATCCTGCTCTATAATCAGCAAGTTCCGGAGTAGACCATAACCTCACCCAATAAAGCAATGGCCTCAACCACCTTAAAAAATCTGTACGTTTTAGACAAATGTGTATGTATATATATATATATATATATATATATATATATATATATATATATATATATATATATATATATATCCTACTGGCTGTCGCCAGTAGGTAGTTATAGTTAGGATTTTTTTCAATGTTAAATCTCAAAATTCTATTTGGAATAACTTTGGCACCGGTTGACGAATCTGCCTGAAAATTTCCTGAAAATGGCCTCGCGGCGCCCCGGTCCTTCCCTGAAAGTTTGGGGGGGATTCGTCAAGCGGGGGCCAAGATAAAAGGGGGGTCCCAAAACGCGTTTTCCCCATGTTAATTTCCATGGGGCGGTCGATTTCACTTTTAGCCCGAACGGCTGAATGGATTTCCACCAAACTTGGCAAAATTGTAGGGACTGGTAGCCCGATGTGCCTTTGCTATGTCTCAAGATATGTGCTCCACTGGATTTTGAGTAATTTAGGTTCAAAAAAATATATATATCTATAGCAGCGCACCGGTACGCGCACCGGTGCGCGTACCGTGCACGCCACGCGACTTGCGTGAGGAAAGCTGATTGGCTCTCGGGTGTCTGTAAACATTCTAAACAGTCCGGAGCGGCCGCCATCTTGTGTCTCGGTAAAATCGAGACACAAGAGGTGGCCAAAACAAAGAGGGAAATGACCATAAGGGGGCAGAGTAGACCCCCCCTTGACTCCCTAGGTTTGATGTGGGGGCCATAAAAGGGCCCCGCGGGGCAACAAAAAAAAAAAAAAAAATTTGATTTTCGCGGGGGGAGCGCCCGGTACGCGCACCGGTGCGCGTACCGGGGAGTGTACCACGGGGAAAAAGAATGACAGTTTTATAAGTAGCTGTTTAAAAAAAAATGTTTTGTTGTTTTTTTTATACATACACATACATATATAAATGCATATGCATATATATATGCATATATGTGTATATGTGTGCGTGTAGAGAGAGGTAGAGAGGTAGCGGTAGAGAGGTAGAGATTAGTAGAGAGAGAAGAAGAGAGAGGTAGAGAGGTAGAGAGTAAGTAATAGAGAGTAGAGAGTGAGTAGTAGAGTAGTAGAGAGCAGTAGAGAGAGTAGCAGAGAGTGAGTAGTAGAGAGTAGTAGAGTGAATAGTAGAGTGAGTAGTAGAGAGTAGTAGAGAGTGAGTAGTAGAGAGTGAGTAGTAGAGAGTGAGTAGTAGAGAGTGAGTAGTAGAGAGTGAGTAGTAGAGAGTGAGTAGTAGAGAGTGAGTAGTAGAGAGTGAGTAGTAGAGAGTGAGTAGTAGAGAGTGAGTAGTAGAGAGTAGTAAAGAGTGAGTAGTAAAGAGTGAGTAGTAAAGAGTGAGTAGTAAAGAGTGAGTAGTAAAGAGTGAGTAGTAAAGAGTGAGTAGTAGGGAGAGAGTAGTAGGGAGAGAGTGAGTAGTAGAGAGTAGTAGATAGTGAGTAGTAGGGAGTAGCGAGTAGCGAGTAGTAGGGAGTGAGTAGTAGAGAGAGAGTAGTAGAGTAGTAGAGAATGAGTAGTAGACAGTGAGTATTTGAGAGTAGTGGAGTCGGAGAGAGTAAGTAGTAGAGAGTAGTGGAGAATATTCCAAAGTTTGGCACAGCACCACTTTCACAATGAGTCCAATCAAATCATATCACTTTGAGTCCTTATTTAAGCGCTGAATCTTGGTGTATATTCAAATGCTTTTATTTTCCTTAAGTTTATGTACCACAGCCAGCCGAAAGGTTTCGTTCTGTACAACAGAACTTCTTCAGGGCGTTCTTATTTCCTTCAAGTTATGTCGGTATCCAGTTGCCATATAACTAGATATTTCTTCCAAATGTTAGACGAGACATAAGTATATTCTTATTCAAAGTGACTAGGTATCAATTTTACCCACACAATTCGGGCAGACTTGAGTAATTTATAGCATCCTCAAAGTCAGTCTTTCAAAAATTCCAAAGTATAGGACATGATAATCCAAATCCAAATGTTTCTCAAGAAAAGTCATTTACAATCGTTCGGAATATCGGTGTTTGGGCAGATATGATCCAGGGACCCCCAGTATGCAAGGGGAATTAGTCCCCCCTCTGCAAACGCGCCAGTGGCCTGCATTGCAGAGAGGTGTAACAAGGGTGTGGCCTCATTACACTTCTCTGCAATGCAGCTCCCTCGCGTATACTGGAGGCTCCTGGTGGACTAGTTGACCCCAGGGACCCCCAGTATGCAAGGGGAATTAGTCCCCCCTCTGCAAACGCGGCAGTGGGCTGCGTTGCAGAGAGGTGTAACAAGGGGCATAGTCTCATTACACCTCTGCAATGCAGCCCCTGTCGCATACTGGAGGTTCCAGGTGGGCTAATTGGCCCCCAGGGGCCCCCAGTATGCAAGGGGAATTAGTTCCCCCTCTTTAAACATGCACGGGGGTTGCGTTGCAGAGAGGTGTAAAAAGGGTTGTGGCTTCATTACACCTCTCTGCAATGCAGTCCCCTGGCGCATACTGGAGATTCCTGGTGGGCTTTCAGGTCTTATATAGTTAGGAATTAGCATTAAAAAAACCTTTGAAATTCACTGAAAAAACCATAGGTTTCACACCAGTTATAGTTAGGAATTAGCATTTAAAAAACCTTTGAAATTCACTGAAAAAACCATAGGTTTCACACCAGTTATAGTTCGGAATTAGCATTTAAAAAACATATTAAATTCACTGACAAAACCATAGGTTTCACACCAGTTATAGTTAGCAGGAAATTTTACTGACATAAAACCTTTGAAATTCCCACGTTATAGTTAGTTGGACTCACTATAACTTGCGCGCCTGCAATGCACTGCTGATGACATCACATATTACATCACTCATGACATGGTCAGTGACATCACTCATGACATCACTGATGACACCATCCTTGTGACAGTGACAGACCTAATTTCAGTGTAATGTAACGCTTGAAACACATATTCATAAATAGAAACAAACATTTTCAAAAAAATGGAGGTACCCAAACCAGTAACGACAACCAATTCAGTAATTCCACCATCTATATACACATCCACTCATTCACCAACAGTTCTATATAGTTACTCATATATATACTCACTCATTATATGTAGTGATACACCTATACATCCTGTTACACATCAGCAGTCATCCAAAAGTTACTCACACACATACTCACACATGCAAATAAACTATTGAACATCCATTTATTTGCATATACATTTATACACACACTACCACCTTACTTCTAAGGAAACTTACACATACTTACTCTCTTAAACAATCACTTATAGAAACACATACTTATTTAAACAGGAACTCCTACAATCTCTCACTATATATACTATACTCACTTATATACATCAATATTTGTATTTGTATTTGTACTGGGTTTTATATCGCGCCTGCTCACCGACAGGTCTCAAAGCGCTACTAACCAAGTGCAGCAACAAGAAGCACGATGAGTATAGAGAGATTCTAGAATACCAGAAACTAGGAAGTAAATGCATCTTTGAAGAGTAGAGTCTTCAAAGACTTCCTGAAGTGGAGAAGGTTGGGCTCTCTACGAAGCACCTCCGGTAGCTTATTCCAGATTATCGGAGCCTGAACTGAAAAAGCTCTGCCTCCTTTGGTTGCCAGCTTAAAGCGTGGGCAGGACAGCAGAAAGGAACCGGAGGATCGTAGGGCGCGCTTGGGTTTGTATAATTCAAGTCTCTCTTTTATATAGGCTGGCGCCTGTCCATGGATTGCTTTGTGACAGATGCACAAGCTCTTAAACTCAACTCTTTGCACCACAGGCAACCAATGAAGCCTGTAGAGCAAGGGGGAGGCATGAGTCCGCCTTGGCACACCAAATATCAGGCGTGCTGCGTCATTCAGAGTAACCTGAAGACGATTGGATAGGTTTTTTGGGAGGCCAAGATATAGCGCATTGCCATAATCAATTCTCGACGCTATTGTAGCCGAGACAATGGTTCGTAGCATATTCCATGAGAGTAAGGGAACAAGCTTCCGCAATTTCCTGATTAGGTTAGTACAAGAACCAACTACAGCAGACACTTGGTTAGCCATCGAGAGTTCCTGATCGATCTTCATGCCGAGGCTCTTAACACTAGGACAGGGTCTTGGAGTGGGTCCGAGTTCTTGTGGCCAAAACAGATCGTTCCAGGGAGAGGTCAAGGTTGAAACTACAAGAACCTCTGTTTTGTCTGGATTGATTTCCAGTAAGTTGGACGACATCCAGTTCACTGTAAATCGCAGTATGTCTTGGGCTGTGGACTGAGCTGATGATGTATTGTCTCACATATACTAGATTAAAACATATGTTGTTACTAATGAAGACACTAGTGAGACAGTCATTCACTCACTAACACACACATATACACACTCATCCACCCATACAGTCCTGCACATATGCTGTCTTCAAAACACATACAAACAGTGAGTCAGTCACCAACACCTGCAGCCACTTATACACAAAGAGAAACACTGATACAAACATTTAAATATTTAAACAATACTCGCTAATATATGTATTCACTAAGATACACTTAATAAGCCAGTTAACCAACCAATTTTTTTTAAAAAAATCATCCATTTACATACTTATTTAAAGATTTATTCTTCCATCGACCTTTACAAATACATATATAAAACAAATTTATTTTTCAGAAAGACACACATTCACTGGATGGTGTCATCAGTGATGTCATGAGTGATGTCACTGACCATGTCATGAGTGATGTAATATGTGATGTCATCAGCAGTGCATTGCAGGCGCGCAAGTTATAGTGAGTCCAACTAACTATAACGTGGGAATTTCAATGGTTTTATGTCAGTAAAATTTCCTGCTAACTATAACTGGTGTGAAACCTATGGTTTTGTCAGTGAATTTAATATGTTTTTTAAATGCTAATTCCGAACTATAACTGGTGTGAAACCTATGGTTTTTTCAGTGAATTTCAAAGGTTTTTTAAATGCTAATTCCTAACTATAACTGGTGTGAAACCTATGGTTTTTTCAGTGAATATATATATATATATATATATATATATATATATATATATATATATATATATATATATATATATATATATATATATATAGTCCAAAGTGCCCTGAAGCAGTAGAAGGTCACACGACAGCGCCTCACCATGCGGTTCCTTAATGCAGCCTGCCTTTCCTGCTCATGTTTAAGCTGCCAACGCGTTTCGAGGAACAACCTCTTCTTCTCGGGCTGCCAGAAATGAAAGCACCTGAGCCTCGCACTTTTTTCTTTTTTGCAGCTTTATTTAATTTGACATCACTGCCCCCAGTGGGCGTTTATTCTGTTAAAGTCTTTGGTGTATGCTGGGACACAGAGTCCTAAGTGCGAGCATACAAATGTTCATTTCAAAATAATGGCACATTTAAGTCCTGTAGTAGGTTCTGAGCATTTTCGGCGGACAATCTTAGCATATAGGCACTGTGCTGGTCAGTCTTGATTAGTGCAAAAACCACAGCCTCACCTTGCTGGTAAACGGACTTCCCCTCCAGCTTTAACGGTGATGGTGCTCCGAAAATGTCCGCCGAAAATGCTCAACCTACTACAGGACTTAAATGTGCCATTATTTTGAAATGAACATTTGTATGCTCGCACTTTGGACTCTGTGTCCCAGCATACACCAAAGACTTTAACAGAATAAACGCCCACTGGGGGCGGCAGCTTAAACATGAGCAGGAAAGGCAGGCTGCATTAAGGAACCGCATGGTGAGGCGCTGTTGTGTGACCTTCTACTGCTTCAGGGCACTTTGGACTACATATATATATATATATATATCTCTATCCATCCAAACCCACGCGCAGACCTCAGCAGCGTGAAACCGACCACACCAGCGTACTTGAAATCCATTTATTTCGGCAGAAATGCATAACGCGTTTCAAGGTAACACACCTCTTAATCATATGTACAGCATTGAGGGTGGGTTCGTTAGTTCTTTAAAACATAGCTTAAACATTGAAGTAGGACCAATGTCAGTTTGCTTAAAGAGGCAGTCTGTTTTAAGCATTTTCAAATAAAGTGTAGGGTTAAGTTTGATAGTACTTGTATTATTCTTTTAACTGTATATTACTTGAGTATCCCAGAGGGATACAAGATCACCCGGAGGGACCGCACCGCCAACCAGATGGAAGGAGGCATCGCCATCATCCACAGGAACACCATCCGTATCACGACTAGCACCGACGACACCCTAACCACCGCCGAACACCTGCATTTCCAGATCCACACCGACCCGAAGACCACCCTCAGAGGCACCCTGATCTACCGACCCCCGGGACCACGCACTCAATTCAGCGAGGACATCGCCGACTTCGTCAGCCCGCATGCCCTCCGCTCCGCTGACTACATCCTCCTGTGGGACCTCAACTTCCACCTGGAGAACAATAACGACCGCAACACCAGCACCCTGCTCGACAACCTCGCCAACCTTGGACTCCAGCAGCTGGTGTCCACCCCCACCCACCTCGCCGGACACACACTCAACGCCGTCTTCTCATCCAGCACAGACATCGCCTTCAGCCACGCCACAGGACTCCACTGGACGGACCACAGCTGCGTCCACTTCACCTTCAAAAGAACGACGATCCACCACCACCAGCAACAGGCCGCCCGTAGAAGCTGGAACAAGATCACAGCCGACCAGCTCGCCGCCTCCCTGAGCCAGCACCCTCCTGCCAGCTCAGCGAACCCCAGCCAGGCCGCCGACAACCTCACGAAGTGGATCAGCAACTGCCCGGATAAACTCGCCCCTCTGAGGACCCCGCCCAGCAGACCCGGCAGCAAGAAAGCACCATGGTTCACCGACGAACTCAAGAGCTCCAAGAAGAACTGCCGAGCCCTCGAGAGTCTGGAGAAGGGAACCTACACCGAACAACATGACCACCCTCAAGCTCGCCACCCGGAAGCACCACCAACTGATCCGCGCCGCCAAGAAAACTGCATTCAAGGACCGGCTGGACAACAACGCACACAACTGCAAGGAACTCTTTAACATCGTCAAAGAGCTCTCCAACCCCAGCGCAGGAAACGACATCACCCCATCGCAAGACCTCTGCGACTCCCTCGCCTCCTACTTCCACAACAAGATCGCGGACATACACAGCAGCTTCAGCATTCAACCGACGCACACCACGACCGCAGCAACGCCGCCCACCACCACCCTCCGCGCCTGGACTCCGATCAGCACCGATGACACCGTCCGCATGATGAACTCCGTCCACTCCGGATCTCCGACCGACCCCTGCCCTCACCACGTCTTCAACAAAGCCGACGCTGTCATCGCACCCCACCTGCGGTACATTATCAACACCTCCTTCGACACCGCCACCTTCCCTGAGAGCTGGAAGCACGCCGAACTCAGCGCTCTACTCAAGAAACCCACAGCGGACCCCACCGAACTCAAGAATTACCGCCCCATCTCGCTCCTCCCGTTTCCAGCCAAAGTCATCGAGAAGACCGTCAACAAACAGCTGGCCGCCTTCCTTGAGACGAATGGATCCCTCGACCCCTCACAGTCTGGCTTCCGAGCCAACCACAGCACCGAGACCGCCCTCATCGCTGCCACCGACGACATCCGAGCCCTGATGGACAACGCAGACACAGCGGCCCTCATCCTCCTAGACCTCTCCGCGGCATTCGACACGGTCTGCCACCGCACCCTAGTGCAGCGCCTCAGCAACGTCGGAATCCAGGAGAAGGCACTGGAATGGATCATCTCCTTCCTCGACGGAAGAACGCAGAGAGTCCGCCTACCACCGTACAAGTCTGAGGCTACCGAAGTCATCTGCGGCGTCCCCCAAGGATCCACTCTGAGCCCCACCCTCTTCAACGTCTACATGAGCCCCCTCTCGGCCATCGCACACCAACACAACCTCAACATTATCTCCTACGCCGACGACAATCAGCTGATCCTCTCCCTGACCAACGACCCCACCGCCGCCAAAGCCAATCTGCACGAGTGGATGACGACCAGCCGCCTGAAACTGAACTCAGACAAGACGGAGGCCCTCATCCTGGGCTCCTCGCCCTCCGCCTGGGACGACTCCTGGTGGCCCTCCGCCCTCGGCACCGCACCCAAACCGACAGACCACGCACGCAACCTGGGCTTCATCCTGAACTACTCCCTCTCCATGACCAGGCAAGTCAACGCCGTCTCCTCGGCGTGCTTCAACATCCTACGCATGCTACGGAAGATCTTCTGGTGGATCCCCACCGAGACCAGGAAGACCGTCACCCAGGCCCTAGTCACCAGCCGACTGGACTACGGCAACGCCCTCTACGCCGGTACCACCGCCAAGCTCCAGAAGAGACCCCAACGAATCCAGAACGCCTCGGCCAGACTCCTCCTCGACATCCCACGAAACAGCCACATCTCCGGACATCGGAGAGACCTGCACTGGCTCCCCGTCAACAAAAGAATCACCTTCCGTCTCCTCACCCACGCACACAAGGCCCTACACGATCAAGGCCCGAGCTACCTCAACAACCGAATCAACTTCTACGCTCCCAAACGCCACCTCCGATCAGCCAGCCACGCCCTCGCCGCCGTCCCCCGCATCCGAAGAGCGACAACAGGAGGAAGGTCCTTCTCCTACCTGGCCGCCAAGACCTGGAACTCCCTCCCTCCCGACCTGCGCCTGACCCAAGACCACCTCTCATTCTGGAAGAAGCTGAAGACCTGGCTGTTCGAGCAGTAACGCCCCCCTCCCCCCCCCTCCAAGCGCTCTATAAATGTCTTTGATTGATTATAGTTACTTCCAGGATCACCTTAACTCGCTGTACACCTTCATTACTCGGTATTTGGACTTCATGTCCCACAATGCCTCTTGTCGGTACTCCGATTTTACAGCTTACTCCAATGTGGATTTTGGCAGACTTTCACAGCGCTTCTCCAACACCTTCACAGGCCTTTCCATGTGTATGTATATATATATATATATATATATATATATATATATATATATATATATATATATATATATATATATATATATATATCCAGAAAAAGCACCAAGTATGAAGTGACTTCAAGGACACAGCGGGGATTGATCAGGGAACCCTTTTCTCTGAGAGTTGCGCAGCGTAATGCATTTCGGCTTAACAGCCTTCTTTGGGCGCTTGCTCCCAACAGAATGATGCCGTTTCCCTCCATGAAAGTTCTGCGGTGCTCCTAATGTGAGGAGATCAGCTGACCCCGCCTGATTGGGAACAGCTGCAGTCAAGTCCGTGACTACAGTTCTCAGCGTGCAACATCAAGGTAAGTACCAAAGCGGGGTTAGTAGCTGTAGTACCAAGTCAAGGGGGGGCCATGTAGTGGCAGGCAGCATCCCAAATTGCAGAGTCAGAGGTCCCTTGAGTCCCCAACGCCCCAGCCACGTTTGCAGGAAAAGCAGAAGCAGAACTGTGGAGAGCGCTGTGTTAACCCTCTCCTCCGTGTGTGTGTGTGTGTATATGTATTTATATATATATGTGTATATATATATATATATATATATATATATATATATATATATATATATATATATATATGTATGTTTTCCAAGGATATCTGAATCCCTTGCGCAGAGTTTTCCCAACTTGCAGAAACAGATACGGGCCCAAAATCGGTGCAAAAGTTAAATCTTTATTGTGTGCTGGGTTTCAAAAAATCGCCATGACGCGTTTCGCGCTTCACAGAGCGCTTGATCACATGACACAGTACACAGGCAGGAATTGGCTTAAGTAATCACCTAGGCAAGGTCACATGTCTCCAGCCTGAACTAGCATAGACATAAAAGAGTTTTGTAGTCAACTAGAACTACCAGTGTTTACCCTTTAAAAAAACACCACATCATCGTTAGGATATAATCATTTGTACAGGATGTTCAAATAATTAAACATCAAATCCAAACTTTGCCAAATTCCTGTAAAGTACTAAAGTGCAAGTGCATAGAACAAAAGTTCTCTCTTACAAACCCAAAACAATGTTTTTGTGTTTAAAAGCAGCGCACTGCATTGATTCTCGTCAGTTACTGATGACAAAATATTCTTTTTGTTTAATTAAATTATTCATGTTGCGGTTTTGATAGAAAGTATTTCTATTCTTATAATAGAGTGACCAAAGGTGAACCTGTTAATTACCAACCGGAGCCCCGGTGATAATTGAGATAACCACGTAATAATATTGTTGTAAAGTGCCATGTGCTCGCAAAGGGGCAAGGGAGGGGATAGCAGCTGTAGATCTAAATTTTAGTATAAATGCTTGGTTTAAATATCAGTGCAAATACATGAGTTACCAAATTGAATGTGAAATACAATTAGAATGCCGAATAACATTCTAAAGTGGCTTTTTATTATTGCTACGGGATGGATAAAACACATTTCTCATATGTATGCATGCATACTCCTACAATCAATTCATGTGTACAAGGGAAAACAATTTAAATACATGTCATATATATAAAAAAACATAAAATGGTTTAGTTTTGACTAAAAAATTGTAATTACACTTCCCACATAGAATATTTACAAGGGCTACATGACTACAAAAGAGAAACAATCCTAAAAATTTGCATTCATAAATGTATAAATATATCAATAAATATCTAAAAGACTTAAAAATAATTAGTTCATTGTATATTTACACGTCTCTGAGGTAGAAGTTCACATTCAAAATTTGGATTATAAAATTGTCAGTACCCGGAAAAGTTGTTAGAGACGGGTATAAAGGTCCTCCGTGTTATTCAACCCTGAAGGTTGTTTTGAATTAAGTTCTAAGATATAGCGAGTCTCTAGGCGGCGAAGTTTTTCTTCTCTATTCCCGCCTCTTTTGTTTGGAGGAACACAGTCAATCACAAAGTACTTTAATTCCGAACTCTTTGAGTTGTGCTTAGTCTTAAAATGTCTTGCCACTGGATATGTATTATCTTGATTGTTGATTGCCCTGATATGCTGTAAAATTCTTTTGTGCACGGGGAGTTTAGTACTCCCCACATAGAGCAAATCACAGGGGCATGACAAGACATAGACAGCGTACTCTGTCTTACATGTAAGGACTTTTGAGATTTTGTGTTCCTTAAGGTCAAAGGGTGATATATAGCCTGTTTTGTTCACTGCTTGTGAACAGGCTTTACAGACCTTACAATTAAAGAACCCACCATGTGTTTGGAGCCAATTATTGGATTCAATAATTTCAGGGCTACTTTTTACAAGTATATCCTTCATTGACTGACCCCTACTATAGGTAATCGAAGGTTTTTTGGGGAGATATATATGTATGTATGTATGTATGTATGTGTGTATATATATATATATATATATATATGTACACACACACACACACACAATGCACACACACAATGCAGCCTTCCATAGTAATGCTGAGCAATGTTGCAAGAAATTCTCTTGTACAGAAACACATTCCAATAAAGCAGGGAGAAAGAAAGCATTTGAAAACTGCTTTAAAATACAGCAGAAAACGCAATCCTGCTAGGAATAATGAAAAAACATTGCCAGCACATAGGCTGAATTGTAGAAACATTAGCGTAGAAAGCTGAAAAGCTAACCCACAGAAACACTAGGATAAACTGGCACCATGCCTTTAAGGCAGCCATGATCCCTAGCTTCCTATCATGCCTCAGGGGGGACAGTTAGGTCAGTTGTTCTTTTCGGCTCCTTCTGTCAGGACCCTGGTTACTCAGCTCTACCTTTTTTCTGATTTCTGTCAGAAAATACTTATTTTTTTGTGTCAAAACCCTTTTACTTCTACGTCTTTTTCGTGTTGGAGTATTTCTCTTCTGTTTTTTAGAGAGTCGAGCATTATTTTTATGTCAGGAATGCCCTCTCTTTTTGACCCTTGCCCTTCCTGTGGCAAAAAGAAGGCTAAAACAGACTCCCATCCTGTCTTTATTCTATGCCTTCCTTCTGATCATAATCCTAAAACCTGCCAGCCTTGCCGGCTGCTGTCCTAGAGAACTTTAAAGGACAGGGAGAGGAATCGCCTCTATGGGCTGGCTGAGAAGAGGAAAATCTCCTTCTAGAGGCAGGTCTCCAATGAAGGAGAGAGCCACCACTCCATCTAGACGTAAGGTTCCAGTATGCTCTCTATCGGCGTCTGGCTCTGCGCCTCAAATCCCTTCATCGGTAGCGAAAACATCGACGAGAAGACCATCGACAGCGGGTTCGCCGTCGAGAGAACACCAGTCGTCGACAAAGATCAAAGGTACGTCTGATCCTCCACTGTCGTCAACCCGGCGACGATCGGCTTAGAGGAGTCTCTCTCTGTTGGTGTGGGCACTATGTCGATAAGCAGATCTCCGTTGTCGCTGTCTATTCGACGTCGAGACAGGCTCCGCCGTTTCCGTCAACTGGTGGCGGTCTACGTCGAGACGCGCCTCGTCACCTGAGGCTAGGCACTCATCGCCTCCGTCGTCTTCCAAGCAGCGTTCGACGTCGAAGGCTCGATCCTCTCTGACGGCGAGGGATTTGACGTAGAGACCAAGAGTGAAATATACCAAACGTCGTTCGATGTTGAAACTGTGGTCTCCGTCGACTACTACCCCGATCTCGACTCCACTGATTTCTAGAAGAGTCAGCGTTGAGAGGAAGATTGACGTCAAGGAGTATTTCAGTCCACCCGCTCATTGTTAAGGACTCCTGCGCGCTCAACGTCGAAAGCGAGGTCTATGGGTTCGAGACATTCAACGTCGCACAATATAACATCGAACCATACTAAGAGGTCGAGGAGCCGATCCGGTTCTAAGGACTCACCAGTGATGGTGAGAAGTTGGCCTGATATGTGATGTTTCCAATTCTGGAACCACCTTGTATCAGTCCAAACAATCCCTTATGGTGTCTGGTTGTAAGTCAACCTTATAAACAAACTATCCTAGTGGTAGCGTGGACTAAGCAGCCTTAAAGGCTTAACTCTAGAGGTTGTGTTAAGCAAGCTGTTTTACCAATCACAATCCTGTATTACCAAATGAAAGGACACCACACAAGTTATATTTAAAAATATATGTATTTATTTCTAAAATAATCCTCTGCACTCTTTATGAGTGCAGAGGCACAAACGTTAAAACAAAAGCACAGTTGAACATATGAAAGTTGCACAATTATGGATGAGGCCGGGGTGCCACGCAAACCATATATTAAGAGAGTGGTATAAGAGATACCAATTGAACAGTGGTTAGGCCTAGGGCCTAGGGAATCGCTGGGAGCAGTCGGGACTAGCAATGCTGAAGTTGGGAAAAGCCCGCGGGATTCGGGTGCAGCGCTTAAAGCACAGGCATGCACCAATGCAAAGTCAATGGTGCGTAAAAGTTATCAAGTTATAGTTTAAGGAGACTTCCGCTTAACCTAGCAAGATGAAACTTTAGACACATACACTAGAGATGTGTACCAGTGTGGGAACATCGGCGTTACCTCACCCACAGGAAGCGGGTGCACAGGTGCGAAGTAGTGTCTGGTTTTGCCACGCAGGTTGCTGGTGCTTGGAGCTGAAGATGCTGCAGGCGTCGAGACGAGAAGTGCCTGGTGTGATCCAAGGGTGGATCGAAGTTAAAGATGATCTGAAAGCAGAAGGGACAGTCTGGGTCGCTCAGCAGTGACCAGGGTGGAACCAGGCAATGTCGGGCGCTTTCAGGTCGCTGACTGGTCGCTTCTCTCCGCTGCCACGTGGACTCTGGGGCACCGAGGTTGTCCAGGAGTGGATCACGAGCTGTCCCACGCAGGCTCTCGCTGTCGGAGGTGTCGGCTTCCGGATTGGAGCAAACAACCCTTGGCAAGGGCAACCCACCCAGGATTCGAAGATGCCGTTGTACTCGGACCAGGAGGGTCAGAGTGAGCGCTCCTTTTCAGGGGAGCGAGTGCAAGTCTGGAGCAACCAGAATCACAAGTTAGGTTTCAAGGTTCGTCGGCACAGGGGCCACAAGCCAACGGGCAAATGACCGGGCAACGCGTTGAGCCAAAAGATGCAGAAGGGCCCCACGCAGCACTCGGTGAGTGTAGAGGGGTGAGCTTTGGTGCAAGAGAGGCTCAGGGCTGGGGCTTCTCAGACCCCAATGCACAGCTTCGAGGATCACTCGTGGGCTGCACGGTCAGCGTCTCGTGGTCTTTCCAAGATGGTGGGCCCCACGCTTCAGGTCGCCTCCACGGGTCTCAGCTCTGCAGGGACTGTGGATCGGGCTGTTAAAGCAGGCACGCTGGGTCTTGTCGAACTCTGTCGCTCGAGTTCCGGCGGGAACTGCAACAAAGCAAACGTTGAGGTGCTAGATGGTGTCTGTTTGCACAGGGTGGTCACTCTTTGACCACAAGGGAGATTTTTCAGTCTTCTACGTCGAGTAGGATGTCGAAGGGTCCAGAGTTTCGTTTCATAAGTTTCAGTCAGGATAATCTGAGTGCTTTGGCACTGCTCCCATTCTTATACCAATCTAGGGGGCTGGATTACCTGCTAGGTCACCTCCTATGGGTGGGACCCAGGAAGGGGGTGGTTACACCCCTTTCCCTTTGTGCAGGGTCATGCTGGGACTGGGGCTGGTGTGCCCCAGAACCGGTTTGACCAGATTATGCAAGGGGAAGCCTTGTGCTCCCCAGGCAGTGTCTGGTTTCTTTCAAATCTCCCTGCTACAATCCACTATCTCCTGTCTGAGGTGGTGTGACACCTCCCTGTGACAGGAAACCCTTTGTCCAGGCCTCCTTGGCTGAGTTTCGGTCAGCAGCAGGTCAGACCCGTGTCTGTGGCAGAAGCATCCATTTTGTGGTGCTGAGGCTCCTTTTAAAATCAACCGCGTTTTAGCAAAGTAGCATGTGGTCTCCCTCTAGAGGGGTGGAATGCTATCCCCGTCGACAGGACTGTCGAGGGGATAGTATTCCAAATCGTATGACACCTTACACGACATGTTTTGATCAAGCCAAAGTTAACATATAACCGCGATGATTATAATGCACTTAATAGTATATGGTATGGCATTATCCCGGAACAGCTTAGGGAATTGGTCCCGACAGCTGCAGACAGGCTCAGCTCATGCTAGAGCACCATCTCACATAAAACCAAGCACTCTGCCTCCAGGATTGTTAAGGCCTGCCATAGGAGTGACTTATAGGTATATATGTGTCCAGTTTGGTTTAGATATAGGCATACTATATCTAAGCAAGAGGTGATTACACCAACTTGCCCCAGCTGAGTGATCAGCCAGTTGTGTCAATTTTGGATAGCCAGCCAGGGGTGGCAAAAGATATTCAGCAGCCCCTGGTAGGCCTTGGATGCACCTATCCCCTGGGCACCTATAGTGCACTGTACAGGGGCTGATAAGGTGACCCAAGCCAATTTAGTTATGCACCTAGGGTACATGGAATCCATTTTACAGAGTGAGCAGATAGCCTGGGGCCCTGATTAGCAGGGAGTCAGGCCAACTAAGTCGAAAACCAGCTAAACACAAGGCAAACAATCTGGGGTAACCATAGTCGGGTAGCCACCTTCCTACAGTGACACAGAGCCGATCGATGTCGACACTCCCCATCGACGTCACATCGCTCATCAAGACATAGATCACGCTCCAGAAGCCACAGAGAGTCCTCTCACTCCATTCAGAGCTCACCCCAGACGATTGGCGTCTTCACGCAGTGCTTCTGGTCATTCGCAGGAGAGTCCAAGATCTCCGCCAAGAGGTTCTCCCAGGGGACCGCGATCTCCTTCCGCCCATCTCTCTCCCAGATGGCTACAACCTCTCCATCGGCAGGCAGTACCCGCAGGTCATGCTCCACTGCCTACGGACTACTCCAGTCTGCTGCACAGATCACCATTGCAGCGTCTTGTGCAGGAAGTGGACGGTCACCTACCACTCGGACCAGAGAACACTGAGGCAGATCCCCCTGAATGCAGGTCGACTCTGGGGCATCGCAAGAGGCGGCTTACACCATCTTGGTCTTCCTCTTCGACACACTCCTCCAAAAGGGATTACTCACCTACCCCAACGGATAGTCCTCCTTCCAGAGTGTCTCCTATTGATGATGTGAACACCTTTCATGATGTTCTCACCATCAAAAGCTGGGCATCACCATGTCCGCTCCTCACACAACCACATCAATCATTTCCGAGACTCCATGAGAGGTCTGCAGTGAGGCCATTGCTCTCTTTGGCCCCTGGTATAATCGAGCCGGTAATGGATATCTTCCTTGCTCCACCATCGCTAAAGCAGCTCCGACTCAGATCCTAAAAAAATATAAACCAGCAGCATCCGATCCTCTTTTCCTCAAATCGGATCCCCCTCCGACTGTCATTATAGCAGCAGCAAAGAAGACACACAGTTGCATCTTCCTCCTCCTCGCCTCCGGATAAAGAGTAAAGACCAAGATTCGTCGGGACGAAGGCTTGTGGCTCTGCAGCGTCTTCCCTTCAAGTGTCCAACGCTGTGGCTCTGTCGGGCCGTTAAGACGGGTCCTTATGGGATTCACTGGAGCGCTTCAAGGGCAAACTCTCAAAAGAGGATCAACAGGACTTTTCTGAGATCCTCCAGGAAGGGGCTCTGGTGGCCAACCAGGTAATCAGCACTGCAGCAGATGGTGCATCTTTGGCAGCTCACTCTTATGCACATGGCATATGTTCACGACGATCTTCCTGGTTACGTCTCACAGCGTTAAAACCGGAGGCACAGCAGCGCATCCTGAACCTCCCGTTTTCTGGCACTTCACTGTTTGGTGCACACACAGATGAAGAAATGGATAGAATTAAAGCCGAATTGCGCACCTTAAAGGCTGGGGGCCTGGAAAAGAAAAAGGAGTTTAAGAGGTGATACAAGCCCTACAATCAGAAAAATTACCAACAGAGGGTTCAAACCCCTCAATGGTCACCAAACAAACAGGGCAAATCCCAGTGCCAAGGTCGTCGTTCCTGGAGAGGAAGAGGACATCAACAGCAGTCCTCTTCCGCAACAAAAACTCCAGGGAAGCAATGAGTTTCTACTTCCTCTAGCACTGTTGCACACTCCAGTGGGAGGAAGTATCTCAAATTACATTCAAGAGTGGCACAACATAACCAAAGATCAGTGGGTGCTAAATATACAAAAAAAAAGAGTACACACCACGTTTTTGTGCGTCTCCAACAGACATTCCTCCGGTAAACTCTCGTCATCTAAACCCGGACCTCCTGCGTCAGGAAGTGTTGACCCTTCTCGAGAAGATAGCAATAGAAGAGGTCCCTTCTGCACTGAGAGGAAAGGGAGGTTACTCACGATGCTTCCATGTTCAGAAAAAAGACAACCGAACAAGTTCAGACCAATTCTGGATCTACGCTCTCTGAACAAGTTCATCAAAAAGAAAGTTTTTAATGTTGGCGCTCCACCATATATTCCCACATCTGAAGAAAGGCTATTGGATGTGTTCGGTGGACCTCCAAGAAACGTACTTTCACATCCCTATCACAACACGACATCGCAAGTTTTTGCGATTTCATGGTCGGAACAAAACATTACCAGTTCAAGGTTTTAGCCTTTGGCTGAAATCAGCTCTGTGTGTATTCACCAAATGCATGGCAGTAGTAGCGGCAGCATTACATCGCCAAGGCCTGCTCGTATATCCATACCTAGGCGACTGGCTATTGAAGGGATCATCTCCTCAAATGGTGAAGGAACACCTTCACATCTGCCTGGATCTCCTTCAGTGCTTAGGCCTGCATGTCAACCTGGACAAGTTGATCCTTCAACCGACTCAATCACTCCACTATCTGGGCGCCAACCTCAACTCTGACTTCAGAAAAGTGTTTCCTTCGGAGGAGAGAGTGTCTTCAATGAGAGACAAAGGCAACATCATCCTTTAGGCTCATCACCCATCAGTAAGACAGGTGGCTTCTCTGCTGGGGTTGATCGCCTCGTGCATTTTTCTCATACGCAACGCCAGATTGAGGATGAGACCGTTACAACAAGAGCTATAGGACAAATGGGATCAATCCTCTGGTCAGTGGAAGAACCAGATTCTCCTCTCTCCTGCAGCAAAGAAGTCCATTCTCTGGTGGCTGCAACCACAGAACCTTCTGGTGGGAGTCCCTTTTCACCAACCTCTGCCAGAACAATCCATGATCACGGATGCGTCGCTTCAGGGCTGGGGAGCGCATCTGGGTCATCTGCAAATTTAGGGCAGATGGACCAACAGAGAACAGACGTATCACATCAATATGCTAGAACTGTGGGCTCCGGGCTGCGCTCTGGTCCGCTTACTTTTCGCGAAACGGAACTTTGCGATGCGAAGCTGATTGGCTCCCCGGTGTCGGTCAACATTCTAAACAGTCCGGAGCGGTCGCCATCTTGTCTCTCGGTAGGATCGAGAGAGAAGAGGTGAAAAACGAAGGGGGAATTTGATGAAAGGGGGCAAGGTATACTCCTCTTGACCCCCTAGGAATGTTGTTGGGGTTATTAAAGGGTCCCGTGGGGAAAATAAAAAAAAAATATTTTTCACGGTAGAAGCGCTTCTCGGGCCGCGAACTGGGCCGCAAACTGGTAGCGAAACGGGAATTCGCCATTTTGTGCTTCGTTTTAATTCAATTACTAGGTATAAGGGGGTGTGGGAGACGTATCCTAATCCCTTATGTTTTCTGAGGGTGGCTGAGGAGGCTCATATATGTTGATATATGTCTTCCAGCGGCTGTGCGTGCGCCATCTTGTCTCTCGGTAGGATCGAGAGAGAAGAAGAGGTGAAAAACGAAGGGGGAATTTAATGAAAGGGGGCACGGTATTCCCCTCTTGACCCCCTAGGAATGATGTTGGGGTTATTAAAGGGTCCCGTGGGGGAAAAAATTTGATTTTTCACGGTAGAAGCGCTTCCCGGGCCGCAAACTGGTAGCTAAACGGGAATTCGCCATTTTGTGTTTTGTTTTAATTAAATTACTAGGTATAAGGGGGTGCGGGAGACGTATCCTGATCCCTTATGTTTTCTGAGGGTGGCTGAGGAGGCTCATATATGTTGATACATGTCTTCCAGCGGCTGTGCGTGAGCTTTTTTTTTTTTGCTGCGTGACGTCTGTTCACGTTCAATTCGATGGAAATCAGGAAGTGTTGACCGCCAATTTGTCAGTGCGATAAAATATTTTGTTATAAATGAATCCTTATTGATAAACATTGTCTGTGCCATCTTGCCTTTTTTCCAATGCCACAATTTTGTCGTGCACGGCAGCCATTTTAGATGCCAGGCCGGTCCCAGGCTATCACCTAGCCCTGCGGATGTAGTTTATGGCCCCAGCTGTAGAGAATCCAGACATGCCAACCCTCCCGATTCAGGCGTGAGACTACTGATTTCAGTGCTAGTCTCCCGCCTCCCGATTTCTGCAAGCAAAAACCCGGGGGCATATTACCAACAACTAGCGATAATTTTTGTCTCTAACTTGTTTAGAGACAAAAATTATCGCCGCACATCGGCGATTTGTATCGCAGATAAACCTTGCTATTAGCAAGGTTTATCGCAAATGCGATAAAAAACGGCCGCAATGCATGAATATCGCTGAAAAGTCAGCGATATTCATGCATTATCGAGCAAATGCTCTTAGCCATGTTATCCACCTCCCATTGGATAACATGGCTAAGAACTGCTCAGGGCAGGTGTTAGCTTTTGGAGATATTCGCGCTTAGCGCGAATATCTCCAAAAGTTGGTAATAGGAGATAGCGATGTTAGGGACTGTTTCCAGTCGCTAACATCTTGGCACGCCCACTTTGCATGTCATTAGTGATAAATATCACTGACATGCAAAGCGGGGCCCAAGATGGTCGCTATCTCCTTTTAGCTGTCACCAACTGGTGTTAGCGACAGCTTGGTAATAGGGAGATAATTTTATCTCCGCTTTCTTGGCTTTTAAAGCCAAAAAAGAGATAAACCCCCTTGATAATATGCCCCACGATTCCTCGGGGGTTTCAGGTGACAGGGCTTGGGATTGTGTTACGTGGTAATTCTTCCAGGAAACGTCAGAGGGTCGATGCAGGGGTTCTAGAAGGGGTGATAAACCATTTAAGCCTCATGAACAAGCGCATGGTCTTTTAAAGATCTGTGAAGTACTCGGGGCGGCGGTGTGTGTGTGTCCTCTTTCAGGAGCGGGCGGGGGGGGGGGGGCACTGCCAGCAACTTGCCAGGCCAGGCAGTGTTCAACACTTGCATCACCCTTTCTCTGCCTGCTATTGCGCTCCATGCTTCGGAAAGGTAAGAAAAAGAACGTGCATTTAAGTTTGAAATGTCCGATCCTGTAGCAATACACTTGCAAAGCCCACACATGACAATAACCCGATTCAAGGCCCCATTCACCCGATTTTTTTAAAATATATAGCACTCCAACAAAGTAGGATTATAAAACGTAATTAACTTTTAAATATAACGAACGCAACAAAAACTGTAAATACATGTTCGAGGCATATGGGCTGCAGATGGTACATTATGAATAGATCGCCATCTGGTGTTGGGCTCGGATGATTGCACTTTGTTTTTCTCTTGGAGAGTCTTTTGTCTCTTGGTGACTCCTCCCTTGGTTGGTAGTGCGCATGGGCATCGGCTCCATCCTTAGATTGTTTTTTTCCGCCATCGGGTTCGGATGAAGATCGAGACGCTCCAGAGACACTCGATACCAAGAAAGTCGGAATCGAGCAAACATTCGGTGTCAAACAACAAGATCTGACGATCGAAAACAAAAGCACCTCTCGGAACCAGGACCCTCGGTACCGATTCAGGAGCAACAGACAGATCCCAAACAAAAGATCTTGTTTATTGATCCACAAACTGGGAAAGTGGTCACGAAGAAGAGAGAGTGAACAGTCAGAAGATAAACCTCTTCCTTCAAAAAAGAGAACAATGGGGACGAATATAACTCCTCCTGCTTCTCCTCGTCCTAGAGTAACACCCTCTTCTCCTATTCCTCACAATAGGCCAAATATTCCTACACCTTCCACACCAAGACCAGCTACACCTCAGTCAGATGTAGACAGTGATCTAGGGGAGGGAGAACCTCAAGGGGATGACGAAACTATCCCAGATGAGGAGGATCCATGGGAAAATTATGATGTAGGGTCAGATGAGGACAACGACCCAGAGCTATATCCCTCAAAGCCTTCACCACCTGATGATAACACAGGTTTTGTGCAGCTCATTAATAGGGCAGCAAAATACCATAAGGTAGATATACATACAGAACCTCAAATAGAGGATTTCTTGTTAGAGACTCTACCTAATGCACAGAGAACATCAGGTACTCTTCCTATGTTAAAAGGTCTTCTTACTCACACAGATGAGATATTCGAAAACCCAGTGAGAGCCAGGGTGTTAAACCCAAGAATTGATAAAAAATACAAAGCGGCTCCAAAGGACCCAATATTTATTAGAGGGCATGTACCGCTAGACTCGCTGGTGGTCTCAAACGCTCGTAAAAGAGCAAACTCATTATCTACAGGAGAGGCTCCTCCACCAGATAAAGAGTCAAAGTTAATAGATGCATCAGGTAAAAGAGTAGCATCACAGGCAGCGAATAGCTGGCGTATAGCCAATACACTAGCACTACTCGCACGTTACGACAGGGCACATTACGATGAGTTAGAAAAACTGCTTACACATCTCCCAAAAGAACATCAGAAGAAGGCAGACCAATTAATACAGGAAGGTAAAATAATAACAAATATTTCCATTAAATGTGCATTAGACGCAGCAGACACTGCAGCAAGATCGATTAACACTAGTGTCATGCTAAGAAGGCACACATGGCTTAGAATCTCAGGATTCAAACAAGAGGTACAAACAGCCCTACTGAACAAACCATTTGATCAGAAGACATTGTTTGGTTCAAGCACAGACGAGACATTAGAGAAAATGAAGAAAGATACGGAAACGGCTAAGTCAATGGGAGCATTGCAACAGCCAACACACAGAGGTTCCTTTCGTAGATCCACCTATAGAGGGGGCTCAAAGAACACAGGAACGAATCAGCAATCCACATCTTTCACACCAACATCACCCAGAGGTAATTCAAGAGGCAGTTACAGAGGTAACAACAATAAGGGAAGAGGCCGCGGAAATAATAATAACCGCAACGCCTCAACGCCTCAACACCAAAACAGTGACTTCATACAACTCCCCCCAGACCACATAACACCGGTCGGGGGACGTCTATCACAGTTCCTACCTGTCTGGGAAAACATCACGTCAGACAAGTGGGTGAGACAAATTATCCAACATGGTTATTGCCTAGAACTCACAGATACCCCACCAAACATCCCCCCCAAACAGCGTCCAATGAGTCAGGATCATCTGACATTGTTAAGAGAAGAAGTGCTAGCACTTCTACAAAAGCATGCAATAGAGAAGGTCCCAAAAGATCAACAGGGCACAGGAGTATACTCTCTATACTTCCTGATCCCCAAAAAGGATGGGTCCCTACGACCAATATTAGACCTCAGACCTCTCAATGCTTACATAAATTCGGAGCACTTCCACATGGTCACGCTCCAACAAGTACTCCCTTTACTGAAGAAAGGGGACTTTCTTTCTACACTGGATCTAAAAGACGCTTACTTTCATATCCCAATTCACAAAGCCCACAGAAAATACCTAAGGTTTGTGTTAGAAGGACAACACTATCAGTTCAAAGTCCTTCCATTCGGTGTCACAACAGCACCGAGAGTTTTCACAAAATGCCTAGCTGTGGTGGCAGCACACCTGAGAAGACAACAAATACATGTCTTCCCATACTTGGACGATTGGCTAATAAAGGCCAAGTCAAAGGAAGAATGTCTTCACAACACACAGAAGACAATTCAATTGCTGCACCACCTAGGGTTCACGGTGAACTACAAAAAATCACACCTGCAACCAAACCAGATTCAGCAATACCTGGGGGCTACAGTAGACACAGAAAAGGCAATAGCATACCCCAACCCAATCAGAGTACAGACAATGGTCGGGTTAATACAAAGATTTCAACCACAACACTCACTACCAGCACGAGTGTTTATGCAACTATTAGGCATGATGTCCTCCTGCATACTGCTAATACCACCCGCCAGACTACAAATGCGCCCACTACAAGAGTGTCTAGCGACACAGTGGAATCAGGCTCAAGGTCAGATTACAGATCTGGTGTTGGTAGACGACCGGACGTATCGCTCTCTGAAGTGGTGGAACACAGAAAACATTTCCAAGGGACGGTCGTTCCTAGAGCCAATTCCACAAGTGATAATAACAGCGGACGCATCGCTCTCCGGATGGGGAGCGCATATGGACAGATGCACAGTACAGGGGAAGTGGAATGTGCAGCAAAAGAAACTGCACATCAACTACCTAGAGCTATTAGCAACATTTCTAGCACTAAAATCTTTCCAAATGCAAATAACAGGCAAAGCAGTCCTGATCAGAACAGACAACATGACTGCAATGTATTATATTCAAAAACAGGGGGGGACACACTCTCTCCAACTGTCCAGACTAGCACAGGACATATGGAGATGGGCCATCTACCTGTTAGCGGAACACCTACCAGGAGTTCAAAACCAAATAGCAGACATCCTAAGCAGACAGTCAGAACAAGTACACGAATGGGAGCTGCACGACCAAATACTACAGCCATTCTTCCAAAAATGGGGGCAACCAGAGATAGATCTGTTTGCCAATCATCAGAACGCAAAATGCAAAGAATTCGCATCCAGGTACCCACACCAAAGGTCCCAGGGCAATGCACTGTGGATAAATTGGTCCAACAGATTTGCTTACGCGTTCCCTCCTCTACCACTAATTCCATTACTGGTTCGGAAACTGCAGCAACATTCAATGACAATGATACTAGTGGCACCCACGTGGGCAAGACAGCCGTGGTTCACCACGCTGCTACAACTCTCACAAGTACCACATCAAAAGCTAAGGTTATTACCCATGCATCTTACACAGAACCATGGAGAAATAATGCACCCAGATCCCAAACAACTGAACCTAGCGATCTGGCTCCTGAGGTCATAGAGTTTGGGTATTTAGATTTACCACCAGAATGCATGGAAATCATTAAACAAGCAAGACGTCCTACCACCAGAGCATGCTATGCAGCAAAATGGAAGAGGTTTGCTATACACTGTAACAGTAAGCACATCAACCCTCTGGACGCATCCACTAAACAAATCATTTGCTATTTGTTACACTTACAGCAATGTAACCTAGCATATACCTCTATCAGAGTTCATCTAGCAGCCATAGCGGCATACCTACAAAACAGACAACATCTGTCACTGTTCAAAGTACCAGCAATTAAAGCTTTCATGGAAGGACTCAAAAGAGTCATTCCACCAAGAAGACCACCTTCCCCGGTCTGGAATCTCAACATAGTGCTTACCAGACTAATGGGGCCACCATTTGAACCTATGCATAGGTGTGAAATACAATTCCTCACATGGAAGGTAGCCTTCCTCATAGCTATCACGTCACTTAGAAGAGTAAGTGAACTGCAGGCTTTTACGATTCAAGAACCATTTATGCAGCTACACCAAAATAAAGTGGTTCTTAGAACAAACCCAAAATTCTTACCGAAGGTTATTTCAGCATTCCACATCAATCAGTCAGTGGAATTACCGGTTTTCTTTCCAAAACCACAAACAGTAGCTGAAAGAGCCCTACATACACTGGATGTTAGAAGGGCCATATTGTACTATATAGAAAGAACACAAACTTTCAGAAAGACAAAACAGCTATTTGTTGCGTTTTCTCCCACACATAAAGGCAATCCCATCTCCAAAGCGGGCATTGCCAGATGGATTGTAAAATGCATTCAAATATGCTACTTAAAGGCAAAGAGAACATTAACTGTTCCTCCTAGAGCTCACTCTACACGTAAACTAGGAGCATCTATGGCATTTCTGGGAAACATTCCACTAGATGACATATGCAAAGCGGCTACCTGGGTTACACCGCACACCTTCACAAAACACTATTGTGTAGATGTGCACACAACACAACAAGCTAGAGAGGGACAAGCAGTATTAAAAACATTGTTTCAGACAGTTGCAACAGACACGGGCGACCACCGCTAGGGAGAGAACTGCTATATAGTCTATTCATAATGTACCATCTGCAGCCCATATGCCTCGAATGGAATATGCTACTTACCAGTATGCATCTGTTCTTGGCATAGAGGGCTGCAGAGTGGTACATGCCCTCCCAGCCTCCCCGGAAACCTGTGTCTGTTCCAACATTATCTTATTTAGATACTTACATGGGCACTCTTATCTGTATTCTACTATACTACTCCATCTAACCCTACTATGGCAAAACAATCTAAGGATGGAGCCGATGCCCATGCGCACTACCAACCAAGGGAGGAGTCACCAAGAGACAAAAGACTCTCCAAGAGAAAAACAAAGTGCAATCATCCGAGCCCAACACCAGATGGCGATCTATTCATAATGTACCACTCTGCAGCCCTCTATGCCAAGAACAGATGCATACTGGTAAGTAGCATATTCCTTAAACATTTTTTGACAAAAAAAAGCAACAATGGTCAGAAGCTGTCTTTTGTGCGAATAGTCCCAAGGCAGCACAACGTGCTGAGTTCTGGACGGCACCCAGGTGATGTCACCTGGGTGCCGCACTGGTTTTTGGTTTCCTACAATGCAGCTCAGAAAAACAGCGTGGGGCGTCCCGGGTGGTGCGGGGGGAGGCCTCGTCAGTAGCGGTCTCTTGTGCGAATAGTCCCAAGGCAGCAGAACGCGCTGAGATGTGGATGGCACCCAGGTGATGTCCAGTAAACTGCCGCACTGGTTTTGGTATCCTACAATGCTGCTCCGAAAATTGGCGTGGGGCGGCCCGGGGGGGGGGGGGGGAGGGGGGGGGGCGTGGGGGAGGCGGCGTGAACGGGCCTCCCCAGGCGGCGGCCATCCAGCTGAGTTGCGCCCGCTCTTGCGGCTACAGCGTCTCGCTCACCATGTAGTTGACTTCCGCCCACTCTTGCAGTGCAGCGATAGGCGGCTGCCACAGGACTCTTAAAATGGCGGACGGCTCTTCGGTTTTGGGCCTGGTCCACTAAAATGGCCCTGGGACACCTTGGAACTCGGACGCTTGCCTGCTAGGGCTTGGGCTCCATTCTCGAAAGCGTCCCCTCAGCCGTGAAGATTCTACAAAAGTCTTGGGGGCCCTCGACTCCTGCAGGCTTCCGGTGGGGAGCGGCTGCCATGATTGCTCGCGGAATGACCACGACGGAGCCACGAGATGGTGGTGCTCTCATGCTGACGCCAGCTTCAGTCTGAATCATCCAGAAACAAGGTGGGGCTTTCATCGTTTGGGAAAAAAAATGTTCTAAACCAATGAAAAGTGTTATTTTTAGGTCCTAGGACCAAGCCTTCCATCTTTAGGAAACCAAAAGTAAAATGAACCAATGAAAAGTTTTATTAACAAGTCACATGACCTGTTATGCTTACGTTACGCGCTGCGCGCCGCGCCCCGGATCACTTCCGGGTGCGCTAACGCGGCGTGTCATATAACGCATTACGCGACAACGTAGGTCAAGAATATAGTCAAAATGTCTCCACCAACCAGCGTTCGGAACACAACCCCTTTCAGCAGTCCAAAAAGTTCTGTAAAATGACAACAGAGGGGACAGGCAACAAGAACCATCAGTGAAAGAGGGGAGGGCAAGTTCTTCTCTACCGGGTCATGTTGGGGCTATACCGGAACTGATCGAATTGGTAGTCTACAGTGTTTCTGGATGTTTCAGACTAAAGCTGGCGTCCGCATGAGAGCACTACCATCTCGTAGGTCCGTCGTGGCCATTCCACGAGCAAACATGGCAGCCGCTCCCCACCAGAAGCCTGCGGGAGTCGGGGGGGCCCCCAAGACTTTTGTAGAATCTTCACGGCTGAGGGGACGCTTTCGAGAATGGGACCCAAGCCCTATCAGGGAAGCGTCCGAGTTCCAAGGTGTCCCAGGGCCATTTTAGTGGACCACGCCCAAATCTGAAGAGCCGGCCGCCATTTTGAGAGTCCTGTGGCAGTCGCTTATCGTTGCATCGCAAGAGCGGGAGCAACTCAACTACATGGTGACCGAGACGCTGTAGTCGCAAGAGCGGGCGGTAAACAGCTGAATGGCGGAAGAGGCACAGTGTAGCAAAAGCGGGCGGAATGGCAACTAAAACGGTAAAGGGGCGCCCCACTACAGTGTGTCTTCAGGTCAAACGGATTGTGGGACAAGGTCCAGAATAGAAGAGTCATCAAAAGGCAAAAAGTTCCGCCGGACCCCGGGAGCCGGCCGCCTATGTCGGGGCGATCTCAGGCTAAACCGGTTCTATAAGACTTGGGGAGGGGGTCGGAGCCAAGCGTCTTCTCCGAGTCCGTGCCATCACACCGACCCTCGGGGGCCTCCGTCAAGCGGTTTAGGGAGGTACCATATCACATTGTTTTCAAATGCAGTCAGGTCCACAAACGACCCTCACTTACTTTGAGAATAGTGAAGCTGCAGTAGGTGGAAATAAGCTTCAGACAGTGTTACAAGCGCTGCTCAGAACTCTGAACTATGGCACCCAACATCCAGAACTTATGCCATTTGAGAATGGCAGTGACATCGAAGCAACTCAGGGACCAAAACCATTAACGTACTTTCACGTATGAAAATCTTACTTGGGGAGGGGGCAGGAGCGAACCGCCCCCTCCCAGTCCGCGCCACCACACCGTATGTTGAAAATCTGAAGCCATCGTTCTACAAACTCAACCAACCTTGGATGGAAAAATCTAGAAAAATGTACAAACTGAAAACCAGTTTTGGTCTGCATAGCATCAGTAGCAACGCTTGCTATCAGAGTGCATGAGTTTCATGCTCGATCGATTGAGCTAGCCGGATCGGGCAATAAAAAGTATAAAATAGTTATGTAAATAGTTATTTAATAAAATGTTTTACCCTGTTTCTTTGCTGGTGTGCTGTATATATTTTTAATATTTGCATAGGGTTTGTCGTTATTTTGGGCAGGGTGGGTGACGGAGCCGAGCTGTCTTGCAGCCCTCATGGTGTGGAGCTCAGTTCATCTCACTATTTTCGTATTTCTCATGAAGGGTTGTTCCTAATATTTCTATTTTAGCGAGGTCAAAAAGAGATCCAATTAGTGGCCTACTGATTTTGCTCGATTACTTTTATTTTTTTACACGATTTTTCACTATCTGCAAAGACTAAACAGAGTATTGCGTCTTTGTGCTTGTTTGTAAATAGAGAATGAACCAAAGAGAATCAATTGTAAAACAGTAAATGCTTGGATAACAATCAATCAAATGGAGAGACAAGCAGGCACGACGGATTACAACGGGGGTAAAGGCCTGCGTTAACTACTCTTCACTATCTGCAAAGAGAGAGTTACTACTAAGAGAAAAGAGGGGGGGGCAGCGTTCAAAGCACATCAGCGTGCATAAACACGAAAAAGTTTTTACCTATTACGTACTTGACATTTGACAGCTTTTGATATTTGCTATTAAAAAACCATTGAAATTCACAGAAAAAAACATAGGTTTTAGGCCATATATAGTTAGGAATTTGCATTTACAAAACCTTGAAAATTCACTGAAAAAACCATTGGTTATAGACCATATATAGTTAGGGATTAGCCTTTTCAAAACCTTATTTTACTCACACAAAACCATTGAAATTTCATATATAGTTAGTTGCACTAACTATATATCGCGCACCCGCAATCCACTGCTGATGATGTCACATATTACATCATTCATGACATGGTTAGTGACATCACTGATGACATCACTGATGACATCACTGATGACATCTCAAATGACATCACTGATAAAATCACTGATAACATCTCATTTGACATGACTGATCACATCACTGATGATATCATTCATGTGATAATACCATGAACCTCTTCAGACTCTAATATAACCTTAGATACAATCAGTGTAAACAGACAGTCACAGACTGTCACTCATCCATGGAGTTACTCACACACCTAGTCAGTTATGCAAAAAATCAATCACACCTCCATTTTCTCAATTATACAGTTATACACACCTTACTTATTCAAACATATACTAACACATATTTACTCTTATACAATCCCTGATACATGTTCACAATGATCCATACAGCCACTCACACATTCACTGGCTCTTATGCACAGTTATTTATATATGTCAACTCTCACATGTACTGTGTTTTACATATGTACTTACTTTGACATGTAGCACTGAGATATCCATTCACTCACCAATACACTCATGCACAGTCAACCGCACATACAGCTGTTTCCACAAGCACTTTTGAACCCATACATATAGTGAATCAACTACTCACACATCTATGTACAGAGTCACACACCTCCCAGCCACCCATACACACACACTCAGTTTCCCATACAAATACTTGGACAACCAATAAATAACCCATACAGTTACTCATATAGCTACTGATCAACATATGCAGCAGTTTGTAGAACAACAGATATAATGATGCACAAATTAAGACAGTTTAGTCACTAACCCATGCACTCAGTGAGACACATTTAATCACTCACTCATACAGTCAGTCATGCACCTACTAAATCCTTCATCCAGACACTTATACATCCACTCATTCTTCAATATGTAAGACATATTTTAACTTTACAGAAACATACAGTCACTGGATGTTGTCATCAGTGATGTCATCAGTGATGTCATTTGAGATGTCATCAGTGATGTCATCAGTGATGTCACTAACCATGTCATGAATGATGTAATATGTGACATCATCCGCAGTGGATTGCGGGTGCGCGATATATAGTTAGTGCAACTAACTATATATGAAATTTCAATGGTTTTGTGTGAGTAAAGTAAGGTTTTGAAAAGGCTAATCCCTAACTATATATGGTCTATAACCAATGGTTTTTTCAGTGAATTTTCAAGGTTTTGTAAATGCAAATTCCTAACTATATATAGCCTAAAACCTATGGTTTTTTCTGTGAATATATATATATATATATATATATTTATTTCCGGGGTCCCGCACATAGGCGGGAATATTTATGTGCTTATGACTTTGATGAAGATACCCCTGGAAGAGAACTAGGATTACAGGTAAGTAACTTATCCTTTTAGGATTCACGCATTAGTGGAGTTTAGGTGTGGTTAGTGGTTTTTAGGGTTCAGGGATGGGTGGAGTTTAGGGCTGAGGGGTTTCAAGGTTCTGTGATTGGTAGAGTAGTGGGGTATTGAAGGTTCTTTAGGGTTCAGGAATGAGTTGAGTGTAGGGGTGAGTGATTTAGAGGACGGGGATGGGTGGAATTTATGAGCAGTAAGGGTTGTAGGATTCAGGATTGGGTGGAGTTTTGAGGTGCTGATCGGTCGGTGCAGATTCTGGCGTTGATGATACTGGTCGCCTCTTCTTTGTCTTTTCTCCCTGACGCCAAGGTGTCTTCTTCCCAACGTCTGTGATGGTGCCCATGGATCAGTCCCCTTCGGGCTACCTTCCTCCGCTTTTTGTGCTGCTTTTTCTCCATAGCACAAGTGTATTTTTGGTGATGTGCATGCTCACACAGATAAGTCACCTGCAAACTTTCATTGGGTTTCTGACCTTGGTGACGCAATTGCCTTGATTCTTCTCCATCCTCTGGCCTGTTTTCCCCCTCCTCACCTCGCTTCGTAGGCTAGCTCAGCTTTTGCTAAGAGTTGATTTAGTTCTGGGGCTGCAGCTTTCTTCTATGTAAATGACCATTGATCCCCTACTTGGGGTGCTTCAGTAGAGCCAGCTGAGAACTGAGCCTGCGCTTCCCTACAGTGAAATCCTCTATGATGTTTTGTTGGGCACGGGGCGAAGCCTGTTTCAGGGCCACTGTGGACTGGTCTATTGGTCATAGGCGCCAATCTGTCCCTGGAGACCTGTGCTGCCTTTTCAGTCAGCCTTCTCTGCAACGCTTTGTGGTTCAGGCTGCTACAGCCTCTGCTGACATCGGCACCGTGCCAGACGTCCCTCAGTACAAGGAGCATAAAGGCTGGACGCTTTGCGGTCCCTTAATTCAACTTGTGTTTTAGGCTGTTTTTCTCGTGTCTTGTGTAATATGGTCTCGCGCCTTCTCCCCTCGGCACACTCTTGTTTAGTTGATCAAAGATAGCCGTCAGGCAGACACTTTGCATTTGTGGTGGCATGAATACCACAGATTCTGTCGGCAGGTCATGGCCCTTTTGGTAGCTTTACAACGGCATACCTGGCTACGTACCTCCGGCTTCTCTGATGGACAATATTTGTTTGGCTCTCAAGCTAATCCAGCAATGGCCATCGTCGGACCTATGTCGCTTAGTGAAATAGCTAAGGCACAGCTGATGATTGTGCAGCCAGACCTTTTGCTTCAGCTTATCTTTGACACCAGTACTATCTGAGGAAAGAGGCCCCCTCTGCTTTTGGTTCCAGTGCACTCCAGGACATACCTAATCTCTCTCATCACATTGATGATTAAGTGGAGGTGGACGATCTCCTCCTCCTTCATTACTCTGATGAAGGGATGTGCATAGACTTGCAAAATTCCAGTGGGCTATGTGCCTCATCAGAGGAAGAGCTGGACTTTGCCCCTGGTCCATCAACAGATAAAAGTGCGTCCTCTGCAGTAATGCGTATCGTGGCAAAGGCAGTAGGTTTAAAATTGGCTACTGTTGAAATACATTTTAGAAAGAGGGGGGAGAGGAAGCAACTGCGTTCTCCCTCCTCAATAGTATATCCTCAACAAAAAATAACCCAGCAGAAGGAAGGGCTAGAGATTGACCATCACTCCACAGCAATAGAAATAAAAGTAAAGCATTTTTTCTTAAAAAACCCTCACCCACCACAGTTTCCCCTTGGTGGCATTCCACCAATGGGCTACCCTGTTGGGTGTGGGTTTTTTACAAGCGTGTCACAGCGAATAGTGCCACAGCGCAACAGAGTGGGGTGTATACTTATCGATCTTTGGAAAAAGGAAATTAAGGCGAAGGTGAAAGTGTGCAGGATTACTTCAGGATCGCCGTTTGTCTTTTTGCGCTGATAGGCTCAGCATTGTAGCGGATAAGAGCCTGCACGCAAGGGAATATAGAATCCATCAAGCTGACAGGCACAGCCTTGTGAGGAAATTGACAGCTGCAAGGGACTTGGACTGGTGGTGCTTACACGGTGATAAACACAGTAGGGTCCTTAAATTAACTGCAGGGGTAAACTGTCCCTGAAGTTTTGTATGGTGTCTCAGGGTGTTGAGGTGTTTTATTCTGCATACCAGGGAAAAGCATGCCTAGGTGTAATCACCTGTTAGTTTCATTACTTCCTCAGCCACTTTTTTGTTATGATCTTGGTGCCTGCAATTATTCAATCTGTACAAGCTCATCCCACTATCTCCTTTCATTTCTATCTGTCTCCTCCTAATATACATCTTTAGCTTCTGTCTGAAATTCAACCCTATCTGCTTACCTATGGCATCTTCAATGACAATGTCGCAGCCACCTCCATTCCTGAGTGAGGACGGAGAACCCCTCACTCCATGGAAGAATTGGGTGAATATATTTGAGTCCTATTTAATCGCCATAGGAGGCAAGATTTTCATCGGTGCGCAAATCACACATATTGTTACATAATTTAGGAAGACATGCAAGGGAAATTTATGACAACTTACCTGATACTATAATTGAAATGGGAGGGGAGGAGCCGAGCCTGCGACCGAGATGGCCGCCTGATCCCTCGGCTCCGCCGACCTTCTCGCTTCCCTACCGACCCGAGGCTTATCCTGGCACCAATCCTGCTCCCAAGTTGTGTTTTTGGGTCTGGGAGGCGAACCCGATTCCAGCGGTGTGGCTCCCTCTTCGCTCCCTGCGGTGGACACGGTGGGACGTCCCTGCCTTCTCCCGGACGCTACCCTTCGCTGGTGGTTCTTTGTTCTTTGAGATCGGCTGATCTCGCACACGACAACGGCGGCTGCAGTGGACGGGGCTGAACCGGCCGACGGAGCGCAGGGACTGAAATGTGTCTTCCCGCTGCTGTGCTACATCTACATCGCTCATCTCTACGTGAGGGGCAAGATTTTTGAACTCGCAACATTGTATCGCCGCCCAGGCTTGACACTGCTTTGTTTGCTTTGTCTCGCTTTGTGAAGCGGCGGGCGCCATTTTAGACGCCGATCATCTGCAGCTCGATCCTGCTATCTCGGGCTGTAATTGTTGCCACAGCAGCTGCTCACGTTGCGTCTATGCCTGCTTATGCATAATGGTCTGTTGCTCTGTGCCCCCGGCCCGGCGATGCTATGCAAGACGCCGTCGATGTGCTCCGCTCTGCGATGGTGATGTGGAGGACCAGTTTAGTGGGCTCCAGCGAGTCTCGGCGCCCAATGGACAGGGGTCTGCAGTATCTTTCCCTCCTGAGGCACCAGTGGGGATTGTGGACATTTTGAACGCTCTGGATGACTTTCGTGATGCTCTACGCAACAATGCCTGCGACCTAGGTCACCGTCTGGATGTTACTCCTCTTGTGGTGCCCTTGCCCGACCGACCAAACTTGCACTTGCGGGACACTGCGCCACATCCCGTGTCCGATTCCTGTGGACTACTAACCCCGGGACGTTCGGATGTGTTGGAGGTATACGATTCGGATATCCCCGACATGCTGTCCATGATGGAGATGCAAAGGTCAGATGTCTGTGTGCTCGTTCAGGGGCTGCCTCCTATGTTCCTCTGCAGCTGATGCTAATGCCCATGCCTGGTGACCTGCTACAGCGTGCTATCCCCCTCTACATCACTCTCGCACGCATGGCATTGGACTGGACAGTCTTTGTTGAGCGGCGGCATGCTCTGCTGGGGTCGCTTCGATTGTTTGACCCGCTCAAGATGCCTACGGTACAGCTGGACTGCGTCGATACTCCTTATCGCAGGGGCCAGGGTTGAGCTCCCCCTGTCAAAGACTGCGGTAGCGTGAGATGTTGGGACTGCGGGGGGTGGACGGCGGAGCCGCCTATTGTCTTTTTTTGGTTCGGGGGGTGGGCGGCAGAGGTCTTACATGCTGATTGTTTGAATTTTTGTATATGGCCCTCCTCCGGTCTTATGTGATAACTTTCCTTTCTTTCTTTCTTCTCGTTCCTTTATCTATATTTCGGGTACTCTTTTTGGGGCGACAGACACACTGCTAGGGGGGGGTAGGCCGTAGCCTCTGCATGCGTGTAGGGTGGGGGTAGGGGGGTGGGGTCTTTCTTTTGTCCGCTTCAGTTTCTATGGGCCTCTTTTCTTTTTGGTTCTCCTTTCCTCCTCCTCCTTTCTTCCTTGGGGTGGCTCGGTGCGTGGGGGGTGGCGACTGGCATGTAGCATATCCTGATTTTACTATCCTGTCGTATTGTTCTCATGCCGCTAGCTGATTGCATATTTTGGTCTTTAAATTTCCTTTGTTTGACCTGCCCTCTCATGATATTGGTGGACTGTTGGAACACTGATCCTTCTTATTGTCTATATTTTGGAATATATAAAAACTTTAAAATTTAACCTTCACTCATCCTGTTGCTCGGTAATGCGCAGATGTCCAGTGTAACCCGGATTGATTGCTATTTCATGCTCAGATATTACCGAGTTCTCAATTTGCTTGCTACTTTGCATCAAATATGTGTCGAGGCCGGCCAGGTGGTTGTAGGCCCGTATTTGTTTTACGGAATACTGTGCACTAAAGGTTTCAAAAATTTTTAAAAAATAATTGAAATGGGAACTGAAGGGGGTGATAGTGAGGGTCCCCCTGATGTTTTTCAAATAGCTTTGAAAAAATTAGATGCCCAATTTGGTAAGAAAATCAATGTGGTGCTTGAACGCCACAAATTTTTCTCAAGGTCACAGGAAAAAAACTAAAGAGTAGCAAATTATATTGCAGTGTAAAGAGGGTTGTCGTCCACGTGCGATTTTGGTACACTAACCGATTCTCTTATTAGAGATCAGTTAGTGAGATGCACATCTGACAAGAAAATACAGGAGAAGTTGCTAGCGGATGCACCTGATTTAAAGCAGGCGGTAGACGTAGCGAAAAGCATTGAGCACACAGCGTTCTGTATGAACTAAATGAAGGAATCTGTTGAGGTAAAACAAGTTTGCGAGGGGGATGTGTTAAAGGTAAATATGAAGGGAGATAAAAGCAGGAGTGTATTTGTGGGAAGTTCTAACCAGACATCTGAGACCCAAAAGTTTAAGTGTTACCGCTGTGGTAACCCTAACCACTTAGCTAACAGTGTAAAGTGCCCAGCAAGAAGTGCTTTGTGCAGAACGTGCAATAAACGTGGTCATTTTACAAAGGTGTGCCATGATGTGAAAAAGGACATAACCCATGTTATTCATGAGGAAGATGTACACAGAGGTGTTATTGTGTTCCAAGTTAATGAACTTATTGAGAGCTCTAATAGCAATTTCCCTGAATGTAAAATTTTGCTTGACAATGTATCTTATGATGTTTTTGCTGACTCATGCTCTCCGTACACACTCATAAGTGAAGAGACTTTCAAAACTAATTCTGGGGAAAGGGAGTATGTGTTATTACCTCCAGACATCAAACCGGGGGGATACAACAGGGACTCAATACCCTTGGTTGGCATGCTGATTATGCAGATTAACTTCAAGGACAGGTTTACGGTTGGGAAGATATACATAACTAAGCGGGGTTCAAACTTATTGGGGTGGAAACACCAGAAAGACCTTGGTATTAAATTGGATCCCAATGCTTCAGAGCTTGTGTACTTGGTGGAACGAACTAGCATAGGAGCGGATGTGTGTGAGGAGTTTCCTGAGGTATTTTCAAATGAACTAGGGTTGCTGAAGGGTTTCCTCCATAAAATAAAATTGAAAAAAACATTACAAACTATCAGTACATAAAGCCAGATCGGTACCCTTGGTAGTGAGAGATTCCCTCAAGGAAGAATTGGAGAAGTTAGAATCAATGGGGGTAATTGCGAAGATTGAGAGTTCAGAGTGGCTCGCCCCCATAGTGGTCGCTGCTAAGGGGGGAGGAAAAGGAATTCGTTTGTGTGGATCTCAGGGACCTCAATGCTAACATCTGGGTGGAGAGACAATCCTCTCCCCAAGATAAATGAGATGCTCAGTGTCATACAGGGAGCCAAGTACTTTAGCGTCCTAGACCTCTCAGCTGCATATCATCAGGTTTCCCTTCATCCTGAGTCCAAACACCTGACTTCCTTTATAACACCTTTTGGGGCATACCAATACAACAGGATGCCATTTGGTTTGGCATCCGCAGCTGCCGGGTTTCAACGGATTATGCAGCATATTCTTGAGGGTTTAGGAAAAGTCTTGTGTTTCCAAGACGATATTTAGATTTACGGTGATTCAGAACTTGAGCATAACAAGAACCTCAGATGTTCTGGGTAAACTGAGCAAAGCAGGTTTTACGACCCCATAAAGACAAGTGTAGAATTGGTGTCCAGTCCATAACTTAGGACACACCATATCGGGAGAAGGAATCAAACCCAAGTCTAGCCTGGTGGATTCTGTTTTAGCTCCCGCTCCATCGAATAAAGACTAGCTTAGATCTTTTTTTAGGCTTAGTGGAGTACATGACCAAATTTATTAAGAATTTTGCCGATCACACATGTGCTATGAGAGAGCTTTTAAAGAAGGGTTCACCTTTTGAGTGGAGTTCGGAGTGTCAACAGGATTTCCAGTATATCAAGTCAGCTATTGCCAAAGCACCCACACTAGGTATGTTTGACCCAAATGCAAAAACTACTCTTACCACGAATGCTAGCATGAAGGGCTTGGGTGCATCCCTTACTCAAATGGTGGATGGAAGTGAAAGAATAATTGCATTTGCATCGAGCTCTGAAGGAAGCAGAATCTAATTATTCTACAATCGAAAGGGAGGCCCTAGCTTGCTATTGGGCGATAAATCACTTCAAATTTTAAGAAAAATTGCATTTGCATCGAGCTCTGAAGGAAGCAGAATCTAATTATTCTACAATCGAAAGGGAGGCCCTAGCTTGCTATTGGGCGATAAATCACTTCAAATTTTTCCTGTGGGGAATCCCTTTTACATTACGCACCGACCACAAACCCCTTATTCCATTGTTTACTACAAAAAACATTGAAAAAGCCACTCCACGTATCTCAAAGTGGATTTTGGCATTGCAAGGTTACAATTTCACGATGTGTTATGTGGCAGGTGTAAAAAACACTATTGCTGATTGCATGTCGAGGCTACCTATACCTGCTGATGATTCCCTGTGCAGTCCACCTGATGAGGTCGTTTTGTCTATTGAATACCCTGCCATCAACAGGAAGGAGTGGGAGAAAGAAGCACAGGAAGATCAGATGTTGAGGGAGTTGAGATTGTTGATTGAGAAGGGATGGCCTAGGACTAGCAACGAGCTGTCGGATGCTCTAGAACCCTTCTGGGTTGTGAGGGATGAATTATCCATCACGGGGCCAGGTGTGCAGGGGAACGAAAATCATTCCCCCTGGTAACATGAAAGAGCGCGTGATTGCAATCGCGCATGAAAGTCATCCTGGAAGAAGTATGACCAAGAGTAAAATCAGGCAACATTATTGGTTTCCCAAAATGGATTGGTTTGTGGAAAGTACTGTGAAAGATTGTGTTACCTGTGGGATGTGTGACAAGTCAAAAGTGGTACAGAAAGCACCCCTCATTCCTGTGGTAGTGCCGTCAAAACCTTGGGATAAACTTGGCCTTGATATTAGAGGTCCATTGAATCATCTTAGCATCTCCCAAAGGTTTGTTTGTACTCATTGATTATCATTCCCATTGGGTTACTACTAAACTGGTGCCCTCAATAACTACATCAGTCTTAATTGAGTTCCTGAAGGAGATATTTTCAAAAGGAGTACCTAGTACCCTTGTAACGACAACGGTGTCCAATTTACATCCGTGGTGATGAGGGAATTCTTAGCTGATTTAGCCATTTGGCATGTGAAAACACCTTTCTACTGTCCTAAGGCTAACGGAATGGTGGAAAGGGCAAATAGAATGTTGAAAAACACCATCCAGATGGCCGTCACTATGCACGAACCTGTAGAGAAAGCCATCAGGAAAACATTATGGTCGTATCACTCTTCCCCAAATACTGTGACTGAAGTTTCTCCTTTTGTGTCCCTTAAGGGGAGAAACCCAGGATCTAAACTCACTCCTAACTGGCTCAATGGGGGTAGTCCGGTATAGGTGGACAGAGATTCTGCTATGGGTAAGGTGGTTCAACACCAAGCAGAGTACAAAACTAGATATGACCAGAAATGGGGAACCTCCAGCAGGAAATTTTATGTGGGGCAATGGGTGGTGATCAAAAAGCCTGGTATTGGTCGTGCGAAGGTCTCCTCTTTCTCCAAACCATCGAGAATCCAGAGGGTAGGCAAGAACTGTCGTATTGGATGACGGCAGCACTTGGAGCATGGACAATGTGAGTTGTTGCCCTAATGTGTGCGTACCTGTACCCAGTTGTGATGAGAACCTAGAGGATATGCTATCTAATGACAGTTTGCCCAGAGTACGCCGCCCGCAACGTTGGCAGGAGGACTACGTAAAATAAGCAGTATTGTAAATAGTTGCCTCCTCCGGAGGAAATGTATGCTGTGACTTTCTTTGTTTCCTTACATAGGGAGATGTGTTGTAACCTGATGTTAGGAATGTAATATTGTTGTTGCATAATGGTATGAACCTACCTCCCCTCCCCTTCCCGCAGAGTGGTACTTTCCTAGGTGGAATGCTCGATAGGAGCTCAACTTAGAACGTTTTCCGCGTTTCCTTAGGAGATGTGGTTTTATCGGACATACACTCTGATGACTGGGATGTTCATGTTCATGCCGTTCATTCATTGAGCTCTGATTTGAAATATTATGCTGCTTTCGAGACTGAAGACCTGTATTTGAATTCTGGAAATAATGCTGGTTTATTCTGTTATCAACATTATGGCCATCATTTTTTACATAAGACCAACACTCTGAGACTGTTTTTTAATTATACACAGTGGAAACATTGCCCAACAACTGTACAGGGGAGTTCAAAGACTCAACAGAGTACATTAATATATTTTTCCGGTTACAATATTTCAGACCTACAGTCCTGTTTTTATAAACTAAAGATGCCGTCCCAAACTAGGCTTATGATGACACATAATAAATTAGTTTACTCCATGTCCTTCAGGGATGGTTTGTCCGTAAAGGTTTATGAGCTTTGGAGGGATACAATTGATTTAAAATCCATTTGGGGTTCTGGAGCATTGCATCATGCATGTCTGATACTGTCTCAAATTTTATTTTTATATTACACAGTACAACAGACTACTTGTTTTGGTTTAGCCACAGCCAGAAATTTAAATATTCCCTCCATTCCGTTATTGGCTTCTTATGATACATGGCAAACGCGTACCAGTTACATAATTGAAGATTTGGCTGTCATGTTTCAAAAGGCACACTTAACTCTTCTAATATTGAACCCTTGGAATTGGTAATGTGGCCAGCGAGCTCCAATGCATGCCAATTGTGTTTCCTGAATACCATAAGAGGGTTTAAATAAAGTAGACCTGATCAGTGTTTCCCACATTCCCATACAGTTACCACTTTTTCAGTGGGTAAGTCTGGCTGATTTTCAGTTAGCTCCGAAATCCCCTTGAGCAAAACGTTTTTTTTTTATTTAGCTTATAATGAATTTTGGAAATTGTCGCAGATGGAAGCTGCGGCGTATCTCCGCCAGATTGACAACGCTAATTTAGAAAAAGTCATTGCAGTGGTAGATAGCACTGTCTTCCCATTTAAATACTTTAGATAATATTGTATCATCTGTCATTAGTTAACATGAGGTGTCCGTTTTGTATCATAGTCAAAATCAATTAAGCTCTGTAATACAGTTTACGTGGACCTTGCAAACATTGAAAAATTGAAAAGGGCCTTGGGATTATTTAAATGCTTCTGCACTGTTTTTGCCATTTAATTTGACTGATAAGCAGAAATTAATGTCCATGAAAGACGCAACATGCACATTGTTACATATTGAACAATTGGAACAGTTACCCTTTTCTGTAGCAAAGACTGATGCAGCTGTGTGGTTAACTCATGGAGTTATTTCACTGCCCATCTCACTTTTTCAGTTCATGGCCTGCATGAAACAATATCCAGTTGGTAGGTGTGAACCTCCCGGAAGTACTTATATTCATGAATTATGGTCGTTACCTTTCACCTACAGATGTCAGCATGCGGATAAGGAAGTTTTCCTTACAGGGGAGGACTGCGATTCCACAGTAGGACATTCTCTAGTCTATAAACAAGTTAAACTGCATGGAGCCTGTAACGTTTTGGCACCTAATCAGACTTGTTTTTTAAAAGGTAGCCCTGTCCCAGATATTATTCTCGCACTATCTTTGCTTTCTAATGGCAGTTATCTGATTTTAAATAACCACAACTGCTGCAGCTTATGGGCAGGGGGTCGCGTATATAGTAATAGTTTCTCAACACGTTACATGTTGCATCAATGTCCTGTTTCCAACCCCGCATGGGATTGTAGATTGTTTGCTTTTGCCTTCCATTCCAACTTTGAAAACTGATTTCAAGAAGCTAAGCAGACTCAAAGCGCTACTTTCAACAAGAATTCACTCTCACATTAGCTCAAGAGACCTTAGAATTGCAGGTGGCGAGAACTGCAAATGAGATACTCACTGCTAAATACGAATCTCCCACTTCATTTTGGTGAATTAATAAGTCAAATATTTATCGCTTCTGATACAGAGGGCCTTGCCCACTTTTTTAAACTTGTGGGATCCGGCATTGTTTCTTCCTTTCAGACTATTTTTGGAGTAATACCAGCCTTATCCATTCTACTTTTTCCAGAGCCTTCTGAGGGTTTCCGCAGGTGCTCCTGTTGATTTGTGGCATGCTGGTTCTCCGATTATTGCTTTGCAATGGATACTCTATCTGTGGAGCTGCTGAACACGGTCCAGTTGCAACTGTACCGTGATTGAATGTAGCAGCTTTTTGGTTCTATGCTAGTGACGTCCTTTGCTATCGACTATTGGCTGTCCTTCCGTTATGCCTACTTCACCTGCGTGCAACCTGTGTTCCACTGCCTGCGGTGCCCCTTTCAATGGGCCATGCATATCTGCCTCTCCAATACCACACATGCTGCCCTGGATTATGATCTATTATTGGGCCTGTTGAAGGTCCATGACCAGGAAAGTGCCATGGGTAGGAGTCTGTTGTGCGATCATCTGCTTCGACCAACGGTAGACTTGAGTACCTGTGCCCGTGCGCAGCGCCTCATAAATCAGTTTCATCGTAGTTGACGCAGGTTGCCCTGAGATGCTCTTAATAGCCTCTGGATATGAGGGGCATGTATGCTCGTTCGATCTACTCAACTAGCTGGCGTACCCTTTTACTGTGGAAGGAACAGACCACATTCATGTCATTCCGCTTTTCCCTCCACATTTTTGTATCCGAAGGCTAACCATGCATGGATTAGATTTTTAGTGCCCCATTGGCAATTTAAAAAAAAAACAAAAAAACAATTATGTGGCAATAGTTTTTTTTTCTCTTTCTTTTTTTTGACTTTGACTATCCAAAATTGGAATTCCACTTAAACGCTTTGCCTCTGCTTATCTTTCAAGTTTTGTTATAGCATAGAGCTAACGACCTGGCCAAGGGGAGGGTGTCACGGGGACCATAGGGACATTATCATCTTCACTAAGTTGGCATGAGCACGTTGAAACCTGCCTGCTGCTTTGCGCACATTACTAAGTGTCTATATTTGCAATATTTGCTATGGCTGCTTTCACATGAGAACTGTGTTCGTTCTCTGCATGTTCCTGGGATTTTCACTGAATATTATGTGCAAGGTCGAACAGCAATGCCCCTTGTTATTTTGTTCTAGCCAGACCTTAGCCCATAGAAAACATACCGATATAGCTGTTGTTTGGACAAAAGTACTTGGGTTTTATTAGAATACACGAATAGGAAGCAAGCACTTGAGGGACCTTTACTTGGGAGAAGAGCAAGACAGCACCTATTATGTAGATCTGCCATCTATAGGTTAAGGTATGGGGTCTTCTGACAAAGCCCAGATAAAGGGTGTGTCTTATTACCGCTATTCCTGAGATATCGGGGAGTGTTGTGTTCTGGGGTGTCTAATCATTTTTCTTTGGGAGTGAGTAGGAGATCAAGTGAGACGCTACAGCTAGTCGGTCCTCGGCTTGTGGGTACTAAGGTGGTAAGAAGACCCAGTCCTTATACACCAAGGTCCCATAATCATGGGCATAGTTCTGTGTGGGTGCAGAATCCCTACAACACCCAGAGCACAAGAGTGACCTGGTGTCAAAGTTGCACTGAGGTGGGCAAGAGCTATTGCCCCAGTATTGGAACGTTCATAGATTCCCATGCTTTGTATCATTCCCGTCGTCAGCCTGGGAGCCTCGGTAAATAGAAAATACCATAGCAGTATGTACAAAAGAGAAAGAAAGGCCTAGGCCTCATCTCATTTTGTAGCATATCTACCTCTTTTTGTGAAAGAGACCAACATTTTTCAACAACCAATCAGATTAGCCTCACCCCATAGAACCCACATGAGAGAGCCTCAGAGCCTCAGATTTTCTACCACACGTTGTGCTAAGGGAGTCTCCACTGAGCTCTGCTCAGATTTCTCTTCAACTTTTGAATTTCAACTGTATTCTCTTAAGGATGCTGTTTTCCCCAGTTTTCATCATCAGACATTAGAGCTTGTGCTACCTGTTAGGAGGTGTTAGGTGAATGACCCTCATTAGATGGTATTAATTGCCTGTATCCCGACACAAGTTCTAGGTAAGATAAACATAAGGGTCCATGAGGGCTGTCTTTTTCCTCGTTCCAGAAGCTAAAATCTAGAACAGATCCAGTTTCTAGTATGGCAGTGATGAGGCCTCATCGGATATATGATGTTACAACGCGTACTTTTAGCACGCATACCATTACCACAGATTTTTTACAACGCAGGTCATGTTACAACGGATACCCTCACAACGCAATACACTACAACGCAGATACTATTACAACGCATACCATTACAACGTAAGTATAGGTAAGTATATAATATTAATATATATTGTAAATAATTATTTTTGTAATATTTAATTTAATTATTAATTATTAAATTATTAAATAATTATATTAATTAAATTAATTTTAATTTTATTTGTAAATATATATTAAAAATACCCCTCTAACCCAAACCCAGCCCTAAAGCCTAAAAATACCCCTGTACCCCAAAACCCAAACCCAACCCTAAAACCTAAAAATACCCCTGTACCCCAAAACCCAAACCCAGCCCTAAAACCTAAAAATACCCCTGTACCCCATAACCCAAACCCAGCCCTAAAACCTAAAAATACCCCTGTACCCCAAAACCCAAACCCAGCCCTAAAACCTAAAAATACCCCTGTACCCCAAAACACAAACCCAGCCCTAAAACCTAAAAATACCCCTGTACCCCAAAACACAAACCCAGCCCTAAAACCTAAGAATACCCCTGTACCCCATAACAAAATACCACTAAAAAATGTTAAACTTACCTATAATAATACTTACGATGTAATGGTATGCGTTGTAATAGTATGTGCGTTGTAGTGTATTGCGATGTAAAGGTATGCGTTGTAAAATGACCAGCGTTGTAAATGTATGCGTGGTAATGGTATGCGTTGTAAAAAATCTGTGGTAACAGTTACATACCGGCCTCATCGGCTGCGTCTTTGTGGAGATCTGAGAAGGAATATGATCTCACCTGGTTTCTTGTGAGCAGCGCACTCAAAACGCCTTCAAAAGACCTCCCATGGGTCTGACAGGCGCAGTCCAACTAAATCTCCTAACTGAGGTGTAAAGGAGAGGATGGGATTTGCAAAGGAAATTCCTCAAAAAGCCTCTAAAAAGACCTCCCGGGGGTCTGACCGGCGCAGTCCTCCTGAATCTCCTCACCGAGGTGTAAAGGAGAGGAAGGGACTTATAACAGGAGAAACTGGTGAAGTCTAGCTAGTCGACTACGATGGCAGTGTCGACGATGGCAGTGTCGACGACGACAACGTAGACGACGACGACGATGGCAGTGTAGACGACACCGTCGACGATAGCAGTGTAGACGACGATGTCTACATAGTCTACGACCACTGTCGACGACAGTGTTGACTGATATATATATATATCTCATAAAACAGGTTAGCCCCACACAAAGGAAGCCGCAGGCAGGAGAGTATTTTCAAATTTAATAGGGAGTCAACTTGCCAGCAGATTGAAGCGTGGACACAGGCAACATTGTTCACAAGCCACCAGACTCGTTTCGGGGACGCCAGTTCCCTTCTTCAATGGCTATGTCACTGCACAACTTCGGACGATATTTCCCGCACTTTGTACCTTCCAGGGACCCGCCGCAGTGGGTGTGGCCAGAGGCCTTGTGGGTCCTGTAGTGCCGGGTTAATGTCAATGTCTCAAGTGAGCCCGTCTTCAGTGGCAAAGTTAAAAGTTTGTATATATATATTCTTTCAGGGAGAACAGCATGTGACAGAAGGGCATGATGTAGTTACAGTACTAGGTGATGATTATGATTCATCTGATGAGGACCAGAATGTGGAACATATCCAAAATCCTGACGCAGAATAGGACGATTGTTACCCCAGATCCGGCTTCACCGTCCCTGGACCTTGTGCATTCGCCTCCAGCTGACATAGGGGGTTTCCATAATCTTATGGAAAGAGCATCTAAAGGATTTGGCCTTTCTGTTCCTGTAGTACAATCTGACTGTTTCCTCTATGATTTTAAAGAACTTTTCAAGAATCTATATAGTAGAGCATGTTTGGAATCTAGGCAAGAAGGTGATGCAGTCTCCAGCTACTGTAGCTCGGGTTCTGCCGTGTCTGGAGAAAAAAGTTAAGGCACCGGAGGACAGTCCAGCCTGTCTTATTGGTCAACCTAGACCGGACTCTGTTATTTCTCAGGCGACCCAAAGAAAATCAAGAAACCAGACGGCACCCCTGAGTGCACCGCCAGACAGAAAGGGCAGGCGCAGAGACAATGTAGACAAGAGATTTTCCTCTGTCTAGCCTCCTTGTTAGGGCCTCGAACGCACTAGCAATTTTGAGACGATATGTCCGCCAAATATAGTGTGATCTCTCTCCTTTCATTGATCAGCTTCCAGTGAGTGCCAAAGCGGAAGCAAGAAAGATCCTGGAAGAAGGTGAATGATCTTCATCTGAGATTATAGATTGTGCAATGAACATTGCTACTACAGCTTTTCGTGCCTTGGCAGATTCAGCCATCCTGAGGCGTCCAGGTTGGCTGAGATGTACCTGGTTTTGCCCGAAGGTGCAGAATAAAATTCTGGATCGTCCCTTCGATGGAGATATGCTGTTTGGCAAGCATATAGATGATGCTTTACAAGACATTAAAAAAAAGATAGAGACGGCAAGATCTTTGGGCACACTTCAATATCGAAAAGTACCTTTCTGGGGTGCAAGAGGAAAAGGTTTCTCTAAATATGGGGAGGTTATCAACATCGCTACTCCTCCTATTCACAATCCTCTCAATCATTCAAGCCTCAGTACTCTCAAAGGCAAAATCAATTGACGTCTTTCGTAGACAAGGACGTCAAGGGAGAGATACTTCTAAACGCCAATAGCGGCTTCCTGGCTCTGCCTACTGGTCCTTCACCCCTTGTAACACCGATGGGGGGCAGGTTTACACATTTTCACGATTGCTGGAAGATCATAACAGATCGGTGGGTTCTGAATATCGTTCAATTTGGCCATACACTAGAACTCCAAAACCTTCCACCTCCCAGAGCTCCTCGCGCCCCAGAATCAAAACACCTGCATCTTCTCAGTCTCGAAGTTTGTCAACTGCTCACCAAGGGAGCGATAGAACTAGTGCCACTTTCTCAAAGAGGAAGAGGGTTCTATTCCAGGTTTTTTCCTCATCCACAAGACGGAGAAAAAGTGGCGCCCAATCTTTGATCTGAGAAAGCTCAACACCTATCTCATAAAACTCTTTTTTGAATGGTCTCGCTTCAAGACGTCTTCCGTCTTCTTCTAAATCCAGGGGATTATATGGCGACTGTGGATCTCCAGGGCGCATGTTTCCACGTTCCAAGCTACCCAGCTCACATAAAAAATATTTACGCCTCACAGTAGCCAAGAGCCACTTTCAGTTCAAAGTACTGCCGTTCGGGCTCCAATCCGCTCCGCGGATATTCACAAGGATGTTGGCCCCGGTAGCACCATTCCTAAGGAAACAATCACTGGAAGTTTTCCCTTACCTAGACTATTGGTTGATAAAAGCTCCGTCTTCTCAAGCATCGACAAGGGCAGTCGAAAGTTACAATCAACTTTTCAATCACCTGGGTCTGCATCTCAACAAGGAGAAATCAGTCTTTATTCCATCCAAGAGGGTCAAGTTCCTGGGCTCCATTCGGGATACAAGAAGCTGCAAGGTTTATCCTTCGGAAGGACAGAAAAAGCTAATCTTCTATGCCAACCATTTACAAAAGGGACGATCCCTGTCAGTTTGTCTATACAAGTCTTTCCTAGGAATGATCTCATCTGGCATACAATTAGTTCAGCATTGCAGACTGCGAATACGACCCTTGCAAGAACAACTGAACATGCGAGGGCGCCAAGTGGAAGGTTCTTTCGGGGACAAGATAAAGGTCACTCCTCTCATGAGAAAACCAACAGGCTGGTGGGCTATCAAGGAGAACATCTCGAGTGGTCTCTTTCAGAATAGCTCCATCCCCTCTGATTTTAACCACAGACGCCTCTATGGAAGGGAGGGGCGCTGTCTTACAGGACCTCCAAGTGAGCAGTAACTGGTACGCAGAATAGTGTTTTTTTCATATCAATCTCTTAGATTTCATAGCGATTCGCCTAGCCTTGCAGGCTTTCAGGCCGAAAGTTAAAGCTGCAACTGTGCTGGTCAGGACGGACAACACAACAGCCATGCATTACATAACCAAGCAGGGAGGTACGAGGTCTCATCTGCTCTCAAAAGAAGCCCAGGGAATATGGGAATGAGCAATTCTCCACAATGTCTTCTTTCAGCAGAATATCTACCAGGCACTCAACACAACAGCAGACACCTTGAGTCGTCTGAAATCGGCCTGTCACGAGTGGGAATTGGATCAAGACACTCGGGAGGAAGTATTAGGCGCACTTGTTTACGCCTTTCCTCCAAATCACCTAATCCCACGGCTTCTCATGAAAATAAAGATGGAACCTTGCAGGATGATCTTAATAGCACCAGAGTGGCCACGCCAATTCTGGTTCACACAACTTCTCCTGCTTTATCAGGTCCAACCATTTCACCTATGTCCCATTCCATCTCTTTTAACAATGTCCCAGGGACAGGTGATGCATCCAGATCAGAGATCTCTCTATTTGAAGGCCTGGCTCCTGAGCACAGAGAGTTCCATAGCTTAGATATCCCTGAGGAACGTAGGCAGATATTAACTCAAGCCTGTGGTGTCATCGTGAACACACCCATCCATTCTCTTCAGCTCCTCATCAAATACTGCCTTACATTCTATCGCTGGCTAAATCACGCCTTTTTCTCATTCTTCCATCAAAGTACATCTGGCAGCTATTTCAAGATTCAGAAGAACAGCTTCTGGTTCTTCTCTCTGGTCTGCTAGAATTATCAAACAGTTCCTGAAAGGTCTTTTCAGGGTTTGTCCTCCAATGCGGCCACCACCTCTGGTTTGTAATCTCAATCTGGTTCTGGGTCATCTTATGAAATCTTCCTTCGAGCCTATCTACAGGGTGGATTTAAAAATATTGTCTTAGAAATTAGCTCTCCTTTTAGCCCTCACTTCATCTAGGAGAGTTGCAAACTCTATCCATTTTAGAGCTTCGCTGTTTTGCCCGTTTTGTTACTCCCACTCCCCCTGTGCTGCGCTGAACACTTCAAGTCTCCTACCTGGCTGTCGAGACCCTGCTATTCCCGCCTGCCTCCCGCCGCCCTGCTGCTCTCTTACAACCAAGAGCGGGGCCGCCGAGTGGAGTGTGGCGATGGGCTGCCTACAACTCCCGGCAGCCCTCGAGGTCTCCAGCGTCACAACCCAGCGCCAGGCGGCCCATAAAGGTCTCTCCAGTTTCAGCGAGCGGGGCTTCGCTGTTTTGCCCATTTTGTTACTCCCACTCCCCCTGTGCTGCGCTGAACACTTCAAGTCTCCTACCTGGCTGTCGAGACCCTGCTATTCCCGCCTGCCTCCCGCCGCCCTGCTGCTCTCTTACAACCAAGAGCGGGGCCGCCGAGTGTAGTGTGGCGAAGGGCTGCCTACAACTCCCGGCAGCCCTCGAGGTCTCCAGCGTCACAACCCAGCGCCAGGAGGCGCATAAAGGTCTCTCCAGCTCCGTCTCGCGGGACGCCGGGCGAAGCCCGGGCCAAGGGTGGGCCCGTTTTAGCCCGTTCTAGACTGTTCCGGGCTGGGCTGGGCCATTCCCCGTGGTTCTTGTATCAGGCGTTATACTTCTCGACCACCAGGTACATTTATTTGTCATCTGTTGTCTCAGCTAGTAGATTCAACATAACCTACTAAGAAGAGTCCTAGGGCTATACGCCATGACCCGGGGGAGTAGAAGCAAGATGGCCATGACCAATGCTCTGGCCACCGGCCCTATCAACCGTTTTATTTCAGGAACTAATGTAAATGTAAATGTAAATGTAAGGTGTTTTGTAGCGCGCTCAATTACTACCGGAGTATCCTGGCGCGAATGACCGCTGGGGAACCCGTCCTGGCTTTCCCTGTGAGATGGTCCCATGCTGGGTATCTCCAAGGTGAAGCCAGGCATCCCCGGCGTCTGTGGGGGGCCGTTGTAGCGATGAGGCAAGCTTAATGCCCAGAGTTACCGAGTGTGATCACTGCCCAAAGTGGGCACCGAGGCGAGAATTATCAGTCCGCTGACCCTGGTCCTCGACCCTGCCGCGTCGGGAATCGAACCCTGGTCCCGGGCCGTTCTCAGCCTCCGGGTCTGCCGCCTCTAACCAGTGAGCCACACCTCGCCAATGAAGTCCTCAATCAGAGCATTTCCCTTGCTTTCTGTTCTTCTTTGATTACATTTTTCAGATGTCTACACCTGATCTAGACTTGTTTAACAATTTAATGAGTTCTTGGGTAAAGCATATATCGCAGAGATATGAAGCCCCTTGCTATTAGATTAAGTCTGTACTCTAACTAGTTGTAGTCTCATGAAATGAGAGGTAGTAAGAAGAATATCAAGGTGGTAATGCCCAACGTTTTGCAGCTAACATTCATTGCACCAAGTGCTGACTTTTCTCCCACTCACGTGCTTGGAGGGGGATTGCCTGCATCCTGGACACAAGCTAACCTTAAGACAGTAGGACCTAGGATTTTAGGAGTTCTCATTTGTGTCATTACATTATCTGACTTACCAATGCCTTTTCATTTTTCTCTCCTCACTTACAAAACTACTCCCTGTTAATCAGACTTGCATTACTCAGTATTAGCGACCTTTGTGGAATATGCTGGGATTTACAGCTAGATTCATCAAGGTAAATTGCACTCGCAAAGGGCCAGATTCTGAAAATCTGGCCCTTTGCGAGTGCAATTTTTGCATTTGGGATTCTTCATCCCAAATGCAAAAATCGCTATTTGCAAGGAATTGGATTTAAGGAATCTCTATTAGAGATTCCTTAAATGCAATTCATTAACCAATTTGAAATTGCGATTTCGCAATATTTGGTTGCTATTTACCACGAAGTCTGACTTCGTGGTAAATAGCGAGAAAATAGTAAAAAGCACTTAAGTGCATTTTTCTCTGTTGCATGTTACACACACGTGGGTGCGCAACCCCTGTGTAAATTTGCATTTCAGGGGTGCTACAGGGTGTCCTTTGGACACCCCTGGCACCCTTGAAATCGCTATCTTATTTGCGATTAGCTAATTGCTAATCGCAAATAAGGAATACTCCCCATTCATTCCCATAGGAATGAATGGGGAGTTATTCCTTATTTGCGATTAGCAATTTGCTAATCGCAAATAAGGAATGTGTAGGAATCGCAATTTATTTTGCGATTCTTACATGAATCCCGTTTTGCGAGTCTGTAATAGCGATTCCTTATGAATCGCTATTAAAGACTCGCAAAACGGGTCTTTGATGAATCTAGCAGTATATTGCCAAACAGAACTATGCATATGTCTAGGACACTGTATCTTGCTTACATTCGAAAGCTGTACAGTGTTTTGGTGCCTCCCTTTACTCAAACATTTTTACCACTTAACATGAATGTGCCTTACTACAATAAGTAACATGACTGCCTTGTTTGCTTTCCACCTTGTTTTCTCTCCTCTTTCACCTTTCTAATGCCAACCTGAGTAGCTTGTGTAACTCTGTACTTGACTGTTATGTAGCCTGTGTAATTTGGTAGTTGTGTGTAAACTCCCATTCCACATGTATTGCTTGTGCAAAGTTTTACACTTCTATAATGTAATTCTTTTAATTGTGAAACACCCTGATGTCGTTTGGGTAATGTACACGCTATAGACAATTGCATATATAAATATGCTTGTGCATTAAAGATTACTTATTTTATGACACAGTAGTGTATTCTAGATGTGAGACTGTAACATGTACTGTTCGAATACTTGCAATAAAATTACCAATTCAGCCGGAGTACTTTCTGTCCTAATTCTGGATGTTTGTTTGATTAGGTACAGATTGAAGATGATCAGGGTGTGAATTTAGGAATGGAGAGTAGTTTAACACTTCGTCGCCTTCTAGTATGGACATACGATCCTAAAGTAAGACTGAAGACACTTGCAGCCCTTGTAGACTATTGCCAAGGTGCGTATTATACATATTTTGTACAGCTACTAATGGCATCCGTAATTAAATCTTGACTGTTAATGTGGCAGCAGGTCTGTGATTGTCAATGCTCATGCAGCAGACCGTAAATGATCAATTAATAGCACAACCTAATTAACCCTCTTCTTAATACAGGGGAGGGTTATTCCTATAACCCCGAGCCCATTTCCCAAATAAAATGTGGGGCAGAAGTACAGGATTCTGTTGGGGGGCGGGTGGGTTGGGGGGGGAATGAATGAGACAAAATATCAAACCAAAACAAGACCGAAATGCAACCTTGTCATAGGCAAGCCACATGGCATCCTAAAAGGAAAACCTACCAACAATTAACTTCTTTTGAACAGCAGTACGCCCCACCTGGCCAGTTTGTAATCAACTGAGTAAAGACTCCTCTCTATGGCTTAAGTTCCTGCCAGGGTTGATACTTTTTAATAAATTAGTCACTGCTAATCTTACTTCCCAAAAAGGCTTTAATGGTCTTTTTTTATGCCAGTTTACCAAGTCTTCGTTCAAATGTTTGTGAACGAAGGCAGTCGACAACAGCCAAAAGGACATTACTTCGAGGCGTGGGCTAAAATGTAAAATCCCTTGTGGGGCTGCAAGCTAGGGACTAGGAGGTTCATTTGGGGTTAGAGGTCTTACTTGGCAGGTCCGCCTGCTCACCTCATTTTCTGTTCTGGATTAAGCCCCTTCAGGTACTCATCCTTTAGTAACTCGGTCATTGGTTGATCAGTTCTGTCAATAGGAGATGCAAGGTCTTCTTTGCACAGTGTGTAAAATGCAATTCATCAAGTTCAGGTATCACATCTTACATACGTGAAACCACTGTCAACTGTGGGTCAGACTAAATTCACAGTAACTAAACAGTAAATAATGTTCAAAATGGTCACCTGAATCAGAAGCTGCGTCATGAGAGAAGAAATAAAACTATGCATTTGCACTAAGAGCACGGGGACAGCTATAAAATCGTATTACAAGACCTCTGATTGCACACTCTCTAATACAATTGATCTGCTGATGTGAAAAGAGCACTAGATACTACCAACACCCTCTGGCACCAAAGTACCTCAATGCAACACAAGGTGGTGGCTCAGATCAAAGGGTAATTTAGCTCAAGATTGATGCCGGCAAAAGAGTCTCGACTCTACAACTCCGATCAACAAAATCCTCCATACATACCCCACTAAATCTCTTCTGGAAAGGAAACGAGCCTTCCCGCTAGAATCAGTGAGCAAGATATTACATAATTTCTACTTCCCAAGCTTTTGTGTGATAGAGATAAGGCTGAACAAGTGGTGCCTCAGAACCACTTAGTAAAGTGCAAAGCTGTGGACACAGAAGATGAATCATAAGTGGAAAACCAGCATAATGTGCTTGAAACTCGTAATGTTAATATTATGTGCACAGAGAGATTGCCTTATTCCTCAGATGTTTTTTTAGAGGATGATATAGTCAATTGAATAGCTTCAAATCATGCACACCTTAGAAGTTTTTTTTTAACGGCAGAAACGTTTTTTTGACACACACTTAAAATGAACAAGCACTGGCAAAGCTGGTCGGTCTTAACTTTGGGAGAAAACATTGGCTTTGCCAATGTTTTCGAGCCATGCTGTAAAGCATTCCAGATTCTGTGCCGTACAGTTAAAGGAAACAAATAAACAAAAAATTGCTGCATAAGCAATTGTCATTTTGTAGGGGTGAGTGCCACTCCTGCACGCTTACAAAGTAATGCAAGCTTTTTTGTGTTTTTTTTTGTAAATCCAAGCGCTTTTGGGGGATGAGCAAACACGGATGACCGGGGTGGGGGGGGGGGAAGAAACACAGTAGGGGGTGGGAGAAGTAATTCTGGGTTGGGACGAAAAAAACAGACAGCGGGGGTGAAGATGAAAAGCAGTAGGGAAAAGAGTAACATGGATCGGGTGGTGAAGTACATGGGTAAGGGAACAACAAGGAGTGTGGATGGGGCAAGAGAAGCACACTAGAGAGACAGCTTGAAAACACATAGAGCCATATGCATCAACACATTTTCCCATAGACACAACATGGGCAAAACCCTTTGCATCTGGCCCATACACTTTTGAGTGCTTAAGACGTCAGAAAAAACTAGATCCCATAAAGTGAGCAGTGAAAGTAAAATGACAATGCTCAACTTTTAACCAAGGATAAAAGTGAAAATACTACCAATTTAGCTACTAAATGGTCTCGCCGGTTAAATAGGGATATTAGTTCAGAACAGATCAGTAAAGCATTAACTCATATAAATGATGTTGTACACTCCTCCAATTTAAGACTGCAATCATACAGGACTATTACAGAATTATATTATACCCCAAAGAGGATCTCCGCTTGGACTCAAGGGAACCAAATATCAGAAAAAACTAAATGTATGAAGTGTAACACCTATGCTGCTGATATAGAACATATGCTTTACTCCTGTCCGGCGTACTCTAGCTATTGGATGGGAATTATAAAACACCTTCAAGACAGTCAGATTAAATTACCGGACTTATCACCCCAATTGGTATTACTTGATATTTATGAGACTCACTGTCTAAATCAAGATCTCATAACAATCTTATTAGCCTGTGCAAGACTAATTATAGCAAGAGCTTGGATATCTAAGAACACCCCAACGGTAGCCGAGTGGCTAACACTGGTTATAGAAATCAGAACTATGGAACTTACACTCGCAAAACATAGAGGACCCAAAACTTTAGTTAGAAAAGAAAAAATTTGGAAGCAATTTTCTGAGATATAAAAACTGTGGATTAGTGCGGATATAGGAAGATATTTGGGAGAATTAATTGAATTACCATTATTTGTTTTAGGGAAATAGCTCTTTTATTAAATAGGGACGCCCAGAAGCGGTCAAATCTAACTCTTGCTCTATCTTAGTTTTTATCCTTCTCCCTTATTATTTGTGTTATTTGTGTTTTTGTATCCCAATACCCTAACCCTTTAATATGACCAATGTAAATCTATGTTTTCTAACAATATTATGAGAATGTAACAGTACTTATGTATGATGTTTGTTTCTTAACGATTCCTGCGACAATAAAAATAATAAAAAAAAAAAAAAAAAAAAAGACAATGCTCCAGGGAGGGATAGACAGAAGATGGAAAAGACACTCCATTGAATAAGAAACAAGCAATGAGTGAGAGCCAACCAACTGAGTATTTTCAGCGATATTTATGGTTTGTAGCCCTGCCTTATATAGTTGATATTTAAGGTACAAAGGATCAGTTAACAATGTAATCTGTTCTTGGAAGCAGACTGTGATATTTAAGCGAAATGTACATTTAAAAGAGAACAATTTGGGACAGTCTTTCAAATAAAGTGTTGTAAGCTTTTCTGTTTGAAAACCTGTCTTCAACATTTCTCAGATCTGTGCATTTGATAGATTTCTGAAATGTGCTGTTGCCACATGTCTGTTAAAACCTATAATCCGCATTTGTGTTTTACCTATGGTCTCTTATCCCTGCTATAGGAAGGAAAGGTGGGGAGCTGGCATCTGCTGTCCATGCTTACACTAAAACTGGGGATCCGTATATGAGATCATTAGTACAGCACATTCTGGGCTTGGTGTCTCATCCTATTCTAAATTTCCTTAACGGCTGGATCTATGATGGAGAGATGGAAGATACATATCATGAGGTAATAAACTCTAAAACGTTTGATCTGTTACTTCATTTGACATCAAATTGTTAATATAGAAGTTTTAAACAACTGTTGTCACCACTGAACTTGATGCACTCTTTTACTGTTCATTTATTTTATACTAGTCATATGACACGGCCATGTAACATAAAAACAAATAGCCCTGGGGCATTTTTGTTACCATTTTATAGAACTTAATTCCAGCCTTTGTTGTTAATTTTTTCAAATTGTTAAGTGAGTAATCTTCCCAACCATAAAACATGACCAAAAATGTGAGCTTTAACCAACCTATAGGGACTGGAATGACCTCTACATGCTAATAGGGACACCCGCCTCTACTTGGAGTAACCCAAGCTGTAGGTCTAGGGCTTGTAGTTGATTGAGACCAAGGGCCTGGGACTGAGGTCAGTATGGTGCACAAAGTCCATGCTCTAGTTGTCATGGGTCTACTGTCCATGTCCAGTGATGTCCTGGGCACCATATGCATAAAGATCTACTTAAATTTAATGCCCAATCCCTGCACTGACATTCCACTGTGTAGCTCATGTGGTAATATATAATGTGACTGGAAGCAGTCGTCCATGTTTGTTGTGAATATGTGGTTTAAGTGCCCAGTAAAAATAATTTGGATGCCTCTGATGAAGGTTCTCTTCTCTTTTTCTATAAAGAAAATCACTGCGCTGGTCAGCATTAATTGTCTGTGTTGCTTAACTGTTTGACTTCTGAGTCTCTGGCCCCTACATCATCTCCCTGAGCAGCCCAAGACCACTTGCCCTTGCTACCCTGAGAATTTGGTGTAGAAAAGGTGTACATGACTCCCAGGTTGCAATGCCCTATTATCTCAGGCCCTTGGAAATCAGTGGTAAAAAAGCCCCAAGCACCAGGGCTCAGCCCCATTACATCTGGCTTGCCCTGTAGGCCCCATACTTGTTTTGATACTCCTATAGTGAAAAGCCCAACCACAATGGTTGACCTGCAGTTGTGTCTCCTGTGACAAAGACCGCATCCTCATCACTTGCCACCACCCTTCATATGGTTCCTTTAACCTTTAGCCATCCTCTGTACTCAGATGTTTGTAGTCACCAGACTCTCCATCTAGACTCTAACATCATTCAAAAATCGGCACCGAATCCTTCTACCTTGTTTGCACATTCACTCTCACCACTCTTCCATATGCTGCCCTGGATCAAGTCTCTTCCAACCCTCAATCTGCACTCTAAAGACAATAGTTTTCAATCGCATCTTTTTTTTCTTTTTGTTACATTTTTTTTTGTTTGCAGTTATCCAGTGGATACAGTTTTCAGCATGTATTAGGTTGTTTACTATTGTGTTATATACCATTGTGGAAGACAAGAGTGTCAAACGTTCTATTGTTTTCTCATTACCTAAATACCTCCCCCCGTATTGTCACAACTTGAGTCATCCCTCCCACCCGCCCCAACTTGTGACATCCCCCCCACCCGCCCCAACTTGTGACATCCCCCCCCCCAAAATTTTCAATTGCATCTAATGATAGCAGAAGAATCGGACCTCCTATCAACCTGCAAAAATCATTGTGGGCCCTCAGAGTAGCCAGAACATGGTTGTTTCTTGTACCACCTAAGTCTCATCACATTTAACTCTGCTTTTTTCAGAAGACTGTTCTGGGCTCTGATCTCTTCTCTTCTCTCCCAACCCAGCACATCACTCTCACAATCTTCCCACCCATCCAGCAACTTTGCCTTCAAAGTTTTTTTTTTTTTAAACAAACTTTATTGGGTTTTGCATCTATAATCGACTACATTCACATTCAGTTATTCTGTTAAATTCCCCATATTCCCCATTGTGCAATACCCCAATGGGACCCAATCTTTGGTATCAAAGTCCACAGTTGCACTCTCTCATTAATTCTCTTGGCCTGCCTTCCATTGGCCTCCTGCTCACATCCATTATACCCTTCTTAACTTAATCCACATCTTTGCAGCTCTCTTATTCAGTCAGCTATCCTCGTAGACCTCTCCATCACTTGTACTTCAACAAACACACTCATCATTCTTCCTCAACAAGTCCCCTTTGTCCAGAGTACACACACCTCCACCTGCTGCAAAACATCTGTGGTAATCATCAAGTTAAAAAAACCTATGTTTGTTTATTCACCACTGTTTCCCTCTGGTACATCTTTAAATCTCTGGATGACTAAAGTTGAACTTGCTTATGCTATTCCTGTCCACACACAGTTTACTTGACCACTCCCATCAAGAATATCACTTAAACCCAGCAGTTCTCACCAATATTCTCCTTGATCAGTCACTGCCTTCTTTTGCTTGGTATGGTTTTCTGATTTCTCGAATTGCTTTCTCTATTTCTTGGGGTTTTGCAAACTCTTTATCTCCCCTGTATTGAGCATGTGCCCTTCAAGTGTGCTTCCCCAGATCTCAATGCTTTTAGAGAAAACATGTGATGGCTTCTTGTCAGTCTACCACACTATTACCCTCCACTCCCTCATGGTGACTTCTGCAAACTCTGAGACATACTTCTTGCCCACCAGAACAAATTATTATCCGAATCTCACTTTCCTGATACCCCTAACCTTCAACTAGAATCTGAGCCCACTGCAATATTTGAATGGAACTGATTCCTTCATCTGTACACCAAGTCACCAGATGACACTTTTCAACATGCACAGTATGGGGTCCACCTTACCTGTGAGTCCGTATTGAGACTAACCTACTGCTCCAAATCATTCTTTCTTGCTTCAAGTGCCACATCATTGTACTACATCACTCCTTCATGGAGTTGTTCTCGGCCATCAAATCAGATTTGATGTATGCACCCTCTTCATTTTGCTCGATCAATGCTCAGTTCTTCTACAAGGCAGACTGGCTCTCAGCAGAAACCAGTTATCTGTTACCATAGTTGGCTATACCACATCGTATTAAGTGTGATATAGGTATGAGAGTTTTATTTTATGTGAGTACTACTGCTGGCTCCAACGACTAAGACTCAAGCTTTAACAATCCAATGGTTATCTTCTACGTTTTAAGATCTAGATAGAAGAAACCACATATCTCCCCTATAGTAAAATTCACAATGACCACAACGAAACAAATAATGAAAGTATAATAATGCTGTCCGATGCTGAGAACTTGTTTCCAAACCTGTCTTATGGTAAGCTGAAAGAAGGTGAGGTTTGGACAGTACTTCCACTCCCCCCAGCACATAAACCATTTCATCAGATTTTGGAAGTGCGGTCCATCAATCCAAAATGTTCTGTTTATACTCCTTAGAGCCATACACATTCTCGGCTCACTGTTCTTTTAGCATGTTACAACAATTGAGGACAACCACAATAGAGAACCAGTGGATTTAATGACCCCATATCACATAAGTTTGTCAACAATTTACTCAAATCTTCTCTTACGCTCAGTTGCACATGAGTATCACAGGTAAACTCCCTTTCGTCCCTTTAATACCATGTTCAAAACTAAACAATTTTCCCCCAAATCTTCTTGAATACTTCAGCATTCCTTTCTAAAAAATCTTCCAATCTTCTCAAATATCTTTGGTGCCATCCTAGAATACACAACCCATTCGCTGACATAGACCTTTCCCTGAACAGATCGCTTCCTGAACTCAGCAAAAGTCTCAAAATATCCTTGAAGATACATTTTAGATCTGTTGTCCCCCCCCCCCCCCAAACCTGCACCCCCCCCCCACCCCCCCACCCCCTGCCCAGATTGGTGCCAGGTTGCAGTAATTGATGGCATATCCCACTTTCATACTTTCATCAATAGTACGTTTTGGAATTATTGTAACTTTTGAATCCGAATTAGGCCTAGATTAGATCTTGGTCTCAGTCACAAACATGACGTCTATTCCGTCCGCCCTATTACAAGTTCCGTAGGATATAATGGAATTGTAATTTGGCGAACTGGATATGCAATCCATTTGTGATGGAGTAACCCTGTCCGCCAAGATCGTAATCAGGCCTTTTAGCCAAAAGTCACTTTTAAATCACCAACAACATATTCTTCAGTGGGGTTCTTTGCCACAGACACATCCCACTCATGGATTGTCTCACGAAGAACCATATTGTTAATGTTATAACTGTTTACTTTGATTCTCCATCACAGGCTCTTTTTAGATCTTGCAAAAGTATTCCAAAACTCTGGCAAAATATCCCTAACCACCTCTCTCCAAATATTCTTCCCCTTCTACTGGATAATGTTTAAATGAGGCTACTTGAAATTTTGGATCCACATCTAACACAATTGGAGACATTGAAATCGGCCCTCTTTCTTTGATGCCGTTTACCACATTTGCTACTTTTGACAACACACTCCCTCCTCTAAGACTTTATTAGGTTATCATAATTTGTAGTGAGCACAGCTACTCGAGTGTCCCGGCGCGAGCCCAAGAGTAACAAAGAAACAGATGGCAGAAGAAAGGCCAGGACAAACTAGTTAAACAGGAAAGTTTTTTGTTTTTTACTAAACTGAGTATGATTCTCAAGACTACGCAGATCCAAGGGAAGAGAATTCCAATATGTTGCAGCCAGATAGACCAATGAGTTGCCCACCTAACGTTTCAGGCGAAACCTGGGGACAGTGGCCAGGAGCATGTTCGAGGAACGAAGAAGCCTGCTCGAAGTGTAAAACTGAAAGCGTTTCCTGAGATAGGCAGGGTCATACCCATAAAGCGCAGCATGAGCAATAACCAAAGCCTTGAACTTAATCCTAGCTTTCACTGGCAACCAGTGTAAGTCACACAGGTGCTGCCTAACACTGCAGCGCTTAGGTAGGTCCAACAACAGCTGAGCAGCAGCATTCTGGACAACCTGCAATTTGTCCAAAAGGTGCAAGGGAGACCGACATACAGCGCATTTGTATAATCAATGCGCGAGGTGACCAAACCACGAATGACAGTTTCTTTAGCAGGAAGAGGCAGCAGTGGCAAAAATCTACAGAGGAGTTTTAAAATGCCAGAGCAAGTACCAGTTAGTCTGCTGAACTGGTTATCAAAGCGAAGCTTTTCATCAAACCAGATACCAATACTTTTTACAGGGTGGCCAGATGGAGGGGCTAGGGGAATCCTTGGGACAAAAGTTATGCCAAAACAATGGGATAACTCCCCAAAGAAAAGGGTCTCAGTTTTCTCTGCATTACATTTTAACTGAGCCAACGAAAGCCAGTTAAATACAGCAGACAGGCAAACCTTGACATGAGTGGTGGCAGCCTCGTGCTTCTTCCAGGCAAACAAAAGTTGAGGGTCACATTCTTAGGCAACCACTTTAGCACCCAGGTCCTCGGCCAGCTGAATAAGAGGGGTCATATAAAGATTGAATAACAAGGGTCTCAATAGAGACCCCTGAGGAACCCCTGTCCGCAGAGTTTGAGATGTTGACACAAAAGGGGGGATCCAAACTTGTTGGGTTCTATCTTCCACGAAGGATTTAATTCATTTAAGGACTGTTTTCAGCCCCCTATGCTGTTCACAGTATCGGCAGCTTCATCTAGTGTGGGATTCTTGTGACTAGTCTTTCTTGTATTCTTTTAGCATCTTGTTACTTGCTGACAATATATACGTTGCTGTTATTTTTCAAAATTTACTTTTAGCTGCCAAATCCTCAATGGTGCAAGGTATATGTCCACAGTTTCTCAGGCTTCTTGTTCACTGGACGATAACTTGTCTCCTGACAATCAAATTGTGTGCTTTACAGAAAGGTTTTAAACTTTTTTATGGCCTCCTTATACTTATCTAATCGTTACCTTCATTCTCAGGTACATAACACTTTCTTTAACTTTGAGCCCCTATTTCATAGAAATTACAAAGAAAGACAATCTTCAGAAAACAACTGCAGCACAAAAGTAAATTATTCTAGTAAGATGCACTGAGAAAACACAGTTGGCACGATTGGCAGATTCTGTGATCACACAAAAGGGACGCAAAAAATTATACAAGTGAGCCCTGCTTCAAAAATGGTAGGAAGAAATTTCTGCTAAGTTCTTTTTCACTGTCCGCACCCTTCATTCCTCAAAGATGGCGCCACCGCTTCATGAAACAAACTCTCACACATGGAAAATCTAAATTGCTAAACTCAGCCAAATCCAAACCCAAATGTCAATTTTCACTCAAGACTGAATATTTCCAGAAGTCAATTCGACCTCAAGACCATGCTCCTTACAATACCCGCTGCATCCAGTGGGCACGACCCAATTGCGGTCAATCGGATACTTAGAGCTGCTTGTTAGCTGTTCGTCTCCAATCTTCAGTTGTGGTTAAATTGAATATTAGAAACACCAAGGATCAAACGGTCCCCTAAAATAAACCCTTATTGTGAAAGGGAGAAAATAAGCAAAGGGGTCCCTAGCAACCGAGAGGCGAAGCAACAGACACGTCCTGCCCCTAGACTAATGCAATGTGTGCCTGCCACAGGTTTAAGAACCACTGGCATGAGATGGACATAAGTTTCCTTTTAAAACCGATTTCTCTTTGCACTTTTGTAATATATTTGAGAATTCACCTTTTATTAACAACCTTGAAATACATCATATTGGTTTTCTTATATTTCACGGATTGACAATGACTCCTATTTGAGCTATGTCAAATTGTTTTTTATTTGGCTTGCAAGTTGTTACTTTGTCAGTAGAGGCATACTGTATCACCCCCAAATGTGGGTGGTTCTTATTATGCTTAGCTTCTATGTGAATGCTGCTTCTAGCGATTCAATGAGCACAAGCCCATTGTATCAGTCCTGTGGTTAGTGCACCTTTCTGGGAACAGAGAACAGAAGTAACTTGGCTGTTGGAACCCGGTGAGTCCCTGAGCCGAATTTATACAATTCACCCTTTCCAAAAAATGTCTATGCTGACCGCACGCACAACTGCAGAATCACCTTTGTGAAATCCTTTGTCTAGGTTCTTCAGGTTTGTTGCTAGTAGGCGGAACACCAGGTTGCATAAGTATAATGCTTTTTAATTGTAATTAATGTTTTCCTATACCATTGTGAATAGGGCCCTACCTGTCTAGCATGACTTGAAGGGATCTGTTAGTGATCAGACTATTATAAACTCAAAATGTATGAAATGCTACCGTGAACCAATCAGTCTTAAGCTTTTTATTTTTAAACCATGTTTTTTTCCTCCTATTCCTGTTTCCATTACTAGACCTCTTTGATATCTTGGCTGGCTTTTATCTCTACACGGAATGGGATATGTGCATGAACGTTAAGTAGGAGCAACATCTTTTGGTTACATATGCAGATGACACCCAAATTGTGGTGTTCCTGCTACCCAGAGGGGAGGCAGGGGTTAGATAACAGATTTCAAGAGTGTGTGTGGTATCAGGGGGGAATTGGATGGCAGACAACTGCCTAAAACTTAACTCTGGTATAACCGAAGTTATGGTGTTTGGTAACAACTCGTAACTTCTGGACTCCAAATTGGTGGCCACCTTCGATGGGGTCCCTCCTTTCACCCACCAATAAGGTGAAAAACCATGGGGTGATAATGACTGAGGACCTCACCTTTGGTCAACAGGTCACCTCTGTGACCTCTAAAACCTTTTTTTGTGATTAAAAAGAAATAGGAAAATACTGCAGTTCCTGCCCCGAAATAGCCAGCAAAACAGTTGTTGCGACTCTCGTACTGTCGAGGCTAGACTACTGTAACAGTGTGTACCTTAATGCTCAACAAGGGCTTTTGAATAAACTCCAGACACTGCAAAATGCAGCAACAGACTGATCTCTGGAGCACCTCAGTTTGCACCCATTACCAAGGAAATAAATAAATTGCAGTGGCGATAGGTGAGGAATAGAGTTCGCTTTAAGGCCCTTTTCCTAGTTTTTAAGGCGCTGCATGGTGCTGGACCGAACTATTTGAAACCGCGTTTCCAATGGTATATACTGAATAAACCTTTTCGTTCATCAGAGGCCAGATGGGTCGCAGTACCACGCATAAAGAGTTCGGTGGGGGGACCGGAGTTTCGCCCACAATGCGGCTAAAGCCTGGAACAACCTGCCATTTTATCTAAGGTGCATTACTATCCTATTGGCCTTCAGGAAGAGCCTTAAGACCTGGCTTTTTGCCCAATAAACTTCTTTCATTATCAGGCACAGGAGATGTAACTAGTGCCAGGACACCTCCGGGTAACTGTTGCGCTGTATAAATGTCATTAACATAACATAATGTTTTGGGCATGCCAGATGTCTTAAAACCCCAGTCCACCCATGGTATCTCAGATGCCACCTTAGGTAGTCTTTTACCGCCTGACTGATCTTGGTTAGCTGATAGCACCTGGCTAAAGTCCCCTTCAGTATTTATCTCTCCCTAGCACTAAGTGCTGACCCTCCTAAAGTTAAGATCCAGGTGCTTGCGTTCTCTGAACAGGTCATTATTTTGCACCAGACACGTGCTTTGAGCCGTCTGCCATGGCAATCCTCTTCAAAACCTGATCAGTTCAGTTCAAAGTACTTTATTCGGTTAAAAATTAATAACCATAAAAGCATACAAAGTACGAAATTCATCTACTCAAAGTCAAAAATGTAGATCAGTTTTCCTTGCGATCAAACAATAAACAGTCAACACCTCCAGGAATAGTTAAAAGTTAAATGAAAAAGCAATTAAAAACGAAAGTTGAGGTTTGTTACATTTTGGCAAAGCGATATTGTACATCATACAAAAAGAATAATAACTGCGCATTAAAGATTACTGATTGGGGCAATATCCTTGTCCTATCGGATCACCATATCTAAGCCAGGAAGTAGGTTTTGGTGATATGTGGGTATCTGCTGGTAGCTGATCGATACAGGGCCCCTCCTGTCCACTCAGTGGTTTTACTCTACACTCCATCTTGTGGTTGGAAAATACGCAGTTCTGGGGTAGAAATTGCACAATTCCTGAGTTGCTATTGGCCCATCTCCTCTTTGTGACTCCCAGCTACGCAGGTATGGGACGACCTGGTTATCCCTGAAGTTAACAATTACCAAGTTTCTGGCTATGGTCTTGGGTCGGGAACCTATCCATCCCACCCTTCTCACATTTAGAATTCTTCCGTCGATATTAAATGGAAGGGGTCTGTTCTTCGTCAGCAAAGACTGTACTTTGTTTTTAAGGTCCTGGTGACCTTCAATTTTTCCGACGGTGAGCTCAGGCACTCCCGAGAGGACACACACATAGGGTGCTGCCTCCGGTGGTAAGTTTATACATTTATTAATTGCAGCTAACCCCTCACAACTCATTCCTACTTTGTTCGACCCTGCTCTGGGAGCAGAGCTAGGGGCCATTGTCGTTTTTTTTTTTTTTTGGGTACCTCCTTGCTTTTAAAAACTAATGGTACGGGATCCAGTAGCTGGCTCTGGGCAATGTTGCTGTTTACAGTGGTGTCAAGCTTATTTGAGGGAACCATGCTCTGGGATTGGTTGTTTGGCTTGGTATTTTCATCTGTTTTTGAAAGCTTTTCCCCAATTCTCTCTATCCTCTCAATAAACGGGGATAGTAAGGTTTTGACCAGTTCTTCTAGATGGACCAGCAAAATAGAAGGTAACAGGGATACAGGGGTTTCCGGTGTTTTGACGTGCTTTGGTTGTCTCGAGGGTGGTAGTGTCAATGACCGGAGGGGGGCTTGAGTTTATTTTTTGGTATTTCGCTGGTTTCCCATTATGTTCCATACCTTTAAGTTTTCTGCTCTGGGAAGAGACCTGGGGATGTGCTGTCGCTTGAATGGTAGATTTATCTGTTAGTGCGATAGGAGTTTCCAGGGGACTTTTATTGGGTTGATACGATTTCCTAGGCTCTGGGCTTCCAATACCAGTAGGGCACGTTGGGGGACCGGTTTGTTCAATTCCCTGCTCTCTAGGAATGTACCTAGTATTGCAAATTGCATTAAGTTCCCTAAGTAGTAAAGAGTTTGGTGAATCGGTGGGAATCGAAGGGGATCGTACGCAGCATGTGGGATCATTAGGAAGGCTGTGTTCTATTGTCTCAATGGCCGATGTTACCCTTGTTATATACAGGTCCAGTGTCCCGTTAAGTGACCCTCCCTGAGAAGATTGTTTGGGAGGCCCTTTAGGGGTCATGGTGCAACTAGCTTATAACCCAAAAGCACACACCTATGTATGGGTACCAGTGGGTATCTTAATCATCAATGGGGCTACTTGGAGAGGACAAAGATGTTCGTTGTCAGCCTCTAGATGATTAGTCTCTAGACAAGCATACCTTAGTTCATTACGTTAGTCCCGGAAGACCAGGATGGGTGTTCCGACCTCTTCTGGCCACAGGGGGCCCGCCCTTAGCCCGGCGTCCCGCGAGGGTGGACTGTTGGTAATTTTATGCACCTCCTGGCGCTGTGCTGTGGTCACGTAGTTCCCGTGGGCTGCTGGGGATTGCAGTCCCCTGTCCTGCACTCCAAGCGAAGGCGGGCGCTTCCCCTGGTGGAAATGGCAGCGGGCAACGGGAGGCAGCAGCGACCCCAGCAATTGAAAGGGCGAAAAGGTCAGCAACTTTCCACCCGGGCTCCCCAGCGGCAGTGGCAACAGGCAAGTCCAAAAAACGATCCCCCCCGCTCAGCAGGACTGTCGGTGATTTTATCTGCCTCCTGGTGCTGTGCTGTGGTCACGTGGTTCCCGTGGGCTGTGGGGCGACTGTGGTGGGGGCTTGGTATCGGTTTGGTGGAGGCTCGCTTCTGACCCACTACTGCCTGAGGGGGGCAACGAGCGGAGCTCACAGGGGTAACCGCGGCAAGAAGACCTAGTCAGATTGCAGTCTTGGTCACTCCCTGGGCTCTTTAGCGGCAGCGCCCGTGCCCTTACCTCCCCCTCACCTCGCGGCAGGTGTCCGTCGTCGTTGCCGGGGGTCGGCCTGGAGTCCTGGAGGCACTGTCCCTCTCGGACCTTTCCTTGCCTCAGAAGCCTGGTTGCAGCGCTTCTCCCCTCTAAAAGGATGCCGAAGACGCGAGGGATCGCTGGACAACGCTGAAAAGGTGAAGATGAGGGAAGCACCGAGGCTCTGCTACCGGTTACCACACGCTGCTCGTTCCTCGTTGCCCCAGGACCGCGAAGTTCGAAATTGCCTGGGAGTCCGGTGGTCAAAGTGCGCTCCCTGCAGAATACAGATGAGGGACACAGAAGCGCTCCAACGCTCCTTGCCCCTTCCTTACCTTCTTTCAGCGGCCCCGCAATCCCCACTCAGCCCCCTCGGCTCAGCGAAGCCTCCGCTCCACTCCGCTCCTCAGCTGCTGCTCGCTCGCGTCTCACGTGACCTTCCCCAGATCAGGTTTTTGAGCAAGTTCTATAGCACAACATTTTCAATCGCCTATACTTGCAAGCTAGTCGGCTTATTTGCTCCAAGGGGCTTTTTAAGTTTCTCTTTGTAAAATAAGTGATTACACAATGTTAATTAGAGCATGGTATGCAACAGTGAAAACTATGACCAATCTAATAGCACAATGAATCATAGGAAAGATTTTGTTTAAATGCACAATTACTAGAAAGCATGATTTACGTGTGGGCATTTTTTTCTGGTTTAATGAGGAATTTACACTACAATTATGCATGGTGCCCAAAATAGATTTCACCGATCATCTCCACGAACACTGTTTGGATGGTATGCTGTTTAATATAATTCTGCGTACTGGCAGAAATGCTCTTTCTAGCAGAGAATGACATCCGACAGCAGCACATTTCACTTTTACGGTTCCACAAGACATTATGTTCTTGAACCAGTTTCCGGTGGATTAAAACTGCAAGAAAAAGCATAAACGTGATTTATAAAACCATACAAGCTCTCAGAAACCCTACAGTCGTGAATTATATAAGATTTTGCTTGTGTAGGGGAGAAAAATCATCCAGTCCTAGCAGAATCTTCGCAATAGATGGTATGCATCCCGTTTCTCTGCAAATGTTTTTTTCCTAAAATCAACCTCCTCCATTTTGTTAGTTGGACATTGTTAGAAATGGGATTTCTGGTAGGCTAGGGCAAGTGCTGAAGCCAGGCAAAAATCTCCACTCTAGATACCCCTGCTCACCCCCTTGGTAGCTTGGCACGAGCAGTCAGGCTTATCTTGGCATTATCTAAAGCATTTGCACATAACCCACAGTAATACAGTGTACGCACTACGAAAGGACACCACACCAGTTTAGGAAAATATCCAATATTTTTATAGAATTAAAACAAGACCAAAAGCGACAAAAATCCACAATACAATATGTAAATTGTCTGTAGTTATCAAAATAAGTTTCAAACAAAGTTCCTTAATGTCGATAGCTCCGTCCGGGGCTACCACGGTGTTGTGAACAACAAATTCAACAGTTCTTGCTCGTCGTGGGCCAGCTACGGTGTCGGGAAGACCTGCAAACAGTACCTATGAGAAATGCTGGGCGATGAGGCCCTTGAAGTCACTCGTGTTGCAGGTCGAGCTCCTCTCTGATGGAATCCGGAACGCTGGCGTCGGCTGCTGTGGTGCACGTGCAGGGCACCCAGGTCGCGGTGCGAGCAGCGGCTCGGTGGCGTCGTCTGTGAGACCAGGGTCGCGGTGCGAGATGAAGGCGGTGCTCGTCACGGTGCTTGCAGCGGCATCATCGTTGCTTAAGCCCTGTCGTCTGCTGATGAGCAGAAGTCGATGGCTTCGGTGGGCCAAGGCTGCGGTGTGGGATGAGGGCGGTGTTTCGTGTGACTTATGAGTGGTGCCCTCGAACCATGGTGCAAGCAGCGGCGTCTATTTCGGCGTGGAGCGACGGTGAGGCCAAGGTGTCCTTGTGTTGCAAGGCGGTGCGGAATGCAGTGCCCACAATGCACGGTGCGAGCAGCGGCTCGGTGGCAGCATCAACAGGTGTCTGTGAGACCAAGGTCGCATTGCTCTCTGTGGTGCCAAGGCTTCAGCGTGAAGCGAGGCGGTGCGGAGTGCGGTGCCCCCAGGCGTCGTCTGTGGGACCAAGGTTGTGTTGTGGCGGTGTCCTCTGCAGTGTCTTCAGGACATGGAGTCGGCAGCGGAGTCGTAGATGTGGTTGAGTTGCTTTTCCTCTGATACAGCACAAAACACACAGTCCCCAGTGCTGCGGGCAGAGGATCTTGAAGTCTTTGCTGTTCCTGAGACTTCATGAACAGGGGGCAAGCTCTACTTCAAGCCCCTGGAGAGAGACACAAAATAGGTTGCAGAAAGTCCAGTCCAGGCCTTTCACTGCCCAAGACAAAAGCAGCCACTGCAGGTCAGCCCAGCAAAGCACACAGCAAAGTGGTAGTTCCTCCTCACAGCTTCTCCAGCTCTTCTTCTTGATCAAGATGAGTTCTAAGGTTCAGAGGTCTGGGCCCCAGTATTTGTATCCAAAAATCATTTGATCCACTAGGCAGAGGGTGTCTGTACCAAGCCAGAATTATAAGTGTGCGTGAGGAGCACTCCAAATTTTATGAAACTTAAACTTCTAATCCATCGGTGCTATGACTGATAAGGGTTTTCACTCCTTGGTTAAACTTGGGTTAAGACTAACCTGTGGGTTAGTCCAGTCATGCACTGTTCACGTGGTGTTATCTCACACCTTCTGCTTTTTTCAAACTAAATCAATGAATATTATCAATCACTTTTCATTAATTTAATTTCTCTTAATTGCATCAAAGTTCATGTTTTCAATCACATGTTGTAAAACTATCACAAATCATTTTTTGAACAGTGTTTACATGAGGTCAATAATCATGATTCTTTTTCAAAAAATCCAATCCATGTTAGCACATAACACATCTTAATCGCGTGCCCGATGCATTTCGGTACCCAAACGGTACCTTCCTCAGGGGCCACTCTTAGTGTAGTTGAAGAATAGTAAATATTGTCGGTGCAAACTTGGAAGTGTCAGCGCTGCGTGCTGTTTCAAATGGAAGAAAACTTTCAACCTGTTGTATGCTGTGTCCGCGAGTCTGATTCTGCTTTCTACGCATCTTCCTCCGATCACCAAATGCTTCAAAAAACGAACGTTTACCCAGCCAGAACCAGTTCTGCCTTCTCTGGTGTGAGTTCCTGGCAGGAGGTGGAGACAGCATTGTCAGAGGCAGGCCAGGCCCTTTAAGGTCCAAGGAAATCTCCTCCCTCTTCCCCCATTGCTGCCCAGGTCTATTAAGCCCTTTCCTGACCCTACCTAGACTATCTGGAGCCCTCAGGATGACGAAGGAAGAAAATACTTACTTTCTAAAAGTGCTATATTCAAACACACACTGTAAAAATCACCTTCACTAAAAGATGTATTTTAACATTGAGTTCAGGCATACTAAACTGGAATTTCTACCTTGTTCCCTGGGTCAGTTTAGGATTATAAGTAGGGCTCCCGGTTTTATGGTATTTATTTTTTGGACATTTCCGTCTGTATTCATCCATATTTATTTTGGGTTTTGTGGAGAAATGAGGCTGAAATTAGTATATTTCCACATTTATTTAACCAATAAATATGCACTCATGCTTGAATGCTTGCCAGGTTTCAATGCTGCGAACCTCCGTAGAAGATAAATCAATGCGCTTATATGAAAATATGCAAATTTCAATATCAACCGTGTGCATATCTACGGCTTTTAAAACCTCTTTGCTTAAATTAATTTCTTTTTAACCTTCTTACTTATCAATCCACATAACTATTGGCCTGGCACTCATGGCAGACAATATTTAGAATTACTCAAAAAGCAACCCAATTTCCGTTCTTAAACACATAAAAAAAAAATACAAACAATAAAACAAATGTTTTCTGTCGTATCTGTAAAAATCAGTAAAAACGGAAAACAGGGAGCCTTAATTATAAGTTGTTATAATCAACCTGCCCCTCTGGCCTATGAGAACAGATAGCCTTGCAATAGTGAAAAACATAATTGGCTGTTATTCACGATCAGGACATTTCACACACATCCGGGCATGTCATACCTTTGACATACACTGCACCCTGCCCACAGGGGTACGTTAGGCCTACGTTAGGGGTGCCTGCCATGTAAGAAAAAGAAGGTTAGGGACTGGCAAGTGTGTACACTGGCCAAGTCGACATAGCAGTTACAAACTGCGCGCAGACTGCAGGTCGGAGGTACCTTTTCAGAGCTACTCACATGGGTGGCACAATGAGTGCTGCAGGCCTACGAGTAGCATTTGATTCACAGGCCCTGGCACACTCAGTGCACTTTACTAGGGACTAACTACTAAATCAAATATCCAATCATGGAAACACCAATCCATAACACAATTGACACATAGAGCGCCTGCACTTTACCACTGATCAGCAGTGCGAAAAGTGTGCAGAAACTCATTCCAGTTTCCCCATACTCTTCCCCATTTCTTTGGACATCCTCTGTAAATGTATGTAACTTTCTCGGCCACCATGACCATATCCATATCCCTACACCACTCGATCATGTGCCGCCCCCCTTTCTGCGCTAGATTTCGCTTTGCAATCATCATTCCCGTCATTACCCACTGACGTTCAGCATGGGTAAGGTCTGTCGGCTCCCTTACATTCAGAAGACCGCATTTAGGATCCAGCGGGACTTGTTTCTCACTGACCTCTGTAATAGTATTGATCACTGCCGTCCAGTAAGGTGTAAGCAGTTGGCGTTACCACAGTGTGATAAAATGTACCTATTTCGCCACATTGGCGCACCCCGTGCGGGTAAGGGATTCTTCCTATCTTATGAAGTGTCACCCGTGTGTAATAGGTCCAGTGTAGTATTTTCAGCTTTACCAATCGCAGTCTGGAGGAGACTGCCACCTCTCTAGGCAACGTAGTTGCATCCTGCCAGTCAGTATTGGCGTCCATATCTCCAATCTCTGCCTGCCATACTGTCTTGAGTCGGATGAGGGGGTCTGTTTGATTATTAATAGTTTTTCTGTAGGTAAGCAAAATTGCTTTTTTGTCTAAAAAAAAAAGTTACGTCGGTCCTCTAAGGGGGATGATTCAGGAAGTCTTTCCGCTGCCGGAAGGGCTGCGTCTACCACGTTTAATCTGCATATACCGAAACTGTTCACCACGAGCCATTTTATAGTGTGGGCAAAGCTAACGACTTTCCCGTCTTTCCAGAGGTCTCCCAGTCAGAAGATCCCTATCAAGTCCCATTTTTGGAATGCCTTACTCTTTCCCAGGGTGCCCAGTCTGCCTGTGTCCCACAGTGTAGTGTGTTGCGTTAACCTGCCTGCCATGAATCGTGTGTCGTCGGTCCCATGAGGTCAGGTGCTTTCAGTTTGTTATAAAGTACCCTATTAACTCCTCCCATCCCTAGAGCCACTCTGTCCAGACGGTATGCAGGGTCAGCGTCGGGTATGTGAACCCATTGATTGAGAACTGTAAGTTGTGATACCCAATAGTATGCCCGGATGTCGGGTAGAGCAATCCCCCACCCATCGTACCAGCTTATAATTAATTTACACACAGCCACTCTTGCCGGTTTGCCATCCCAAAGGAGAGTGGTAACCTCCGAGTTTACTGCTCTTAAGTACAAATCGGGAACTCGATAGGTTGTGTTGTGTAGGGTGTACAAGAATCTGGGTAGGGCCTTCATTTTAAAAAGTGCTGCTCTGCCCAGTAGGGTGAGTGGAAACGCTCTCCAATGCTTCATATCTCGCTTCAGCCTTTGCAGCAGTGCTTGCAGGTTAAGTGCTAGGAATTCGTCTGGGTTGGACGTCACTTGGATCCCGCGGTATTTAAAACTATCTGTTGGGGGCGTGGCCAAGATGGCGGGGTGAGCGGACGCTTCCTCCCGTAGCTCCTCCGGCCCGGCTCAGCTCGAGCCCCTTTTCTTCCGCTTCTCTCCCCCCGCTGATGCTCAGCGAGTGAGAGGAGTGTGCCGGAGTACTTGGCGCGCACATTGATGTCACTTTGGCCCTAATCGCCCCAGAGGAAGCACTTCAAAAGTTTGGTCAAAGATCGAGGTACGGAGGAGAGCCTGGGAGGCGGAGCGAACTGCGGTGCTGTCCAGACGCCTCGGCTGGGCCTGGTGCTGAACGCTGACGATCCGGAGGGGATCGGACCCGCCGCGTATCGGAGGATAGCGGAGCCCTACGGGCGGGATCTTGGTGACACGGAAGACTTTGGATTTGAGATTTGCGCCTTGGCCCCCCGGCTAGCGACACACTGTGCTGTGCAGGCCCCGGCCCCGTGACCGACAACCAGGGGCTCCAACGCTTCGGTAAAACTGTGTGACATTGGCTGCGGACTTTCTTTGATCGCTGTATTCCGAAGGGATGCCGGCGGTGTCGCCAGCCCGGGCCGCTCTACCTGGCTTCGCCCTGCCGCCATCTTGTCCCCGAGGGGCTGGTGTTGGTGGCCTCCGTCGGTGCCTTTGGCTGGCGGGCGCTTGCTGTCGCCTCCGCTACTGAACTAACTTCCTGTGGGACGTGCTGAACTGAGACCCCTGCTTTGGCTCCCGATCGCCGCCCTGGCCGGGCGCCGCAACTGGTAGTGACCGGACCGCCATTTTGTCGCTTGTGGTGCAGCACCCTTGCTAGCGGAGCGGTCCCCACATCTGGCGCCCACCGGCGACTGGGCAACTCTGAGGCGGCCGGACCTGAGCCCGCTCGTCCACTGCAGCGACTACGATGACTGGGAGAGGCGGCTCGAGGAAGGGGGACCGCACCCTGCCGGATATGCTTGGCAGGGCCCAGCAGCTGCGGGACAGAACACAGCCGTCGCCGGGATTCTCCCGGGCCTCGGCGGATGCAGCTGGGGGCGAGCCACCGGTCACGAGGTCCTTTATGGAGGAACTGTTTAGCTCCCTCAAGGAAGACTTTCAAACGCTGAAGAGAGAAGTGGCCAGTGAGGTCCGTGAAGTACGCAGGGAGGTGGAGGGCCTTGGCGAGCGAGTTGAAACAGTAGAGACGGCGGGCCAGCGCCGGGATGAAGAGATAGTCCATCTTCAACAGGATGTTCTCCGCCTCCGGGAGCAATGTGTCGAGCTCCAGGCCCACTCTGAAGACCTTGAGAACAGGTCCCGGCGGAACAACATCCGGGTGCGGGGTGTCCCATCCGCGGACGAGGGGACCGACTTGGTGGCCTATCTACAGGACCTGTTCCGAGAGATCCTGGGGGAAGATGCAGACTTCCCTGTCCGCATTGACAGAGCGCATAGGGTTGGTCGACAGCGCCAGTCATCGGCGCCCCCTCTGGACATTTTGGCATTCTTGCCCGATTTCCCACTGAAAGAACGCATCATGGCGGAGGCCCAAAAGAAGCAGCCTTTAACTTTCAGGGAGCGGCCTGTAGCGCTCTACCAAGACCTGTCCGCCATCACGCTGCAGAAGCGCAGGTCCTTCAGGATCGCCACTGACTTTCTGCGCGAACACCAGACGCCTTACTCCTGGGGACACCCTTTCCATCTGATCTTTAGGTGGAACGGGGTGCTGCACCAACTGCGCTCCCTACAAGACATCTGTGGGGTACTGGGGCTCACGGCCACAGAGGAGGACGGAGCTACACCGTCGTGGAGGCGCCCGGAGAGACGGAGCCGACGGAGGTCAACGAGGAGACAGTCGCCAGCGAGTGCAGGTCGTCCTGATTCCCCTACTATCAGGGCGGATATGGCTGATGCTTTGAGGGCGGCGGCCAGGGACTTGGCCGACTCCAATGGCGTGGCCATGACGGCCTAAATTCACTCCGGGGGGAGAGATTCTTAGCCTCCATGATGCTGGGTTTGGGGCCGGAGGTCAGGGGGGGGGGCCGGTTGGAAGTGAGTGGCTGAACGTCCACTTTGCTGTTTCCTACGGACTTGCCCGTTTTGGGGCTTGACTGAGACAATGGGGTGTTTACATTTGTTTTGGGCTAGTTGCCATGAGTGTGTTTTGGGAGGGTGTAAGGGTTGTTTTGTTGTTGGGGGGGGTCCCGTCCGATGTTGTCCATGCCCACGCTTGGCCTGTCCTGGCCTTTCCCGCTCACCTGCCCCGTGCGCCCTGCCCGCTGATCCCTTGCCTGCTACATAGCGCTTCTGATCCCCGGGAGGAATGCCGTCCTTAAAGTTAGTGACCCTTAATGTTAAGGGTCTGAATAACCCCGTGAAGCGAAGGGCGATCCTATCATTGCTGGAGGGGACGCAGGCGGATATATGCCTCTTGCAGGAGACCCATTTGCTGCCCAGGGATTGCCATAGGCTGCGCTCTGCCAAGTTCCCCACTCAGTTCTTCTCCTCAGCGGCGAACAAGACTGCGGGAGTAGCCATTCTTTTAGCGAGCTCCTTTAGAGGCGAGGTTCTGTACAAGTATGCCGAACAAAAGGGGAGGCTCCTTGCATATCGCATGCGACTAGGGGGAATAGCTTTTACGGTTGGCTCAGTTTATAGCCCGAATGATCACCAGGATCGTTTCTTAGACTCAGTGTTGGTAGACGTCACTGCCTCTCCCGACCGCCATGTTATCCTGGGGGGGGGACCTTAACATTGTTTTCGACTCTGCTATGGACAGGTCGGCGCAACGCTCCCCGCAGACGGGGGAACTTTCCCACGCGGTGAAGGATCGGATTGTGGAGATGGATTTGCACGACCTCTGGCGCTCTATGCACCCCACTGATAGGGACTACTCCTACTTTTCCCATGCGCACCGCACTTACTCGCGGCTGGATTACCTCCTGGTGAGTGGACCACTGTGCACTGCCGCCACAGCGGCGGACATTGGGGTCCTGTCTCTGTCCGACCATGCGCCAGTTTCCGGCGTTTTCAAGTGGCCGGGGGCCTCTCCCTCTCGGGGGACGTGGCGTCTTCGCGATACCCTTTTACATAAGAAGTCTGTTGTGAAGCGCATAGGGGAGGTCATTCAGGATTAGCTGATTCACAATGGCAACTCCGACACGTCCCAAGCAACGCAGTGGGCAGCTTTGAAAGCGGTCCTCCGGGGGGAATTTATTTCCATCTCCTCAGCCGAAAATAAGGAACGGCAACGTAAGAGGGACGAACTGACCGCGCAGGTCGGGGAGCTTGAGCAGGTCCATCGCCGCACAGGGGCTCCGAGAGTTTGGAGGCAATTGAAAGCGGCGAGGAAGCTCCTCTCTGCACTGGATCTTGATAGGGCGGAGTATGCCGCTTTACGCCTGAAGCATGCCTTTTACTCAGGGGGGGACAAGTGTGGTAAGCTCCTGGCCCACCGGCTCCGGGTCGCACAGCAGCGTAGTGTCTTGAAGGAACTGGTGGGCACGGACGGGGTTGTTGTTTCTGGTGACACAGAGGTGGCGGAATCTTTTCGCAGCTTCTACGAAGCACTGCATGCTGGGGAGCCCTCCTCGCCGCGAGACGCCGAGGACTATTTGGAGTCAGTGGCCCTCCCGGTGCTGGATCCCGCCCAGGCGGACCATCTAGAGAGGGACATCCATGTTGAGGAAGTCATCTCCGCTATAGCGCGACTGAAGCATGGTAAGGCCCCGGGCCCGGATGGCTACACATCCTTGTTTTAGAAGACCTTCTGCACCGCTGTGGCCCCAATCCTGGCTCGACTGTTCAACTCCTTCTCCGAGCCTGGCGCTATCCCACCGGACCTCCTGAACGCAACGGTATCGGTCATCCCGAAGCCCGGGAAGGACCGGGCCTTGTGTGGTTCGTACAGGCCCATCTCACTCTTAAATGTCGACCTCAAGCTATATACGGGGATTCTAGCGTCCAGGCTTGGTCTACACCTACCGGGACTGGTGGAGGCGGACCAGGCTGGCTTCGTACCCGGTAGACAGACGGTGGACAACACCAAGAGGGTGACGCATGTACTAGAGAAAGCCTCGCGTATCCCGGGGGAGCGAATGCTGCTATCAGTTGATGCGGAGAAGGCCTTCGACAGAGTTCATTGGCCGTACCTCGAGCTGGTTCTCAGGAAACTGGGTATCGGCGAGAAGTTCCGCACCATGGTTTTCAACTGTTACAAAAGTCCTTCGGCGTCGGTGCGGGTCAATGGGTGTAGCTCCGGTAGTTTTGCCATCGAACGCGGTACGAGACAAGGTTGTCCCCTCTCGCCGCTTTTGTTCGCCCTCTACATGGAGCCGTTTGCTCAGAGGATTCGCAACAACCCGGACGCCATTGGGGTCAAGATGGGCCAATATGTCCACACGGTCAGCCTTTACGCGGACGATGTCCTGCTGACCCTAGACGACCCCAAGAGGTCGCTCCCTGCTTGCGTCCAGGAACTGGACGCCTTTGCGCGTGTGGCCGGCTTTAAAATGAATATGAGCAAGTCGGTGGCGTTGGATGTGTCACTGGCGGCGGATACCAGGAGGGACCTTCAGCGCCTTTTCCCCATGCAGTGGTCCTAGTCTACGGTGCCATACCTGGGGATCCTGCTGGCGCCCACACTGCCTGAGATGGTGACAGCCAATTACACTTCCCTCGGCAGGAAGATCAAGGAGGAACTTGGCCGCTGGAGCAAGGGCCTGCTGTCGTGGCTGGGTCGCATCGCGGCGGTTAAGATGGCGGTGCTACCCCAGATTCTGTACCTTTTTCGCGCTCTACCTCTCCAACCCCCTGTAGGCTGGATACGGCAAACGCAGGCTGACATCTCCCGCTTCGTTTGGCAGGGCCGCAAGCCGCGGATGAAGAGGGTTCTCTCCACGCTTGTTCCGGAGGCGGGGGGTCTTGGTATCCCGGACCTCCGTAAATACTTTCAGGCGGCGCAATTGCGATACCTGGTGAAGTGGAGTAGATGGGAGTCCGACAAACACTGGCTTTTTCAAGACCAGGCGGTGGCGGGCCGCACCCTCCAGGAGGTTCCGTTCTTACGCCGCGCGCATCGCCCTGCTAATCTCTACGCCTCTTTTGTTACGCGGGTCCCCCTGAGGGTGTGGGATGCGGTTTGCGAAACTCATGACCTGACCACCTTCCCCTCGCCGTTCACACCCATAGTGGGTAACCCGGACTTTGCCCCAGGGATGGAGCCGGGAGCCTTTTCCCATTGGGTGAGCGCGGGCTGTAGGGCGCTTTTCCAGATCTACGGGCCGGAAGGCGTGATTCCTTTCCAACAACTTCGACAGGAATTCGGCCTGACGGAGATGGACAGACTGCGCTATATGCAGGTCCGACACTGGGCTCTCCAACCCCAGGTTCGCGACACCGCTGATCGCCAAATCACACCGTATGAGCGGTGGTTGGTGACCCGGACCTCGGACGCTAAGCTAATTACCGATTTGTATAAATTCCTTCAGCCCCCGACGTTCCACTATCATAACCCGGGGAGGGAGCGCTGGCACAGAGAATTGGGTAGGACACTTAGCCATAAGGAGTGGGACAAAATTGCATATCGGGCGCGGCACTCTGCATATCACACGGGACTTACGGAGACCTTCACTAAGGTGTCTACTTATTGGTACTACACCCCGGAGAGGCTGTATGAAATGCATAGACACACTGAAAAGGGGTGCTGGCGGGGATGCGGACAGGAGGGTACCCTCTCACACATTCTTTGGGCTTGCCCGGTGCTGACCGCTTACTGGAAGGAGGTCTTGGATGAGGTGGATAGGCACTTTGAGATTGAGCTGCCGCGCTTCCCAGCGTATGTTTTGTTAGGCCTTCCTAATGATCTAATGTACCCGTTGAAGTCCCGCAGGGGTAGACAGATTGCAATTGCGCTAGGCTCAGCGGTCCAGAATATTCTTGTCCACTGGCGCACCACCACTGTCCCCTCCATTGCGGGTTGGTTACATAGGCTCTGGCAGGTGTTGGGAATGGAGAAGATGTCGCTTACAGTGGCTGGGGATGTAGATCAATTTGAGGAGCTATGGCAACCCTTCCTAGCACTACTGTCCACGGAATTACAGGAGCTCACCTGCCCGAGGTACCTTCGACTTCTTAGGCTGACGCCACCGGCTACCCCGGTGGATTAGACTGCACAGGGGACAGGATCTTAGGGGGTGGGCTGCTTGGGACGGGTTATCCTATCACAGGGCCATTGGACGGGGGAGTTGGGGTGTTGTTTTCTCTCTTTTTCCTTTATTGGGGGTGGGGGGATCGGAGGGACTGGGTTGTGCTTTGATGAATCGCTGATGGCTACCCGCGCTCAGCTTTGGATGGGGTGTTGAGGTGCACGCGAGGGTTACACAGATTGCTTATTTGCCTTACATTTGTTGTATTTTTCTTCTGGACCACCGGACTACTTTTCGCCAACGCTCCTGAGATGCGCTTCTTCCTTACTATACTGTATGTAACCTTAACCTCCTATTCCCCTTCCCCATGTTTCTTTTGTCTTAATAAAAATGCTTTAAACCTAAAACTATCTGTTACTATCCGTACCCTACATCCCCTAGGCAGTCGTGGAGGCGTCCACTTAAAATATAGAGTACGGACTTGTCCCAATTGATTGCATACCCCGAGACCGACTCTAACACCTCGCAGAGAGATGGACTTCCTTGATTGATATGATACAAACTACATGCTTTCATTGTATTTATTGATGGATATATTTTTCTCATTACTTTTCAAACAAAAAACTGCAAGGTTCTATTTCCATTTTAATCGAAGTTATCTTACCTTTTGGTCATAATGTTAAGTGAAATTGCAAAGATTTCTCTGACCTTATTTTGTTGGTCGGAATGGTGAAAATCAAAAACATTGAGCGGAAAATAACAATAAGGCCGCTGTATGTCAGTTATATTCTAACCTTGATCTTTTTTGTTTACTTGGAACAGAGCTGCTTTTTATTACAAAACACATCACAGCCCTACCAATTTATTAATCTGTAGTCTGATAACCTGTGCATACATGTACACTCCTGCGCCCTGGCATTGCTTTAACATACAGACTGTATAATGTATTACAAGAACACTCACCCATGCCATTCCAATCACCATTCTATTGTCTGCTCTCTTCCAGTTCCTAATGTGCTATGACCACATCGGTCATTGACCTCGCCTGATCTCCAGACGCTCATTCACTGTAAAGCTTACCAAGGCCTTTCTAATGTTGTTCCGGGTGATTGACCCAGCCACACATTCTTGGCCGTAGACTGTTTTCTACACGTATTACTTTCTCACCTGTAATTTCCGGGGATACTTCCTCCTAGAGACACAATTGTCTTCATGGCCAGCTCGATCTTTGAATGTCTTTTGGTTTGCAACACCGAAATTGCTCCCTAGCTTGTTCCTGCATATTTCAGACGAGACATCTAGCCTTGAAAATGTCCAAAGGACTAAACGCGTGTCGGCTGCTTCCGTTTTTGTATATATCAAAACCTGGACATTTTCAAAGAATAAAATCATGCATGAGACCAGAAAAATGTTATGGACCTTGCAAGTTCATTCACTTCGGATAACCTGTGCTGATTTATCCTTACTATATGGACTTATTGTGTGTATTTTGGTACTTCTTATTGTACAGCTCCTAATGTGCTATGATCTGCTTGGATAAAACTACTCTTAGGAGTACTACTGGAGTAGATTAACACATGTCAGTTTAAAGGGAAAAGCATGAATATAGATGCAAACAAGTGGTACATGGTTAGAAAACGTCAGTTGCTGTGTTCGCTGGCACCGTCATTTGCCTTTAACTTAGCCTTGTAGTTACTTGAAGCATCACGTAGTGTTTAAGAACTACAATCCACCAGACCTGTAAATCTTCAAAAAGTAAATGCTTTGCACTGTCCACTGTAAAATCTATTTTCTTTTCAGTTTTTTGTAGCGTCTGATCCTACTGTCAAAACAGACCGGTTGTGGCATGACAAATACACGTTGCGAAAATCAATGATTCCGTCCTTCATTACAATGGATCAGTCCAAGAAGGTATGTCAAAGTTCTCAGTTCTATGATCTTTTGGAGAATCGGCTGCTTATTTCCTAGGAAACATGCACTAAGATCACAAAGCAAGACACTGATCTGTGTTAAACTTGCATTGCCAAGAGATTAAAATACTTCGGATTTCTTTCATTTTCGGGTTTCCCAGGATTGTATTCTCCTATACTGAGTAACTTTTTATTTTTTAAAGAAGAAATTGTTAATCTGTGGGAATTGATGTCTTTCAGAGCTCTTTTAGCTGCTAAGAGTTGTTGGGTGGGTTGGCAGCTGATTTCTTTCAAAGTACTTTTAAACAGTCAATATAACACTACAATTCACAAGGGGTGAATACACTAGTAACAATTCCATACTTAAGAAGTGCACATGGAACAATAACCATATTTGAAAGTAATGTAAAACTATAGTAGTAGAAGAAGTGAGTAAATAATTAACAAACTACGGGGTAAAAAAAGGTTCAGTAACTTAGCAGAGGAAATTGCTGAATCGGAGATAGTGGATAAGCGAGATCTCATAATTGCAAATTCACTTATCATGGAGGAGTTGGTAAAACCAGTCAGTTTATAATTCAGGTGCTCATTTAAAAAAAAAAAAGAAAAGTCTACATTGGGCCTCGTATTCTGTTTTGTTCTGCAAATGAGTTTTAGAGGGTTACATTTTAGAATCTACAATATTTGTAGCTTTCCAGAAAAACTCTTGCAATAATAATCAGAGTTTGCAGTGAGTTTTGCACTTTTCTGCAAATTTGTTTCTCTATGGGTCAATTCTGTCCTGTAGAGACGTCAGTTCCTAAACAAACCTCTTTAAATATGGTGTGTTCATCCTTTCCGTGGAAACGCAGCTAGTCCTGCCTGTTGCAGAAATTGCTTTAGGAGATCTTTGAACCTAAGTAGCTTTATTGAAAATGTCTTCATGAATATCTACTACCTTGCACTTTTGTAGGAGTTCACAAGTGTTTCCTCCACCAATGCTGACTTTTTCATATAGAGAAGTCGGTCAGGTGGATGTACTTTTGTGTTTGAAATTGTGGAATTTCTTTTCTCGAAACTCCACAAATCCTAATTCTTAATTTTCAAGCATGAATTTAACGTTTAGGATTAAAATAACTCTGAGCTCGGTCTCCATAGAGTTTCAAACATTGGTTGCATTGCACACCATAAATGTCTTCTCTCGATTTGCTAAAGAAGAATCTTATTTCTTTGGATGCGAACTGTGTTAAGTATGTTGTGAAGTGTTAAGTGGCAGGGCACAACGTGGATTTCCTCTTCCTTTATGTTCCTTCCCCCTATCCATTTTTATTAGATCAAAGGGATCATTTTCACACGTGCTTCCTTGCATATTTGAAAGCATTTTTATAGTTCCTATCTGCCTGATGCATTTCTAACTTGTGAAGGATAAGCTTAGTTTAAATAATTTGTTAGGGGTGCACAACCTGAAGGTAAGGTGCTGCAGTAGCGCTGGTGGGTTCCAAGAAGGGAGTTCCCAGTTGATTAACCTCAGTTTATTTATTGTGATAACGAATGTAATATTACATTTAAAAAGGCTTTTAGTAGCAGTTTCGTTCAGAGGACTGTTTTATATTGTTGAGTTATTTATACCTGGTTTTCATAGTAAAATATGTTAACCCTACCCTTTGCTTTCTCTCAGGTACTTCTAATTGGAAAGTCCATCAACTTCTTGCATCAGGTTTGTCATGATCAGACCCATGCTGCTAAGATGATAGCTTTTACCAAATCTTCGGAAGAGTCTCTAAAGGATGGTAGGAGAAATGCGAATGTTAAACATTTTCACAAGAATTTATCGAATTAGGTTACCGTTTAAAGTAATGCATTACTAGCCTGCTACACTCTTTTCTTCATGAAACAGAGATGAATAACACAATATTGACATACATTTAGATATTGCACATGTACTTTTGTGGGAATAAATGATAAACTGAGCCTTCCTTATGCTGTACTTTCTTCGAGCATTAGAACTTGCATAGATTCATATGCTTTAATCAATCCCTGTCGTTGAAGTGGGGTCCTGCAGTAACTGTACCATAGCAGTGCAAGGCCTGACAGGTTGAAAAGGCCCAGACCGTGCACACTTTAACACGCCCATCTCATTCTAAAATAACTGAACTTGAACCAGTGAGGTGAGAGTGCTCTGCCTCATTTTTAAAGGTCTTCACACCTCCGATATCTGCCACACGTCGTGGGAAAGGCACAAGTTAATGTTTAAATCTCAGGCTGTAGGTGTATGTGAGAAATTGGGATGTTGGTTACCTGAGAAGTGAGCCCTGGTCAAGCAAAAGCCACAATCTGTCAAAGTGAACTACCACAAGTCACTGAATTAACCTATGCTTCACCTTGGAATAAAAAGCAGACAAGCTTAACTTAGAGGCAATATGTAAATCATGTATGCAGCACACAAACGACAAAGTGAAACCCCAACACAAGAAAAATCCCACACCAATTTACAAATTACATTTTAATATATATTATTTGACACCAAAACAATACAAATTCAAGCAGTAGAGCTGAAGTAATGATTTTTGATAGTTTTTAGCAAAAACTAGGACCTAAAAGATAAAAGCACCAACTGCGGACATTTAGTCACGCGAGACCAGATCAAAGTAAAAAAAATATTGCTGACCGTGATGCAGTGCAAGAAGTATACAAGAAGTGGATTGGGCCTGGTCAGCGCTTACCTTCAGACTTAAAAGAAATTTTGAGAATGTTCTCAGAATGTAAAGTTCAGCTAAACAAGGCTGCAGATGGTGTCCGTAGAGGGAGCGTTGCCACTGGATGAAGCGCAGTGAAGATTTCTACTTTTGGACGTAGTTTCTTTTTTGGAAGTTGCAAATCTCCTGTGGTATGAGGTAGGAATCTGAAGACCGTTTCAGGGACTTGGATACCCCTTTGGCGAAGGACCGCTAAACTGGATTTGCTGCTGTAGACTAGAACGTAGCAGGAGCTGCTGTGAAGTGAGGCCTATCTGTGATTGATCTTGGGCAGAAAGACTAGCAGGTTGGTCCCGGTCTCCTCCTGGTTTTCAGAGTAGTTTTTAGGCCAAAAAATTAAGTCCTCTGTTTTGGATTTTGTCTATCTAGGAACCATTAACACCACAACCAAGGGTCACCACTTGGGGAGATTCAAGGCTCACGAGGCTGGGTCCAGGGGCAGGTTCAAGATGGTGCAAGCCTTTTGCGTCCCTGTGGCTCTGAACAGGAGGCCAGCAAACTAGCCCATGGAGTCACTCTGACAGTCCTGGGTTCAGGTGAAGATGCAGAGCTCAAACAGCAGGTCTGGTCGCTAAGAGTTCAAGGAAGGCTCCAGGCAGCAAAACAGTCCTTCCAGTACAGCAAATCATTCTTGTGGAATACACAGCAGGTAAAAGCAGCAGGCAGTCCTTTGAGTCCTTACTGCAAGTCTAGAAGTAAACCTAAAAAGTGTGTCTAAGGGTCACATTTTTTTTATACTTGAAGCCCTTCCTCTGGAAGGTGTGAAAACCTTCTAGAAAGTCTTTGGAGGAGCAACGTGGCTTTGGTCTCTGAGTATTTCCATAGTACATCCTCAATAACTGTTTTAAAAGTCAATTTAAGGGATATTAGTTTTACCCCTCATAGGAGTTTGAGTTGATATTGGGTATTTTTTTGCCTCAGAGTTTGTTAGTGTAGTTAAAGATGTTTGTGAATTACAAAGCCCAAAGGATTTTTGCATTTTTTTTTGCAGAAGTTCGACAATCCAGCATGCTTGAGTGAATGATGCCAAAATTGAACTGAGTAGATAATGTCAGTCTTTCCAATTTTTAATTCAGGACCCTGTAAGATAACACATGTAGTGATGTCTCGCTGTCTCAGCATAGCAAAGTGTAAATGAATCTTAGTCCTGATCAATCCATATTTAGTAAACTAGAATGCCGAGCTATTTTGTATATGGCAGTAAGTGAACGTATGTCAATCCTATTGCCTCTACTTTGTCTATCACTAAACTGTAACAATTGTAAACACCTAATTGATTTCAAATACCTTGCTTAAGGAACACAATGCTGTACACACAAAATCTGGATCATTCTTTTTCATTAGGTAAAAAAATATAGCTAAAATAAGACCAATATGATTTAAAGTTCTGAAGTATATTTTTGCTGTGCGTTCATATTCCCAAAAGCTTTGGTCAAGCCTGCAACATTGCTTCATATTTTGTTACCGTCAATTTTAATAGATCCAGGAACCCTGCCTGTAAATAAACTAATTTGCAAAAAACACAGGTGATGGACAGAATGCAGAACAATGTCTTGCATTCACCCCAGTACAAAGATCTGGGCCTAAATCCATCGTTTTTTTGCACTCCACACCACCCTAGGTCAGACAATGGCTGTTAGACCTGGCACCTTGGCGTGAGTTTCCCTTCCACTTTTTGCTGGTGTGCCTCCGATGTTTTGCTGGTTTTCCGATACTCAGGGCACTGCGCCACGGCCGACCCGTGCCGCAGTGCAAGTGCTCCCTACTGAAAATTGTACATGTGATTGGTATCCATGATTGGTGCATTGGATTTACTGTTAGTCCCTAGTAAAGTGCACTAGGAGTGCCAGGGCTTGTGAATGCCAATACTGCTAGTGGGCCTGCAGCGCTGGTTGCGCCACCCACAGAAGCAGCCGTAAGATGTGTCTGGGGACTGCCACCGCAGAACCCGCGTGCAGTCTCGTACTGTCATGTCGGCTGGGCAAGTGCAACCACTTGCCAGCCCCTGAACCTTCCCTTGACTGCATATTAGTCACCCCTATGGTAGGCCTGCGGGCAGGGTGCATTGTAGGTGTAAGGTAGGACAAGCCCGGATGTGTATGGCATGTCCTAGTAGTGACTTACAACTAAATTCGTATTTCACTATTGAAGGCTACCTGCTCCTTTTAGGCCAGAATGGGCTGCTGGAATTATTACTCTATAATCCCAGCAGGCTCAGGGAGCATGGTAGAGAGTCATGTTTAGTATGCCTGAACTCAGAATAATAAAATATTTCTTTTAGTAAAGTTTATTTTAATATCCTGTGTTTGCAAATGCTACTTTTAGAAAGTTAGCATTTGCTTGCCTAACCATTTCAGCCCGCCTCTGCTGGTATGTGTATCTGACTGTCTGGGATGTGTGAGTGACAGGGCTGGGGGATGACAGGTGGTGAATGCGCAGATTACACCTTAGTGGGAGGTAGGAGTGGCTCTTGACTCTGGATCTTGCTGTGCTCTGCCACCACAATGCTGGCTCCACCCTCCTGGGGAGCGACTGATGACTCAGCCGACACCTGGCCCAGGAAGTGCGAAGCCCCATCAACAAGGTACTCTGGCTGCCCCTGTCCGCACAATGCTGGCTCCACCTCCTGTGGGGCGTCTGATGCGCCTGCCCCTCACACTGAAAGCAGAAGCCGGATTACACCCACCGGAGTACTCAAGGACTGAAAGTGGCTATGCAAAGGCCCCCCTGGCCTGCGAGAACAAAAGAAATGCAGTATAAAAGAAGGAGCCTTGCTCCTTGTAAATTAGATCCTGTTTGGGCTACAGAAGGAACTCTACCCGACGAGAAGGACCGGGAAGGACAAGGAAGAGTGCTGTCTCTTGCCTGTGTCTGGTGCCTTGCTGCAGAAGGAGAGGAAAAGGAAAGACTACAAGACGACTTTTACTTTGAGAAACTTTGTGCCAAACTCTGCTGAAAGATCTCCAAGGGCTTGCTGTTGAACTTGCCCCCTGACCAGCGCCCCAGGACCAGTGGGCGCTACATCCTGAAGAAAGCGACTGTGTGTGCTGCTTATCGCTGCAGTACTGACAGAGGGGTCTGGGAGCGCTGGGCAAGCTTGCCACGCTCCCCGTAACCAAGGCATCGACATCCCCCCGAACATCGTGACCGGGGCCCAAAGCAACAGCGAGAGCAACGTGAGGTCCAGCCGCCGCTGGCACGAACACCGTGACCGCATCTGCACCGGGAGCCCGAGAGCAAAGTGAAGGAGGACCCGTCCGGTCCAAGCTCCCGAATTGACTGCGCTTCGAGCCGTCAATCCACCTGCGAAGACGGACAGCTGCCCTGTGATAACCCCCTCTGGTCGGTAGCCTGCCCGACAGCTCAGCTGTGAGCGCACAGCTGCAACCGGTACTTTGGCTGGGTACGTCCTGCACTTGGGGACCGTACTGCCACTTGCCGCCACCACACCGCCGCCGCCTCCAGGGTCGGAGCGAACGACGAGGAAAGGAGCCTGCCGCCACAGAGCACCGCCGCCCCGGATGACCCGTGACCTGCCCGGCTGCGAGCCGCAGCGAACAGCGACCCCGGAAAAGCAACGCGACGTGGGACAGCTCCCCTGGAAGCCGCCCGCTCCACAAGAATTTGAAAGGTACTGTGTTGTATCCTCACGGTGCGAGCGGCCTGCAACTCCAGCTCGCACCGCGCTATCTGCTCCCAAACGCGAGCCGCCTCTGAAACCGAGGCTCGCACAGCTCCTGGCCCTCGAGGCCCACGCAGAGAGCGCATTGAGGCGCTACGAGACACTGAACCTTGTCGAACCTGGGCAGAAGGCCCAAAAGATTGCTTATTGCTAAAAGAGAACTGTGGCAACCTGAACTTAAGTACACTGGAACCGCTATTGAAAATTTGACAACTGTATTTGCAAGCCTGCTTGAAATTTATATAAAGATATATATTTTTGCAAATACAGTTTGGTGTCATTGTGTGGTGGGTTGGTTGTGATGGTGTGATATTGCAAATGTTTAACCCTATGTGCCCCAAAGATTAGCCTAAGACTGCTTAAGCCACACTACCTAGAGGGTAAGCAGAGGTTGTCTGGAAGGTAACCCTCAGCCCTGACGAGGAAGAGAGAGTTCCTGCTTGTCGCTAGTGCTACACGGCGCCAACTAGAGCCTCCCCCTTCCTACAATGGCTATATGCAAATCAGCCTTGACCCTGTGCCTCATGGGAACAGTCCAGCCTGAACAACCAAGCCATGTCTTCCCTAGACCGGAATCAAGCATCCAAGGACCGGGGTCTGGCTATCAGCCTTCTTCAGCCTGGATAGTTTGACTTCAGTGATGTGGAGAGCCTGGGACTCACGTCTGAGCCTACTCAGCCCACTCGGGTGAAATTTGCAAAAAAAATAAACTAAGTCCGATTACTACTTCAGTATCATGTGCCAGTTCTACTACAAGATCAGTGCACAAACGTTTTGTTTTTCACTTTGAAATTATGTTAAATTACTTGTGAAAGTTCCTTACTTAAAAAACCTCTCCATTACAGATTCTCCTATATGCTGAACACACTTGGCTTAATGTCTGTATTTTCTTTGAGTTCTATACTTTTGCTCACACTCTCCAACAGCCAGCATTGATTATTCGGCAAATCCTCTATTGACACCTCATCTACTGGAGACATTTATTTATCTCTCGCAGTCCTCCTGCGAGCCGTCTAGAATCATTAGGAAACTGCCTCCATGATTCACGGTGTGGATAGCTGGTCTTCACCTACCTGGGAACTAGTTACCACATGCTCTACCTCAACCTCCAGCTTTACACTGAAGAAGGGCATTGACACACTGAGGTATCCTCTCTCATGGAGACTCTAGGCTCTGTCTGGGGATATACCCTGAGAGGGCCCGTGGGTGGTGCTCCAAAATCAAGGGCTACGCCAAGGGATAACTGTATGGAGGCATCTTCAGGGACACTGAAGGGGATACAGCTCCATGTGTCAACCCCATTTAGCTTGCACACTTGAACATGACATGTTATCATCTGTCTCCCAACTACCATGCATTCTCCTTTACTTGAGCACCAGTCCCAGAATTCCAATTATACTTCATAAGGTGCCACACCTCTGCCTGGTACAAAAACGTTTTGCACCTGATATACGATAAACCGTGACATAAAAACAAAATGTAGTGCAGAAACTTCATTAGTTACACGTCTGTACCATTTCTTTTCAAATCTCGTCCACAAATTGTCAGGAAAATATGACTTTGTTTAATCTGAAGAAAGGTCTGTCTAGATACGCACACATCTTTTGGGTGCTCCACAGCGCCACCAAAAAGTGACACAATGAATCAAACGTAGGTTTCTTAACTTGTCCTACAAATTTTTCTTATCAGTCTGAAAAATACAATAACAATTTAATAATGTGTGCATCTGCAAATATGCTTTTAAGTGTTGTCGCGAATATTGGCTTTGGACCGGATTCACAAGAAGGGAAATAATGTATTGCAAATTTCTGTTAAGATTTGTAATGAACTTAGCCGCTCACAAAATCACAAGGACAAGATATCTGCAAACTTCATATTATTATATACTTTTTCTGGTATGCAACCGTTTCAACGCAACTTTTACAACGCATACGTTTTCAACGCACACCATTACAACGCAGGATCCTTTACAACGAATGCCTTTACAACGCAAGACATTACATAGCAGATGCTATTACAACGCATGCCATTACAACGTAAGTATCTTTTTTTTTTTTAAACAAAATTAATTAAATAAATTAATGTAAGTAATTTTATGGGGTACAGAAGTATTTTTAGGCTTCAGGGCTAGGTTTAGGTTATGGGGTACAGGGGTATTTTTAGGCTTCAGGGCTGGGTTTGGGTTATGGGGTACAGGGGTATTTTTAGGGTTCAGGGCTGGGTTTGGGTTATGGGGTACAGGGGTATTTTTTGGGTTTAGGGTTCAAGGCTGGGTTTGGGTTATGGGGTACAGGGGTATTTTTAGGGTTCAGGGCTGGGTTTGGGTTATGGGGTACAGGGGTATTTTTAGGGTTCAGGGCTGGGTTTGGGTTATTGGGTACAGGGGTATTTAGGGTTCAGGGCTGGGTTTGGGAATGGGGTACAAGGGTATTTTTAGGGTTCAGGGCTGGGTTTGGGTTATGGGGTACAGGGGTATTTTTAGGGTTCAGGGCTGGGTTTGGGTTATGGGGTACAGGGGTATTTTTAGGGTTCAGGGCTGGGTTTGGGTTATGGGTTACAGGGGTATTTTTAGGGTTCAGGTTCAGGTTTGGGTTATGGGTTACAGGGGTATTTTTAGGGTTCAGGGCTGGGTTTGGGTTTTACACTAACTGGATTTTGTATATTATTTTTAAACACCTACACTATTTAAAAAAATATATATAAATACACTAACAATTATATTAATAAAAAATTAATTTAATAAATAAAATTAAGTAAATATTTATTAGTTACATTTGTTAAAAAAATAATATACTTACCTAGACTTACGTTGTAATGGCATGCGTTGTAATAGCATCTGCTATGTAATGTCATGCGTTGTAAAGGCTTTCATTGTAAAGGATCCTGCGTTGAAAAAAATGCGTTGTAATGGTGTGCGTTGAAAAAGTATGCGTTGTAACGTCATACATCCACTTTTTCTTTATATGAATATCCTTTCAATGTAGAAACATCCCTTCACTAACTTCACCTTAAACTATGGTGTTGTGATTGTAAGGTTAATTTGCACATTAATACCTGCGTTTCTTAACCAAGAGGCTGTAATGTGCAAAACGAGTGCCAAAAGCCTCTGGGGATGTTTGTGACTCCCTCTTGCCCCTTACCCTGGGAATATATACATTCCTACACTTTTGATAAACATGTCACCGCTGTACTGCTGCTAACGTGACGGATATGTTGCAGAAGAAATTCTAGAGCTCCTGCTTCTGTTAAACAAGATTTGAGATGTTCAACTGCAGTCTTTTTTTTGGGGGGTAATAAAAGGGAATGGGGGTGTCACTCAGAAGTCGGCTTAGCTATTTATTTGCTTTCTTGCTAAAATGTTTCAATGAAAATTTTGTTTGCCTATTTAATATTGTTTCATCCCAACTCTGTTACATGTAATTGATGAATATTTTTTCTGCTCCACAAAATGGCCTCTTAATATGTATTTGTGTCTATTTTTCAGCGGCGGACTTGTTGACAGATTTTGAAAATGTTTTTCAAGGCAAAATTGATGCTGCCTATTTTGAGACCAGCAAATATCTTTTGGATGTACTTAACAAGAACTACAATTTGCTAGAGCACATGCAAGCCATGAGGCGGTATTTACTTTTGGGTCAAGGAGATTTCATACGGCACTTAATGGACTTGCTCAAGTAAGGAAACCTTAAATTGTACGTTATTTCTAACGAGTAGAGCTGGAACACACTGCTTTTTTTCTTTCTTTTTCAGCTAAACTGCTAAACCAGTTTTGAAATTAGGGCTGTGGGTAAGGCATGTTTATGATGTAAACAAAACCCAGATTTGATTTTTGTTTTGTCGTTTTCTAGAACATGGAACGGTTCTAGGTTTTTCTTTAATAAACAGTCATTGGTTTGTCAAATTTATAATTCAAGATTTGGTATTACTTTTTGAAATCGATTTCATTCTGGCTCAAACTAGTCTCCAATACATATTCTTATCACATATTTGAACACTTAGCAATGTTGAAGCGCTGCATTATAGTGCCATTTCTTTTTAGATTGGTTTCGAAAAATTGTGTTTTTCCAGATTCTCTATTTTATTATTTTTGTCCGCCATGAGACCAAAACACCAGGCACCAACTTGGCATTCAGCTTGCTGCTCTGTCAATAATGTACCTTTTTGAACCGCAAATATTTGCAGAATCATTCCCCTTTTGGTGGAGCATACCCTTCAGAGGGATAATCCTTCGTCTCTCGGAGGTACAGTGCCAGTCTCCTTTAACCATTCCTGTAGTTTTTGCAGGAAAAGTCTGACCAATGTCAGTGAGACACGAATCAAATGACTTTTCTATATCCGCTAGTAGTATCGTAGCAGTCTGTCAGCCAGAGCTAGTGCATTGTACTGTTTTCTAATGTGAAGCCTAATGGAACTTCAGGGCAGGAAGCCAGCCTTATAAAGATGGATCAATGAAGGTACCACCCTAAGTAATCGGTCTGTCAAGGCCTTGGCTTTGATTTTAACCTCGGTATTTAAGCGAGAAATAGGTCGGTAAGAGGAGCAATGGTCTGGGAGCTTCCTTGTCTTAAAAAGTACCACTTTATCTGCCTTTCGCAAGCCGGTAGGTGACCGCCTGATTCTGACTGCCTCCTTCAGGACTGTTTCCGGGGGGTCACTGAGTTTGGACATGATTAATTCCAAGAGTTCACCATGAAACTCGCTGGGACCTGGTATTTTTCCAGATCACAGGTGACAAAGGGCTGTTACCTCATCAGATGTAAGGTCCTCTTCCAATATCTCTTTCTCAGTCAATGATAGACTGCTGAGGCGTAAGTCCGATACAAAACGGATTATAGGTGACTGAGGCAGGGGGTTGTGATGGCCATAGAGGTCGGCATAGTTCTCATCTTTTATTTCTCACTACACTATTCCTGCTTAATAATGTTACTAAAAGTACTAGAACTTTGGTAGTGCAGTGGTCCAAGAATCTGTTCCTGGCAGACCTCTGAGTAAGTTTGCAAAGAGAGCCCCTAATCCAGCTCACTTGCGTTTCTTACTTCTTTGCCTTTGGTCAGGACCACAAAGCAGACTGGAAGCTACTATATACCAGGTAATCCCCCTAAAAACAGGTATTTACATTTTTGATTGATAGTTTTCCTTATAGTCTGTTTAACTCTTTAAAACTGATGGGTAAGGTGTCTTTTTGTGTGCCCGCTTGCATATCACTACATTTGGCACTTTAGTTCTTTTTTTTTTTTTTTGCAGGACTTATTGTATTGTTCCTATTGTTAAAGAGATTTAGATGACTACATTATGCTGAACTAGAAAACATCACACGGGCATCTTTTTAGTAGCAACATACATAGCATGTTTTTGACTGTAAGCTCTGTTTTCTCTCATGGGTTTCTACTTCAAATTTGCCCTGTCCCTTGTCTCGATGAGGACCCATCCGTTTGTATTTTTGAGGTCAAAACGTTGTTTAGTTTTGAATTCCATTTTGTCTAAGTGATGGCTCAAACACTGAAAAACGCTGAAATTGAAGCGTTCTAGTTATCAGCGCCTGCCATGTTGTCTTGGAAGCTGGGACCATGATACCAACCCTCGTACTGTGGTCCCCGGCTCCCATTTTAGGTTTCAGGGATTCAGAAGTCAAAATTCAGACTCACAAATCCTACACATTTTTTGCCTTTGTTTTTCAACTTAAACTAAGGGATCGTTTTGAGGGTTCCCCGAACCTGGCCTGACGATCTGAGTGTGCCAACCCTGACCCTTTATAGGACCATTATTTTTGGTTCGCTTGCAGAGAGCAAAAAATATTAAAAGGAGCTTAAAGCCCGCCAAATACTTAACTTTACTTACCAAAGGTTGATTCCAACATCGCTCTAAATTACATGCTTCTGCTTGGTCAACACGTCGTCTACACGTCTTCCTGCTCTGCTTTACCTGTTCACGCTGTGGCCTGGAGTTTGGCCCCATGTACAGCTTCCGATCACTGGTTATGCACTCTGAAGGTATGTGAGAAGTTGGCCTGATATATAATGTTCACTATTCTAGTGAGCACTTTGTATCAGTCCAAACAACCCTTATTGATGATTGGTTGTAAGTCAACCGTAGACCAGCTATCCTAGTAGCATGGATAAGAGCAGTCTTTAGGCTAAACTCTAGAGGGCGTGTTAAGCCAGCTGTTATACCATCACATATACCCCTTGAACACCAAGTGAAAGGACACCACACAAGTTGTTATGAAAATAAAAGGATATTTATTTAGAACACAACAACCCTGGACTCTTGATGAGGACAGGGTGCTAAGCACAATACAAAGCTCTTACGAAATTACTTCAAGTTGCACAATTTACACAAATGCCCGAGGGGCACGAAAAACCATATACTACAAAAGTGGAAAGCGAAATTACTAGCAGGTAAGTACTACTCTAATAGACTTTAGGATCGCTAGGACTGGACTACTGAACCTTCAGATTACTAGCAGGAGGCCTAGGGAGATCGGGTGCAGAGTGTGCACTCTCACGCGGGATGCGGGACAAAGTCTATGGATGCTAGATTTCGTAAAGTTAGTGTTATCGGCCGAATCCGACTAGGTAGAGCTGAAACGAAAAAGGATCTGGACCCTTGGATAGTGAGGCTATGCTGGAGCACCGAAATGCTGAGGTTACCTAGCCCAGGGGCTGCGGCTGCATAGGTCTGGAAAGACGTCGGGAATCCTTGTTGCAGTCTATGGAGCCTGAAAGAAGAAGTTGCTGGCAGGCGACCAGTGAAGAGATTCAGAGGGATCCAAGCCTGGATCGATGATGGAGGATACCTGTAAGCAGAGGGGACCAAGTCCTGAATCACTAGCCAGTGATCAGATGGGCACCAGGATGGCACCGGATGGAGTCACCTCGACCAGGTGAGTGGGCGACGCTGGGCTCTGCAGTCTCACGGACCAGGAGGCGTTGTCGGCGACCAGGATGGAGGTGCGAGCTGTCCCACGAAGGTATCTGCTGTCGACGTCGCTGGACCCAGGATTGGGGCAACAAGTCTTGGCAAATGCAAGCCCACGCGGTGGACTTAAAATGGCGTCTGGAGTGGACCAGGAGGGTCCGGGGTGCTCCTCTGTTGGAGGGGAGCAAGGGCCAGTCTGGAGCAACCAGACCAGCGGTGTTGTCGTCGTGGAGCGTCGTCAAGAGGGCCACAAGCCAGCAGGCAAGTAGCCGGACAACGCGGTGAGCAGCAAAGAGCAGAAGGGCCCGACGCAGATCTGGTGGATGCTGGGGGGCTGGACTTCGGTGCTGGAGCTGCTCAGGGTTAGGGCTTCTCGAACCCCAAAGCACTCACTCGAGGATCCCTCGGCGGTCGTGCTGGATAAGCGTCGTGCAGTTCTGAAGATGGCCGGTCCCTCGAGGTCTCGTCACACCCACGGATCTCAGCTGGGCTGATGATGTAGGTAGAGGTCAGAGGTGCCAGGGAAGCCGGGTCTCGTCGTGCTGGTCGGTCGGATTCCGGAGGAAGGACGTGCAGCAAACCGCAGTGTTCTTAGATGGTGCCTGCGGGTGCAGGGTGACTACTCCTTAGTCACAAGGGAGAAATCTTAGGAAGAAGTCTTGAGTTCCTTTCGTAGAAAGTAGTTTCAGGATTCAAAGAGGATCTAATTTGGAAGGGGGCCTGCTCCTATCTTTATACTAAAAAAGGGGGCTGGCACGCGACTAGGTCCTGCCCATGGGTGGGACCAGGAAGGGGGGTGGTTACACCCCTCTCCCGTGCCGGACTTTCCCCAGCTCAGGGGCTGGTGTGCCCCTGGAACTGGTTCTAGCCGGCAGATGCATAGTGAGCACCGGAGTGCCACTTGCAGTCACCTTCCTCTAAAGCCCTGCCTACCCAGGATACACAAAATCCTGTCTGGGATGGTGCTAGCACCGCCCCTGACAGGAAACCCTTTGTCCAGGCCTCCCTCGCTGGAAGGACTCCCAGCAGCAGGAGGTCCGACTTGTGTCTGTGGTGGCAGCATCCATTTTGTGATGCTGAGGCTTGAGTTAACTTTAACCGGGGTTCACAGTTACATACATGTTGTGTCCCTCTAGAAGGGTGGAAGGCTAACCCAGTCGCCAAAATTGGCGAGGGGTTAGTATTCCAATTCGTATGACACCTTACTCGACATGTTTTAATAAAGCGATACCAGAGTTGGCATATAACCGTGAGGATTATAATGCACTTAGGAGTATATGGTATGCGTTATCATGGAACAGCTATTAGGACTTGGTTCCGCAAGCTGCAAACGGGCTCAGCTCATGCCAGAGCACCATCTCACATGATTCCAAGCACTCTGCCTTCAGGATTGTCAAGGCCTGCCATAGGAGTGACTGATAGGAATCTATGTGTCCATTTTAGGGTTAGATATAGGTATACTATATCTAAAGCAAAGGGTGATTAAACCACCTTGCCCCAGCTGTCGTGCAGCCAGTTGTGTCAGATTTAGATGGCCAGCCAGGGGTGGCATAATACATGCTGCAGCACCTGGTAGGCCCTGGGTACACCTATGCCCTGAGTTACAGGGTCTGATAAGGTGGCCCAGTACCAATTGGTAAATGCACCTAAGGTACACGTGTCAATTTAGTGAGAGAACAGCAAGGCTGGGGGTCTGATTAGCAGGCCCACAGCCAGAGAAGTCGTAAACCAGTGAAGCAAAAAGCAAAAATCTGGGGTGATCATAGGATTGCAGACCCTACTCTCCTACAAGGTACTTTTCTTTTAAATTTGTTATCGAGCTCTCTATAAGAGTGCATCTGCTTGCCGTCTTCTCTCCTTGGTGTTCTAACCCACCATCCCCCACTTACCGCCATTGTTTTTAAGAAAACCCACCCCCTTAACTCACCACGTCCTACTCCCTGTTCTTTGTTGTTTAATCCACTCCCCCCACCTGCCCCTGCCTGCTTCAGCCACGTCCTGCACCCTCTCCTGTCGCCAAAGGTATTGGAGTGCTTTACATGAGCACCATTTACATTACACACACTTTCATATAGTTTTTTGGCCGTTTTTTCTATTACGCGCGACAGGATTACATGATTTGCCCAGGGTCACAGGATGTTGAGCCGACGCAGAGACTGGAACCCGCTTCCCCAGTCTCATGGAGGAGGCATAAATTAAAGGGGTGTGGAATTTATTAAAATATCTACTTGTCCATAGGGCAAGTTGCTTCATAAATCCATTGACTCGTGAACGGGAGAGAGATACAGACGTCTGCTGTCATGCTCCTCAAGTGATCGCGGCTGCGGCACTTCAAACCCGAATTCGTCACCGGACGGTGATAAATTCATTTACGAAGATACCACGCTTCAATATAGGAGAGAATAATCATCCCACGGAGGTCACGAGTAAAGACACCTCTGTCTCTTTCCTTAAGGTTGTCCCCCTTTTGTCCTGATGAAGACCCGAAACGGTTGCTCATAAACCGGCACCATACCGCTGGGTCGAAACGTCGACGCTAATCCACCAATTGGTCCTCACTGCATCTCAACAGAAAAATATGAATTACTATACTGTTTGAGGAAATTGAAGTTAAATGCTGGACCTTTGTTTCTAATTGCATTTACACGAAAATGTATCACTAGATTAGTCACCATTAGTCACAGATCAGGTTTATTCACTGCTGCACTTATTTATTGTCATTACATTTTCAATTTGTATGGACAACCGATCTTTTAATGTTGAAAAAAGAAAAAAAGCTTTGCAAAGTGATTGAATAATTACAACTTTGCTTACAGAAAAAACGTTTGGTGTGTGCATTGTTCTTTAAAGTATTTACATGTTTTTTTAAAAGAAAAAGTATATATGAAAAAATACTGAGCCAAGTAGCTATTGAGCAAAGAGATTGAGTTCAATCCGACAGAACCACTATTTGCATACTTCATAAATCTACTTGTCCTTTAACAAAATCCAGTTGTCCCTTTGGTGCCATGTGGTTCGGTGACACATTATGGCAACAATCTCATTATATAAGAGCTTATATAGCCTCTCTGATTATGCCAGTGCTCATACCATAGTGGTTCTTGAATGCTGGCAATCCCTTTATGTTGCCATGTTTCTGCAGATCTACATACTGGGACAGAAGGTAGTGGTAAGCAATGGTTCCAGGGTTGGAATGCCCTTTAAGTCCGTGCAAATCTTCTAACTTGCATGTTTTAAGGGTTTTCAACAACTCTTCTCTAATCTTTTCCAATACTGAGAAATGTTGGAAATTTACTCCTGACCATGGCAGACCTAAACCTTCTTCCAGAGTTGGGAAACAGGTGATTGATGGGAAAATGACCTTGCAAACACTCGGGTTTTCGCATGAGCAAATCTACACATGCATATTTGGTCATGATAAACTGCAGTTCACAAATTTTCCAGGAGTACATTTCTTGCCCTACTTTTATAAATTCTTGTAAATTCACGAAAGCCATATAGCTGCACTTAATGCAAGGACATATACCGAGGGTGCACTTGGAGACTTTCTTTAATAATAGGGCCCCTAATTTGGGCTGGCGTTAACCACAACCTTTTGTGTTTATTAAAATTCTCTCTCCCTGTATCGGCTGGCTTCACTGTGAGTGACGGCATTAAGCTCTTTCACACGGAGTATATTGGCACACAAAGTAGTTTTGTTCAGTGGCAGTAACTAATTTGGCAGTGTGTGCTTTTTTAGACCAATTTTGTTTTGCTTTTGCCAATGTTTGTTATAATGGTGAGGGCCCGGCAGCTCTCACATCAAGAAGGCTTTACAAAACCATGCCAAAACAAGTCACGTATTGGCAAAATTAAAAAGCTGACACTAATTTCAGACCTACTGGCTTTGCCAATACTTGTTTATTTCTAGGTTTCTCATAATCTTATTGAAACTGGTTACACTGATTTTCCAATATGATTATTTTTGCGAAATACTAGCATGCATCAACACATTTTACTAAATGATGCTGCAAATAAACTCTACCTGAATTTCACAGTAGTTTAGCAAAATGTATTTTTTTCCTACTTTCATTTTTTTAGGAACATTTTATATTGAAAGCAAAGTCATTAATCTTTCGCTCAAGCTTCTGCAAATATTTGCATCTAATCAGAGCATTCTAGGAGCATTATGCAAAGCCTCATATAGCTAAACTTTGAAACTGTGAGTACACATTTTTATACTGTAACCACTGTCAGTAGTGCAGTCAGAACTTACATTTACTTAGAGCGCTCACCCTAATAATAAAGGCTTTCAATTAATGAATCATAAATACAATTTTGAACAGCATTAAAATAGGCACACAAATAATAACCTGACTTCAGGCTGTGCCCTTCCCTGGCCCTTAATGTGGTACTGCAAACTGGACAAAATGCACATTAAAACTTGTTGCCCTTGACCGCAACAATATGTCCTGGGCGTTGGGCTATAGGAATTCCACATCCCTGAATTAGAACCACCCAAAAATGAAATTAGTCAGCTTTCCTTTAATAAGTTTTCCATGTGTTTTATGTGTGTTCCTGGCCCACATGCATAATACTCACCGCACCTGCAAACACTCTATTCCACCCATTATTTATGTTTACTTGTTGCTTACGTATGTTATGAAGCTTCCTTTTTTAGATTGGTTCACTGGGCTTTGCCGTATTTATATTTCAGCTTTAAAGTACTTGCTATCTACCAGACCAATCCATTGTTTGTACTTGTGTTAGGGCTGCAGACCGAAAACTAATCTAAATCCTATATCCAAACTCTACCCAGCATCAGTCATGCCAGTTCGTATATCTACCGTATTTTCTGGCATATAAGACTACTTTTTAACCCTTGAAAATCCCCATAGATCGATGGCAGAGGTCAGTTGCTATTGAAGGCGCCCTCTGCAGAAGGTACTACAGTGCTCTGGACTGCTGTCTGGGCGGGACCATACAACTAATGCATTGCTTCATTGCTCTTTGTAAGGTAGTTGAGAGAGCTCTGCGGAAAACCGGGATTTATACATTATTTAATTAGCATTGTAACAAAGCTCATTTTGTCAAGGTTAATATTTCTTTCCAAGGGGCCAGCGTGCCAAAAAGCGGTATTTATTTTGCCTCCTAACCAGCGTGCGTACACATGACGCCACATCCTGCATCTTTTAAAGCCTGCTTTCGGAATTTGTTATCGAAATTGTGTTTTTTTTATTTCGTCAGATGGCTTTTTTTTGGTTTCTTCAATTCTGTTTGACATTTGTGCCCGCACTTCTACTGCGCCATAAGCGGTGAGAGAAGTGAGCCTCACAAGGCATTCTGCCCTTTCCTTCCGCTGTGTCTTTTCCAAGTGCATACAATTATGGCCGTCTGCAGATGAACAATGCTCTGGGCTTCTGAACTGCTCACATGTCATGCACAATCAGGAGTCGTCCAGGAGCCAGGCATATTTACACACAGCTCTCTTCTTTGCTTGCTTACGTCTATGAACACTGGAACATATTTCACTGCAAAGAAATAGAGTGCCTGAATGAGGTCTGTAGATCCTCAATTACGAACATTAATTGCCAGTGTCCCCCACAGTCTCAGAAACACCATGGGCGTCACTCGCGGCGAAGTGGAGCACGGCAGAGCAGGCACTGGAGTCTTGGCCCCCTGGAAGAGGGGTAGTCTTATACGGCGAGTATAGCCAACACCCTATATTTTCACAAGAAAAGTAGGGGGGGTAGTCTTATACTCCCAGTCTTATACGCCGGAAAGTACAGTAGATGTTTACACAAAACTAGCAAAGCCATCAGCACAAGCAGACAGTGTGCATATTTTTATAGTGTTTATGTAGCTTAGCCCCTGCTCCCAAGCAGCAGAACTTTTTTCGTTTAACACCCCTATATCTGCTTTTAACCCACCATGTCCTACTCCCATACATTACACATAGACACGTTTCTTTTGTTTTTTCCCCAATTATACACAGAGGAATTAAGTCATTTGACTAGGATCATAGGATGTAGAGCTGATTCCAAGATTTAAACCCGCTTGCCCAGTTATAAGGTCGACAGCTCTGCCATCGATAACTGTAGTTGTGTTAACCCAATTCCCACCCCGCCATTGTTTTTAACAACCCCCCTGCTTTTAAAAAAAAGCCCCTCCTCCCGCTCTGATGATTACCCACCCCTCTTCTTCAAACAGAAAACAACATGTGTAAGTAATAGAAAAGCGCTTAAGCACATAATCCAAAAGTTCATATTCCCTGAATTTTCCAAAACAATAGTAATACAAGCATTGACAAAGCCAATAGATCGCTCATAGTTGAAACCTATTGGCTTTGCAAATGCTTGCTTTTATTATTCATGAGGACCAGGCTTTTAATCCTGAAATGACTGCCACAAGAGAAATTTTTCTCTTGTGGCAGCCAATCAGTTCTCGCCGTACCACCGTTCCCACTTTAGAATTGCGCTTCTGAAAGTGACAATGGTCAAAAAGGCTCCCTTTTTACCTGATCCGCTCTTTTTTCATTCCCATACCTATAAATATTTCACAAATCCCAGACGGCAGAGCTATTCAAAATCGTTAACCCTTTAAAGCCTGCTGTGCAACTTTTTTAAACACCAGTATCTCAAAAACTACTTAACATATTTACACCAAACCGACAAAAGCATACTTTGAGTAAAGTTCTGGTTTTATGCTAAGCCTGGTGTAAATCTCTTAAGGCATTTGGGCTGTAGGCATGAGAATTTTCCTATAGGAAGCTAAAATTGGAAAACTCTTATGTGTTTTTTTCATCCCCTCCCCCCGCAACTGTTCCCCCTTTGCGGATATGCATGTAAATCCGCATACTAGTCCTTAGGAGACTAAACTAGAAATTTACCAGTTTTCATGCGAGGATGTCAACTTAGTCAAATTTATAGGCCAACAAAAAATGCCTTTTCAATTAAATATACATCTGGACCATAACACCGTGGCAACCACCACTGTTTAATAAATATATATATGTATGTTCTGTTCCATGGGCGTCTTGCGGTCATTCGAATTAATTTTGAATCCTTGTTAAAAAATCTGCAATTTATTTGGGAAGACCCCAGAAAAACTCATAAAAACAGATATGGTCTGGGTTAAAAGGGTAAACATCGTCTACAACAGTGTTTACACCGCAGTGCCTTTACAACGATGCCATTACAACGGAAGTCGTTACTACGACTTGCGCTGGATGGCGCTGTTGGACAAGGAATGTTGTAATTTTATATTCCAACACCTTCCCTACTGTTACGTGGACTGGTGTTGGAATATAAAATTATAATATTCCAAAATCCGCGCCCTCCAGCGCAAGTCGTTGTAATGCCCGCAGTGTCAAGTACTGCAATCTTTTAGATCGCGTTGTACTGACATACATCCGGTTAAAAGTACCTACCTTATTATATTACAATGTGAGAGAGGCCAAGGAATTAAATAAACCCCTTGTGCGTGCTCATCAATTGCTATGTACATCACAAACGATTGAGCCATATCTCACTATTGTAACTAATCAGCACCATTGTTTCCTCTTGGTCCGATTCAGATTGAACCAGTTGCACTTAATTCTTTCTGAATCAAGGGGATGGAATAAGCTGGAGGACATGGCAGTCTGTACGTGTGACAACTTTTCTACTCAAGATTCGATGCATTTTGTTTTATTTTGTGATTACTTTTTGCATATCAGGAAACGGTTTATATTACCTATTTTAAAAGACAAAGGTTTTATTCAGGCCAGACCTGCTTTTATGTATTTACAAATGCTTAACAATGTCTGGGAAACGTTTAACATAGCTAGCTTTTTACCGCAGCTGTTTGACTCAGGAGGAAAGGAACATGAGTACCCTTGTTCGATATTGCATGACATTTTTATTATTCTCTTCTCATCATGTGCAATTTGATGAATTAGATTCTGTCTTCAATATTCTGTGATGTATTTGACACTAATATCAAGGAAATACTTTTTATTGTGTACTTCTATATTTTTAGTATGCTTTTATGGTTTAAATTAACCGAATAAACTGAGTTTGACTGACAATCATTGTTTTTTTCTATTTGAATTAAACGTTTATAGCCTTGGTACTTCATTCCTTGACCTTTTTCATATTTGATATAGTTATAAATGATTCCCATGGGACCACTTTTCCATTAATACAGTTGTAGATAAAAATCACATTTTTTGCACAGCCTATTTTTCTACTTTTTAAATAAACATTGCAGTATTAGGGGGTTTTCTAAGCCCCCCTGGATAAATAACACATTTGAGTTTCCTTTGCACCCCACAACGTGTAGTTGGAAAAGAAAGTGAAGTTTCCCTAAAAATCGCTTGTCAAGAAAATGCTTTGGAGTTTCAGCTAAAGTTGTCCAATTGGTCAAAAAGGTCTGAGCACTTTGTAACCTTATGCACTTAAACGAGAAACTATTTTTGCAGTCTCCTTAATTGGGCCCATGTTTCCCCAGCAAATGTAATATTTATCTATAAGGTTCTACGATCAATAAATGAATCTAGAAATATTAATGGTGGTCTCAGTGTATCACTAATGCACACAATTTGACAATCTCCCAATACTTGTTACTATTCTAGAGTCAACACTTGTTTTGAAAACTTTACCTGGACCTACGTTCTGTTTATTTTCTGAATCTAAGATTGATCAAACAGGTGTTGAAATACTGTGTAGATACTACCCCTCTATAGTGTTGTAATAGTACTGTTAAAAATATGAAATGAAAAGCAAATCAGTGTGCCGATACAGTTGTAGTGTAAGATTTTCAGAAAATGTTGCATTTAGACCATTGGTCTCTTTGGCCCAGTGTGTCTAAAAGCCATCATCAACATTAATTATGATGGAACAATAAAGTGTATCTGAAACTACCACGTTTTTCATCAACTTTGTAAACAGTCTACAACACAGTGTGTCTGCACACATGATATACTCTACCTCGCTTGTATGCTCTGCCGCATACCTTCAAAAGCGTTCAGTCTAGTGCCAACTCCTCCCTCCCCCATTCCCCGCCCCCTGCACAGGTAATTTGTGGGAGAGACTCCATTCAACGGATAGGATATAAAAGTGAAACTGGGGCCAGAGAAAGGACAATACACCTTCTTTGTACTGTGCTTCTTTCAGTCCGCGTCAGTGGATATTTACAGAGCTTCTTGCTACCTGAAACCTTCATAAGTAAATGTAAATGCCATTTGTAAAGCGCACAGCTACCTCCAACGGAGGTGTCTCGGCGCTGTCCGTATACCGCTTAGGAACCCTTCCTGGTTTTTCCCTGTGGAATGCCCACTCCTGGGCACCCCCAAGGTGAAGCCAGGCATCCCAGCGCTGTTGGGGCCGTTGTGGACATTAAGCAAGTGATATCATCCTTCTATGTGCACACAAATGTTCCAGGAAGTAAACTGGTCAGCCAGTAGCAGGAAGCTGTGACCAGAGTCTTACTCTGGACTGTTTGTGTAACTACCATCAGACCTAACTTATGAGAAATGAAAGGAGACTATTGAGCTACCTGTAGAGATACCATTAGGAGCCGGTCTTTAATTGAAAGGTTTCAGGCTCCAAGACTGATCCAAATCTTGACCACTGCTTTCTTGTTACTGACAAGGCTCATGGAGAACTTGAAGTTCTGAGATCCGATTCTCTAAGTCGAGGGACCGAATCAGGAGATGAATAGCTTAATCTTGATAGGACAATAAAGTTACTGTCGGAGACCATGCTGTCTTTTTAAAAATTCTGACACTGATATTGCCCTTTTACGTTTTGAACTTCATGTTTATATCTTTGTAACGCAAATGCATCAGTTTGTTCTGTCTAAAACCCAATATTCAATTTTCAGCATTGTTTCGATTTTCCCTTCCAGGCCTGAACTTGTGAGACCGGCTACTACTCTGTATCAGCATAACCTCACTGGAATCCTGGAAACAGCTGTTAGAGCAACAAATGCACAATTTGACAATCCTGAAATACTTAAACGGTTGGATGTCCGACTCCTGGAGGTAAAAATGTCCTTTTTAAATGTCAGAACTTTTAGTGGCTTCTGTATTACATTTTATTTTGCTTACCATTTTGGAGAGAGGGAAGTCTAATTCTAACAGCAGAAGGAATGCAGAAAAATATTAAATCAGTGCTGTGGTTAAAAATTATCAGGTGTTGATGAGTGCGAGGAGAGAAAGGTAGTGAAAGGTAACCAGTATAAATCATATTTAATCTTCTGGTGTGACCTTTCTCTCCTCGTACTCAATACCTTAATTGAATCTTTCTCTCCTCTTCTCCCTCCATCACCTCTTTTCTATTTCCCCCTACCTTTTTCTACTCTTGTTCTTTTTCCCCCTTTACCGCCACTTTCATTTTATATAAAATAGACTTTTTTTATTGTATAATTGTATGTCTCTTGAGATGGCAGGACTAGTTGCTGTACTCATTTCCTCACAATTGTTATTTCTAGTTGACACTGCTCTTTAAATTTTCAATAAAAATAATTGTATTTATTTATTCAGGATTTTATATAGCTCAAACATGACCCAATGGGATACCAGAGCGCTTTATAGTTACATAGATTAACTGTTGCGACAGTTCGATAGCGATGCATTTAAACATAACTAGAACAAGTAAATATGACAGTCAAGTAAAAGCATTTCCAACTAAAATTAAAACGATAAATAATATCAAAATTAGTACACTTGACTGTAACGTTAAAAAATGAACAGGTATAGTTAAACTTTACTGTTTTCCATGATTGATTCATCGACCTTGTGCTTCCACATCTCTTGCTTCATCCAAAGATAGGTATGATTTTTTTGATTGAGAAATAGTCTAATGGCAACTTCATCGTGCAGAATTCTATGGTTTGTGAAATATTTATCCCAGCAATAGCTGTTAGGTGGTCCCGTATGGTCATGGGGTGAAAAGCAGTCCGTGCCACATGGGATATGATATGGTATAGGCACAAAAAGGTGTCACCTAACATTCAGGAAGTCTTTCATGGTTTTACACACCAAGGCTTCCTAGGATCTGTAGCTCTATCCTTTCTCTAATCTTTCTCTTTGACAATTTATTTGGATTTTTGAGTTTTAATTTGCAGCTTTGATGATGGTGCCATGTTTCCACTGTGGAATGCCTTTAGCCTGTTTGTGAGTTGTAGTAACTGAAAGTATATGAACAGTCTTCATGGTAGATGTCAGTGAGTCGGTCAAAACTCTGAGACCTGCTGTGCTTGCCAGGCAATCTGATGGAACAAAACTTTGAATCGGACATCTCTCATAATAGATGTTCGGAAGACTGGAAGTAGAATTCTCTTTTATTGGATTAATCCGAATAAGAAAATGACTCACTGGTCCTCCTGCTCTCCTTTGCCATCAAAGCTCAAGTAGAAATCACTCTGTTTCCAGGTCTCCCTGACATACTTTCCTTCTATCTTGTCCTTGTAGCTGCCGAAACTTGTCCAAGTACCCTACTATTTCAGGTCTGATCTCAAGCGTGATCAAGTTTTTGCACTAGGACAAGTGCAAACCAGTGGCACCTTCTGGGGGATCCTGGTGTTCGCACCCTATGAGTTGCTGGGTGTCCTTGGACCTCCAAGATGGTTATTTCAGTTTTCCAAACTGCCTCCAGAAATAGTTTGGGTTAACGTTGCTTAGTTTTCTGCCCCTCCTTTTGCTTTGGTGTGTGTGTTTAGAGTCTTCACTAAGGTTGTGGTGATGTCTGTGGTCCATCTGCATACATGAGCCGTTGCTATTTCTATCTCCGTCCATGGCTGCTGACTTTCTCATAAACTCAGGTTTTGAATTTGGCACGTTGCCAGCAGCTCAGCTTTATCTGATAGACTACTAGCCGCAGATTCTTTAACGTAGAATTATCCCCAGGTGTGAGACTGGATCCAGAAAATTTTTGCTACAGCATCTCTGCGCGCCAGGGGGCAGCACCACCTGACTCCGCCCTGACGTCCGCGGATGTGACCTCAGTGAGGTCACATAAGTCCCACCCCGGCGTGCTGACATCAGTTTCCTTCTTTTCAGCGTGCAACACTGATCCGGAGTGAGTTCTCTTGACCTGTTTTCAGGCCTCTTTTAATGCCTTTGCGCTGGCAACCGTGTGCAATGCCTTCGGGTTTCAAGACGTGCGCTTCTTGTACGCGTCCGATGTTGGCGACGGACCCTCTCCCTATTTGTATGTGGTGTCTGGCGAGCACCATGATTCTACGGACTGCAACACTTGTCAGCATCTCAAGCCGAAGCCCCGGCGGGAGCATCAGACGAAATTGTCCAGATCGGTCTCATCACAGCGTCCGTCCCCTCCTTCGGAAGGGTCCAGAAGCCGCCAATTCCGGCTGCGGCATCGTCCTTCACCGAGGCCCCCACGGGCGTTGCTTGCCCGTCGGTAAGTCCTGCAGTTTGTCACAGAGGCCTTGTCCTAGTTCTGCAGAGGGCGCGGTTCCTCTTGGGACGTGTGCCGTCGCCACCCTATCTGCCGTTTCCTGGCCTTGGGGCGACTAGGGCCCAAATGAAGGCCTACGCCACGGCTCTGCAGGCTTCTTTGGGGAACCCTTCTCTTCCTGAGACGTCCACAGATCCCTCACCATTCGCTGGGCCTTTCACGGACTTGCCGGCCGATTCGCCCCCGGGGCTGACTAGTTCGGCTTCAGGTTTTGGAAGAGTGGTGTCAAGGTGCGGCCCTACGGGGTTCCCCTCTCGGACCCAAGGCGCCCCTACCTCGCTGCAAAACCCAGCGGGGTTCCCTGTGGTGTCTCAGGAGGTCGCCGGGACTCATGGCTCGTCCCAGAGTCCCCCTCGGTCCTCTGGGCAGGAAGCGGTCTTACCGGAGGCCGAGCAGACGCCCTTCCGGCGCCGGCGGCTTTCCTTCCCGGCCCTGGCGGCGCCACGTGTGGAGGCCGGGACCCGGGGTGCCTCCCCGAGTTCCTCTCGGTCCTCTGCGCAAGTGGCTGCCTCGTCTGAGGTAGAGCTGCTTCGGCACCTACCCTGCCCCTTTCTCCTATGAGGCACGTGGTGGGCGACTCTTCACCCCTGGTTGACACTTCGGTGGGAATTGAGGATGCACCGGTGGCCATGGCGGACTCCCCAGCGCCGTCCTGACGTCAGATCGTTGACTCTTCTCCGGATGTTCCTTCCTCTCCGGAGGATTGTCGTCTCCTTGTCTCCTCTTCATCGGAGACTGGACGCCACGTCGTTGCCTTTTCCCTGGCGGTTTCAAGGACTGGTTCTACGACGTCTCTGCGACACAGCCCTTGGACCCGCTCTTCTGCACCTTGCAGTTGATTGCCCCTCAAGATTTTCCACCTTCTCCGGAGACCCCTCAGGCTCCTCACTCATCCATGGGTCTTTCAACCTACAGGGGCTGGCCGTTTCTTCCTCCAGCAGGGCTTAGTTTGCAGCCTTCGCCCACAGAAGAGTTGCTCTCTCCTCCCCACAGAAGAGTTGCTCTCTCCCCCACGACGCCCTACGGAGGAGAGTGTAGCCTTTGTCCGGGCCATTTCCAAAGCCACCAGCATTTTGCAAATGAGCAACCTGGTCGCTACACTCAACGGAGTTTCTCGACCAGGGCTCTGGTGCAGGGGAGCCGCTTCTTCCATTTGAAGCTTCGCTCAACAGCTCTCTTCTGGGGGCCTGCGGATGTCCTGCTATGGGGGATCAGATGCCTCAGCCGCTCCTCCACCGCCCTGCCCCGCACAATCCAGTCTGTCTTTTTTCCCACCCATCTGCAAAGGGCCCTGTCCTGCAGATTGCTTTTCCTTCCTTGTCTTCAGTGTTGCTCCCTCCGTCACGGTAGGCCTGGTGGTTGGACTCCTGGAGGCTTAACATTTTTGCTTCCACTAGTGCTGCTCTGCATGTGCTCAACACACTTTGTGTGTTGGCCAGGGCTACCTCCGGCCTATGGGATTCTGCAGCGTCCCTTCTGTCTCGCCCCTCCCACGAAGGTGTCAGTGCTGATCTGCGACACCATGTCCTGGATGGTAGGGAGTTAGCTGCATTTATTCTCCGTTCGGCCTTGGATGTCTCTGATTCTCACGCCTGCGCTATGGCAAGTTCTGTGGCCCTCTTTCACCATGCTTGGTTGCGGGATAGCGTCTTTCCGGAGAATATTCGGGAGCGTCTTGTTGACCTGCCTTTTGATGGGATTCTTTTATTTAACACCCACGCGGACTCAGGTATTCAACGACTCCTTGCGGGGCTCCGTCCTCCTCCCCAAGCTTCGGCTTGTCGGTCCTCAGGTGTCTTATGGGAGGCGTTTATCTTACCTTCCTCTCTGGGCCTAGTGTTTCGGTTGGCCCGTCTGTGTGCTGTGTGTGGCTTAGAATGCCTTCAGGGTACTTCAGTTGGCCCCTCTGTACTTCTGGCTGCTGGTACAGCCCTTCAGTTTTTGTGTTCTGTGTTTTTTGGCTGTTAGTGAAGCTGTATAGGTCCTCAGGTTAGACCATCTATGTATTCTTTTTTTGGCTGATGGGTAAGCCGCCTGCAGTGATACCCACAGGTCTCTTATGTTCTTGACCTCTGCTGCGGTTTCCCGGGTACTTGTTGGCTATTGTATAGCTCTGTCCTAAGCTGGGCAGGTGTGGATACCTTCTCGGGTTCCTCGCATTTTCTGGCGTCACTGTATACTGCTTGGTGCAGTCCCTTTTTTCTTCTGCCTTAGCGCAGCTTGCGCTGCTCCAGGTTCTGTCCTGCTCGGTATCAGATGGTGTTTCTATCCTTCTACAGGGCTTGCCTGTCGTACATTTTGCCCTTTGTTCCTGCGGGATATTGCTTCTGTGCTTTTTGCCTGCTCGCTTCAGCCTCTGGATCACCAGACTGACTTTTGTCATGCCGTCTACGGCGTCGTGTTGTGGTGTTTCCACCTTATTATCCGATGTTTCTGCCTGGTCCTCTGCCTTGTGTTCCAGGGGGCTAGGATATTTCTGGTGTTCTCCTCTGTTCTGGTTGACAGCTTTAGGTCTGTACTACATATTCTCGCTTCCCGGGGGTTGCTGTTCTGGGCACACTACTTCGGAGTATTTACCATCTGCCTGCTGCGCATGCCTCGTCGTTATGGTCCACCTCAGTGGGCCTCGGCGTGTACCAGTGTGCTCCTGTCTCTTGTTCTGCTGGAGCTTTGCACAACTGTGTCTTCTTTCTCACGTATGTGCTTCTCGGCCGTGGGGCCGTTCCTGCCTTGTCCCCTGCCTAGGGGCTGATGCCTGTTCAGCTGTCCCCTTCGCTGGGTGTGTTTTCCTGAGGCGGGCTCTGCCTCAGTTTCCACCTCTTCTCCTTGGATTTTGCGGGTGGTTCTTTTCTTCCTTTGGTACTCTCTTGGTGCCATCTGTCCCTCCGGGTTTTCTAGCGGATGCCCTTTGCCCCTCGGGTAGGTTTGTGGTATCCTGGCCTTCCCTTCTGCTTGGTGGGGACTGGGTCGTCCTTCCTGTCCCAATGGCACATTCCCTGTTGGGGCCTTGTGTTCTTCCAAGCTGGTGAGTTTTCTCTTGCAGACCACCCCCCCCCCCCCCTGCTGGTTATGGCTAGGGTATCTATTCTACGTTAAGGAATCTGCGGCTAGTAGTCTCTGTCAGATGTACAAGTTACTTACCTTCGGTAACTATGTATCTGGTAGAGACCATTCTAGCTGCATGTTAGAAACGGGACCCTGGCTGGCCAAGACTCGCGTCGAGGTCAGTCAGGGATCACCATTCCTAAGGTCAGGGCAAGGGAGTCACACGCCAAGATAACCCCTACTCGCCCTCTAGGTAACGTGGCGCGAGCAGTCAAGGCTAAACTTGGGGGCGATGTAAGTTAAGTATTTGCGCACGCACCCCAGCAACAACACCCAAGGCCCACCACAAAGAAACACTCCACACAAGGATATATATAAAAAATAGCCTTTGTATTATAATAAATATACATCAGATAAAACACACATCTTGTTACACTGTGCCAACAGGCACGGGCGGAATTTACAAGGGATATTTGTACAGGACAGGGCCACTCGGACCACTGTCAAGGGTATCAGCACTTTTAGAAGCAATACTTTCAGAAATAGCACTTTAGAAAGTAAAATCAGTGTAGCACACAATATAAACATAGAGCACACAACCAGTAATCACTGGTTGCAGGACCTCACTAGCACCACCTGTACTAGGGAGAAAACAACCACCTACATATCACAATACCTGTAGGGGTGCAAGGATAAAACACATGATGTATTAACATTCAGAGGTGTAAAATCAATAACAATTGCGCCAAACTCACAAGTCACCACCTGTGACTGTCCCGGTGTCCCAATGTCAGGGCCTAAACGTGGCAGTTGCCCACAAAGTGCTGGGCAACTGGAGCAGGGAAAGTTAGGGCAACGTTGGAGCCTCTCTGGGCTCAAAGAACCACCACTGTGGCACTGGTGAGCCTCTCTGGGCTCTGGACAAGAACAATGAACTGGCCCTCCTGAGCCTCTCTCAGGCTCTCAGACAACGGACTCTGCCTCACTAGGCGGGGGGGGGGGGGGGGGGGGTCCCTCACGGGGGACCCAGGCACAACTGGGGAGCCTCTCGGGGCTCTTAAACAAACAAGGGCACTGCTGAGCCTCTCAGGGCTCCAGCAACAAAGGTGCAGCCTCGCTGGGCTGTGGGGTCCCTCTCTGGGGACCCGGAGCAAAGACAAATGCCCTGCAAGAGCCTCGCAGGCTCACGAACGAAATGGCCCCTCCGAGCCTCTCTGGGCTTGTAACAAATGCAGGCTGGAGCCTCTCTCAGGCTCGTCGAGCAAGGGTGCCGGCATTCGAGCCTCGCAAGGCTTGCTAACAGGAAATGCCCCCAAGAGCCTCTCAGGCTCTAAACACGAGGGCGCGAGGTCACGCTGCTGAGGGGGCAGGGGGGGGCGGACACCGACAATGTGTCCCGGCGCCCCTCCCTCCAGAACGGCCACACTCACCGGCTCTGGTCTCCAGCGGAGGCGGGTCTCTCCCTCTGGTCCCGGGGCTCTCCTCTCCACTCGGGGAGCCTCGGGGATCCGGCCGGCAGCTTCTCTCTTCCCGGCTCAGCTACAGAGGCGGGACTTCCGGTCGGCCTCTCCTGGGCCGCGCTAGGATTGGTCGGACTCCCAACCACTTCCGGGTCGCCGCGGGCAGCGCGGCGGCTCGCTTCTTAGGCAGGCAGGCGGGCTCCCATGTGATCCGAGGAGTGGGCTCCCTCGTGGATCAACAAGAAACGGGCAAAACAATGCGGCAATGAGCGGGGTGGCACCCGCGCCGCCAAATCACCACACGGGGCGATCAGATGCTGGGTGGGCACCGGCTGTGCACACCAAGCGCTAGCAGCGCTAGCAACGAAGGGCAGGCGCTCCCAAGCGCCTCCAGGACAAAATACAGCGCTCACAGCGCTAGGGGCAAAATCAAGCGCTTTCCAAGCGCTAGGCAGGCGATTTCAGCGCTCCCCAGCGCTGAAGGGCAGAGAGCAGCGCTCTCAGGCGGCAGGCAAGGAGTCCTCAGTGCTCCCCAGCACTAGAGGACAGGACAAGGCTCCAGCAGGGGCTGGAGGCAGGCAGGGGGGCAAGGCTGGGCCAGAGCCAGCACACTGGGTCTCCAGGCAGGGAGACACCCCAAGTGGCGATCCTCCTGGCCCCAGCAGCAGCAAAAGCCCCCTCTGGCAGGATCCAAGAGTAGAACAACTTCAGTGGGGACACAGCCCCTTTTTATACAGTAAATCCTTTGTCTAAGGGTGCAGGGTGGGGGAGAAACCAGTCGCAGCTGGTTCTGGAGCCCTCTTGATGGCCCAACCACCCATTTCATTCACTGGGGAGGCTAGGGTCGTTAGACACACCACAGGGGGGCGGAGCCAGCATTGTGTGGGGAAAACCCAGCCCATCCAGGACACAGGTACACTCCTCCCACACATCACTCATGCTAATCTCCCACTCACCACCGGGCAGACCCATCCAGACTTCCTGGAGCCTGGCATGCCAGCCAGCTCCAGCCAATCACGCTCCAGCACCCTCACTGCACACATATCTCAATGTCCAGAAGTAGCACTTCCCTTCTAGACACATACATGCCGCAGACACCATCTCGCAGCATTCACTCTCACGAGTTTACACATACTAAACTCGAGCCTGCACTCCCCACGCATCAGGAACTACCAGGGACACACACATTCCCCATGATTTCCTATGGGAGGGCAGGCCAGCCATACTACACGCACGCACTTTCACTCTGGGACTCAGGGGAAAGTGCGCAGAGACCCAAAAATCACTGACACAGGGTCACACATAAGGCAAAAAGTCTAGGGGTGAACCTGCCCTGCGAGCCAAGTCCAACACTGCGGATTCCTTCACGACCCGCCCTTCCTTCCCGTTCTGCGAGGACCTTCAGCTTGGTCTTCTGCACTCTCCTCCCTCTGGGTGGTTTTGTCCTCTGCGAGTGCCTTCTTTCACTTCCTCCCTGGCGGGGTGCTTCGTTCTGTTTATTTGTTCCACTACTTCCTTTCTGGTAATTGGGCGGTGGGTTCATTTGTACTTCTGCATCCCTACACCCTGGTTATTCCAGTGTGGAGCCTACTCCTAATCTTCTCCCTTTTTCATTGCTGGGGGTTTCAGACTGCTCTGCAGTCCTCTGAGTTGGGGTCTCTTGGCTGTGCCTCAGCCTGTAGCTCTTTACAGGGGATACAACCCTCCTTGATGGTGTTGTCTTGGGGTAATTTGTCGTTACTCATCTGTTCCGGACTTGTTGCCCTTCACTGTTACAGATTGTGGTTGCAGACTTTATGTCTAGGACATTTTTCACGTGTTTTTCTGCCTCCAGGGAGGATATCGCCTTCGCTTTGCAAGGTTGCTTCTCAGAGTGGTGCTCTGCTCTTTCCCTTCCATGACTTTCAGTAACACAGTGCCTGGCACTTTCCCAAATGATGCTGTTCCTCATCATTTGCTTCTTCCTTTTCTGTTTACCTGATTTTTTAGCACACTGTTCCCATATTCTCAGTTTTGTTTGTGATGACTCCGCGTTGTGGTGTGGGAAAGTTCTCCGAAGAAAACAGATGTCAGCGCGCCGGAGGGACTTATGTGACCTCGCAGACGTCACGTCCGCGGACAACGACAGGGCGGAGTCACGTGGTGCTACCCCCTACGCACAGAGATGCATGCTGTGGCAAAAGAATTCCAGATCCAGTCTAACGCCTGGGGATAATTCTACGTTAAGGAATCTGCGGCTAGAATCGTCTCTACCAGATACATCGTTACCGAAGGTAAGTAACTTGTACATTTCAGTGTAACTGGCTATTTCCTACACTTAGGAGGGTTTAGGCCAGCCGCCATTTAAGTTCAGGGAGAGATGTCCATGCTATCTTTCCTTTGGTTATTTGGCCTCATCCCTTGTGTTTTTTTTCTTGTTTGTCGTAGATGTGTTTGATGCAGTGGGCCTAAGGTAGCACTGGAACCGGTTTTGATAAGAATTATAGGACCTGATGTGATTTTCTAGACTTCCATTTGAACTTTCAGTAGTAATGTCACAAAGCCAGCCTGCTTGCAGGAGATGCCTAGGTCACAGACACTTTCTCCTTAATGGTGGAGGTTATCTCTGATCACTGTCAACCAGCGGCTTGTGGAGCATGCTGCAGAGCTAAGGTCAGCCCAACACTTTGTTGCTTTGAGCAATTTTAGTGTCACTAAGCTGTCATCCTTCCCTTGGCACAAGTGTGAGCAATGCAGGTTCTCCTGGTCAAACACCACCAATGGGTTGTACCAAAGGGCACGGGCTCATTCCACCTTTGCATCAGAAGCCTCGGTGTGGAACTGGTTTATGGCTTAGAGTATCTTACTAGCAACTACTTATCAAGTGGATACATTGGTATGCTGACCTGGTCTTCTCATGAGTTTGAGCGGTACCAATAGATGGAACAGAGCATTTTGAGCCTACTGAGAAATGCCCAAATCAATCTTTGTCTCATTTGTAGACTATTTCCATCTGCCCAAGGGGAATTAATATTCTAGGTCTCACTGAAAAGTATTTCTGTTGGACTATTTCAGTTTTAACTACACATTTCCTCCAATTTCCACCCTTGCTCACATTTTTAAGAACCTCAGAATACCAACATTAGGGAAGTTTGATTGCTTAGGACAGGGAAAGGAAGATTCTGGATCTTAGCTTGTCCACTGAGTTTCTGCTTCCTTTAAGGTTGAACCATCTGGGGGAGGGGGGGGGGGGGGGGGGTTGTTGTCATCCCACCATAAGCACCCCAGCCAGTTGTTGAGGCAATATTAGCTAGGAGGTTATCCTGGAAAAGGTGGCAAACTTACTACTGGCAGCTAGGCATCCTGATTCTAAGTTTATGCACGCCATAAGCTGGAGGATGCCTACCTTTTGATGTTTTCACAGTGATACTGCCCCCTTCTGACGCGGGATCTGCTCATCCAGAATTTTGCAATTTCCTTGGCTTCTGTCAAATTCAGTTTGTGGGACTTTGAGGATTTAAAGCTCCACTTGATTTTTTTCTGTGTTCTTCCAAACAAGGCTTGCTATAAAGAGCTCCATTAATCTTGCATTTTAGAAACACACTTCACCCTGAGATGTTTGTTTTGTTGTACTTTATTCACATATGTTTTAATTTATTTACTACTGGTGGTGGTCTAGTTTAAGCCTTTGCACTCTTTAATTTAATTTATTTACTTGTAGAGCGCTGCAATCACCCCAGAGGGATATCAAGGCGCTAATAATGAATAGACTGGTTAGGCTGATGGGAGGGGTGAACACAGATGATTCTTAATATTTAGGGATCAGATGAGTCTTTAGTTTTTTCCGGAATGATAGATAGTTGGAGGTGAGCCGTAGATCCAAAGAGTTCGTTCCACTTCTTAGCCGCCAAATATTAGAAGGATCGCCCTCCGGTCCTAGCTTTCTTAATACGCATTGTTCTTGCCAGCGTTGGAGGGAATATAAAATTCGATTTTATCCTGGAGTATTTTTTGGCTGCTTTGGTACACTGCTTTATGTGCATGGCTGAGCAATTTAAATACTCCTCGTTGACGCATGGGTAACCAGTGCAGTTTCTTCATGCACATTGAGGCTGAGCTCAGCCTGCTTTGGTTGCAGACAAGTTTGGCACCAGTGTTTTGGAGTACCTGTAGCCTTGTGAACAGGAGCTCGGTCATGCCTACGAATAATGCATTCCCATATTCAAGCTGACTTATCAACAGGGCCTGCGGGACTGATCTCCGGCAGTCCAGCGGTATCCAAGGAAACAATCTTGCTAGTAATTTCAACATTGCAAAACTCTTACCACAAAGGATTCGCACATGGTCGTCTTGGAATTTTATAACGTCTGACAATGTGTTTTGGTAGCGCTCACTTCATTTCAAAGTAATTGAGCTGCAGGATGTCTGGTAGATCCTCCTTGAAAATTAGATGTTCGAGGCATATGAGCTGCAGATTAAACACTGAGCATAGCTCGCCACCTAGTGTTGGGCCCGGATGTTTGCAGTTGTTTTTGTCCTGAAAAGTCTTTGGAAGTCACGAGATAGGTGACTCCATCGGGCTCGGATGTGAGTCCCGCGCTCCGGGTTGGAACCGATTCTCCTTCGGCATGCAATCCTCCCCATTTTCGACGGTATTGTTTCGAACGCGTTTCCAATCAACGCTACTCTTCAACTTCGAAGTCTTTGATTCCGGTCGTCGACTAAGGCCTTCGGGCCTACCTAGTCCTCGTCTTCCAGCTCATGGAAAGGATGCCATTTTAGAAATGTCCTCAATGTGGGTCGAAGTTTCCCCACACCGATCTCCATGAGGTGTGCAACCTTTGCCTCTCACTGGAGCACAAGGCCAGAGACTGTTCCGCTTGTGCCTCCTTCTGCTCGAAGAAGACTATTCGAGACCAACGAGCTCGAAAAACAATGGCTCGCTCGTCCGCTTCGATCCCAGCTGACATCTTCCAAGAGGGCGTCGACGTGCCGGAACAGGAGCAAGAACATGGCGTTGGCAGCCACTCCGAGCCCGATGACTCTGACGTCGAGGACATCCCTTAGGCACAGTGGGCCGTGAGTACACACATCGACCCCGACCCTTCCTCGACAACCTCTAAAAGGCTTCGTCACACCCTCGCCTTCAGGCCTAGGTGCACACCGAGAAACTGTTTCCCATGCCTTTGAACTCTGCAAAAAAGCCTAAAAAGCCTTTAGGCGGCTCAGGCTCGAGTCAGCCTGCCCCGGTGCCGGCGCATAGCTACCGGCACCGAAAAAGAAGCCATCTTCTTCCTCAACGCCAGATGCTTCCACATATAAGCACTCTGCGCCGAAGACTGGCAACGACTCCTCGGCACCGAAACCACACTGATCCAAGCAAAAAATTGTCACCGAAAGTACCCGACTCCCATGCCTCAGAGCCGAAAAACACCTCTGAACCGAAAAAAGCACACGTTCACCGACCAAAGACACTGCAAAAGAACATGTTTCAAAGCCCAAAGATGCTACCAGTTCGGTGCCGAAAAAGCCTACGGAATGAAAGCCCTCAGGCTGAAGGATCTACTCCCACAGAGGAACTATTTCATCCAGATCCTACACAAAAGACTCTTGTAAAAGATCCCAAAACTGGTCGATTGACTCTTAGTTCTAACATTGCAACCTCTCCTCTAAGGATACCTTCTCCTCCTCTTCCCCCTACTCCTCCACCACCACCTCCCCTACCACATCACTCCCCTACACCATCTTCTACTCTATTAGAAGAGGATGATAACTGGGATGACACCTCTGATGACACAGGGGGTGGTGCAGATAATGAGCCACTAGATAATCCTAGTCCTCCTGGCTCACCTGACCCTTGGGATGATTATAGCACCCCAGACGTCCCTAACATCCCACAAGACCCCTCCAGGCCTTCCCCACCAGAGGACACTATGGGATTTAACCAACTTGCGATACAAAAGGGGATGATGGACGGAGCGTTTGAGCAAATCAAACACTCACCCCCAGTCAACTGATCTGGGTTTAATCCATCACCATTCTTTAGCTCACTCAGCCACCCCAGTTCAGACATGGCCATATGCAAATCAGTCTGACCCTGTGCCTCATGGGAACAGTGCAGCCCGAACTGCCAAGCCATGTCTTACCTGGACCGGAAACAAGCATCCTGGGACCGGTTTCGGATTCATAATCCTCATCAGCCAGGCTATCTTGAATCCAGTGGCCAAGTGAGCAAGGGACTCACGTCTGAGCATACCCTGCCAACTTAGGGCGAACAAAGCGATACAAAAGGGGATGATGGATGGAGCGTTTGAGCAAATCAAACACTCACCCCCAGTCAACTGATCTGGGTTTAATCTATCACCATTCTTTAGCTCACTCGGCCACCCCAGTTCAGACATGGCCATATGCAAATCAGTCTGACCCTGTGCCTCATGGGAACAGTCCAGCCCGAACTGCCAAGCCATGTCTTCCCTGGGCCGGAAATAAGCATCCTTGTTCGGGCTGGACTGTTCCATGAGGCACAGGGTCAAGGCTGATTTGCATATGGCCATGTCTGAACTGGGATGGTGTGGAGTGCAAAAAAACGATGGATTTGGGCCCAGATCTCTGTACTGGGGTGAATGTATGACATTGTTCTGCATTCTGTCCATCAATAATTGTTTTTGCATTTAACCAACTTGTCCATAGGGCTGCCCAATACCATGGGGATGACCTACATACTGACCCAGTAGAGGAAGATTTCCTTATTGATACCTTTGAAACCACACAAAGGTCCACCTCAGTTTTACCCATGCTTAAAGGGGTCATTAAGCATGCGTCCGAGGTCTTCAAAGATCCAGTTAGGGCTCGAATCATCAACCCCCGACTTGAGAAGAAGTATAAGGCTGCCCCCTCAGATCCAGCCTACATTAAAGGGCCTGCACCACTAGACTCCCTTGTAGTCTCCAACTCATGCAAAAGAGCAAATTTACAAACATCAGGCGAGGCTCCCCACCAGATAAATAGTCTAAGCTTCTTGACGCCTCAGGCAAAAGAACAGCGTCGAAGGCAGCAAACATATGGCGTATTGCCAATACTCAAGCACTACTAGCAAGATACGACAGGGCTCATTATGATGAGTTAGAATCCATAATGCAGCACCTTCCAGCTAAATACAAAAATAGGGCCAATGAGCTCATACAAGAGGGTAAAACCATCACCAATACCTCTATTCGTTGTGCCCTAGATGCAGCAGATACTGCTTCAAGGGCGATTAATACCAGTGTCCTTTTGCGTAGGCATGCCTGGCTACGCATTTCAGGTTTCAAACCTGAAGTACAAAGTGCCATCCTCAATCAACCCTTTGATGAGCGACACTTATTTGGGCCTAATGTGGACGTATCCCTTGAGAAAATGAAAAAGGATACGGACACAGCTAAATCTATGGGAGCCTTGCAGTCGCAAGCTCCCAGATGCTCCTTTTGTCGCTCATCCTACAGAAGCACCAGCAGAGGCTACTCCTCAGATAGTCCCTCTACTTCTTACAAACCCCCTACCCAATCCACCTACAGTAGGGTCTACCAAAGAGGGGGTTACAGGGGTAACAACCACAAAGGCAGAGGCAAAACTAACAACTCCCGCTCTGCCTCCACCCCTGCCCAATGACTTCCCTCCACTTCTCCCACCACATTCCACTCCAGTTGGGGGAAGACTACAAGAATTCCTTCCTACCTGGACCAACATCACAGCAGACAAGTGGGTGGTTGGTGCGACAAATAATTCAATGAGGTTACTGTCTCGAACAAACATCCACCCCCCCAAACATACCACCCAAACAACGCCCAATGTCACAAGAACTTCTGCTAAGGCAGGAGGTAATAGCCCTCCTACAAAAAAGCGCAATAGAACTAGTTCCACTACATCAACAAAACAAGGGAGTTTACTCCCTGTACTTTCTTATCTCAAAAAAGGACGTCTCTCTAAAGCATATTCTAGACCTCAGACCACTAAACCTGTACATACAATCAGACCACTTCCATATGGTCACACTCCAGCAGGTCCTTCCTCTCCTTTTACAAAACTACTTGTCACTATAGATCTAAAGGAAGCCTATTTCCACATTCACATTCAAACAGCTCACATAAAGTATCTCAGATTTGTATTGGACGGTCAGCACTATCAATTCAAGGTACTCCCAGTTCGAGGCATGTGAGCTGCTGAATTCATATCTGTGCATAGATCACCGCCTAATGTTTGGTCCGGATGATCGCACATTGTTGTCCTGGAAGAGTCTTCGAAGTATCACGAGATAGGTGGCTCCTTCCCTGGACTACAGTGCGCATGGGCATCAACTCCATCCCCAGATTGTTTATTTCAGCCATTGGGTTCGGATGCATATTGGTTCACTCAAGGTCGGAATCGATAAAAAAACTTTCTTTTTGGCCAAAAGGCCGTTAGTTTATCGTCAGTATTGTCTTGTGATTGGTGCCCAGTTCTGTTCCAGCTCAGTTCCCGAGCCGGACATCCAGAGGAGCCGTGTGGCTTTTCGGCACTGAAGGCCCTTTCGACGCCAGAGGCCTTATCGACGAACCATCATGGAAGGGAGCCCATTCAAAAGATGTCCCGTGTGCAACTCGAAATATCCTCACATCAACGTCCACCCGGTGTGCAACAAGTGCCTGTCGCCGGATCACGATGAAGCCAGCTGTATGGCTTGTTCTCGTTTCCGCTCCAAGAAGACGATTCGACTTCGACGCGCAGCGCGCAAGGAAGCCCAGCAGACGGCAACTGACCCGGTGAACATCTTCGATGCCGAGGACGATTAGGGAGCAGAGCGGGAGGTTCAAGAACACCTGTCTGATCCCGCATCGGAGATAGACTTCAGCTACGACGCTGATATTGAGATGGTCGATACTGAAGACGTCGACGAGGTAGGAGACGACGATGGGGCCTTTGGGGCCATGGAAAGTAGCTCAAGCGAGGAGCTAGGCCCACAAACTGATACTAGGGCCAAGACACTTCATAAGGCTCAGGTCGAGGGATCGCCACATGACCTTACCCAAGATCTTCCACTGGGTTCTACAGCCCCGCCTTCGGGCCCGGCTTCGGACACTTCTAAAGAGCCGCCGGTTGCCAAATCGAAACCGAAAGAGAAAGCTTTGGTGTCTACGCAACCCAAAGCACTAGAGGCGAAATCTAAACCGAAAGTGCGTATTGCTTTGGTCGGCTCGAAGTCCTCTGAACTATCGGCACCGACGAAGCATAAAGGGGTTATCGACCTGGTGCGATCGCTAAAGGGCGTCGAGCCAAAGACTGGCACGTTGAGGAGGATGCATTGCAGGGCCTTCAGTTCAGTTGTGTTCTTGCGGGTGGATTGCGCTGGGTCTGTGGTCTTGGCGGTGCTGCAGCGGTGACAGCTGAAGGGTCTATGGGTGTCGTACGGTGATGCTAGCTTGCAGTTGTTGTTGCGGCTTGGGTTGAGTGTGTGGAGTGCCGTTGTGTCATAGTGTTGGCAGTGCAGAGATCCTGGGTTCCTGGTGCAGGTCGCGGACGGGCGCAGACGGGCTTGCCTTTGGCCATTAAGTAGGGGTTGGGGAGGGCTGGACAGCTGGGAGGCGGGAGCCGGAAGGGTTGCTGGATTGGGCTGATCATGCTGGGGGGGGAGGGGCCGCAGGGGCAGCAGCGGCGTGGGAAAAAACGGGTGGAAAAAGGCAAAGAAAAGGGTCAAAAAGAGGGGGTTGAAGTGCTAATATGACAGCAAAAGTGCACGCAGAGTGGAGGAAAGACGCAGAGGAGAATGAAAGGGGGAGATTGAGATGAGGGTGAAAAAAACGAGTGAAAAACGGAGGAAAGACTCAGAATGAGAGTGAAGGGGGAGATGGATACGAGTGAAAAACGAGTGGAAAAAGAAGAGAAAAAGCAGAGCGAGAAAAAGGAGACAGAGGTCCACTGGACCACCAGGGATGAGGCGCAGGTAAATCCTGCGGGTGGAGGAGGGCCTCGAACACCAACACTCAAGAGTACAGGTAATAGTTATGGTTGGTGGATGTTACCAGGGATCACACAATTTGTCAGGACCCAATTTAGGGCTGTAGCACAAGCCAAAGCGGTGGTTTCACCCAGATACCACCTCTTCCAAAGCATTGATTTGTATGATTGGCTTTTTATGTAGATTTAGAGAGTGAATGATTACCCAAATCTAGTTGTGGATGTCATATACACAGCAAAGTAAGGTACTTGTGTGTGGTGTTATCATCTTTATTCAAAGATATGTGAAGAGACAAAGGAACAGCCAACAAGCGTGTTCTCCCAGGGGCCAGCAGGCCAGGGCTTTCTCAAGGCGGATCAATCTTGTGGTTGGTATTATTTATCTAATTAGATTATAGGTCGAGGTGACCGAAGCAAGCGTCTTCTGTGATGTGGGCTTTCTGCGTTCTGAGTAAGCTAAAGAGTGCAGGGGCTCAGGGGAAGCCCTCACTTAGTGGTGGAGCTGCGAGGGAGGGAGAGCAATTTCACTGACAATGAGGTAGTGAATCTCAGAGCTACATATGTACGAATATATCAATGTATGTGAAGTTGGTGCACAGAGTGCACTTCTGCTTTACTTAATGGTTCTTAAAATGGCAAGTACTGGTTGCATCTTGAAAGCAAAGTGTCCTTTGACTATGGCGGACGTTTGTTGTGACTCACCGCTATTATTTCCACTCCAAATAGGATTTCCTTTCCTGATTGAGGAATAAGTGGACATGAAGCCTGCACCATGTCAACATTGATTACATATCTATTTCTCAATCAACCCTTCCACCCATCTGTCTGTTCCCACCACCAGGTGGTGTGTGTGTTAATGTTATGTCTGGTCCCGATGGAATGGAGCGTGACTATTGGTTTGGCCGAAGATAAGTGCAATTCCACAGAGGAACTTAGGGTTGAATTGCCATAATCAATGTCACAAGTGATGAAAGCTTGCACATCATCTTTGTGAGTAGACCGGCATTGGAGGGGATTCGAAGTTCAGGAGATAAGATCAAAGAGATTGGGTCTTACAGAAAATTTCAATCTTCTCCACCTTGGGTTGCAGACAGTTCCCCTTCTATTTAGATAGGGAAATAGGGCCGAATTTGCATTTTATTTAAGAATGGTGTTCTGGGCTATGGTGACAATAAGCTGGATTTCGCCAGCATATGAGACTAATGTCAAGGCAAAAGATTGAATGACCATTGCCAAAGGGGGCATGTATACATTCTATAGTGTGTGGCTTAACGTGGACCTTTTCAGGACTCTGTACTGGAGGGATGTTAACATGGATGAGAACAGTGATGAAGAGACCGCTTGCGAGTGGGTATCACGGAAAGAGACAATCCAGTTAAAAGCATCACCGCACACACCAAAATTGTTGAAGATGTTTAGAGACAGATTGTAAAGAGAAGTGAGTGTATGTGGTGTTTGTATGTATATCTAGGTGTTTGGGCTTTTCCCTGTATGATGGCGTTTCTGCTCACCCATGATGTAACCACTTCACCGCTGATACTTTTTCCGTCTAGGTATCGCCTGGGGACACAGGCTGGGATGTTTTCAGTCTGGACTATCATGTTGATGGACCCATTGCAACGGTAAGACCATGCAATTTTGTGAAATTACCCCAAATTTGTCTTTTGAAAACTTCCGAGTAATTTGGTGGCCCTGTTTTCTTCACTGTTTTTTTTTTTTTTATTATGTTTTTGGTGCCTTTGATGCTCCTATTGTGTGAGTGCTTCAGCCAAACATTTAATTTCAATAAAATATTCATGAGTGCTAATGTGTTCTGTTATTTACAACTTTCAATATCAATGTGTTCTTTTATAAGCTCAGGAAAGTACTTAATACACTGTGTTCCATTATTCATAGACCACAGAGCTAATTTTGAATAATTTGAAGGGAGCTATAACGTGTGTTTAAAAAAAGTGTGCGATTTTACCATGTAAATAATTAATGCAGTTTGAATTCAATAGAACTGATATTAGAAAGTTGCTATGCTTTTGTTTAGGAACCTTTTACAAACTGGTAAGACATTTCCATGTAATTTTTATTTTTTAAACAAGTGGTAGAAGGAAAATCTTTTTCTCTGTATTGTTAAAATAGCACACACCCATCAACATACTGTTAGTTAATGCCTCGAATATCATTACTTGTTTTGTTGACTTCACTGATATTGTACAGCAGATTATTAAATTGCTTTTGATTTAAGAGACCTGACATTGCAGTAGTCTACACCATAGTAAAGACTCCCTGTAAGGGTTTAAAGTCAATGGAGTAATGTTTGCCTCCTAATATGTTGCCTTTCGCTCCAGCCTTTACATAGATTACATAGGAAAGTTAATCAAGTTCTTACTGTGCATTCCTTCCCTTGCTCTAGAAAGAGCCAGCAGCATGTGGAATTTCTTTGTTGGGCAATATACTGTCTTGCCGCAGTGAGTCTGACTCACATAGGGCTGCCACCTCAATCCCTCGAATTAACACTAGTCGGTATACAAGAAAGAAAGAAAGGCCATAATTTTTGACAAAAAATGATTTATAAAGCAAATATTTGTGGCAAGAGGCACCATGGGCCAGCTGTGGTCTTTTCCGGAGTTGGGACTTCTTCTTTTTGAGGTGCACGGGCTACAGAAACATGCAAGAATATTTGCTTAAGCTTGGAGGAATTAACACTTTTCGAGGTAGATATAAAAACATTTGTACAGATTGCAAGACAGGGCATTTTGGAGAGGAAGGACAGTATAGTTGAAAAGGGGCAAGCGAGATACAAGTCAGTTTGTTTACTCTCCTGAAAGTGGCGGCTAGTCTCAGCTAAAAGTGGAAATCGTTCGGAGAGTCTGGTTTCAGAATGAGAAGGCCTGTCCTGGAAATTCTTTACACTTGCCTTGTGGATAAACTGTTTCATCAGGTTTGTATTAATGGGTGAATAAGGTTTTTATCTTAAAAGTGTTGTTCCCTGGTAGAGGCACTGACGAGTGATTTGTGCAAGATTTCTACTTGATGGGTGGGAGAACTGGAGAGCCTTCAGGGTGGATATGTGGTCATGCTTGCTGTATCGAGTGATGAGACGTTCCGATGATTAGAAGCCATCCACAAGGGTTATGGTTTACTTAATGTCTCTTATCAGAATGCAATAGGATGATTGCTTCTCCTCTGGAGCACGGGCTCCAGGCTGGAAGGGAGATTTTCATGCTGTATTTAAGCTCTTGGTGTAATCATTCCATCTAAATTGTATAACCCTTCCGAAGCACTCTGAAATTCTCCAACATCTACTACCATGTGTGTGCTGGACATGCCCTCCTGTATATGCAACTCTTTCCCGTGATCAATCCTGCCTTGGTCCAGATGCTTATTAATATATAGTCTTGGATATCAGTCCAACACCTAAAACTGAAACAAACAAAACAGTTTCTTCTGATCTCCTCCGTCTTTGCCCTATTCCCTTTGCAGACCTGGCCCATCACTCTCTGGCTGTTTCTTTTCAAGCCATCTCCATCAGTGATTGTACTAAATCTCCTTCTGCTAAATTTATTTATTTATTTTATTTATTTATTTTTAATATTTATAAAGCGCTGCATATACCCGTAGGCGTCTTGGCGCTGAAAACCATTATAGACTCAGGAAATGTGAGGGGGTGAGCCAGTTAATTAAACAGATGTGGAGGGAGAAAAGAAAAACAAGATTAATGAGAGAACATCCAGGTTTTCAAAAGTTTACGGAACTGAAGAAGTGTGACACTTTGTCTGATGTTAAGAGGCAGGGTGTTCCAGAGTCTGGGGGCCGCCACCGGAAAGCGTCGGTCACCCCAGGTAACTGTTTTGGTGCGAGGGACGACCAGTTGGCTGAGGGTGGCTGATCGTAGAGCTCTTGTAGGTTTGTAATGTTGTAATTGGTCTTTTAGAAAATGTGGTCCTTGATTGTTGATTGTTTTAAATACAATGCAGAGGGATTTGAAATGAATTCTTTTTTGCACAGTGAGCCAGTGAAGATCTTTTATGTTTTTGGAGATGGATTCAAACTTTGTTTTGCCGGAAAGAAGGCGAGCTGCCGCATTTTGTATTGTTTGAAGTTTTGCAATTACTCTAGTTTGAGCATTGAGGAATAGCCCATTGCAATAGTCCAAGGATGAAAGGACAAGGGCAGAGACCAGTGTCTTGATGGCAGAGTCAGGGAGAAAAGGGCGTATTTTCCGGATCATTTTTAATTTCAAATGTGCTGTCGATACTGTTTTGTTGGCGTGGTTCATGAAATTTAGCCCATCATCAAAGATGACACCGAGGTTCCTAACCTTCGAGGTGGGAATGGGAGGAGTACCGAAGGTCTCTAGCCACCAACTGGTAGGCCAGGCTGGTAAGAGTGGACCAAAGATGAGTACCTCGGTTTTTTCCGAGTTTAGCTTTAGGCAGTTAGTAGCCATCCAGTCTCCTATATCTAGGAGCCCTTTCTTAAATTTTTCAGCTACTTGCTCTCCATCCCCTTTAATCGCCAACACTAGTTGGGTGTCGTCGGCGTAAGAAGTTAGGCTCATTCCGTGTGCTTTGATGGTCTTAGCAAGGTCCGACACATAAATGTTAAAAAGTGTCGGACTCAGGGATGAGCCTTGAGGAACTCCGCAAGGAGCAAAGAGTTGGGCTGATTGAAAGGGTCCCAGAATGACAGCCTGCGTTCTTTTGGCTAGGAAGGACGCAATTAGGTTTTTGGCAGTGTGGCAGATGCCAAATCCCTGGACACGGTCGACCAAGGTGTTGTGGCCGACCGTGTATGGCATATGTGTTGGAAATAAATCTGAACCTCCATGCTTTCATAAATTCCCTTGCCAGATGCTTACTATATGAAATAAGACTCCTCAAGTGATTACATCTATCATTCCTGAGGTTGATTTCAAATCTGTGGCACTCTCTCGCACTACTTTCTAGGACTGACTACTGCAAAGCAACACCCGAACCCTCTGAATGCTACCCTTCTTGCAGCACCAAGGTTCCTTTCGGGAACCAGAAGTTCTAACCATTATGAAACCACTTCCCATTGAAACTAGGTGCCTCTTTAACCTTGCCTGGATAATACATACAATGTTTAATTCTGGAACTCTACAGTGACAGGTCCACACACTCACCATCTGAGGTACATTCTGAGCTCAGATAAGCTGCGTCCTGAATCCCTTTCCTTCAAAAAATAGGAATACTTAAGCATTCCCAGGGGGCGCACTGATGGTAAAAATCTTTGCTTCATCAATTGGAACCAATCTCTCAAATGGGTCCTTCAAAATGAGGCTAAAATGCATTCTGTTTCAGTGGAATTGTCCTACGCAGGATCCCTGGGCACTGTTTACTAAATATATGTAACTCACTTTTCTTTACATTGTTGCTTTGTTCTACTTGTCATTTTTTTTATTTTATTATTGTCACTGTTTACGTACGATACCCCATTAGTTGGCAAAGTCATCTATGGTGGTTATTTGGAGCAGGGGGAGGATTTGATCATTTTACCGTCAGGGATGGAAGTTGATTTGTTGTAAGGATGTGTAATTAATATCCATGTAGGGGAAGAGAATAGTCAAAGATGGGGAGTTGATGTCAGGGACGCAGTTGCTGATCCTATGGAGTTGCTTTAGGGGATTGTAGGAAGTAGACTTTGTCTTTAATTAAGAAGCTGAAACTGAGCCAAATGGGGTGTTGGCATTAGAATATGTTTCAGGTGATGATTTGGAGAGATCAGTGTTGTGACAGACATTTGTTTTGTTCATAGTGAAGTGATTTTAGTGGGTTTTTGAATACTGTGCAGGATTAGACAGTTGGAATGGGTGCACACCGTTATTGACTGCTTTGAACATTAATTTATCGTTTTTTTATTAGAGGTCTTGATGTAGAATCCATATTTGGCCTTGCATTTGTTTAGTTTGTGTGTATTGCATGTATTTTTCGTTTACAGTTAATTGGGCCAGTAGGTCTTTCTAAGCGTTCTTATGTTTTTGCTGGTATGAGATCGTATGTAGACCAAGAAGATTTGAGTTTTTGTTTCTCCTTGGTTCAAGCAGATGTGTGAATGTCATGAAGGACTGGGTGAGTGGAATTGCAGTTGAGGACATTCACCATATCTGCAGCTTGGGTGAGGTTGTTTTATGCTCTGGGCCTGTTCTGTGAAATCATTGGGGACATTACTGAAGGATCTAATGGTTATTGTTGATATGGGCTATTCTTCTGTAGAAGTTTATATGTAGCACTATAAAAAGGCAGTACCTGGTGAAGTCTAATGAGCGGGTTAAAGGTGGGAGAAAGGAGGACTTGATGAAGATTGTGGTTTTCCATGAGAAGTGAAGCTTAGTGAGGAGGAGTGATCTAGAAAGGTTGCTTCACTTATAGAAAGTTGGAGTGTGTTTAGTGCTTTGGAAGTTATGACATTGAAGTTACTTAGATGTTGTCACAGTTGGAGATGAGTTGAGGTTATAGAAGGCAAAATATTTTTTCAGTGAAGGTGAAAGGTAATGGAACTGGTGGAGGAAAGTGAAAAGCATCACCCAAGGCACCAAATGATGATGGCTGCTTTGTACATAGTCCTACATTCAGGATCAGTACACTGTGGTTTCTTCTTTTCCACAAAAGAAATACCACCTTTTATTTTTTATTTTTTTATTGAACAGAGCAATAGGTAGCCAAAGGTACAAAACATATTTCACTTTAAATTTCAATATCAATACATTTCAATAAACCTTAAAATATCAGACAAGAGATAAAAAGATAAAAGGGAGCAAGATTAATCGAGATAGAAGAAAAGCCAAAAACATCATTAAAACTTTCAGGACATTATGTGCAAAACTTACAATTTATAAAGTGCATCTGCCAAAGTGCAAAACAGCAATAAAGTGCTACTGCAAAGTGCAAAAAGTACAATAAATTGCAATCTTGAAAGTGCTTAGTGCAATCTAGTGCAAAACTGCAAAAAGTGCTGATAAAGTGCAAATGTCCATAAATGTCCTTAAAAAAAAAACTGTGACATTCATGGATGAAAAGGCTGTTAATGGTAGAAAAAAAACTTATATCGTATACTCTCAATTTTCTTCTCGAATAATACTCCTTTCAATTGTTCTAGATTCCCAAAACATTTCCAATTCATTTCAAATCTCCCAATAGTTCCCACTCTGCCAGCATAAGCCTTTTCAAAAAGGCAGGTTCTCCTCATTGTATTAAACCATTTTAAGTGTGATGGGATCTCCCGAGATTTCCAGTTTTGAAGTATTAAAGAACGAGCAACAGTGCAAGATATAAATATAAGTACTTCTTCAGCTTTATTGAACCCACTCCTATCTTTGCATATACAGAATAGGGCCACTTCTGCAACTGGCAGAAAAGATTTCCCCATGTCCTGTTCTATATCTGCAAATATCTCCTTCCAAAAAGATTCTAGCTGCGGGCAAGCGAAGAAAATATGGTGCCATCCTCCTTGTCCACTTGCCATACATCTGAAACACTTATTATCAACTTCAGGGTACATCTTCTCTAGAGCCTCCGGTGTATAATACGCTAGCCAGCGAGATAAAAAGGACATCCTCTTATAATTGGCTGCACGTAAAGATTTATTTCCCAACTGACAGAGTATCCCAATCCTTCGAAGAAAAAGTACATTGAGTCGAGAGGCTTATTTTCTCAAGATGTCTGTCTACTAGCATGGTTTGTCCAGAGCAATGAAGCATCTTGTACCAATATCCTATACCTTTATTTTTTTCCTCCGAACAGGGCTGTTAACATGGCATTAGGAGAATTAAGCAGGCCACTTATCTCGTTTCTGATGAAGTAAACGATCTGCATATAATCAAAAAAAGTCGGACGCCTGGGATTATTCGTTCTAGCAACCACCTCCTGCCAAATAATTACCCTGTTTTGAACTATCAAATGTCTCAACTCACGAAGCCCGTAAAGTTCCCAATTTTTTATATGATTCAAACTTACTAGGAGGCCTATTTGAGTACATTCAATTAAACTTAAATAATGGGAGTCATCGGTGCCATATTTTTTAAAAAGGAGCGACAGTCTTGAGGCATACTCTCTAGCGTCTTGTATCTTGACCTCTTTGGGAGCTTTGCAGTTTTAAAAAAAAAATGGAATTTGAGAACCTTCCTCTTGTAACATCTTTTATAAGAAAAAAATTATCTCTTGTCTGATTAACCCTCAATAATCCTGCCAATATATCAAAAAATGCAGCTTCATAGTAGGTCCTTAAATGGGGTAGAGTTAAACCTCCTTGATCAACTGTAAGTTGTATCACTGGCATCTTAACTCTCGAAGCTTTATTGCCCCAAATAAAACCTCTCAGCATTGTTTCCAGCTCTTTAAAAAAAACTAAATTAACTTTAATGGGAACATTGCTGAACAGAAATATAAGCAGGGGCAGCACTGACATTTTAGTCAATGATACCCTACCTATAACTGATAATGGAAGCAAAAGCCATTGATCTAAAAGGTTCCGAATTTTATTCTCCATTCTAGTGTAATTCATGGAAAAAAGCTAATCATATTTGGAAGTTACGAAAATACCCAGGTATCTAATTGGGTCACTTCTTGCAGCTTGGACCTGCAAATAAATATGGAGAAAATGCAGATCGGTATTTAAAGCAAAGACCTCAGTTTTTTTGGCATTTATTTTATAGCCCCCTATCTTTTCAATGTCCTTAAACTCTCTCATTAAATTCTCTATTTTCTTTTTTAGGTGTTAAATAAAGGATAATGTCATCGGCAAACAACTTTAGTTTAGACATACCGATGATAGGGGGCTGAATAGCCACATTGTTCCTGATCTTTACCACTAGAGGCTCAATAAAGAAAGTAAAGAGCAACGGGGACAACGGGCAGCCCTGCCTTGTTCCCGATTTACCTTAATCTTCCCAACCTGTTTGGCATTAATTATTACTTGAGCCGATGCTCCCTCATAGATATTATGCAGCATCTTAATAATTGAGGCCGGGAATCCAAATTGACCCAGAGAATAAAACAATGCTGCACAATTGACCAAGTCAAATGCCTTCTCTGCGTCAATCATTAAAATACAGACTGGAGTCGAATTTATATTAAAATAGTCCAATGCCTGGATTAGGAACTCGGTGTTTGCTGCCATATAACGTCCTGCAATAAACACAGTCTGATCTTGATGGATAACTTCCTGGGCTGCAAACACAAATCTTTCCGCCCATATTTTCATGAGGATTTTATAATCCGAATTTAATAAGCTAATTGGCCTATATGAATTAACGTTTTTTAATTTTTGTCTTTTTTAACAAAACATATAATTGTGGATTCCTTAAACTGCACAGGGACATGCCCACCTAATCTAATATAATTAAATAACTTTTTCATGGGAGTTACTAAAAAACCTTGTAAAATTCAATTGGGAATCCATCCTGGCCGGAAGCCTTTGCCCCTGATGTTGCCTTTATACATTCTTGTATTTCAGAGGTACTTATTTCAAGCCCGATGTGGTTACCCCGATTTTCAGAGATTCTGGGGATCTCTATATTTGCAGAGTATTCCTGGATCGTTACTTCCTCTACCTGATATTCCGTAGAGTACATTTTTTCAAAATGGTCCAGGAAGATCCTAGAGATCTTATCATCCTCCACCAGTCCACTCTGAGGGTCACGGATTTTCACTATCACAGACTCCTGCTTCTTTCTCGTAGAGTTAGCCAGTAATTTTCTCACCAACTGGCTGTCTTCGTAGATCTTTTGTTGGAAGGCTTTCAAGCTATTTATCTCTTCCACAATGAAAAAATCCCGTAAAAAAGCTTTAGCCTGTTCTAATTGACTCGAGTGTTGTTGGAACTGTAGAGCATATTCCTTCTCTACGGGTGACTGAAGCTTAGATATTTTTAGCTTTCCTTCATTCGCCTGGGCACTGGTATACGCAATGATCTGCGCGCGTGCTGCTGCTTTAAATCCGCCCCAAACTGAAAAGGGTTCAGCTGCATTATCATTCATTTCAAAGAATTGTGTAATCCAATACCACCTTCAATGTGTTCCTGGACATGCAGTTACTTTCTTGCAAGTTGTTCAGGCTTTAGAGCTCAATGTATTATTCTTATTGTGTACAGTACTTGTAGTGAAGAACCTGCTTTTGTGTTTTGCTTATTTAGGGCAAACTCCAAGGCAGGGCACGATCTCAGTGTAAATAAAATAAGTTCAGGCAGAGCCAGTTTAAGACTTTTGAGAGCTCTAAGCAAAGTGACATTTTGTTTTCACACCATCTTGGAAGTGGGGGTGCCACAGTTGGTTAAAATACTAGATGTGTAGTTGGCATTTTTGTGCCAGTGATTTACTAAACAGAGAAACATTAGGTATCTTGACCACCCCCTGACCATCTTGAATGGAAACCCAATGTGTATATCTTAAAATAGAAACATACATATATACGAATAGTAGTCTGCCAGTAGCACCCATCATCACTGCTTGTATTCGGAGACGCAGCACAGGCTATAGTACACTTAGAAATTCCCTCCCCTCAATGAAGGAGGGCACTAGTCATACTCATGCCAAATTCCATGAGGACTTCTGATGTAAAACAGGCAAAATGTGTACCATAGTGGTGGTGATCAAGGTTAACTAATGAAGATAGGGAGGGTTGACTAAACCGAATCGGAGGATACTAGTGTTGGAGGTATGAGCAATTGTCCATTTCAAAAAGCTGGAAAGTAGAGTGTAACTGCGGTTAGTGTGAGGGGAGAAGCGGAAAGTAAACGCCCCTGCTTTGAATCATACATAGAATCATACATAGAAAACCCTTAAAATAGTGATGTGACATCTATCGATCCTAGTGTTGCTCAAATATGAATTTACCTTGAATAAATTAAAAGACAAGAGGTGGCAAAACATGAACAAGTTGGTTTTATTAAATGCAACGGCCGGTGAGTGAGTCAACAGAGTTGCGTCTGAAGAAAAACTCTCATTGTACAAAGTTTTGGCCAACACACTATGCATCTTGTGAGGTACAATAAAACAATTCTGCATTCTTGGAAAATAATCTCAGTCATAAATAATAATTTTGGTCTTCTGATAAGGGGGCAGATGGCTCTCAGCCTCGGGGAGAGCTAGTGTGGACCATTGTGTGTATGTGTGTCCAGATGTCTAGTGTGGGGAACGTGTGATCGCTATGTGTGGTGTGCATTTCGTCTTGATTGGCTAAGTGTTTCTATCTGCTCCTGACATGAGCTTTGTGGTATTTTTGGGGAACATGAACCTCTGACCAAATGTGTTTTATTAGGGTCAAAGTCCTCTGACCTGTTTGTGGTGCAACTGCCAGTCTGAGGGATCGATCAGGGTTTTCCCAGTGTGCTTGCTTGTCTCTGGACTAAGCTAGACCACCTGTGACATGTCACTCAATACCATGGGTTGGGGTGGGAGGTCACCTTGGGGGTATCCTAAAGCAATGATTCAAGTTCGCTAGAACTCCTATGAATAATGTGGCAGCCATTTATATTTTTACAGACACCCTCAATATTATGCATACAGTTGTTACAGCATACATTGATATTGTCTTTACTGATTTTGACATTGTTATGCATATCTAGATCATGGCGTACATTGATATAGTTTCAACTGGTATCAACATTGTTACGCATGCATGTATTATGACATACATTGACATTGTATCTACTGGTATCGACACTGTTGTGCAGACATAGGTATGGTATTCATTGACATTGCATTTATGGGTATTGACATTGTTATGAAGGCATAGGTTATGGCATACGTTCAAATTGGTTTAATTAGTATTGCCGTTGTCTGCCTGCACACATCCTGGTTTACATAGAGTACTAATGCCTTCAGTCTAGGGCGCTCGGAGAGTGCTTATGCAGTTTGTGAGTGTATAGTTCACTGAGATTCCTGCAGATGACTCTTGTACTTCTCTGGCTCCCAAGTCCTCGATCAACCACTTTTGGCACCAGCAGGAGCCTGTTTCCATTGCCTCCCCAGTGCCTGCACCAATATCGATACTTTTTCTTTTTCAGGGACTTCTCCCCGACTCTTTTCTCCATCTTCATTAGGTACTCTTGCTGGTTTGTGGCAATGCAAAACTGCAGCTTTAGGCACATCTACAGTTGAGAGTTCTTGCTGGTATGCTAGTGATGCTTTTGTTTCCTTGGGTGACCTCCGCTTTCAACCTATCTAAGGAGAGTCTCTTGATTAATTAATGTTATTCCAATCACTCTTTGGTAAATGCATTGGCCTGCCTGGATGAACAATCAGTGTCCCTTTACAAGCTGTCTGTGGCAGTATTCCCAGAGGCTATCACTCCTGGCAACTTGAATTGTCTGGTGTTTCAGGATCTAAAATTACCAGGTCCAGAAACATCAGACCCTGATTTATTGAGTAAAACCACTGCTGGAGAGATGCACAGGTTTCAGGCAGATGCATATTCCGGCCCCTACCAACTCCCTCCCGCATCATATTAGGAGCTCACTTCTCCCCTCCTGCCAGGCCAGATCTTGGTATGGCCACAAATCTCGTCCTTTATATGGGACTATCTTTCCACTTCAGGTGTTGGGTAGAAAACAGACAGTTTTCTTTTAGCTAACCCTCACCCACCAGTGTGGCGGCATGCTTCATCATTGGGTTCTTCCCGTTCCGATGTTGAACGGGGCGTGCTGCCACCAACGGGTTACATGGGAGCACTTTTGATTGTATACTATAAAGGAAAGAGACAAATAGGAGTGGGGGAGCATGAGAGCAGCTAAGGATTGGCCACAGGGCAGTCTGGGAGCTTGTGCCTGCCTGTAGAGGAGAGGAGCAGAAGAGCACGATCCTGGAGGGTGACAGGTAAGTTATTTTTAAAAACATTTATTTAAAAAAAACATTTTTTATTTCTCCTTTGCAAATGTGAAATTTGCATGAGATTCGGGGTAGAAAAATATGGCTGAATCCACACAAGCCGCACCTCCCTGGATTTCCCCAGGTGTGTAGTTTTCAGAAATGTTTCGATTTGGTAGGTTTCCCTTGATGGCCACGGAGCCCTGGACCAAAAATGCAGATGCCCCCCCTTGCAAAACCAGGTCGTTTTGTGATCAATAATTTTCAAGTCTTCCCAGTACTTTTTGGGCAATTTCCTGTCACAGGCATTGGGTCTACCCGTTCAAGTGAGGTACCATTTTTAACTGGCAACTTGGGGTAATGTTGGGTGGGTGGTTTGTGACTCCCCACCGATTCCAGAAATGTTTTGTTTTTGGACAAAGTTTGAGGTTTGCAAGGGATTCTGTGTAACAGAACATGGTGAGATCCACACAAGTCACCCTATCCTGGATTCCCCTTAGTGTCTAGTTTAAAAAAATGTACAGGTTTGCTAGGAGTTCCTTGGTGCCGGCTGAGGTTCGGTCCCAAATCCACATTTAGGCACATTGCAAAATCAAGGGTCGCTTTTCTGTGGGAAAATGTGATGAGTCTATGTTGCGTTTTGGGCTGTTTCCTGTTGCGGACTCTAGGCGTACCCACACAAGTGAGGTCAATTTTTATGGGGAGACTTTGGGGAATGCTGGGTGAGTTGAAGTTTGTAGCTCCCCGCAGATTTCAGAACTTTCCATCACAGAAATGTGAGGAAAATGTGATTTATTTTTTGGCAATGTTTGAGGTTTGCAAGATATTCTGGGTATCAGAACCTGGTGAGAGCCACACAAGTCATGCTATCCTGGATTCCCCTGGGTGTCTAGTTTTCAAAATGTAAAGGTTTGCTGGGTTTCTCTAGGTGCCAGCTGAGCTAGGGTCCAAAATCCACAGCTAGGCACATTACAGGAAAGGGTCAGTTTTCACTGGAAAAATGCGATGTGTCCCTGTTGTGTTTTGGACCATTTCCTGTCGCAGACACTAGGCCTACCCTCACAAGTGAGGTAACATTTTTATCGGGAGACTTAAGTCAATGCAGAATAGTAGAACACATTTTTCTATGCATTTCTGCTTTCCAAATGGAAGACCATGTGTAAAAAAGAAGTCATTTTGAAAAATGCCCTCTAATTCACATGCTAGTATGGGTACCCACAAATTCGGAGATGTGCAAATAAACACTGCTTCTAAACTCCATATTTTGTTCACATTTCGGAAATACAAAGGTTTCCTTGATACCTATTTTTCACTGTTTATATTTCACCACATTAATTGCTGTATACCTGATACACAATGAAAAACCATTGCAAGGTGCAGCTCTGTTGGCTCTAGGCACCTAGGGATCTTGGTGAGCCTACAAATCCTATATATCCCCTCAACCAGAAGGGTGTAGTGGACGTAACAGTATATTGCTATCAAAGATGCGATACTTCGAAATAATTACAGGTGAAAACATAGACACAAATGGCTATTTTTTCCAACTCCATTTCATTATATTTTTAGAATGTTAGTTTCTATAGGAAAATCTTGAAGGATCTATATAAATGACCCCTTGCTGAATTCAGAATGTCTACTTTTCAGAAATGTATAGCTTTTTGGGCTCCTTTGTTCGTTTCACACCCATTTGTACCACTATCTGGAAGGAGGTTTAAAGCACAAAAAATAGGCGATGTCCCAGCAAAATGCCCAAACTGTTTGGAAAATGTGGTTATCTAAAACAAGTCTGCCTGTTCCTGAAAAGCTGGGAAGATAGTGATTTTAGCACAGCAAACCCTTCGTTGACACCATTTGTAGGAAAATAACAGACATTTCCTTCTGTAGCACTTTTTTTCAATTTACAAAGAAATGCTGTATTTTGGCTAATTCCTCTGCCCCCTCCCGAGGAATCCACAAACACTGTGTACCTTTAGAATCCTCAGGATGTTAGAAGAAAAGGATCCAAATTTGGCATATATCTTATGTGGACAAAAAGTTACAGGGTCCTAAATGCGAACTACCCCAAATATCAAGAAAAGACTTAGCACACTACACCTAGTAGCAGAGGGGTTAATGGACGTCTGTGGTTGATAGCCTCGGAAAACGGGCTGGAAATCCACTATTTGCAGTGGTTTTCACCTAGTTTTTTCTGCCAGTGTGTGAGTTGGCAAGTCTGTAAGTGTATATGAATTAACATGAGTAATAATTTATATTCACCATGTACTTTCCAAAGAGAAAATGCACATGCTCCTGTTTTGAAATTTTTTTTTTTACATCTTAAAACCCTCTCTGTTTTACAGCAACAGCTTCCCTAGTGAAACTGTTCCCTTTTGTTTCAAGTAAGGGCTGCCTTCTGCTCACATTGGAATTAGTTATAGGCAATACCTTCGTATGTTTACACCAAGATTCACCTTAAATGTAAGTCTACCTCTGTTGTTGCTCCTGACACCACCATTCCTGCACTTTTCCTGGCATCCAACTGTTTCAGTGAAGGAGGAGTGCCTGAGGTGCACGAAGAGCAGTGGTGTCCAGTGTGTGTCAGGTGAGCTGAGGCAGATTCGTCTGCGGCGAGATACCTCAAAAAGGCGTTCTATTTGAAAGGCTGGCAAATGTCTTTGGCATACTGGTTTTTCAGAGGTATCAACCAGTAGGGGAGTCTTCGTGTAGATAAGTCGAACCATGATCTCCTCTTGACCTTCTTGTGACGGAGGCTCCAGTCTCCTTACGTTCCCCTGGTATCCACCTCCTTTCTCTCGCTGTCCACCATGACTGCAGGATGTCAGGACACCGAAAAGTGCATGTAAGAGAGCTGGCGTCTAGGACCGATGTAGCCTCAGAGCTGCCCAGGTAGGCCTGAATACAGGAGGATGGCTGCACAGGCCAGTTGAACTGCATATCTGCAAGAGCTTTGCTAGAGCTTGTCACATTTCTGGCAGTGCATGACTGACCCCACCGAAGAAGAATATGTATTCAAATTACTGATCTCAGTGATTAAAATAATTATTCAAGCATTGATTAGGATATATCCGATATAAATCATCTTTATTCGATCACAGTCATGATCATAAAAAAGAACAATCAAATACATAAAAGCAAACAAATTAAAACATTCCAGACATCCTAAAAATGACATGAATACCGTCACTTTGCCGCTTGATGGAAGTAGGCAGGACAAGAGGTCATATTGTTACACAATCATAGCACTCCTCTGTCTAATGGCCCTTTGAATAAAAGTTGCCGTTAAATGAGCAATCCACGGGTTTGGCAGTGACAATAATGAAATAAAAGCTGCTCTGGTAAGGTGACTCTTTGCTTATTTTAAAAACTACACAAAGTGAAACCTTCTTTAAAAAAAAAAGGATTTTTTGCAAAAGAACATAAAATGCAGAGGGCTTTGGGTCGAAAGACCATTACATGGGCAGAGAGGTAAGCTCTTGAAATAGGGACCCCGGATCACAAAGCCACCAATAAGAGAACAGTGCCAAGCCTAAACCTCACCAGCAAAAACAGATGACTTTAATTCGCCACCCACTGACCACATTAAGTATGGGGCCATATTAGGGTTAGTCGGGATCTCCTGATATGCTTGGGCTCTTAGTTATTAACCTCCCTTTTGTAGCCGATCTTCTCCACAGTGGGATAAAAACGTGGTCTTCAGTGTGGCAGCGAAGCTTGCTTTCAGACAGCTCGAAGGGAAGTTTGAAGTATATACTTTAACCACGGACTATCGATGCAGCGGTCCAGTTGCAAACAGTCGGGAGCAGACAGTCCTTAACAGGGCTATCCTTGCAGAGTCGATATTCAAAGCCACAGTAACAGGGGTTGCAGTTTTATAAAATCTTTAATATATCCCTGCCCTGCCTTTACCCCATATGAAGCAACCGCAAAACACTTGTCCTGTAGATGGCTATAAGTTCCTTGACAGGGCTCCGTCCCAGTCTACTGGCAAAGTTAAACACGGTCTCCATTTTTTAAAAGGTGGCAACTCTACTAATCTTCAATGATCTCCATGTAAGATGGTTGTCAAAGAGAACCCCTATATAAGTGATTTTAGGGACAGCACATGCACTGTGTTCAATGTGAAGGCAGGGTTTTCTTTCCTTTTTGCCCCATAAACCATTAAATGGGGTTTTGGCTGGTTCACCACTAAATCAAGACTTGTCATGTATTTACAGACAGTTCACAAAGCACTGAAGCCCATTTTCTGTCCTGCGACCAAGACTGTGTTGTCCGCATAGATTAAAGCTGGGACGCTACACCCACCTACCCTCCGGCAGTTGTCCCAAGGTTCACGAGCTACTTCTTCAACCCATTAATGTACAGAGAAAACCGGAACGGGCCATTACACTGCCCTGTCTCACCCACCCGGCCAAATTGATTAGGAGAAAGATTACCACCTGAAGAAGGGCATCTGCGTGCCTGAAAATTATTTGAAGTTTTATTATAGTAAATATTCAAATATACTGGTTTAATTACAGACTTATTAAGTAGAGATATTTAATTTGAACTTATTGAATAAAGACACCGAACAAATGTTATGTTAGATGGGAATTTATGTAAGCGCACGTTCACCTACAGGTCTCTTGGCACTGATGAGTTTGAGCAGAAGGAGAGCAGATAGAGGATCAGTTATAGGCCTGAGAGAATAGCCAGGTTTTTACATATTTCTTAAATCTCATGTAGTCAGCCTCCAGCCTAATAGACGTAGGCAGCGAATTCCAGAACTTCGGGCCCAGATAGGAAAACTGGGTCCCTCCAATGCGTTTCCGTCTAAATCTGGGCACCGTCAAAAGATTCAGGTGTCTCGATCTCAGATTACGTTGAGGCAAGTGCTTACTGATGCACGATTTGATGAAACTAGGACCGGTTTCTTAAGTGGCTTTAAAAAGGATGCAGCCAATCTTAAACATCACCTGCTGCTCCATTGGAAGCCAGTGGAGGTCTTTAAGTAGCTGGGTAATGTGACATCTTCTGTCCTTAAGATGGATGATTCTAGCAGCTTGATTCTGAATCATCTGGAGACGATGTCTCTGATATAATAATGGGATGCCAAGGTAGAGGGCATTTCCATAATCCCTAGAAAGGATGAGGGCAATCACAATTTGAATACTGGCCTCTTTACTAAAAAAGCATCTGATCTTGCTCAGTTTACGAAGTTGGACAAAACAGGCCGAAGTAACTGCGCTAACTTGGACGTTCATCGAGAAGTCAGAGTCAATGTGGAGACCCAGACTCTTAATTACTGGTTTGGGGATAGGGGCTGCCTCTAACTCAGGTGGCTTGTAGGAAGGTGCCAATGAGTGATTTCGTTGCTCGGGATGATCATCTCGGTTTTTCCAGACTTGAGCTTTAGTTGATTCTTATCCATCCAAGTTTTTCTATACAAGATAGAGCTCCTAACAATCTTTGCTATCAATGGAGTTCTCCATAGTAAAGATCAGCTGCATGTCGTCAGCGTAGTTAAAGATCTTTACCACCATCTGCCGGAGACTTGAGATTAGCGGACGTATGTAAATATTAAAGAGGATCGGCAAAAGGTAGGAGCCCTGTGGGACGCCACACTGTTTTTTGTGGCTCTCTAAAAAGGACTCAAACCAATCCAATGCCGAGCCCCCAAGACAAGCTGCGGCAATACTTTCAAACAAAAATTTTTGTGGTTCAGTGTCGAATGCCGCAGACAAGTCTAGGAGGATCAGAGCCTGAGTGTGGTCAATGTCAGCCTGTCCTTGAAGATCGTCCATTACTGACATGATCACAGATTCAGTGGAATGAGCAGGGCGAAACCCTGCCTGGTGGGTATTCAGAAACTTGGATGCTTCTAAAAAAAGAACTGAGGCAGGATGCCACATGAGTTTCCAGTAATGTTGCTGGAAACTTAAGCAATGATATAGGCCTGTAATTTCCCAACTTTTTTGGATCTAAATCCTGTTATTTTTAAGTGGAATAACTACTGCTTCCTTAAAAGGTGATGGTACAGTTCCCTGAGACCGGGAGAGATTGAGAAACTCAAGAAAGTTATCAGGGAAGGCAGATTGCTTTCTTTATATTAATGGGGCATTCCTCCTTAGGGGAGACCGATTTGACCTTCACTACCAATTTCAATGTAAAATATCATGGAAACAATGTATAAGAGAATTGGTGATACCTAAAATAAAACCGATTTAAACTTAAGGCATCACATTTTGTACAGTATGCGCTGCACAGTGGACAAGGCATGGGAGTGTGCATTGCAGGGGGCTAATGACTACAGCACGCTCAGTTTTTCTGGCCTCCTGGAGGCTACAGCGAAGTGTTTTGGTGCCACTGGTTTGATAGTCGATCACTGACTGGCCATCTGCCCCTTCACTCAAAGCGAGTCAACAGACTACCGCGATTTAAAGAGCAGACCCAGAAAGAGTATGAATCCTTGGCGCCTGATGGACCAGCCCTCCAAATACAATGTGGGATTCACAACTACTTTATGTACAGGCATAGAAAAAGATGCCCAACAAAGTAATTGCAAACCCTTTCTTTGGTGGAAAATAAAAATAAAGAGACAGGTACATTTTGACTCGCAGTATAATACAATTGACCAAATCCTACAAACTGTTGTGAATAAAACCGGCATTGCCAAAGCCATTAGGTCAGGGCTACTTTAGGTAAATATTTTCTTTGTAATGGCTATAAATGGTCAAGAACATGGGTTTATGGCAGTTGGCGGTCTGTGTGTTGCAGTTGTGGTAAGGAAATTGTGTATTGTATGCAACATTAGTTAATGGAATCAAGTGGAATCACTAGGGACTTGGGGTCATAAAGTATTTATAAAGACAATGGTTCCTAATACATGAGATGATCAAAATATAAAACAAGAATCTTAATTTTACAAAAATATTTATTAACCCTAAGTATACAAGGAGTGCCACTGACCAAAACATGCTCCGTGCTCTTTAAAGTGAGGCACACTAGTAAGTAAAGTGATCAACTTGTTCATCAGGTAAATGAGAACAAGGCCTGTTTAATGAAAAACAATAGAAATATGTCTGTTAAATTCTTTGCATCATTAATAATTTCTCATTTATTCTAATATGTTCTCCCCTTCTTTTTGGGAGGAATTTTAGTTTTCAGTTCGTCTTCAGATTTCCTGTTATCCAAGCTTCGCTTGGGGCACTTTTGAGCTGCGCAGGCATCAGAGTAGAGCTAGGAGGTTGGTCATTCTATTCTCTTTTTTGTTTTTGTAATTCTTAAATCTGTTTTCCTCCCATTATAACTCTGAATGGCTGTCTCCATATTTTTTTCTTGCTCCCATGGTGCAGGAAATTAAGGTGGTGTTGTCATCATGGGTATTCGCTGCAACTTTATAGAGCTACATCATCACTTCCAGGGCCAACACCGTTGTGGAATCTGTGAGAAGATGTATTGGGCATAAGTAGAAGGCTTGGCTTAAGCATGTAACTGATAACCTAGGACTTTGCAAAAGAACTAGCCGTAAGAACAAAATGCTGGTCTCAATAATTAAAGTACAACCACTTTTCTATGGCTTGGCTGCATCAAAAGGTTTTAAGGTTTTTTTTTAAGGCCAAAATTAAGAACTGTGGGTGTGGGTTATAGGAAATCCAAATGTTTAGGAGCGGAGACATGCATGAGGGATGCAATGTGTTCCAGTGGGAGCCCAACAACAACATTGCTGCGCACAATTGTTAGTATCTCATCAAGAGATAGAAATAGATGAGTCCCAAATTTAATATAGATAACTAATTTTTCTTTATTTGTCGGGTGTTTTTCCTTCCACTGGTTGAAGTAACGCTCTTTGTTTCTAGGTGTGGAATAAGAGGATTTGATGTTGTAGGTACCCTTCAAAAAAGGAATGGCAACAAGCGAGTTACTTTTTTGAAATGGGGAAGAAGATGAAACTTTCTAGTACTCTTTCATAAGGTTTGCAGGGCTTGTTTTACAGAGTATTTACTTGTAGTCTGAAGATTCCCATTTCCAGTACGTTAGTGATCAACATTGTGTACATTCTAATTTGAGTGTATTGATTTGCGGTTGCTCTTTGTCTCCACAGAGTAAGGCAGTATTGATCACTCTGTCCTTTGTGGTTTAGGCATTGCTCAGTTAAATCAATTCACGAGCGGAGGTGTTTTTATTGAACATCAGCAAACCTCTTCTTAAAGATCCTGCTCCCTTTCTATTTCAGGTGTTCACACGGGAATGCATGAGCCATTACCTCAGGGTATTTAACTTCCTATGGCGAGCCAAGCGGATGGAGTATATTCTTACGGACATATGGAAAGGACACATGTGCAATGCAAAGTTGCTTAAAAGTATGCCAGGTATGAATACTTCTAAACACAAGTCAAACTCTATTAATTGTTTCTCAATTGGTTTCAGAGAAAATCCAAGTAAACAAAGGTAGAGTTTGGACCTACTAACAGAAATTGGCAGTATTTTATTTTCAAATAGTGAGCTCCAAATAGTGTTGGAACATAAAACATGTTTGTCTTTTGCGCATTGGTAGAAAAAGTCATTTAGAATAAGTAGATTTCAAAATGTGAACAAGTCATATTAGTTCTTAACATTCTGTATTACTGAGTTAACAACCACAGACCCAAGGTTCAACCGGAGAGGAGGGAAGTCTCCGCATCCCCCAGTAGCTTTGGAAGGTTCTTCCCTTCCTCCTGCCCCCAAAGTCCTCATTTGTGGGAGGAGTGAATCTTCAGTCTGCCACCACGTCCACAGACCCTTTAATGGCATTACAAAAAAAGAGAGCGTGCAGAATGAAGTGGTAGACTTGATACAAGAACTGCAAAAGTAACTAAGCGGATGGGGTTAATTAGGAAATGAAGGACGGAACAGAAAGCTGAGACTACAACACTATGACATTAGTCAAAATCTGCATCAATATTACTGACCTAAAAGCAAAAGAAATCTTGTTTGCCATTACTGATACAGATGTTCAAAATGGAAAAAAGTATTAAAAGTACACCGCTCACCACCCATCAGTTCAAACACACACTCTACTTTTTACTGATGTACTGGTGCCATCCCCCAACTGCTGTATACCTTATTCTTTAAGAACCAAAGGTTCCCCACTTATCCAGCGTGTGGTCACACATACCCTTCCCCCCCGGTCATCGACGCACACTTGGTTTCAAATTTAGCCACTTTATTTTGAAAGAATGCCTCAAAGGATCCCACCGTGGGCAGTAACTGGCCCCATCCTAGCCATCTGTATGACATTTTGAAATAGGTGATTCCCAAAGGGAATTTAGTTTCTTCCTTCATTAATACTTTGGATCATTGTTGTGTAAGTCCGTCAACATATATTATTTGGATTACTTTAATTTATTAATAAATGTGGAAAAAGACAAATACAGCAATCTGATAATTTCAGATTACATAATCGGAAAATATATTGTTAGATTATTAAACAATTCAAATAGCAGGCAGCAGAAAACAAGAGGAACAATACCGTAAGAAGACTTGAATTTCATTTTAAACAGCACATTGAACACAATAAATGTGTTACACTTCCAAGAACCAAAAAAAAACTATATGGAATTTTTACTTTGCTTATTGCTTGGTATTTGTGTTAAAGATTTTTTTACAGGCTAGTTCCTGCCAAGAGTCAAAATTTCCACTCTGGCACAAACCATCATCAGGCTGTGTAATGCTTCCGTGCCTAAAGAAGGGGGCTTTCCTAATAAAACTTAGGTTATGATCCGTCAAGGATAATGAAGTAATTTGAGTAATTACTGTGTTTTCCTCCTTATCTGTTCTCCTTTCCTTCGTTTCCATTGGCTGTGCCACATTTCCACTGTCTTTCACTCTTTCTTACCCTCAGTCATATTTGCTTGTTTTTGTTTTGCTCTGTTTCGGTCAGTTTTTTTTCCTCTGTTGCCCTAGTCGGGTAAATGCATTCCATTTTTTCTGCGCATCTCTCTTCCACAAGCTCCTTGTCCATTCCTGGTTGCTTATGGTTTTCTCTTAGTGCTTCAGCATCATTCTCCTTCCTTGCTTCTCTTCAGCCTCCTGCTTTGTTTCTCTCCTTTGCTTGGATTACTGTGAAGAACAGTCAATCATTTTTTAATATGTATAAGCAAAATGCTTTGTGTTTATTTTTTTATTTATTATTCTTTAGGATTTTCTTCAGTTGGCTACTATATTTTGATCTTCCACTATATTTGACATTTAGAAGTTTGGGCTTGTTGGACATGATTTCTTAAATAGGGTTGTACCAAAAGACAGATACCCATATGGAAGTACACCAGATAGTCTGCCACAAAGATGTTTGGATAAATCTTGATTTCGGTATACAAATACTGTACAGTCGTATATAGAGAACAATTGGAACATCAGTTCTTTTTTTAAAACACCCATAGTTTGAGCTAAATTTTGTAATGTTGGGTCCATTCTACCTCGCATATTGTCTTTCTCTAGACACAGAATTGTAAGTAGGAAGAGTATGAATAAGCAATGAAGTTGTTTAGGTATGCTGGCCAAACCTAGTTCCTTACTATTTCGTAAATCCCTTGTATGTGGTTGTATTGCTTCTGAGGTTACATCTTTAGTCGGGAAGTTTTTTGATCTTCTGACAGTTATAGTAGACCAGATATTTAGAGGTAAAATAAATGTCACTCCTCTTGCTTAGCTTGGGTGTACTACTAAAAGGTTGTAGAATGCCGGTGGAATTGGTCATCTGATTCCCAGCTATATCCTGAATGGATGGCCAAGACCATCAGGAACATTAAGGCAGAATTAGGCCTACGGTTATGTTGACTGTTAATCTGTGGTGTTCTGACAATAGTGTATCCAGGCCAGAAAATTAGCATGGCTACATTAGTTAAAGCTTGAACTGAAGGGCCAGATACCAAGCGACGAATGGTTAATGCTTTATTATTTGTTTCTTAACTTTTAGAATGTAATATGTAGAGCTTTGCCTGTTTTCCTAATTGGAGAGCTGCAACCATTGTTAGTAATCCTTTGAGCATTGTGCCTAAAAGTGCATTTTTTTGTGAAATGTATTGAGTTGTATTGTATAGGAATGTATTGTATACAAAATAACACATAGAAAGTGATTCAAATGTGAATTTTACACACTGTCTCCAGAAAGCGAACGATAAAACGGTCTATCTAAATATTTGCCTTCAGTGCTTTGACTGCACGTGATTCCATTTTCTATGGAATGCCATACCTTTGCAGAGCATTAAAAAGCTCACCAGCAAGAATGCGAGGGAATTCCTAAAAATAAAGAACTGTCTTGTATTATGTAAACTTTATTCGGATTAAATCCGTCATTTCTCATAAGTGATTGCTTAGTTTCTAAATATTCATCCATGGTTTGTGTTAAATCTTTTTATATCTGATCCCTAAATCCTTCATTGGGTTTCAATATCATTCTTTCTGTGCCTTAAAAAGTGTCTCTTTAGGCTTGTGAGAGGGACTGATCTGATATGCATAGCTCCTCTTTCACGACGTTTATAGTGACCTGTACCAGATTAACCCTTACTGGGTACGAATGGGCCGTCAGTTTTGTCTTTAGGTTTCGCCTGCGAGCAATGTATTGTTTTTAATATAAATTTAAAAGGGGCTTACATCCTGCCTTCTCTCTTACCTGGCTTATCATTGGTCCCTGTGCGTGCCATTTATTTTACGCCCATTTCTATTGGAGGTAGCATATTTTCCCGCATTTACGATGCTTGTTCCTCCTCTGCTTCTCTTATCAGTTTCCCGTAGCCGATATACTATTAACATCCGCTTTGGAACTATTTTTTCCTAAAGTTTTGCCACCTTTTGCTTTTTTACTCTTCCAGCATATTTATATAGCAGTTTATCGCCCGGAAAAATTCTGTGATGTAGATAGATTCACAGGTTGTTGCTTCACAGAGACTGGAATCGAAATCCCGAGCTCTCAAGTCAGCAGCTCTGGCTGCTGTGCCACATCCTCTCCACTTCCCCAGTGTCTGTCAGGGAGCTCTTTCCTTTGTCCAGGGCGATGATTGATAAAAACAGGTTCGAGGCATGTGGGCTGCTGAATTCATATCTGTGCATAGATCGCCGCCTAGTGTTGGGTCCGGATGATTACACATTGTTGTCCTGGAAGAGTCTTCGAAGTATCACGAGATAGGTGGCTCCTCCCCTGGACTACAGTGCGCATGGGCATCGACTCCATCCCCAGATTGTTTTTTTCCGCCATTGGGTTCGGATGTCTTTGGTTCCCTCTTGTCTGAATCAATCATTGTTAACTTAACTTTGAGACCAAAAGGTCTTTAGGATTGCGTTCGGCTTCGCAACCTTCCTCGGCTCCGAGCCGGATTCTGTACTTCCGCGTGCTTTCGGCGCGGAGGGCCTAGTCGACGCTCCAGACTCATCAACCATCATGGAAAACCGAAGTCCATTCAAAAGATGTCCGGTGTGTTACTCCAAGTACCCACACATCGACGTCCATCCGGTGTACACCAAGTGCCTGTCGCCGGACCACGACGAGGCCAAGTGTATGGCCTGTTCGCGATTCCGGTCCAAGAAGACACTCCAGCTCCGTCGAGCTGCGCGCCTGGAGGCCCAGAGATCTGCACCGGCGCCTACGGACATTTTCGATGCTGGGGAGGTAGAGGATAAAGATCTCCAGGACATCTCAGAATCTAACCCCGCGTCGGAGGTCGAGGACGACTACGACGCAGAGGCCGAAGATTTCGGTGAAGTCGTCGAGGAGGTAGGAGACGACGACGGGGCCCTTGGGGCAATGGAGGATAGCTCGGACGAAGAGCTTCCTCAATCTGACACTGGGGCCGTTCCGATCAATAAGGCCCAGGTCGAGGGATCGCCTTCGGGCCTTACCCAAGACCTTGAAGCGAGTTCCTCGGCCCCGCCTCATGGCCCGGCCACGGACATTGGTACCGATTCACTCCCGGTGAAACAGAAACCGAAAGTGAAATCTACGGTCTCGACGCCAGAGATATCGAAACCGAAAGTGCGCATCGCATTGGTCGGATCGAAGACTTCGGAGGCCTCGGTGCCGAAGACCTCTAAGATGGCCGTCGAGCCGAAGGGCGACATCAAAATGGCCGACCCGAAGGCTACTACGTCGAAGCCGAAGGTGAAGGGGTCGGACACGGCCACATCGGCGCCGAAGACTGTCGACGCCGGCAAGGGTCGACTCGATCGAAAGAAGACGGTCGCCCCCAAGAGGTCTTTTACCGACCCGAAGAAGCGGACAGACGACCCGAAGGCCCTCTCTGCCCCGCTTCCACACAAGGCGAAAGGGGCTGCGCCAAGTGTGTCGACTCCGAAGGGGACCTTGAAGGACTCCACTCCGAAACCGACCTCTAAGGACTCCGTCGAACCGGCACGTCCATCTGCCGCATTCACGAAAAAGGTCACGGAGTCCCTGCAGCGCATAAGGGACGGCGCCGCAGCAGTCGAGCCGAAGGACCCTCCGCCGGCCAAGCCTCTGGAGAAACCTGTGATGGCGCCCACGCCAATCCTTTTTACCTTGCCGCCTAAAACGGCGCGGAAGGCTTTCGCTGCTAAACCGGGGGCCGGCGTGCCCGAAAAGGTCTCTTCGACGCCGAAGGCATCGATGGTGGTCCATGGCCCGCGGCCTCGGCAGCTTTCAGAAGAAGAGCGTCAAGAAAATTTCATCGACGCCGAAACAGGTAGGCTTTCCCTCCTGAAGAGGAAAATCACCCCGGAGCCCCAATTGGAGTCGTACAAGATCCCACTAAAGCGGAAGACGAACTCTGCTGGTACTCCAGCCTTGGTGGAGCCCATTTCACCACAGGCTCACGAGGTCTCGCCCTCTCACTCCGATGTAGACGCTGGTGAGGGCGATGACTAAGATGAATATAGCTATCCAAACTACACAGATCCAGAGGATGTGACAGCGCCCTGGTCTGCTGGTGGTGAGCCTGGGGACCCACATTCTGGGCTAGACCCTCAGCTCTTCTCCGCTAAGACTTCCCCCACTGAAGACTCTGCGGCTTTCAATGCCCTCATCGAATGGGCAGCGGCCAATCACAACGTCCAGCTGCATGCTGACCCTGTGGACGTAGACTTCCTCTTTGACACCTTTTCTGTCTCTGAAAAGACTGTAAAAACTCTGCCAATGCTGAAGGGTGTTTTGAAGCACGCTGCTGAGGTCTTCAAAGAACCCACCAGGGCGAGAGTCTTCAACCCGAGGATCAACAAGAAGTATAAGGCAGCGCCCACAGATCCAACTTATATTAGGGGTCAGTTGCCTCTGGACTCCCTGGTTGTCTCCAATGCCCGGAATAGGGCCAACTCGCAGACTACGGGTGATGCTCCTCCCCCAGACAAAGAATCGAAGGTCTTTGAAGCTTCAGGGAAGAGGGTAGCAGCGCAGGCAGCCAACATATGGCGCATCTCCAACACGCAGGCGCTCCTGGCGCGCTATGACAGGGCAACTACGATACCCTAGAGACCCTTTTGCAACACCTGCCCGATGAATATAAGGAACGGGCTGAGATGCTAATACAGGAGGGGAAGCTGATCTCCAACGCTTCCATAAAGTGTGCTCTGGACGCGGCTGACACCGCCGCACGCGCCATTAACACTAGCGTCATGCTTCGTAGACATGCCTGGCTAAGAATATCTGGGTTCAAGCCGGACATTCAAACCACCATCTTGAACCAAACGGTCAACCCAGATCACCTGTTTGGCCCTGAGGTTGATACCACCCTTGAGAAAATGAAGGACACCGACACTGCAAAATCCATGGGTGCCTTACAGTCCCAGCAGTTTCGGAGTGGGTTCTTTCGTTGTTCCAATACCAGGGGCACCTCAAGGGGTCAACTTTCGCAGTCCGCGCAGTTCTACAAAGGCAACACCCAGACTACTTATGCCAACAAGAGTCGAGGTGGATACCGCGGCTACAGCGCCAAAGGCAGAGGACGTGGCAACAACAGCTCCAGGTCCTCTACCGCCAACAAACAGTGACGCATTGTCACTGCCCCCCGACCACACAACACCGGTCGGGGGGAGACTCCAGCAGTTCCTGCCCGTGTGGAAGTCCATCACCACGGACAGGTGGGTCAGAAAGCTTATCCAGTTTGGTTATTGTCTGGAGTTAACATCCACTCCCCTCAACATACCCCCAAGGCACCGTCCTATGTCGGACGAGCACTTGCACTTATTGCAGCATGAGGTCAACGTCATGCTACAAAAGGGCAATAGAGCTCGTGCCCATACAGGAAAGAGGCACAGGAGTTTACTCTCTGTACTTCCTGATTCCAAAGAAGGACGGGTCCCTCAGGCCCATCCTGGATCTCAGGCCCCTCTACTTCTACATCCTGTCAGAGCACTTCCACATGCTAACACTGCAGCAAGTGCTCCCGATGCTCCAACAGGGGGACTTTCTTGCAACTTTAGACCTAAAGGATGCATACTTTCACATTCCACTACATCCTTCACACAGAAAATACCTCGGGTTCACCATCCAAAACCAGCACTACCAATTCAGGGTTTTGCCTTTTGGGGTCACCACGGCACCACGGGTGTTCACGAAGTGCCTGGCGACGGTGGCGGCGCGTCTGAGACGTCAAAACATCCATGTCTACCCCTATCTGGACGACTGGCTCATTCAGGCGAAGTCGGCCCAACAGTGCGCCGACCACGTGTCCCACACCATTCACCTCCTGCACGATCTGGGATTCTCACTGAATTACCCAAAATCCCATCTCCAGCCCGCCCACATACGGCAGTATCTGGGTGCGACCATAGACTCTCTGGCGGCCACAGCACAGCCAAATTCAGTGAGAGTCAGCAGCATTCAATCGTTGATCCAAAAATTCAGACCTCAACACTCGCTTCCAGCAAGAGTGTTCATGCAGTTGATAGGCATGATGGCCTCCTGCATCTCCATAGTCCCGCACGCGAGACTACATATGCGTCCGCTTCAGGAGTGCTTGGCACGTCAGTGGGCTCAGGCTCACAACCAGTTGAAAGACCTAGTGTTGGTGAGCGGTCGGGCATACAACTCTCTGCATTGGTGGAATCCACAAAACCTTTGCAAGGGCCGACCGTTCCAGGAGCCTGTGCCACAGATTATCCTGACAACGGACGCTTCTCTCTAGGGATGGGGAGAGCATGTACTCCAATACAAGGTGCAGGGACTATGGACGCAACAGCAAGGGAAGATGCACATCAATGTTCTGGAACTGATGGCAATCTTCATGGCATTAAAAGCATTCAAAGTACATCTGTGCAACAAGGTCGTGTTGATCCGGACGGACAACATGACTGCTATGTACTACATTCAAAAGCAGGGAGGAACACACTCTCCGCAGCTGTCTCATCTGGCTCAGAGCATGTGGAAGTGGGCCATTCAGAGGAACATCTTCCTCATGGCAGAGCATCTCCCGGGCAAGGACAATCAGATGGCGGACCTGCTCAGCAGGCACAGCCACCAGATGCACGAGTGGGAGATACATCCATCAGTACTCCAGCCGTACTTCCAAAGGTGGGGTCATCCAGAGATAGACCTGTTCGCCACAGAGGAGAACGCAAAATGCTGAAGCTTCGCCGCCAGGTTCCCACACCCACAGTCGCAGGGCAATGCGATATGGATGAACTGGTCAGGCAAATTTGTGTACGCTTTTCCCCCAGCACCTCTGATACCGCTGGTGGCACGCAAGCTCAGGCAGCACTCGATGACTCTCATCCTGGTTGCTCCGACGTGGGCTCGCCAACCATGGTACACCACGTTTCTAGAACTGTCCGTGGTACCGCATCAGAGGCTGCATCTCACACCCAGCCTTCTGACGCAGAGCCATGGCGACATTCAGCACCCAGATCCGCAACAGCTCAACCTGGCAATCTGGCTCCTGAAGTCCTAGAGTTTGGCTACCTGCACTTACCCCCCGACTGTATGGACATCATTCGGGAGGCACGGAAGCCCACTACTAGAGCCTGCTATGCGGCAAAATGGAAGCGGTTTGTCATTTATTGTGCGGACCACAACATTAACCCGCTGGATGCTTCTATTCAGAACATCATCTGTTACCTTTTTCATCTGTACAAGTGTAATCTGGCCTATGCTTCCATTCGCATTCATCTGTCTGCAATGGCCGCTTATCTCCAAAATAGGCAGCACCTCTCCCTCTTCAGGGTGCCTGCCATCAAGGCTTTTTTGGAAGGCCTCAAACGAGTCATTCCGCCACGGACTCCACTAGCTCCTGAGTGGAACCTCAATGTGGTCCTTACCAGGCTGATGGGTCCTCCCTTTGAACCACTGCATTCCTGCGAGATTCAGTTCTTGACATGGAAAGTGGCTTTCCTCCTAGCAATTACATCGCTACGGAAGGTTAGTGAATTGCAAGCCCTAACAATCCAAGAGCCATTTATCCAAATTCATTCCAACAGGGTGGTGCTCCGCACTAACCCTAAGTTTCTGCCCAAGGTTGTGTCTCAGTTCCACATCAACCAAACAATCGAATTACCTGTTTTCTTTCAAAATCCTGAGACACTGGCGGAGCGGATGCTCCACACCCTTGACGTTAAACGGGCCCTAATGTATTACATTGATAGGACCAAGGATTTTAGAAAAACTAAGCAACTCTTTGTCGCCTTTGCGCCACACCACAAAGGTAACCCTATCCCCAAGGCTGGTATTGCTAGGTGGATCGTTAAATGTATCCAGATCTGCTATGCAAAAGCAAAACGCACTCTTACCATTCCACCAAGAGCCCACTCCACCAGAAAGTTGGGGGCCTCTATGGCTTTTCTTGGAAACATACCCTTAGAGGACATATGTAGAGCAGCCACATGGTCTACCACACACACATTTACTAAGCATTACTGTGTTGATGTGCACTCCAAACAGCAGGCAGCTGTAGGGCAGGCTGTTCTCAAGACACTTTTCCAAACTGCTGCAGCTGGCACGGGCGGCCGCCGCTAATGGAGGGACTGCTATGTATTCTATGCACAGATATGAATTCAGCAGCCCACATGCCTTGAACCGAATATGCTACTTACCAGTATGCATCTGTTCTTGGCATGTAGGGCTGCTGACATTCATATCGCCCGCCCTCCTCTCCGGCGCCTGTAGCAGCTGCAGTATTCACATATATACTCATAGCATGGTCATCATTCACTGAGTTTCACTCCATCTTGGCCACAATGGCTAAAAACAATCTGGGGATGGAGTCGATGCCCATGCGCACTGTAGTCCAGGGGAGGAGCCACCTATCTCGTGATACTTCGAAGACTCTTCCAGGACAACAATGTGCAATCATCCGGACCCAACACTAGGCGGCGATCTATGCACAGATATGAATGTCGTCAGCCCTACATGCCAAGAACAGATGCATACTGGTAAGTAGCATATTCGTTCTTTATTCATATATAGGCGAAACCAATGCATTACCAATGCATTCAGAGCCAAGACGCCCTCGGGCATTCGAGCGCCCTACAAATCACATAATCAAATCAATCAAATAATCAAATTACCAATGCTTGTTTCATTAGTCTGGGGCAGCAAATCCAGTCCCACATTCATCTCCATGAGCGCTCACTGATGGTCCAAAATATACGGAGAAGCATGCTTTTCGTCCATTAAATGCGCCATTGTGCCTTGTTATAGGTAGTAAGCGCTGTATAATTGCAGTGCACAACCTATTATTTTAGTTTCACTTTCAAGAATTACCATTGTAGCTTGATTAAGACTTCACTGATGAAAAGGGAAACCCTCCCTTGCCCCCCCCACCCCCTTTTCCCAACCCTTCCGAACTGTACAGTAGACATTGGACCGTGTAAAACTAAGAATTTATTATTTTATGTTTTCAAGCAAAAACCAGGTGTTCTTCTCCAGCAGACTAATCAAATTTGTCTGCCCTGAGGAACATGGTTTATAGAGTAGCCTGAAATGTTAGATCCAAACTAATAATGTAGCACTGTGCTTTTATGTTTCTCGATTCAGGGTCTAAATGACAATGTTGAATCTGCCCGGTTTCTGGAAAAGACCTCCACTCTGGAAAGACACATGCCTTATTAAATAATTTTCAAGCCAAAAATAACAGTCTTTAAGGAATAATCTTGAGTTTAATTTGTATAGTTGTTGAAGCTGAGATGACGTGTAGGAAACCAGTGTGCAGAATAGTCTTGTGTAATGTAAATCCTTCCATCATAGACAGGATCTTGCATTGACATATCTTGTTTGTTGCAGAGATGTCTGGAGTGCTTCATCAGGGTCACGTGCTGGCTTCGGAAATGGTCCATTTCATACACCAGATGCAGTACTACATCACGTTCGAGGTATGCTTGGGATGAAATGCTGTGTTTTTGTCGCCTCTGAGGTTAAATTGCCTAAACAGATTTGTGTTTTAGATGGAACTAGTGAAGTGTTTGTTTCTTTTTTGTTAGGTGCTTGAATGTTCGTGGGATGAGCTCTGGAACAAAGTGCAGCAGGCACAGGACTTGGATCACATCATCGCCGCCCACGAGGTTTTCTTGGACTCTGTGATCTCGCGATGCCTGCTTGACGCTGAGTCCAGAGTAAGCCGCTTACCTCTTTTCTTATGATGACCATAAACCTGATTATATGCTAGGTTTTCTCTTGTCTCCATTTATTTTATATTGGTTATCAGTTTCAGATTATGAAATAGACATGGTAAGATAGATTGGATGAAATCCTCAATTCTTATAGAAGTAATCGTATATCTGTATTCGGTCATGTGACCATTAAAGTGCATAGTAATAAATACATTTAAAACACACACAAGAATTCTTACAAATCCTATTAAAACAACATCCATATATACAACAGTAAAATTAGTTAATTTGTTTGGAACAGTACCCACTTATCAACAATTAAACACAAGGTAACTCTCTCCTTTCACACTTCAGACCTTCATATAGAGCGTATATCAATAAATAGCTGGTGCAATAATATTGGTTCCTTAAAATCAGTATGCAGCATATATGTCTGCCATAGGATGACCTCGGCATTGCTGAAAAAAACAAGGACAGCCTGGTACCTGCTCTTTACTATTCTAAAGAGTGTTTCTTTCAGAAAACAACTTCAGAACTGTACTCTTGCATTTGAATAGTGGTAGTGTGTTGCCCTATAACCCCCAGATTCCACACTGGCACGCCTTAAGAGCATCCAACATGCCACAGCACGTCCCAACCAGGGCCAGAAGAAATATGATCCCATCATGTCACCCCTATTATATATGGAACTCTATTGTCTTCCCTATCCCGCACTATCTTCAAAACGGCTGCATCATTTGCAAAGCCATCACAACCAACATCCCTACTTCTCTTGCAGACTAGCTCACCATCTCTGGTGGTTTTGGCACAGCCAGGACCCCTTCAGACTGCAGATCGAAAAGCGTAAAAAAGGAAAAACAAGGCAGCACACCTTTTCCATCTATGCACTCAAGATCTGGACTCATAACCCTATCCATCAACACTGCCCAAAGTTGCTCAAATTTATGAACACCCTCTTTAAAGCACAATATATCACAATGCAGTACCTGTCCACAACCCAGCTACCTCATATATCACTCATTTACTGTATGCTAGTCTTTGACCTTGTGCAGGGGTTCACTGCCTTGTGGATAGGTTTGCTTTTTAGGGATAATACATACATATTTCCTGCATACATACAGACCATTTCACTATCAAGTATGCATTGCACATGCCCTTTCTCTTTGGCGTTTGTCTAACCTTTATCGGAACTGATAACATCGTTTTTGGGTGCACTGGCCTGTCTTTGGGGATGACATGCGCCTCATTATTAGGCTTGATAGACCTGCTCCCAGGTCTGCCAGGATATTGTTGGAGGCTTGGGGCACAGTTCATCAGAGGGTGGGCCACACCGACTGATATTCAGTGTTGGGAAAATGGTGCTGCGTGGCTCAACAAGGACAGCTGGGGCAGTGTCTTGGGGCCTCTTCGTCGCAGTACTTTCTACTCCAGTTTCAAAAACTAAGTTGTTGGTTGTTTTATTAGTTCAAGAATTATTTCTAACGGTGCAGGTTAGTGTGATGGCTAGTGCATGCTTTGACATGCTGACGGGTTTGAGGACATTCCTCCCATTTATCTCTAAGACTAGCCATATTTCCATACTGTTGAGTCTGCTCTCTGAAATAGACTAATGCAGTCGTCTAGACCTCGGTCTGCCTGTTTAGTAATTGGCAATTCTTCAACTGGTACAGAACTTTGCTGTAAAGAGGACCATTTAGGTCTGGAAATGTGACCATTTTTCAGAGCTTTGAAGGAACTGCATTGGCTGGTGGCCGAACAATGAGTCCATTTCACATTAGGTGAAAGGTACAGTGAGGGAAGTAGTTTGCCTCATCAGTTTATTGGAACAGCAGTGATATGTCCAGCTTCTGCTTCAGGCAGTTAGTGATTGCAGCAGTTTTAAGCAAAGAAGATTGCCTGTGGGGTACTTCCTCAGGAGGTGTAGTCGAGCCTCGTAGGCATGCCCACTAACAGGCAGACCCCTTGTCCCTTACCCAAATAACAAACTCTTAGTCAGTTCTTTACCAACAACAAAGGCTAGTATGGAGATATCGGTCATTTAACTTTAGGATGTGAAGGACCTCCCTTCAGTTCAATAGTGGATTAGCACAGATACCATAAATAGGTGCTATTAAGTACAACCTACGTCAGTTCTTTCAGTCCTTCTTCTTACTAGCAAGCATGCTATTGTTACTAAGAAAGATTCCAGTACATCTGTCCAGCTTTTAAGTGTAGAAGGGCTTTCTCAGTCCACGACCCAAGACACGAAGTGGATATACTCTATTAATGCTCCTACTCCACGCCAGTGAGAGACAGACTATCCCATTACATGGAAGCTTTGAAGAAAATCTTTTTTGAGAGATGGGTGTTGGATGTCATCAGTTTGGCCATATACTGAAGTGTGTAGCTTTAAAACCAGAAAAACATAGCCACTAAAAGACGCTGAAGGTAGAGAGTATCGGAGGTCAAAATGGGGTCGTGAAGGAGAGTGCCCCAAGAGAGGCTTTTTACTCCGCGTCCGATAGCCAAGAATGGTCTGAAGATGAAGAAGTTGGTTCTTCCTATATAGACTCTGAAAGTGACCCAGAATTAGAGCAACCAGCAACAGCGTTAAAGATTTCAGGTGTTACTAAAAAACATGAACCAAGCTGAGATCAGCCTATGGATGGTTCTTTACAGGATGGTTTTGCCTTGGAGTCCGCCCAGATGTCACTCCTAGAGAGAATACATCAAGAGATTATCGCTCATAGGGAGGAAACTCGTAGGGACAACCAAAAAGCCCATACCGCAATGAAAAAAATGCAGGGGTAGTTACAAAATTATCTAAAGTTTGTGCAACTACAGGCGATAGAGTGGCAAATTTAGAAGACAGGATTGTATCTACTGAGACTGAGGTGGCAGCTGCGGTCTCTAAAGTTGGCTCATATGATGTTCAGATGACCGATATCCAGTGGAAATTGGAAGAAATGGAAAATAGACTGCGCAGGAACAACCTTCGCGTGTCGGGAATTCCGGAGGGAAATGAAGGGTCTGACATTAAAGCATATATAATCAAGCTTTACACATAGGCATTCCCCGAGCTTAATGGATGGAATTGGTCCACTGAAGTTCAAAGAGTCCACCGTATCCCTTTTACCCTGAAAAGGAATACTAAGGAGGGGGCCTACCCAAGAGCAGTACTGATCTATATTGGAAACTTTATCTTACGGCAAGCTATATCAGACCTGGCAAAACCAACCGCGAAAAGAAATGTTGAAGGAATATTGTTCTTTGTTAGGCCAGATTTCTGCCACACTACGGTAGAGAGGCGATGGCGGTTGAGAGGGATGATAAAGCCCTGTCAGGATAAGAACTTGCAGGCCTTTCTGCTAAACCCTGCACAGTTGAAGATTATAAATAAGGGCAAGACTTTATTCTTCTCCTCAGATTTAGGTGCAAGAATATTTGGACTCATTGTGACTATTGATTGTTAATGTCTGATATATATGGCAGTTGCTAGTTGAATTTAGCGGCAACAGCATAGGTTTGCGAAATTCTGGATATTCTGGATATTCTGTGTTATTTCTTTTCTCCTTCTTATTTTGGATCTTTTCAATTGTCAATTGTTTAAAAGTGGAGTAGATTTGTTTTGGGCTCACCAATTTGGGTAGATAATTGTATTGAATAATAAGCGCCCTCACTGTAATCACTGCATTCCATCACCAACACAGACAACGTCTGTGTGCCTCACGAAGAGGGGAGAGCAGGGGAGGGTGGGTGGGAGGGTGGTGAAGGCAAAAGGGGAGGAGGGTGGTACGAGGGTTGGGCTTGGGAGGTGATTGGATGGAAAAAGGGAGAAAAAGGGAAGTGGTACAATTCAGGACAAAGATATGATCAGAAGGACAATTACATGGTAAGGGATTTAAGTGTTGTGATACAAATACAAGTACATGACAAGCATTAGAATATGCACCATTAATACGGGAGGCTTGAACGATTGGAGGAAGAGGCAGAGACTGGCTTTTTTAATAAGGCATGAAAGATTAGATATAGTCTGTACACAAGAGACCCATCTCCCATGGTCCAAACCTAACCAACTTTGTATGAGTGGCTTTGAATTAGCTGTTTGTTCTACACAGACGTCCACAATTCGGGGTGTAGCTATATTAATTTGTGGCTCCCTTTTGTAAAGTAAAAAAAGGGAAAGCAGATAGTAATGGAAGATGGGCAGTGGCTGAATTAGATCTGGGCTTTACGCTATGTGTAACGTATGGTTCAAATCAGGATGAGCCCGAGATATTTGATTTCCTAGAAACTGAACTAGTGGGGTGGTCTACCCCGCTGATAATAGCTGGGGATCTTAATATTTCGGCGGACTGGGCCGGTTCTGCACCATATGTGGGCCACAAACCCAAGGTTTTTCAATCTATTCAATCATTATTAGGTTCCCATGGGATGCATGATGTTTGGGGGTCAAAATATCCTTTGGATTATGGATTTACATATTTTTCCTATCCAGCACAAAGATATACGAAGAAGGATTATTTCTTAATCTCATCCTCCGAATTACCCAAAGTAGACATCACTAAACTTCCTAAAGTGATCTCTGACCATAATCCCCTAGTTTTAACGTACAATTTAGGTCAGAGGAAAAGAAAAATTAATTCCTGGTCCTTCGCGACATTAGATTCACAGATCATCTGAAAAAATGGGTGACAATTTTTTGAAGCTAACAGGTATAGCACCTCTAGAAATATGGTTTGGGAAGCCTTTAAGGCGGCGCTGAGGGGCGAAACAATCAGTTGTTCAGCAAGATTGAGGAGGGAAGATAGGAGTAAGATCGAGGCTTTAATGACAGAATTAGTAAAAGCAGAAAAGCAACATATGTAAGATATAGCAATAGGGACAAATATCGCTGTAAGTCTGGAAGCGTTATTGGTAATTAAAGCTGCACTCTAGAAAGAGGTAACTATAAAACCATAGGAGAATACCAGTTGAATAGGGTCAAAAGATATGAGACTGGGGAGCAGGCAGGAAGAGCGCTAGCTCTCTGGATAAGGCAGGAGAAAGCGAGGAATACCATTGTCTGTATTCGAAGAGGATGAGGTCAGGCTTACAGAAAGTAGGGATATTTTAAGAGTATTCGAAAAATTCTGTCAGCAGCTTTATGAGCAGGAAGAACCCAGTAAAAAACCTGGGGAAGGACTACGAGATCGTGGTCCCTTACTAGAGGAGTCAGCTAAAAAAAGAACTTGACGAGGAAATTACACAAGCGGAGGTAACATCAGCATTAAGGGAACTAGCTTCGGGGAAGGCATCAGGTCCCGATGGGATTCCCCTCGAAGTATACAAAGCTATAGAAGCTGAAATTACCCCACTCTTGGTGGATCTGTTTAACGGGGTCATGTGTTCGGGATTAACACCTGGCTCTTGGAAAGAGACAAACATTGCAATTTTTCATAAAAAGGGGAAACCAGTTGAAATGGCCGGATCCTATTGCCCCATATCATTGATCAATTCTGATACAAAGCTCTACTCAAACATTCTGGCAAAGCGGTTGGGCAGGGTCATTGGTGGTCTCGTATCCCCGTGGCAGCATGGGTTTGTCCCCGGCCGGGGCACAACTGACCACACATGTAGGGCAATATCATTGTTTGATGCCCAGGCTGCTGCGGGAGGGGAGATGGCCATGATCCTGCTTGACGCAGAGAAGGCTTTTGATAGTGTGGATTGGAGCTTTCTCTGGGCCATCTTAGCGGCTAGAGGATTTGGTTCCAATATAATAGGAGCCCTTAAAGCTATGTATATAGAGCCGGTAGCTAGGGTGACTGCCATGGGCGAGAAATCAGGGGTGATTCATTTAAAGAGGGGGACCCGTCAGGGGTGTCCCTGTTCCCCTATTCTATTCGCTATGTATATTGACCCCCTCATCCAGGGTATCCTTGGCAGCCCAGAGATAACTCCAGTAATCTGCAATGGTTCGTCAAATAAAATACTGGCTTATGCGGACGACCTTGCGGTTATAACAAACAATCTGCAACAAACCTTCCCTGTCTTGATTCAGATGGCTAAATTGTTTGGGGAGGAGTCAGGATACCTACTAAATGAATCAAAAACACAAGTCATTTGCACCCAAAATATTATCGAAACTGATCATAGATTTGTCGATTCTGCCATGTATTTAGAGGTCAAAATTAATGCTAATGTGGGAAAAATTGTTAATGAGAACTACTTGCCGCTTATTAAGAATATCAAGAGGGAATTAAAAAGAATCGATGTATTACATCTCTCGCTAGTAGGTAGGGTGAATGCAGTAAAAATGTCGATGTTCCCTAGAGTACTGTACCTATTCCGCGCCATTCCACTATTAATAGATGACAAGGTTATGAAACACCTTGAATCCATGTTTATTAGATTTGTTTGGCAATACTGAAGGGTAAGGCGCTCTACAAACTTAATATCGCTACCTAGAGAAAGGGGCGGGATGGCACTTCCGAATTTAAGATTATACCACTGGGCCTGTCTTTTATCTCAAATGAGCACCCTATTTTATTCTGAATCTTTATCTGAAACAGTATCTGGGTCTGTAGATGAGCAGTCTCCTCCTCAAATTTACAAGATTTTATTGGGCGATAAGGCGACAGACCTATTTCAGTGTGAATTATAGCGAAGCTTCTATAAAAAAACGAGTTTGAAGTCACTGTATGGGGCATGGCAGGCATGGAAAGCCATCATGAAAATGTTTAATATCCCGAAAGTAAACTCCTATGTACAACTGTATAATTCGTCTCTTTCCCCATCTAAAAAACTATAGTAACTTGCTGATTTGGAAAAGGATGGGAATTGGATCTTTGGCAGATATTTTGGAAGGAGGTGAAATCCGAGGGTTTGAAATATTGCAGGAAAGATTCGGCATTCCAGCCAATCATTGGCTAGTATACGGCCAAGTCACCTGCACGATTAGGTCAGTAAGGCCACGGATTTCAGTGACAACAGACTTCCCTATGATTAAGATACTAAACAGAGGCTATAGGAAGATCAAGATTATATGCAATTGTATATCGGAGCGAATTCAGGATGATATTGAGGTTGAGTCAAATTGGGCTTTAAAACTGGGAGATGTCGATTTAGATCTTGCTCTCTCTTTGAATAAAAAGATATTCAAATCTTCGCGCGCAACATTATAAGACCATTTTTAATTTATCACACACCAGCGAAGATATATGACTGGGGTATAAGTGAAAATGATAACTTTCCCAGATGTAACGAAAATCAGGCTGACATCATACATATGTTTTCTTCTTGTAAACTGTTAGATATTGTTAAAAATGAGATAATGAAATTTCTGGAGGGGCTGCTAGGTCATTCCATCGACCTATCCCCACCTTAATGCTCTTTGGTATAGATTCTAAGCTGGGTCTGAGGGAAGACGATAGAGGTCTAGTGTTTTTATCTGTTGCGGTACTTCGAATTTTAACCTCCGCTGCATGGAAGGATTTGAATCCCCAATCCTTCCTGATGTGGCTCTCCAACTGTTGGGAATCCATAATATAGAATCATGCCTCTATGAATATAGAGGCAAAAGGGAGCGTTTGAAGGGTGTGCGCCTATGGGCTCCTGTAACAAACTGGAGAGCTGATAGAAGTGGTTAAAAGGCACGCTCTTTTAAGTACCCGAAATTGTTTTTCCCTCTTGTAAATTATTTCCCTCCTGCTATTAGGTTTAACTGAAAAAATGTTTGTAAATATATCAATTGTATGACTTATGCTTTTTATCATGTATGTATTAACTTATGGATTTGTCCTTAGATGTACCATTTTTCCCAATAAAAATAAAAAAAAAATTAAAAAAGTAGAGTATCTCCTTCCCCTAAAGGGAAAAATAGAGAAGCCTTGTAGAGGACATTTTCTGAGACAGACTATTCTGATTTTTCTTCATTTATACTAGCCTTTTGTATTTGCTGTTGTGTTTTTATTTTTTGCAAATATTGTAAAGATTTTAATTAATCACACGATAAAATGATGATGAGAAGCCTTGTAGAGCCAAAAAACGAATGTTCCGATTCCAGTGGCCATCATTGGTCCAAGACCGCTCAACAAGTGCTTTAGAAAGCAGTTGTTTCCAGCGGTGACAGTCAAGGTTATCTTCTTACAACAAGGCAAATATGTTGTCTTCATTTTCAGGATGCAATATTTTGCATACCCTTCCATCCAAAAATTTAAAAATGGCTTTCTTTTGTGATAAGTGGCCAGCACTACCAATGTTTTGTAAACTATTTGGTCAAAAATAGTCCCCAAAAAATGTTTTCACTGCATGGTGGTGTGGCGGTGCGCTTACTAGCTACTGAAGGCGCAGTTGTTAAGGGGAGTGCAAGGTACTTGACTGGCCTCTTTAAATTTGTTGCAGCAATTGTACCTTTCTTGAAACCAGGCTAGATGGTAGGTGTACGGGTTCTTTTCATCATACACAAGTCCAAGGAGCACCATTCAAAAGAGAACACATTGAAGCAGAGTCTTGCGATCTCCATTAGAGAAAAGCTGTTGTGCACAGTGAGGAATTGCTAGAGTGACATATTGGCATTATCCTTGTCCGTACCGCTTACATTAACTGCATTATTGCCATCTCACAAGGGCTGTACAGAAACAATCACACTTCCATGGATCTGCCGTGGTCGGCTTTATCCACTGCATGCCTGTTCAGTCTAATGTTGCTTTATAGTATTTTTGTATGAACGTAGACTGAAGCTTCTTGGCACTAGTTGGACCCAGCAGTGAAAGATATGAGGAGATTAAGAAAATTTAGATTTTTCACAGCCTGCTGGGCAGAAAATCTGGATTTTATTAAGGACACGGAGGCTAATATTATGCAAATCTCCTTTATTACCACAGCTCAGCAGCAATAATGGAATAGAACTTTGTGAACATTCTAAAGAGAAGACTAGTCCCTCTCTGATCAGGCATTTTCCTTCTTGTCAGGCTGCGAAGAAAGATGATCAATGTGAAGAAAAGATTAAGGAACAGGATTCCAACGAATAAACTTTCAGGATTCCAACGAATAAACTTTCAGGATTCCAACAAATAAACTTTCAGCATCAGAATTCCAACGAATAAAATCTCAGCTTCTGAACCAGTAGATTTTAATCTGAAAGAAGAAGAATACATTACCGAGATATTGTTCAAACAAAAAGGGTGGGTTACAAATCATATTAAAAAGTAGAGGCGGGATAATATTAGCCTCCGTGTCCTTGATAAAATCCAGATTTTCTGCCCAGCAGGCTGTGAAAAATCTAAATTTTATGGCACGACACGGAGGCCATATTATGCAAGTTCAAAGTGCATTAAGAACATTATCAATCACATTAGAGATTGGTCTAAAGTAGCAAGATCTAAACATAGTATCATTAGACCAGTCTGCCGCCTTAAGAATTTCTTGTAAACCACCACCAAGAAAATAGGCTTTAGAAGCAGAAGCGCCCCTAAGGGAATGCGCTCCAAAAATAGAGGTGTTCACACCACTTTTTCACATAACTCCTTTCACCCATCTGGCTAGAGTTGGAGAAGAAACTCCTTTATGGGGAGATCTAAAGGAGATCAATAACTGAGTTTCATTTGATCTTAGACTAGCAGTCTTCCTCTCATACTCTTTCAGACATTTAACCACGCAAAGTCTTTCATTCTGAGGAAAGAAGGGGTAGAAAATAGAGTAAGATAAAGTTTTAGTTCTTCTCTTAAGATAGAAACATACACCCTCTGGTTGAAAGGATCTGCTAGAAATATCTAGAACTTTGACATCGGAGGTTCTTCTGAAAGATACCAGACATAATAAAACAGTAAGTTTGAAAGAGATACGTTTCAAAGAAAGGGAAGAGTTCTCCCCCCAGGATGATAAGGTCCGGAGTACCAGTGTTACGTCCCAATGGGCGGTATATTTAGCGGTTGGAGGGTTAATGACTCTCATGCTTCTCATGATTTTTTTAGTGAGTAAATTCTGTCCAACGGAGAGACCATCAATGAGGGAATGGCCTGCAGAAATTGCAGATCTATAGACATTAACGGTTCTATAAGAGAGTCTTGAAGTAAGAAGTTCAGAAAGGTAGTTGATAACATGAACTAGATCAACTGAAACGGGATCGTGACTTCGTTGAAGACACCAGCGAACCCATTTGCTCCATGCCAGTCGATATGCCTTTCTTGTACCTTGAGCCCACGACACAGAAATGAGTCTGAAAGCATTTGGCGAAAGCCCAGGGATTTGCCATTGTCTCCTGAAATCCTCCAGGCCGTCAGAGTTAGAAGACCCTGATCCACGAGGGGATGGACGTCTCCCTCTGGACCCAAGAGCATTTCCCTGAAAGGGGGTATTAGAATTGGAAAGTCTATGCTCATTTCCAGAATGACTGGAAACCAGGCTTGGGACCTCCAAAGAGGAGCTATTACAGTTATGATGTCGTGGTAGCGTCGAGCATGAAGGAGAAGCCGAGGGAGTAATGCAAACGGCGGGAAGGCATAAGGTCTCAGACCTCTCCAATCTTGTAGGAAGGTATCTACATTCTGAGATTGAGGGTCCGGTCTCCAACTGAAGAATTCCTTCAGTTGTGTATTTAGGCGATCTGCAAAAAGGTCTGTCTTGTATGGACCCCATATTGATTGAATGGCCAGAAAGATCTGTCTGTCTAATCTCCAGTTGCTTGAATCTCTGAAATTCCTGGAGTACCAGTCTGCGATACCGTTGCTCAGGCCCGGAATATGTTCCGCTATAACCGAAATACCTTTGTTCAAGCAATTATCCCAAAAACTCTTGGCAAGGTCCGTTAGGCCCTTGGAATGTGGACCGCCCAGTTTGTTGACATAGCGGACTGCCGAAACATTGTCCATGCGTAATGTCACACAGCATTTCGCTGTTTTGGGTGTAAAACAGCGAATTGCAAATGAACCTGCCAGTAATTCTAAGCAGTTGATATGCAATCTCTTCTCTTGAGTGGTCCAACGACCGCCTGTGGAGTATTTCCCACATCTCGCTCCCCATCCTTCCAAGCTCGCATCTGATTATATTATCAGATCCGGTTGTTCCCTGAAGATGGCTCTGCCATTCCATGCTTCCGCATTCCTGAGCCACCAAAGCAGTTCCGTCTTTGATTCCTGATTCAAAGAAATCATATGGGAATATGAGTGGTTCGATCTTAGGGCGCTCGCCTTTAGTCTTTGGAGTGCCCGATAATGGAGGGGTCCCGGGAAGATAGCTTGAATTGTCGAAGAAAGGAGGCCAACGATTCTCGCTAGTACTCTCAGAGGGAAGGTCTTTTTCGTGAGAGCCTTCCTCAACTCCTTCCTCACCTTCTTGACTTTCTTTGAGGGTAATTTTAGTTCCGCTTTGAGAGTGTCTACCGTAAAACCTAGGAATTGTGTTTGTTCGGGAGTAGTACAAGATTTCTTGGTATTTATGATGAAACCCAGATGTTCCAGAACCTGAATTGCAAGGTTTGTGTGGAGAGATGCAGTCTCTTTCGACTGGGCCATTATAAGGATGTCGTCTAGGTATATGATCAGTCTCACCCCTCTCGCCCTGAGCCAGGCGGTTACGGGGCGTAACACCTTGGTGAAACACCAGGGGGCGGACGACAGACCGAATGGGAGACTGCAGAATTGGTAAAGTTTTCCTAACCAAGTGAATTGGAGGAATTTCTGGTGGGGTTCCCAGATGGGAATTGTTAAGTAGGCGTCTTTCAGGTCTAACCTCGTGAGCCAGTCCCCTTTCCTCAAAATATCCCTTAGGAGGTGAATACCCTCCATTTTGAAATGTTGGTAAACTACCCAACGATTTAAATCTTTTAGGTTTATTACGGGCCTCTGTTCCTTGTTCTTCTTTTCCACTAGAAAAACATTGCTGAGGAAACCTTGTGTTTGCGTCTCGACTATTGCCCCTTTTTGTAACAGTTCTTGTACTTCTTTGGAGACTAAGTCTCGATCTTTGAGAGAGAAAGTGATCTCGCGAGGGCGACTTGTTTGAAAGGGAGTACCCAGAAAGTCTATTTTGTAACCCTTTACTGTATCTAAAACCCAATTGTCTTGTGTTACTAAGTTCCAATTCCCAGCGAATTGGCGTAGTCTCCCTCCCACCTTTTGGAGGGATATCTGAATGGTCTTTCAAGGTTCCTACCTGAGGAAAAGGAACGTTGTCTCCGCTCGCCCCTGAAGGTGCGTCCTCGGTTCCTCTGTCTCTGCGGGAAGAATTGGGATCCATAGTTGTTGGAGCCATAGTTGCTGGAGAATCTCCCTCCACGGGTGTTAAAGGGTCTAGAAGATTGAGTTCCGCGGTCGGGGAAACGACCCCGTATTCTCCCGGCCCTGGCAAAAACTCTATAGTTGAATACTTTTTTGATATCCTTCTGTGATTTTTGAATCGCGCTGAACGCGTTCACATATTTAGCCATTTCTTTAATGAAGTCCTCGCCAAAGAGGAGACCTTATGAGTCGGGACCTCCGTCTTTTTTGGCTAGTTCAATGAGTTTAGGATCTATTTTAAGTAGGACTCCTTTTCTCCTTTCGGTGGAGATGGCAGTATTAGCATTGCCAACAAGGCATATTGCTCTTTGCACCCATTCTCGTAGTTCTTTGATATCAATTTGGTTATTTCCTACGTATGCAGATTCTGTCATCTCGAATATTTTGGTAAGAGGTCCTATTACATCAAGGAGGCGATCTTGACAAGATTTAAGCCCTTTATCCAGACCTTTCCTAGGATCTCTATTGTTTTTGGCTATAAAAGCCACGACCTTAGGGTCTAACTCTGGGGTCATTGCGATTTTATTTGGTAGGGATGGGCGTGGGCATTCTGATCTGAGTCTAGACCTCACTTCTTGGGGTATTTCTCTTCTGAGCCAGAATGAAAGATAGTCAACGATATGTTGCGAGGGGGTCCATTCTGGAGAGAGTGGGTGCTTAATTAGGAGGGGATCAAACATTTCTTCCCCGAATGGGTCTAGAGGTGTACTGTTACAGGCCGAGGCCTTGGAAGCCCCTTCTAAGCTTCCACTTCGTCTAGCATTCTCATCCTCCACATCTGTATTAAACCCTGATGAGCACGATAGCTCAATCTCTTCCTCGCAGCTTTCGTCGCTGTCGATGTGGATAGGAGGTTCTGGGCCTATACCATGCCCATCTGGGGTGCCCGAGGCACCAATCTGGTCAGCGCCCCTAGGGCCTGTAGAGAGAGAGCTCTTCAGCTTATTTGCGCCCTTTTTGGACTGAGTCGGGGATAATAGCCCTTTTTTTTATTACCTTTAGATACTCCATTAGATTTACTGGTCGAGGGTGCAGAGGGTAGATTGGAAAGAGAGTCCAATTTTTTATTTATAGCGTCGTCAATTGAGCCTAGGGCTTTCTCTAGAGCCTTATTGACTAGTTCCTCTAGCTTTTGGTCGAGAGATGGCGATGAAGACATTTTAAATTATTATGCCTTTGATAATAAGTAGTAGTAAGTAAGTATGGTTTTCCCTCCTTTTTTTTTTTATGGCTTTAAGCAATACGAAGGAAAAGGAAAGCTAATTAATCGGAAAAGTTTCCGATTTAAAAACGTGAAGTCCAGGATAAGTAAGCAGTTGATTCTGAGGAAAAAACGATCGTTTGCGTGTTTGACACGAAGGAAAGGGTTGTGAGGTAAAATGGTTGTTGCGCAGCGTGCGTGCGTGTTGTCCGCTAGGGTTCTTTTCTCTAAGGCGTGGGGAAGGCCGGATGAAGGAGACGCAGCCACCGGGAGCAAGGTGAGAGTAGCGCGAGCAGCGCTGACCGGTGGGAGATGTAACGCAGTCACGAGCAAGGTGAGAGTAGCTTACATTAACTGCATTATTGCCATCTCACAAGGGCTGTACAGAAACAATCACACTTCCATGGATCTGCCGTGGTCTGCTTTATCCACGGCATGCCTGTTCAGTCTAATGTTGCTTTATAGTATTTTTGTATGAACGTAGACTGAAGCTTCTTGGCACTAGTTGGACCCAGCAGTGAAAGATATGAGGAGATTAAGGAAAATTAAAAACAGTTTCAACGATAATTGTTACAGAGCCTTTTTAAATAGATCCAGAGAGAGTTGAGTATGAAATTCTGTTGGAAGTAAATTCTGTTCTTTTGGTACTTGCAAAACCCTATTCACCCAAAGAAGCGGTGTGGGCCTTGAGATCCCTAAGAGGACCGACTTGCTCCTCTGTTGCTTCTTGAGGCACTGTTGAGATCAATTACCATTGTTGCAAACCCAGCTAAGGACCGAAACTTGTGCCCTGCATCGGATAATAGCCAAGGTCACATGAGCCACAATTTCCCTGCCAACTCCACTCACACAAAAGCACAGTTTCCTGATGGCAGCGGCACAAGGAGTGCATTCCACAACTCCTCGCAAACTACAAGAACCCCTCCCCAAAGAGGCAACGCTCCTAAGCACCATTTCAACCAGCAGCAAATTAATGTACAGGCATGCGTTCTATACCTAGTTTGTCTTCTCTCTGTTGCAGCATGTCGTGAAATGTCACACCACCCTGGTCAATCCAGCACAACACCAAAATGCTTTACACCTTGACCACTCAGAAAATCAGAATTCTTCCAACAAAGCACTGTGCAATTTGCAGTTTGCTACTAGTATGCCGGTACTCTGTGGCACTTTCTCAGATGTATGACATGCTATAGCAATGCAATTAAAGTAAATTAGATACAAAGCATAATAGCTTTATCGCAGCAAAACAAATGGATAAAGAACTACTTGTGTCATTATTGGCACTGATGATTGTTGGACAAGCCACGGAATGATGTCAAAGACAGTCTAAGTCACTTATTAAAGTGAATTTGTTTAGAAATAGTGTGATCGAACTTCACTTGCTTGTGATACTTATTAGTTCAAGAATTTTTATTTGATAAAAACTGAAAAAGGAGCAAAAGTTCAGAAATACTTGCGATACAAGCAATGCAAGATACACATGAAGATACAGTTGATTTGTGATACTTTTACATAAACTTTATTTCTTCATTCTAGTGATTGTGATCTCAGACCATTGGTGTTAATTGTGCGGTTATTGCATATTGGCCAATTATTAGACCTTACAATGTTTGCATGTTCATATAGAAGGTTTTGCTGCCATGAAAAAGTTGCTTATTTCACATGACACTTCTCTTGTCCTAGAGCCTTTATTTATTAGGTCTCGCTTAGACAGCGCATGCGCTGTCGCAAGACCTATAGTAAACACAATAATCAGGCTATTTTCTCCTGTCGCTTGCCATTGGTTGATTCTGGCATTGCTCTTCGTATCTCGCTTACTGTTGGCTGTTGATCGGATACGTCACTTCTGTTTTTGTACGAAGCAGCACCGACCAACCACAGTTTCCCTACACTGTGAGGGTTTATATATTATTTTGGGGACTACTTCTTTTTAGGTCGAGCATCTCACACACACATGCATACATAATCAGCACGGCGCCCTTTTACAAGCGCCGCACTGTTAATGGTTTCATTCTTTCAACCACCATACTAGAGTGCTTCATCTGAGCCATGCACTGCACTCACTATATTGGGATTGCCACGCGCCTGACTGTGGGGCCCAAGCACTCCTGTTTCCTCAACCATTTACACAGCTCGTGTTTTCCCCGATTCGTGTGCCCTAAGGCACATCAAAGCTGAAGGAGGCCAGAGGGTATCCCCACCCGGGTGACTTTACAGCATAAGCTGCCAGCCCTTCTCACTTGACACTGCTTACGAGTCTGCCACCGACATTGTTTAAGCCTCCTCCCATGTTAAATGCATCTTTTACAAAAACGAGCTGCTTCGAGCACTTTATTGCCACGTGCTTCTTGGCAGACGTCACAGACATATTTGTCAGCTGCCTGACGATACATCAACCCGGGCCTGTGTTCAGCAGAGCCTTCGGTGTGCGCATGCGAGCCCCACTGTGTCTTGTGCATTTCATGCTCTCGCTTTTCTCCATTGACGAGGAAAATGTGTTTATATTGAAATAAACCATGCCTGCCAGACTACTTCATACGGAAAGCAATAGAGAACCTGAACTGGAGAACAGAGGCCTTGGTTAAAGGCCAAAGAGGCCCACAAACTATGATGTATACAAACGAGTGGGCCTCTTCCTTGACAGGAAGTGGGACCAAAATATACACAATTGTTCTTATAATACAACCCAATTAATTAGTAAATTAATTTACTGCAATTGTGCTTCAGGAAAGAAGTGGTCTTTTGAAAAACTAACCTAGTCGGTTCACATCCTCCATGGCCTTACTACAGAAAATCTTAATTGGTGAAAGTTAACAATTATTTAAAAAAAGTTAATTTGAGGCAAATTGGCCAGCACAGCTGTTACAGCTTCTATAATACACAGTGGAGACATTTTGCTGCATTTCGTGCTACAGAAAAGAATTTGCAGCAGGACAAACATGAAGTAAATAAACTGTGGACACACAAGCAAAACACATTTAGTACTTATTAATCATATCGCACGTATGACAAGTTCTCTGTTGGGCAACAGCCCAAAAGTAAAAGATTCATTGCAAGGAAAATATGCTCACCTTGGGTCACTCGGCCCGCCGAACAAGGCTACATTACAGAAGACACATTATTGCAGTGCTTAATAAACAAGCATCACAAAGGTGCAGCAAGCGAAAGAGAATTTAATAAGACAAATATTAGCAAACTCAATCAAAGAAAAGCAAAGGATCAAAAGTTCTGTAGTAGGGGATCTCTGTGTATAGTCATAATCTAGTGAATAGTCCCGCCCATTTGCGTGGACCCCGAAGCAATCAAAAATCTTACATTGTCAAGAAATGCAGAACTGCAAAGACACTTGAGAGCATTTAAAGACAGATAATGCAGCCTATATCCACAGGCTACACTGTCCAGTACTTCAACTAGAAATTCCACCAAAACAACCACACAAACAGTACAGTTTGCCCAGTTTCCTCACAGTGAAAGCTTGCCTCTACCAGCAAAAAGAACTGAAAGTAAAAGGGACCTGCTGTGCATTCTGGGATACTGAGTGTTCTGGAAAGTTTTCTTAAATGTACAGTATCCTATTTGAGCCACATAATGGCAGCCTATGGGGCTTGTCTGTCCATACCTTCCTCTCTATCATTCCAGAGGCTTTTGCTGGTAGAGGTAAGCTTTCTCTGTGAGGGCAAACTGTGCTGTTTGTGTGGTTGTTTTGGTGGAATTTCTAGTTGAAGTACTGGACAGTGTAGCCTGTGGATATAGGCTGGATTATCTGTCTTTAAATTCTCTCTTAAGTGTCTTTGCAGTTCTGCATTTTTTGACAATTTAAGAGATTATTTTTGATTTGCTCCGGGGTCCACGCACATGGGCGGGACTATTCACTAGATTATGACTATAACAGAGATACCCCTACTACAGAACTGGAGTTATAGGACAGAAACTACTCCTTATTGGTAAAAGAAAAATAATATAAGCTTTCGAGGGTAAAAAGACAACACTACCCAAATTAACAGAAAAGCAAAAACAATGGAAAAAACTCACTGCCATCAACGACTAAAAGAACACTGCGTCACTAATTGAGAGCAAAGCCAAAACAATCACCAATAAATATTAATGGTATAATGCAAATTTGAACCATTAATTTAATTGATAAAAAATTAGAATGAATGGGAAACATAATAATGAATAATACTTTAGTATGCACATCCCTTAGCTCAGTCAAAAGGATCTGCACAGAATTTGGCAGATAATTTGCATATTCAGCTTAATTTTACAATGGAAGGTTAGTGCAGATCTGTCTTGTGGATCGAAAGTTAAACAAGCATTTGCAATGCAATAGGTCTCGCATTTGCGAGAATTTGAGCAATTGGCATTGTAAAAGGCAATGCCTTTATATTTACGTATTGCTTTTACAAACATGAATAAAAGGCATCGTTATTTACAATTGCAATCGCTTAAACTCTCGCAAATGCGAAACCTGTTGCATTGCAAAGGCTTGTTTTTATGGGTTGGGGGCTAGCCATGCTTGTCAATACTGTGCAAAGATAGAATAGGTCGCACCTGCTGAGCAGAAAAAATATAAATGGACCAGTAAAAAATGTTAATTAAAAAGAAAAAGTATTAAATGGTAATGTAATTAAAGAAAAACTCAATTTCCAAATCATATAGGGTCACAGTCACTTGGATAAAGTCTGCAAATGTCCTTCATATTGCCTCAAAATTGAGTATTGCTGACACATTTTACGTCACTTCATCCAAGCTTAACAATAGAATCCAAATATTACAATATTCTGCGTTCTGGGTGACCTTAACATTAGGTTTGATAAACCCAATATGACCCATCCAAAAACTATAATCACCGGCCTAGACGCATTGAACCTGCATCAGATTGTCCACAATCCGACACACACCGCTGGCTATATCCTAGATGCCATTTTTACTAATACTGAACTAGTTACCTTTTAAAATATAACTCCAGTCACATGGTCAGACCACCACTTACTTGCCCTACAACCTAAAACTACCTTACATCCATCCACCTATCGGCCGTGGAACAAACTCAATTTGAACACTTGGAAACACAACTGACATCCACTACAAATCTGGAAAGCATAAATTCTGTTCAAAATCTGAGTGGCTACAGGATGCTTTTGACATCCTGAGTCCACTCAAAACCACACAACAGAACAAAAGAAAAAACCGCCTTGGAGAATCATAAAAATAAGACATAAAACAACAAATTAGAAAGCTGCAACGTCCCTAGCTCAAAACAAACGCCAAACAAGACAAACTTCACCTACAGAAAATTAACAGATTATACAAGTCTGCTATCAAAAAAGCTGAGAAAAGGTAAAATTCAGACCGGATTCAAAACGCTAAATGCGCAAATAAAGAATTCTATAAAATACTCAATGAATTTCGCAAACCAAATTGCCTAGAAGGAACTCATCCTGTTACTCAAGATTTCACAGACAAACTGGCAAATCATTACACGGACAAAGCAGACACATTGGAATCTTACTTAAAACAGAAACAAAGCACCAGCACTAACCCTTGTACAAAACAACAATCCAAGAATGCTCTAATCAAGCCTCTCCGTTCCTTCCAACACATCTCACATGATGAATTTATGGAACTGGTCAAAGCATACAGGACTGCCGTCAGCCCTTCTGACCCCTGTCCGCCTCAAACTTTCAAGACAATTCTATTAACAACCGCTGATGCCACTCCAGTAAGAAGAGTCATCAACGATTCCTAAACTACTGGAATATTTCCAGAAGAACTCTAAAAGTCATACATACGCCCTTTACTGAAGAAAACAAACTTGGACCCGCTGAACCCTGACAACTTAAGACCCATTACAAATGGACAGTTCCTGGGCAAACTGATAGAAAGAGCAGCGTTCGCCCAGATGTCACAATTCATTGAAGAGAATGACATACTTTCAGACTTCCAAACAGGATTCCGTCCGGGAAGAGGCACTGAATCTGCCCTCCTTGCCATCTGGGATGACCTAAAGAATACAGTTGACCACAACGGGGTTGCTGCGCTACTCCTCTTGGACCTCTCATCTGCCTTTGACACGGTTGACCATGACACTCTGAAACAAAGACTCTGAGGCCTGCATAGTGGGAACTGCTTTAGACTAGATAGCCTCCTACCTTCGAAACAGAACTAATGTCATCCGTACACCACCTTTCTCGTCCAAACCATACTCCACAAAAGCAGGGGTCCCTCAAGGTTCTGTCATCTCGCCCATGCTTTTCAACATCTACATAAAGTCATTACCAGTACTGATCAATAAATTTCACCTCACGTGCTATAACTATGCAGATGACACGCAAATACTCCTTCAACTAGAATGTCCCAAAGACATTGGAAAGTCACCAATTCTCAGCTGTCTCAGAGCCGTGGAATAGTGGATGACCTGGAACCATCTCAAATTGAATGCTTCAAAAACTGAAATATTCACGTGTGGCGATTGGAAACATTACATACCCGCTTGCCGCATGGCCTGATGAACTGGGATCACTGCCTAAAGTATCGAAGGAAGTAAGAAACCTCGAATGGCCATGGACTCCAAGCTGTCGATGAATGCCCAAGTGGATAAACTAGCAAGATCAAGCTTTGCTACTATAAAAACGCTGCGGCGAATTTTCCCTCATTTGGGATTTCCACACAAGGTCCAAGCTACCATCTCCCTTGTTCTGTCCAAACTCGATTACGCCAATAGCCTCTACCACGGATCACCTTTAACGACCATGAAAAAACTATAGCAGATTCAGAACTCTGCTGCCAGACTACTCTTGCATATCAAACCGCGAGACCACATCTCTCCTGCCTTGAAAGCCCTGCATTGGTTACCGGTTGCCAGAAGATCCACGTTCAAGCTGCTTTGTATCACCCACAAAGCAATACATGGAATGGGACCGCTCTTCATCAGGAATATAATCACCAAACACATTCAGCAAAGGAACCTCCGCTCTAAAGGAGCATCTCTCCTTAAAATCCCACCATACGAGAAACAAACCATAGCTGGCACATCCTTCTCTGTTCAAGCAGCCAATCTATGGAATTCTTTACCCCCCAACATAAGGTCCACCGACAACCACCTTATCTTCAGAAAACTACTCAAGATTTGGCTCTTCCCCCACATAAGCACCATACGCAAACAGAAATTTACAGCATATCCCTCTGTATACAAGCATTTTTTTTCCACTATAGAGATGTACCTATCTTTGTGTATTACTTTGTATTACTTTGTATAAACATGTAAAATAATTGTTGTTGAGAGAAAAAATACTAATAAATAAATTAAAATCATCTTTGGTCTACATGTACAAACTTCCATTGTGCATCTATGTACCTTCCATGTACTTGGATCTGTGTGTCTGTTACTTTTCTCCTGAAAAAGCATATCCAATGCACTACCCTATTTTTCATCCTGTTCCTCTATCAATATCTTTAATCTACATATACTTATCTCCTTTATGTATCTATATACTTTCAGTGTAATTATGGATCTATATATTTATCACTTTCTTCTAATTTCTCATTCCCAATGCACTACCCTATTTCTCAGCCTATAATTTGCTCAATACATCTTCTAGCGCAACCTTCTGACTCATCTCAAACTTCTTATACTACTCCTTCCAATGCACTATCTCTCATCCTATACATCTATCAATATATCCTCTACATCCAATCTCTCATTTATCCCATACCACTACTATGATTGGCAAAATAACCCTTTCTAGACGCTCTCCTACTCTACCCCTCCTTGCATCATCTGACACCTCTTTTACTATACCGATCCCCTAAACCAAACCTTTCTAAACTCTTCCTCCGAGTCCTCCCCTCCAAAACTCCTTTTTACTCATCCAAAAGCCTCCTCCTATTGCCAAGACCTAAAAAATTAATAAAATCTTTTACTCTTTTATCCCTCCACAATCCTTTTCAATCAAAATTAACAGACTAACATGTTGACTTCTCAAATTCCATATTAAACTATACTAATATACTACCCGAATAACTGAATAGCATATCCACTACTCAAATTACTTCACATTTTTTTTACTATACTAATTTTCAACAGTAAAACTTTATGGGTTCCGGAGTGGCGTGCTACTCGCCAGAAAAGCGATTCAACACCCATCAGGGGTAACAAGTTCTATATGAATGCAAATCTTTCTTCCCCTTTTATCCCTCCGCTATCCTTCTCACTCCAAGTAACGGACCAAATTAATTCACCACTAATCCTTTGTAGGCTTCCTGAATAGCGTGTGTCAACAAGCGCTATATAAATACAAACTTTTGTCCTCCTCTATCCTTCTGCTATAATTCCAAACCAAATAACTGACTAACCTTTCCACCACTTAAAATGTACTTGCATGTTTCGCTATACTAATTCAACATTAATCCTCTATGGGTCCCGGAGTAGCGTGCTACTTGCCGAAAAAGCGCTTTGACGCCTCGTCAGGGGTAGTAAGCGCTATATAAATGCAATTACAATACAATACAATATTCCACATGATAATGCTATCTCCCGATATTTTAGTGTATTCTATATTAATAGAATTGTGTGGCACCAGTGTTGTAGAATTTCAGTACGAAAGCTTATGGTATGTATGAAATATCTATAAAGTATCTTTACAGCAATTTCCTACCAAATGCCCTTCTTTGTTAGCTTGGACCAGCCAGTTTAGTTGGAGTGTATTGTTTCTTCGGTAATACTGACAACGGTGCAACAGGACAGTGTAGGCCTGAGCCAAGCTAGAACAGGGCTGCCAGATAATTGTCACCGAGGTACCATGTTCTAGTCTTGGACGTGTCGTTGAGGAAATCTGTGCATTCTGAGAGTTATAATCTTAATTCCTTTCAAAAGAACTAAAAGCTCTCGCACACCTGAAAACAGTCCTTTCTAAAACAAAAGCCCAGGGCTGGTAAAATTGTGTTCTGTTGACATGGAGCCATCCTGTAGCTTTTTGAAGTGATAGAACACTGGTAAATGGTGATCTCAGACTTGTGTTGAAAACTATTGAGGCTTCATCGATCAACAGCAAAGAAAGAATACCAGAAAAAAACATTACATTAAAAAAGGGATTTCTTTCTTATTCAAGGAACTTCTTAACCAATTGCGTGCAGTTTTTGATCAAATCATCGAATTTCAAACTGCTCAAGATGCAATGTATAGAGCTGCTTTGGAAGAGCTTCAACTGCGGTTACAATTTGAGGAGAGGAAGAAAGTGCGCGAAACTGAGGTACGGGTCATTGAGTTGTAATATCTTTTTGATAATTAAGAGTAAACTATATGAAAATGTAAAACTGTTCTTAGTATGTGCACTAGCTGGTAAAAAGTATTCTTCATTCTTAAATGATCCAGATAAGACTAGCAGAAACTATGCATGTGGTAAAGTATTGGTTGTAAGTTCATTATTCTTAAAAGTAATATAAATATGTACACATGCCACCTGTCTTACGGCTTTATGGATTTGTATCTAAAGGTGTCCCTGACTGTTGTAGGCGGCTAAGTACTTTTCCCACTCCTTTAATGGGTTTTAATAGGGCAACATGGCAGATACAAAGAAGACCCTCAGATGGTCTCAAAACGAACGCATTTGCTCGCTCATTGCATTCCAGTTTCTTAAAGTTTTATACTCTAGTTGTTGTGTCTCTTGCTAAATGCCTAAAATGGTCTTCCCCAACATACATTGAGACCCTCTCGGTTGAGTAGCGCACTCTACAAATGTATTGATTGATTGAAAACACCACACAAAAAGATCCCACATCAAGTTAGAAAAATTGAGTAAAATGTAATAAATAAAGTAAGACCAAAACGACAAAAATGCAATCAGTAGAACTGGAGTTATACATTTTGAAGTGTAAAATCACACCAAAAAGCATAATGCGCTAATCTGAGATCTCGTCACGATGGACCGGGTCAAAGTTGCACTTTAAGGCTGACCAGAGTGGAGTGCAGGTCGGATACAGTCACCAGGTTAGGCCTGTTGAATTTTACCTTCTCAAGCTCATGCCAAGAGTCACGTTGAAGAGGGCCGCGAGGAGCAGGGACAGCGCTACAGGAGGCTGTCAGCAAAGCGCGAGGAGCTGGCAGGCATCGTGGATGTTGCTGAAGCTTTGCGGTGGCAGTTGCCCCGAGCGGGTGATTCTGCAGTGCGTGAAGTCGGGCTTACGGAGCTTCGAGACAATTTGCAGTGCAAGTGGTGAGGTCTCGGTGCGAACGGGCCAGAAGTGGCCGCAAAGAGTCCGAAAGCTTAGTTTCAGTGCACTCGAGCCACACCAAGGGTCCAGGACCTGAGAGGCACCACTTGGTGAACAGGAACTCGCTGAAGCTGTGTCCAGGGGCTTGTGCATGATGTTTAAGAGCCTAAGCTACCCATTTTATGTTGCTGTCTAAGAGAATACACAAAGCTCAACAGTTACCCACACCCAATCATGTGACCCAGACAGTCTGCATGCACCAAATGGCTGAGGCAAGAAAATTTCAACTTTCTAAAAGGGGCATTTTCAGAATTACAATTTAAAATCGGACTTCACCATAAGTTACAATTTTAAATTGAGATTCCAGAGACACCAAACATAAAGGGGTGACCTGTTCCCATTTGGAAATTACACTTGGAAAATGTAATGCGATAACTCCACTATTATCATGTGGGAGACGTATGCCTTGCAGTAGTGAAAAACTAATTTAAGAGTTTTCCACTACCAGAACTTGTAAAACACAAAAGTACATGGCTAACTTTTTTAAAATACATTGCACACTGCCCTCTGGGATGTCCAGGGTCTACCCCTAGGGGTGACTTATATGTATTAAAAAGGAATGTTTGATCCTGATAAAGTTTATTTTGCCAGGTCAGCATGGCAGTTTAAAATTGCACACACAGGCTCTGCGATGGCTGGCCGGAGACCTGTTTGAAGGGCTACTTAAGTGGGTGGCACAATCATTACAGTAGGCCCACTAATAGCATTTAATTTACAGGCCTAATTAAATATGCCAGTTGGGTATAAGCTAATGTGATCACAAGCTCTTTAGCATTGGTTAGCAGTGGTAAAGCATGCAGAATCCTAAGGCCAGCAAAAACGAAGTCCACAAAAACAGGAAGTCTGAAGACCAAAAGTTAATGGAAAACCACGAATGAGTCCTGTTCATCAGTGGAAAAACACATTGTAACAGATGTATCGGTCTTATGCTAACAGACGTCTTCATCCGTCTCGTAAATAACATTACATTTCTCTCCTTTTTATTAATATTCTGTGATGATGAGCCAGGAAAAGATACTTCTCGGAAAATGAACCGCTCAATTTATTCCTCACATTCACAGTGGGCTTGCCTGACTCTTGGACAATGCCCATGCTGACTCCTCAACCAGCTGCAAGACCCACATCGGCAATGATGATGCCAACACTGTAGGAAGAACCCAAAGTCCTGTCAGACTCTAAAGCAAATACACCATTACCTCGGCCGAAGTCGCACCTATCTCAACCAGTACACCAATCAGACTATGCTATGTAGCAATGCCAGTGGCCTTCACACTTTTTCTAATGCTGGCTTCAAGTTTCCACCTAGCCTCTCTAAATAAGAATCTGGATCTTTTGTGATGGCCCTTACAAGGGCAGCAGAAGTTCATGACCTCCAGTTACCATCAGTGGAGGTAAAAACGGATGTCCTCACTGAGGTTTTATGGTCAGGGCAGACCTCTTTAGAGCTTCCCATTTAATGAAGCCCTCACAACACCCTTTTCAGTAGATAAATTGACGGATGACATAGGTACGCTCCAAGAGATGCATCTATCCTCCTCTAGCTTTCAACTCCAGAGAGCCTAGTGGTTGAAGCCTCTACAAGCAGGTTAAATCCAAATGACACTACCCAGTTTAACCGAGTCAAAACTTATGGGGGCATTCTGAAAATGGATGTTCTCCTCTGCCAGTCTTGCATCATACTTAATTTGGTCAGTCCTGGCCACTACTGACTCGATAGGGCAGTTGGTACCAGCGTAGTGCTTCAGCACCACACCACGTATGGGTCAGATCTATGGGCTTATCAAGTGATATACCAGCATCACTGATGGACAGTCCATTTAATAGCACCCGTTTCTTCTGAGACCAGGCAGATTCGGCCCTGGAGGGCTTTAAGGAAAGTAAGGCTATGTCTCACTCCCTCGGCCCTGCTCAGCTCATACTGTAGTTTCCCCAACAATATCGCCCATTTTGAGGCTTTTGAAGAGGCATCCAGCAGAGGCAATGACAGAACCTGCCTCTGAAACAACTTTTTTCGCCAGCCTTACAAGGCAGAGGTCAGAATTCCGACTGCTAGCGCCCAGACCCCCAAGGGTAATCCATTGCACATCCCCCCCTCTCCCCCCTAATTTACCCTAAGCAGCACCAAGTCACCAAGGTTGGAACCCTATAAGTTATTGCTTAGACAGTTAGCAAAGCATCACATCAGAAAAAGATGTATGCTTTACCTTGTCCGGGATGGTTACACCCTTCCCTTTCGATCTACCACCCCAGACATGCCAGCTACACCACAACTGCTTCTGGAGGACCACTTGTCTGTCGTACAGAAGGAAGTCCAAGCTCTCTTGGACAAGGAAGCTCCAGACAGGGTGCCAGCTTAAGAGCTCCTGACTGGTTGCTACTCCTTTACTTGCTGGTGCAGAAGGAGGACAGACAACTTTGTCCTAATTTAGACTTTTGCCCTCCAAGCCGTTTCCTCAAAATATACAATTTCAAAATGCTCACTGTGGCACAGGTTCTGTCTGCCTTAGATCCAGGTGACTGGATGGTGACACCAGATGTGCAGGATGCCTATTTCAATATCCCTGTCCTGCAGTCCCACAGGTGCTCCCTGTGGATTCAGGTAAGCTGCAAGCACTTACAATTCCTGATGCTACCGTTTGGCCTTACCAGTGCACCTCGGGTGGTAACTGAAGTGATGGTGGTGGTAGCTACTCCTCTTTAACGGCTGGTTGCTGAAGGCGTACTCACCTCATACTTTTGTCAACTATCACCATACAACTGACCTCCTTTTGACATTTCTGGAATATTCCATCAATGTTTCGAAGTCACACCTGACTTAATCACAGAGTCTCCCCTTCATTGGATCCACCCTGGGTGCTATCCCTTGCTTTTCTTCCATCTCAACTATTCCAGGATATTCAGTCTACAATCCCAATGTTTTAACCTTTGTCCTGGGTCTCCGTGACCTTCTAGTGAACCATGCCTGCAGTGGGGTCTGAAGTCTGTTGGTTCAGCACCAAGGGAACCTCTCAGATTCCAACCAAATGTTGGAGGAGACTGCAAAAGATGTGCAGTGGTTGCTGCCGGACTGTTATTGAACTGGTGTCAGGCTCCTCTACCTGCACCATCCAAAGTTAATGGTTGTGACGATGCATTGTTGCTGGGTTGGGCTTCTGGGAGAGGTGGAGTTCAGAAGACTGGTCTCTGTCAGAGATGCTTATCTGTTGCAAGAGATTCAGTTTGCACTAAAAGCCTTTCCCCTGTCCATTGAGTGGGAATGGGTGCAGGTCCTCACAGTCAACACCACTGCTAGGTGGTAACTACAATAAGCAGAGTGGTGTGGAGACATGGGTCATGTGCCAAGAGGCTACACGCCTCTGAAACTGGCTGAGTCTTCTGGATCTCCCTGGTCATTCCGACCCGGTGGAGCAAGGGGTAGGTTCCTGGCACCGTTCTCCGTGAGAACTGATGTTAACCTTTAGTAACATGCATTCCTCTGCCTGCTAGTCGAGGGAGCCAGACAAATACCCAAGTTGGGTTGATCAATTCTAAATATATTGAAAAGGTACCTTATTGCTAGGTTTTAGAGTGCTTGGTACATCTCTGAGGAACCAACCACTGTGTAGGAAGTGTAGTATCCCCGGTCCTGACGAATTGCCGAATGTTTTCCTACACTTTAGGCGTTAAACATGTTGACCATTCACACTTAGCCACGTCTGACCACTTCCATGTTTTTAACTGAGACCGGTGGGCTCGGAAAATACATTGAATCTGAAAGAAACAGGTTAGTATTAGATTCCTTACCTTAGAATATCCCCAGGCGTCAGACTGGATCCGGAAAATTTTGCGTAGCAGTACCCCTGCGCTTCGGTTGGCGTTGTCTGCGGCTCCGCGTCCGGCGTCGTTGGCGCCAGGATGACGTCGTCGGAGTACTTGGACGCCGTCTTCGCGAGCTGACGTCCGTTTTTCTTTTTTCCGCGCCAGCAGGCGCAGGTCGGGAGAAAGTGGTACCCTTAAGTCACTTTTTGACTAAGCTTTTTCGATCCTTTTTGGATCCGGTTCGAGTGCTGGTAGGGATGCCCGGGTTCAAGCCCTGTGCGGACTGCAACCAACTGATGTCTGTTACCGACCCTCATCGCCGGTGCCTACATTGCCTGGGGCCAGACCACGATGACAAGTCATGCCCCGACTGTCGGGCCTTGACGTCGAAGGCTAGGCGGGAGCGGTCTTGTAAGCGCCACGAGCTCCGGGAGTCAGCCCGTGCCGTTCGAGGTCCCAGTCCGGAAGGAGGTCGAGGGACCGGTCGTGGGGCCGGAGTCATCACAGCTCGGCGAGTCGACACCACTCGTCTGGCTCAAAGTCCTCAGGTAGGGCGACATCACTCTTCGGACTCCCCCCGGCGCACACGTGATGCGGCCGGGGGTTCGGGTGACACTGCCCATGCTGCTCTGCCGGAGCCACAGGCGTCGCGGCATGCTCCATACCCGCAGGTCCCATACCCATAGGTCCCTGGGCAAAACGCGACGCCGGAGGAGATCGATGCCTTCCTCATGGACATGAGGTCGCCCTCTCCTCCGCAGGTTCCGCAGCTGCTTCGGCCCCGGCGTCATCGGGTGCTCCGGCGCCGTCGACTACTTCGGTCCCAACGCCGCAAGGTCCCGCTGGATCCGGATCCGGGTCGCCGCTGGTTGACCTTACGACCCCGCCGGCGTCTGCCCCTAGTGTGTCATCCCCGGCGTCGTCCCAGCACAACTCCGTCCCTGGTCCACCCCTCGATCCGGCGTCGGAGCAGCGTCGCTCGACGCCGCATTCGGCGCCGGCTGAAGCGGAGTTCTTCAAGGATCTGGGTCCACCCTTTACACCTGATTTTCAAGACCCTGATGACTGGGGGGGTCTGAGGACCCCCTGGCACATGAGTGCCAGTCATTTCAGGACTGGACACAGGAACTAGGGGAGCCAGTGGCCTGGATACCTCCCCAGACACTGGTTTTGTCTCCCCTCCTACCGTGGCTACGGAGGAAGGGGCAGCTTATAGTGTGGTGCTAATGAGGGTTGCCAATGCCTTGGCTCTTGAACTCCTTGTTGCAAAGGTGAGGTCTAACATCCTCACAGAGGTCCTTAAACCGCAGGTAAGCTCTCCAGAGCCTCTACTGCCGTTTAATGAGGCTCTCCCCAACGTCCTGTTGGGCACCTGGTCCAGGCTCGCTACAGGTCCCCCTGTAGATAGGAACGTCGCTAGGCGCCACCGCCCTGCTCCGGGCGACCCTAGTTTCTTGTCCACCCATCCCACCCAGAGAGTCTGGTATCCAGGCCTCTACTTCCCTATCTGCATTCCCGACTGCACCACCGGATCGGAAATCCAAGAGGTATGAGCAATTGGGAAAGATGTTCTCCTCCCTTAGTTTGGGATTGCGGTCGGTCAACACCGCGTGCCTCTTGGGCCGGTACACCCACTCTCTGTGAGATATGGTTGCGGAAGTGCTAACTGAGTGCCCAGAAGGGGCCCGGGCGAAGCTCGCTCAAGCCCTCGCGGAGGGAAGAGACGCAGCACAGTATTCAATACTGTGTGGACTGGATACCACGGACTAGATGGGAAGAGCGATTTCCTCGTCTGTGGCGGGTCACCGCCACGCCTGGCTGAGGTCCGCCACATTCTCGGCTGATGTCCAAACACCCTTCTGGACATGCAGTTTGATGGCAGCCACCTCTTCGGTGGCAAGGCAGATAGTACGCTGGAACGCTTTAAGGACTCCAGGGCTACGGCCAAGTCATTGGGCCTGTGGCCCCGCGTCAGCAAACTTCTGCCCAGCGCTCCTTTTGTGGCCACGGGAGGGGCCCCCCACACGTCCTGCCAGCCACGGGCTACCATTCAGCGCGGCGGCGGCGGTGTGGTTACCGTCGCGGCGGTAACCGGGGACCGCGGCCAGTCCACATCTACTCCCGCAGTTTACGCCTCAAAGCCTTCCTAGTCAGAGCTTTCAGGCCCATTCGACGCCAGTGGGGGGCAGGGTTCGCCATCACCTCCTCCACTGGCGCTCCATCACATCGGACAGTTGGGTGCTGCAAATCGTCCGAAGGGGCTACTCCCTCCCCTTTGAGGCGACCCCTCCAACCATGCAACCGCGGTACCACCGCGTGTCGGGGGATCACTTGCAACTTCTGCAAGAGGACGTTATGGCCTTCTTGGCCAAGGGGACCATCGAGCGCGTTCCTGGGCCAGAAGTAGGGTGTGGTTGTTACTCCCACTACTTTCTGGTTCCCAAGAAGGGCAAAGGGGGCCTACGCCTTATCTTGGACCTACGAACGTCAACGGCTTCCTCTGGAAGGAGAAGTTCAAGATGCTGACTGTGGCTCAGGTCTTGGCTGCCCTAGACCCAGAAGACTGGATGGTAGCGTTGGACTTGCAGGACGCAAATTTTCACATCCCTGTCCTGCTGGCGTTACCTGCGGTTCACGGTAGGCCACGAGCACTTTGTTTACCGTGCTCTCCTTCGGCCTTACCAGCGCCTCACAAGTGTTCACGAAAGTGATGGCGGTGGTCGCAACTCATCTGCGCAGGTTAGGGGTTTCAGTCTTCCCCTACTTCGACGACTGGTTGTTGAAGGCGGACTCGCCCCAGACAGTCGTCGGCCATCTCCAGATTACGGCCAACCTCCTGCACCTGCTGGGGTTCTCCATCAATGTGCCGAACTCGCACCTGTGTCCCTCTCAGAAGTTCCTCTTCATCGGAGCGGTTCTAGACTCTGCGCAGTTTCTGGTTTATCCTCCCGAACAGCGGGTTTGGGATATTCAGGCTTTGATTCCGATCTTTCAGCCGTTATCCCGAGTCTCGGTCAGGTTGATGCTGCGGCTTCTGGGGCTGATGGTCTCCTGCATCCTTCTGGTGCATCACGCCAGGTGGCGGATGCGGGCTCTGCAGTGGGACCTGAAGTTTCAGTGGGCCCAGCATCAGGGCAACTTGTCCGACCATGTCTTGATCTCGGAGGCCACTGCAAGACAGTTGCAGTGGTGGCTCACGGACCGCGCTTGGGTCAGCGGCAGATCCCTCCCTACCCCAACCGGAGCACGTAGTTGTGACGGACGCGTCCCTCCAGGGCTGGGTGGCCACATGGGAGAGGCGGATATCAGAGACCTCTGTTCTCCGGCGGAGTCCCAGCTCCACATCAACCTTCTGGAGCTGCGGGCGATCCGGCTTGCAATGAAGGCATTCCTCCCCTCTGTCTGGGGGAGTGTAGTGCAGGTGTTCACAGACCACACCACCGCCATGTGGTATTCCAACAAGCTGGGCAGGGTGGGGTCGTGGACCCTATGCCAGGAGGCTCTGCACTTCTGGCAGTGGCTTGAACATCAGGGCATGACCCTGGTGGTTCAACACCTGGCAGGTTCCCTGAACGCCAGGGCGGACAAACTCAGCTGTCGGTGCATGATGGATCACAAATGGCGTCTGAACTCTGACGAGGGGCAAGGTCTCTTTCAGCAATGGGGAGAGGCTTGGTTAGATCGATTTGCCACAGAAGAGAACGTGCAATGTCATCAGTTTGACTCGTTGGAATTTCCAAGGCGGCACTCGCTCGGAGACTCTTTTCGTCGCGAGTGGAGTTGCTGTCTGTTGTACGCCTTTCCGCCTATATCACTTCTGCCCAGAGTGCTGAAGATCAGGAGCGACCGGGCCCATGTCATCCTTGTGGCTCTGGACTGGGCACGAAGATACTGGTATCCCGAGCTACTCGGCATGTCAGTCGATCCCACGATTCGTCTGCCTCTTCAGGAGGGCCTTCTGTAGCAGCAGCAGGGGACGGTCCTCAACCTGAACCTGTCCAGCCTCCACCTCCATGTGTGGAGATTGAGCGGCGACAGTTGAGGCCATTTGACTTGCCTCCTGCAGTCTGTGATGTGATTCTAGCAGCCAGGCGTCCCTCCACAAAATCGGTATACGCCTGCTGGTGGAACAAATTTGTGGCATGGTGCACAGCAAAGGCTGTGGATCCACTCTCTGCCCCTCTTTCTGAGGTTCTCCTCTTTCTTCGGTCTCTTGCCCAGCAGAGCTCTGCTCTGGGCACTCTAAAGGGCTACCTCTCTGCCATTTCCACCCTCTTAAGGCTCCCTGATCAGCCCTCTTTGTTCAAGTCCCCAGTTGTAAATAGGTTCTTGAAGGGCATCACTCATGTTTCCTCCTGTTCCTTTCGTGATGCCTCAGTGGGACTTGAACCTTGTTCTGACTTATCTGATGTGCGCTCCTTTCGAGCCACTTCATAACTGTCCTCTTCATCTCCTTACTCTCAAGACTGCATTCCTGGTTGCCATCACCTCTGCCAGGAGAGTGAGTGAGCTCCAGGCTCTTTCTTCGAAACCTCCTTTCCTTTCTGTCCATCCAGACAAAGTTGTGTTTTGGACGCGACCCTCTTTCCTGCCCGAGGTAGTCGCAGCCTTCCACATCGGGCAGTCCATTACCTTGCCCACCTTCTTTCCGCCTCCGCATCCCTCGAAAGAGGAAGAGAGGCTCCACCATCTGGACCCAAAACGTGCCCTCTCATACTATCTGGATCGCACACGCCAGTTCCGGGTGGAGGACCAACTCTTTGTTTGTGCACCACCCTTCCCTTCTTAGCGCCCACGTAACAAACAGAACATTTCCTGATGGGTCGTCTTGTGCATCTAGGCTTGCTATTCGCTGACTAAAGGGGAGCCTCCTGTTGGGCTGAGGGCCCATTCCACTCGGGCCACGGCGGCTACCCTTGCAGGACATCTGCCTGGCAGCTCCGTGGGCCTCACTGCACACGTTCGCAAGACGCTACTGCCTGGACAGCCAAGTCCGGAGAGATGGCTTTTTCGGCTGTTCCGTTCTCCAGGACTTTCTGGTGTGATCATTGGTTCGCAGTCCCACCACTGGGGTTGGTATTGCGGGGTATCTATTCTAAGGTAAGGAATCTAATACTAACCTGTTTCTTTTAGATGCACAAGTTACTTAACTTCGGTAACAATATATCTGTAAGAAACAGTAGTTAGTATTATATTCCTTACCGCCCCACCCATCCTCCCCGTTCTGCGAACCGATATCTAGGGTTAAGGTCATCCCCTTTCAGGGCCCTAGTTTCATGGCACCAGTGTTGGTTTTTATCATGGCTCTGTGTTTCTGGCGCAGAAAAGCTGTGTATGAGAACGGACGTCAGCGCGCGAGGGCGGTGCCTAAGTACTCCTACGATGTCATGCCGACGACTGATGCGGAGCCGCAGATGACGCCTACCAAAGCGCAGGGGTAGTGCTACGCAAAATTTTCCGGATCCAGTCTGACGCCTGGGGATATTCTAAGGTAAGGAATCTAATACTAACTACTGTTTCTTAGATATATCGTTACCGAAGGTAAGTAACTTGTGCTTTTGGAGCACCACTGTTCCTCATTTTAGCCTTCCACACACCACCTCACTACGCACTTTTCCCACACTTACACCACAAGGCCCCACACCCGCACTTCACCTAACTGCTTGGAAAAAGATATTCGCCAAAGAGCCCCTCAATGTCTGGCATTGCAGTGCCAGCCTGACTAGTAGCAAGACCTATGATGAAGCATGACACCCAACAGGGTGTGTGAGGGCCCCAATTCCCAATTTGGGAGCCACTTTAGGGCAGGGGTTTTGACCAACCCAGCCGCCGCCTCCTCCTCCCCCCACAGGAACTGCATACTTTTCCTATCTCCCTGGTCATACCACACCTGGCGGAATCCATAAACATCAGGGCTCACAAACTTCGCTGGCATTGCCAAGCATATCGAGAAGGTCTTGATCTTTTCACCACTGCCAAGAACATGCAGTGTCCAGATTGTACATTGGAGTACCCTTGGATATGCCTTTCAGTTGGACTGGACCTCAAGACTCCTATGCACCTTCCCGCCTCTGTTTCTCCTAGCCAAAGTTCTGAAGAAGATAAGGAATGACTGGGCCCAAGTCATCGCAGTAGCTCCGGATTGGGCCAGGAGAGTGTGGTACCTGAAACGTCTGGCCATGAGCATCTGTCCTCCGATCAGGCTGTCCCTTGGAGAGGACCTTCTGTCACAGCAGCTGGGCAGGTTCCTGTACCTGAGCCAGTAGAACGTTTTCCTCCATGCTTGGTGATGGAGTGGCAACATTGACTGCTTTTGATCTCCTTCCTAAGGTAGTAAATGTCATTCTGGCAGCAAGACATCCCTCCACCCAAATCATCTATGTAGCATGCTGGGAGACGTTTATTGGGAGGTGTTGTTTGGTAGGTCTTTCCATGCCCTAAAAGTCCAGTTATCTAATGTCCTTCTTTTCTCCCTTTCATTACACCAGAAAGGTCTTCCAGCGGCCACAGTTAAATAGTCTGCAAGCCTCATCAGCATTTTTATGGTTACCTGATAAGCATCTCTGTTTAAATCACCTGTTGTGATGCATTTTCTAAAAGGGCTGACCAACTGATTTCCCCCCAAAAGCTTTTGTGATGCCCCAATAGAATCTCTGATATGCACCCACTTTAGCTAATGCACAATTGCCCTCTAAGTTTACTAACCTTGAAGACAGATTGCCTCATTGCTATCATGGCAGCTGGCTGCATGAGTGAGCTACAAGCACTCTGTCCAGCAGCTGTACACCACCACCTTTCTGGACAAGCTAGTACTTAGGATCAAAGCAGAGTTCCTCACAAAACTTGCCATGCCTTTCCACATCTGGCAGTCCATCACCTGGGGGCGCTCTTTTCCCCTCATCATCCGTCCAAGGGGAGGAAAGACTCCATCGATTAATCAGTTGGAGGGCTCTGAGATTCTATGTTGATCGCCCAAGGGACTATTGAGTGGACAATCAACTCTTTGTTTGGTTCTCAGGCAGAGACTGTGAAGAAACAGCCCCTCTCAAGATAGATTGACCTTTGTATAAAGATCTGCTACAGATTGGTCGATAATCCGCCTCTCGAAGGTCTCATTCGACCAGAGCCAATGCTGCAATCACCGAGCTGGCACATGCATTGTCCGTCTTGAACATCTGCCAGACTGCGACCTGGGTGTCCGTTCCAAGTTTACAAAGCACTACTGACTCAATAGCTGGTTCTGGCGGAAAGGACATTTTGCCTGTTCGGTCCTGCAGGGCTTTTTTAATCTGAGCAGTTCTACAGACCCACCACATGGGGTGGTCCTGCTTTGGTTATATATTCCAAAGGTGAGTAATCCACAGTTAGAAGTATCCATCAGAAGAAGTTAGTTACCTTCAGTAACACTGATGGATACTCTAAACAGTAGATTCCTCACTGGCCCTTCTCGTTCTGTGGAATGGACTAATTTTTTCCATCTTTAAAAAAGTTTCCAATTTAGGATCTGTACACTGTCAAATCTGATTAATGAGGGCTTTGCGTTCAGTGGCGAGGACAGATATCAGAAAGAAATTGACGTCAACACATGGAGACGACGGTTATATGTGGCCCAGTGCTTTCTACTTCGTTAGAATGCGTTTTGTGGTACATTGTCGAGGAGAGACTACATGAAATTCTCTAAGCAATTCAACAAACCGTAAGGTCTCTACTTCATTGGTGGGATCGATGATGATCAGAATAGGATATGATAAAAAGACTTTTTAATTCCCAGAGAACAGATGTCTTTCCTATAGGGACTGTTATCTCATAGTACTGCCAATATGTGACTCCACTTCTGGGGATTGAAATGTGGTAGGTGCCTCCGCCTGCTTCATGGGTATCTACAAAGATGATCAAGAGTACAATGAGAGAAATGTTACTTTCACGAAAGTCTCTTGTTACATGCACAGTTATATACATGTATGTCCTCTTCTGAGAGAGAAGCAAGTTTAAATGTTTCTGACCAACTTAAAGACCCTCATCGTGTTGGCCTCTCCCTTGAGCTACATAGTATAACAACCTATTCTTGGGTCCATATCCTGGGCTTTCGTTGAACTCGCCTATTTATGATGATCAGATTTAAGTATTTGTGAAGGTTAAAACATTTCATTTTGTTCCAGACTATTGTAACGTGTTATTATTTTCAATGTGCTATTGCAGTAAATGTGGGAATTCAGTCTGCAACATGAAAATGTGTAGCACTATCTTCTTTTGTACAGGGGCAGTGGGGAGTCACTTCAGTAGAAGAGGAAGCAGAGAATAAAAGAATCCTAACCTTTCAGGAATCTATACCAAAAATGCGTTCTCAGCTGCGGATACTCACACATTTCTACCAGGTAAAACATTGAAACACTTTATTAAATTGTTTAATAACATTTAAACTTCAACTCTGTAATTATGACTGCTTAACAATATCATGAGCTAATCATGTCAATTGGACCTGGATTGGTGTAAAAATCACAAAGTTCACCATTTTTTAAAAATGTTAAATTAGGCATTCTAATCTTAAGACTACCAATTTAATAATTTAACAGCCATATTTTAAAAACTAGAAGCTCCGGTAATGGTTCTAAATCGCTTTCTGGTGTTCGTGTATTTAAATGGAATTTACCTGTGGGAATGCACAAGTAATTCAGTGGTAGCTGTTAAGGCAAATCTAGGTCAGCTGGGTGAAGGGGGGGTACCCATATTCCGTTCTCAATTTGATCTGTTCCAGGTAGAAACATGTATAGCGGTTCATTGTAACAATTAGTAGGTGCTATTTCCAGTTTCCTTGTATTTGTATTCCAGATGATGGATGTGCTCAGGGTTCCCTAGACATTTGATTTAATGTGGCTATTATTTTGCCCTCTCAGCTCCACAAAGTCAAAGCCTTTTCAGCCCATATCTTGTAAGTACTCTGGCATTTCAGTTATAGACATGCAGCACATTGCTGAAGGGCTTTAGGCGTGTGCTTGTTTTTCTTATTCTTATGTCATAAGGTGTTCACTCAGTGCGGGGATGGTGTCCCTTGTGACTGCCGGCTTACAACTTGTTACAGTCTTTTATGTTGTATTCTACCATGATGGAAAAATGTGGCTATAGGGTACTCTTTCTTCTTTGTGACTCAATCGGTCCCCCGACAAATAAATGTAGCTTTTGCAACTGCTGTTTTTCTGTGAGATTGTGGAGCTTGCTTTTTCTCACCATGACTCCTTCAAAGCCTCCACCAGACTAAAATAAAGGGATGTGGTGGCAAGGAAAAATTAGGCAAGTTAAATCTTGTTTTTGTTCATGTCCCTCTGTTATCAACCATGGTGGTATTTTCCCTCCAGACAGACCTTTTGCAGATGAGGAACGTCTCCTTGAGTTATGTGATTTCTGTTGTCAGCATATCTTCCCAGCGTCTCCATAGGTTGCCTTCAGCTAAATAAAACTAGTTCCAAAGTGTTCACACAACAAACGGTGGCATCTAGAGATGCTTTTTTTGCAGATTACTCAACTCTGTGCCGTCTAGAACAGCGTCCAGGCTCTCATCAGAGGGTTAACAAAAGGCACAATGCCCCAAAGCTGCACAGGAAACCTGTTCTGATTGGCCGTGTGGTGTTTTGGGTGAGTGCGGGATAGAAGAGTTGATGGTTTTGTGTGTGTGTGATTCACTCTGGATGCTTGGAAATAATGCCTTGAACATTACAAAATTAGGAGTCTCATTCTATAAGGGCTTGGATAAAAAAAAACATTCAGCAGTGTGCCTTGTTCTACATGATGTTTCTAAGTGCAGAAAATTGCTCATTAAAGTATAAGACCAATGTTGTGGTCCTAATGAGATCGCAGGTTCAACTGCCCATTTTACCATACTGACCTGGGCCCATAAAAACTATATATGCAAATGAACAGGTAAACCTACACTCGTATCATAAATGTTTGTTAACTTTGCAAGACCTATACCATTTGACTTGCCTATCTAAATCACAGGTAACCTAAGTCCTAAGGGATCAAGGGAGTTAGCAAGAGAATAGGTAGTAAAAATAACATTTGCACTCATATAATAACCACAAACTCGGGAAAGGTTTAAATTCTTTATCTAATGAAAATTATTAAATGTCAGTGTCCATACTACATTGATTAAAACTTGATCAATCAACAAGAATATGATTAATGCAAGATGAAATGAGAAACTTTCATTAAGCATTGAAACATAGGGAGGGTAGAAAAGGGAGAAAACAGTACAATGACGAACCCATGTTAATTATATTTACCTAAAATGGTGTGAAGACCAACCCTGGCCACGGGCTGGATCAAAGGACAGAACCCCAAAGTGCAGGTGCCAGCAGGAAAGAATAGATGCAAACCAGAATCATGACGGGTACGGACCAAATTGGATCAGGACAGGACCACCTCAGGCTAAGACCGGCACCCACAGCTAATGTGCTACGCCTGCGTTGCACCTTCTCTGCAGCCAACAGCCAAACCCCGATTGGGTCTTCAAATTTCCCTGCCTAGTATCCCCGATTGAGTTATTGATTCTTCTGACGGAGTGCTCCGCATGCACCTCTGCTCGCGATCACCTATTGAGTGCGTTGGGTCAGTGACAGGTCAGCTATTCAGACAAGTCGGACAAATTAACTAACTAAGCCTACTCTAGTTATACTATTTTCCAGGGCAGTGCACCACCCTCCAATGTGCAAGTGTAAGGATCCCCAATTTTGATTGGACAAAAGGATGAAGAGAGGTCATCACACCATACCAAAATGAAATTTTTCTTCTGGATATTTAATTTAGCGTTCCCGTCTATCAATTTATTTTTCCCATGCGTTTTTTTATTCCACCCAACAATTAAATGTTCTTATAGAAATACAATGTTAATAGTTTGTCTTCCTCTACGCGAGTTCAGAAGGTGAGATTCCCAGGCGCATCTCAGTCAAGACTGTCCTTGGCATTTATTGAATGCCATGACATGAGTGTTTCTGGATTCTGGTGCGCATGTGCGGATGTGGGCTCCAAAATGGAGTTACAGATACATCTCCGGCCCAAACACGAGCTAGTTGCAAAGTAAAAAAGAAACAGTTTTAGAACGAAGAATAAATGAATGTTCTGTATACCACTTATCTCTACTCTATTCCCAATTATTTTATTTTAACTATTGTGTTTAGTGTTTAGGCAAAACAAAATGCTTAGCAAAAGCAGTGGTACAAGGTTCATGCATTCTCTAACGCAAAGCAGCCATCTTAGTTCTAGTGCGCAGAAGCAAAAGTTTCCCTCCAAGCAAGGTAGTACGTCATGTCACGTGAGTATGACAGACGCATGCGCAGTAGGAAATCCCGCGTAGCAGCAGCCATTTTAATGCAAGCGGATTATAGTTAGTAAAAGCACATTGAGCAGCTTCCCCTAGATGCTAATAACATTGTGTGGTGCAATTATTAGTACACAAAATGTTTATTATTACATTAAGTTATTTCGAGAGGGTTGAGTCCAAGCAAGTCGCTTTATGTGCGAATTCTTGCTCCATCACTAGTAGCATTCATCTGCAGCTGAAGGCCACACTAGGAGGGCTACTCAAAGTAAGAGGTCGACACAGGCTAGCTTGCTTCTTCATGCTAACTCCTCTGTTCAGTGGTTTTTGCACTGGCTAACACTTCTGCTGAGAGACTTGCGTGGCCTTGACTTTTAAGGCGATGACATCGAGGAACACATAACAGCCGACATAAAGAAAGCTTTATATGATACTGTGCAACATACTGGCATGGGCTTATTTATGTTTGCCTGCAAGCAAAAATCCATTCTTGCACTTGATATCTGAAATATATCTAACTGCAGAATCCTTCCCTGTGAACTTCCCAGTCATCAGTCCGGATCCAGAAGATTTTTTTTTGAGCAGTACCCCTGCACGCTGATAGGTGCTGTTGGTCAACTCTGCAAGATGCCATTGGCATTGTCTAAGTTATTCTGATGTCTGCGTCGTCTTTGTAGGCACAATCTCAGCGCACTGACATCAGTTCTTTTATTTCCGCACCAGCCAGGGAAGATTTGTAATTTTTTGACACTTTTCTCGACTTTTTGTTAATATTTTTTTATTGGTGTGTAGGTGAATCCAGCCTGGCCAAAAAGACTTCAGGATTCAAACCGTGCGGCGCCTGTCACTGCATCATATCGGTCACAGATCCCCACCTTGTGCGTCTTTGGTGCCTCAAGCATGACCATGACCCGAAGTTGTGCTCTGACTGCCAGGCCATGGCTCCGAAAGCTTTGGGGAAGGAGTTCCTTAAGCTATTTGTGGCTGCGACGTCTGGCAGGTGCTGAGAAATTTCTCCATGTTTCCAGAGTCACAAGTAAGACACTGTAGCATAGTCTGCAGACAGTCACCATTTTAGAAACCCCTGCATGTGTGTAACTTGCTCTGCTCCTTTATATGCCTGTCGGATACTACATTTTAGATTTTCTGTTTGAGATAAGACATTGTTCCACAGCTTGCAGTTCTCCTCTTCAAAGTTTTGAGCACCTTGGGAAAAGCCATCATGTTAAGGCCATTCCCTTATGCCGATACACATCTTTTGGTACATTCATTATGTGCTGCACATTCCTGGCCTGGCAGTACAATGTGATTCTTCCTCCTCTAGGGAAGATTTAAATCAGAATTTTCCAGGCCTCTCCATTTTTGGGTTTAATTACTTTATTGAATTTTCTGGAGTATGTAGGCTCTAGAGTACTTGGATGAATAGAGCTTAATTATCATAGGGCTATTGACCAGTATATTTGCTTTTCACAAACCGTGTTGGCTGACCATTAATGTGCATCCACAATCCTCTGCATTCGACCCTTGATCAGTGTCTTTCCTCACCTTCAGTGAAGAGTTTCTTTGAACATAGGCACAGCCTTCTAGTATGTTTAGAAGCCTCATAACATCTAGCAGTCTAAATAGCACCCAAAATCTAGATAACCATACAGGTAACTCTGCCTAATTATCTCATTATCAGGTAATCTGAGACAAAACCCTAATTAAATACAAGCAGTAGCTCCATTTCGACATTATTGCTACTCCACCTTGACTCTGACAGAATTACCACTTAGTTGTGCTGCAAATGTCAGTGGACCCTCTTTAGTCAGTGAACCAGGTTTGGTCAGGTGGGTTGTTATGCTGCTAGATCTCTTGAGCCTGAACATTTGCCCTGCCTCTTCAGGAGGGCCTCCTGCCTCGGCAACAGTAGAAGGTCCACAACAGTCACCTCCCTATACACAGAGATTGAGTCATGACAATGGAGTTCCTCTGATTTTCCTTCTGAGGTACTGGATGCCCTCTATGCAGCCAAGCATCCTTCAATGAAATCTATTTTTACTGTACACTGGGAAAGATTTTGGTCTGGTGTGGAACACAGAACCTTGATTCCCTGCATGCAACGTTTCTCAGTTTTGCAGTGGGCATGGTTAAATGCTGTATACTGGCCAGATAGGCTTTTATGTTTGCCAGTTCTGCCTTCCATATCACCTGTTGTGATGCAGTTTCTAAAAGGTCTAACTCAAGTTTCTTCCAATACGTTTTCTCATGCCACAGTGGGAACAGAATTTGATCCTCCTATTCATCATGTGCACACCATTTGAACTGATACATAATACTCCTGACATATAAAAACTTTCTTTGTCACACAGTCCACATAAGCGAACTGCAGGTGCTGTTGGGGCAGCGTCCCTTCAGCACTTTCTCGCAAGACAAATTGGTGTTGAGATATGGGTGAAGGAATAAGGGCTAAATCGGTCTTAGTTTGCTTGTGTTCCTTTTCAGGGAGGACCTGGCCTGACAGTTAAGGGTCGACTTTTACCATTAGTGCAGGGTCAGGACTGATTTGCAAGTGGGTGGGTCCATTCTGTAGCATGGTGGGCAAAATAACAATGGGCTAGGATGCGGCAGCAAGTAATTAGCAGTATCTGTGATTAATTCACACATTCCAGCCATTTATATATTTTTCTGAGGACTTGGTCTGACTTCCTTCCAAAAGTGGTGTCACCCTTTTTTGTCAAATTGTTTCCCTACCAGACTTCTTTACTGCACAACGTCCCTTGAAAGCAGAACAGAGGCCTCATCTGCCTGATGAGTCCCAGGTTTTTATATTGACCATACAAGGCACCAACAAGTGGATGACAAGCTGTTTTGGGGTTTTGCTGAAACCTAGAAAGTCAAAGTAGTGCAGTGGAACACTCACGTGGTGGGTAGTCCTTTGTATTAAAGGTTATGCTTTGGCGAGGAAATGCCACCCTGAAGGCATACTGGCCCATTCCACCAGGTACGAATATACAACTGTGCTGGCATGGAGGTCGCCTGTCCTGGACATCTTGCAGCTGCAACATGTACACCGTTGAATACTTTCACAGAGCATTACTGCCATGACAGCCAGGTCCTCAGAGATGGCATTTTCCTCTTATTTATGTAAGACTTCCTGGTTTGACTACACTCATCAGACCTTACACCTTTTAGAGTTACTGCTTTGGCATCTATTCTCAAAGTACCTTCAGAAGTCATTGTCTTGCTGGTAGACAGATTCCTTACTGGCCTTCCTCTTGCTTGGTGGATCTGTGTAGTGGAAATCTGCACTGTGTAATAAGGACCGAAGTTAGATTTAGGCACACTGTTGTCTACAGGTTGTTTACAATGATAATGTCTGAGGGCGCGGAAGGAGAAAGGAGGAGGATTAAGAAACTGATTATCTTAAAAACATCAATAGTGAATCCCTCTCCCTGTACCTGAACAATCTTACGCCCGCTGAATTGCAGGATGCCAATTCTGCTGCTCTTGAACTGGCAAACACCCTCTCAGGGGCGTTAGAGATCCTGGCCCCCCTTAAGAAACCTTACTCTGCGAGAAAGAACCCTTCATCCCCCTGGTTCTCGGACAAACTTAGGTTGCTGAGACAAAGGTGTCGTAAGCAGGAGAGGCATTGGAGGACTAGGCTGGATCCCTTAGAGAAGAAATTACATAGACTCCTCCTCAAAGATTTTAAATTGGCTGTAATGGAGGAAAAGAAGGACTACTTCTCTAAGATTACTGCTTCCCTAAGCTCCTCCAGGGATCTTTTTAAAATTATAGACTACCTGTCCTCCCCTCAGGAAGCCGATCCTATAGTGAAATCTCAAGATCTGTGTGACAACATCTCGGTCTTCTTCCACTCTAAGATCGTGGATATCTATAGCTCCCTTGAATTATCTAATCAGAGTATGACTCCCCCTGACACTCTGGCTTCACCCGGAGCTCCGAGTACATCTGTTGGACCCCTGCCCAGCTTTCTGTCCTTCCCCCTACTTTCTCCTGAGCTGACAATTCAGCTCCTGGACAACATCAAATCAGGGTCCCCTTTGGATCCCTGTCGCTTAAAGTTCTCAAATCCTGCCGGGACGCTGTTACTCTTCCCCTCATGAATGTCATGAATCGTGCTATTGCTGAGGGAGTATTTCCAACCTCCTGGTAACTGGTGGTTGTTAAACCCTTACTTAAGAAGTGTACTCTAGACCCTGGGATCTTGAAAAACGTCCGCCCCATTTCACTCCTCCCGGCTCCGGCTAAGATGCTGGAATCCCATCTTAATCGCCACCTCAGCTCCTTTCTTCAAGACTCGGCCCTGCTTGATATCTCCCAACATGGTTTCAGGAGTTCCCATAGTACTGAGACTGCCCTAACGGCAGTGGTTAATGACATCCGCTCTCAAGTCGATAAAGGCTATTCCACCCTTTTGGTCCTTTTAGAGCTGACCGCGGACTTTGACACCCTATCTCCCTCTATTTAGATCTCTCGCCTTGGGGAGATCGGGGTCGGAGGCCCTGCTGTCGCAGGGATTCCGTGCTCAGAAAGAACTGTGCATAGTGGCTTGGAACCTCAGTTAATTAGGGTGTGCCAAAACTCACCCCAGTACCCAAAAATCCCCTATCAGACTAGCAATCAGTGTCCCATTGGTCATCATAAACTCCAAATGCTTAGACAAACCAGAACATGGACTTAGTACACCTCAGGTAACGTGAAACACATGAACACTTTCGTTACACAATCATTTCAATCCAGAACAAGGAGTAAAAGAGGACACGTGCATATTTGAAATGTTTATTCACCAATGCAGTGTTCTCAAACGCAGTATCTTAGCTAATACAAGCAAACATATTATAAGAAACAAAGTAATCAGCATAGTCACTAGTCCATAGAACACAAACGGTGAAAGCATAGTATTATGCTAAAATTAATAGGGTTTAACAAAACCTATTTCTCACCCTCCCTAGCTAGTATATTATATTTAAGAAGGTCTCTTTGGGTTTTAGCAGAGAGGCCCCATACCTCAAGATCCTAGTGGTAAGGGATCACATTATCAGCCACCAGCTCTCTGCAGGCGATGCACCATCAAGTGTGTTTGTATGCTCTCGTGCAAAGCAATATAAAACACGCCTACAGCCAGAACTTGGCTGCAGCTGCATGTATGTTGTCTAGGAACATGCGAAGATCAGTGCTCACAACAACCACTGTGTTGAGATATCCTTGAAGGTTTCAGCACTCACTGTACAGACACAGCTGACCAAGCAAGGCTGATATCAGTGTAACATATTATTCTCGTATGAATCAAAAACATTCTACTAGGCTCAAAGCTAAAGCAACAACTATGTGTCGTGTGCAAAAGCAGCAAAAAGGTAAAATGGCGTTTAAACTCCTAAAAAGCTCATGCTAACTTAACACAGCATACAGGCTATATATATCTATATATCATTGCCTTGAGTCTCCAGTCTTCCTTTCTTCTGAAAGAGAGCAGAGTGTGAAGTTGGACCAGTTTCTTTCTACCCCGAAGCCTGTGCATTGTGGGGTCCCTCAGGGCTCCTCAATGAGCCCTACTTTATTTAATATCTATGTGACCCCACTTGCCAGGATAGTTAGATTGTTCGGGCTGGAAGTACTTCCATACGCGGAGGACACCCAAATAATGGTCTCTCTCTCACAGCCTGTTAATGATTCGGCTTCGAACTTCTGGAACTGCATGGAGGCGGTGTCTCAGTGGATGAGTCAGAACTTCCTGAAACTGAACGGAGAGAAGACGGAGGTGTTGATCTTCGGGAGCTGTCAGGAGGTCTGGTCCAATGACTGGTGGCCGGCTTCTCTCTGATTGCCCTTCCCCCCGTCAGTTTGCCAAGAACCTAGGGCTTCTGATGGACTCCTCGCTCGCCTTTGACCGTCAAGTCAGTAGGACTGTTTCCACCTGCTGTGGCATCAAGGTCCTCAGAAAAATTGCTCACTACCTGTCCCCTGAGGCCCGGACACTGGCCACTGTGGCCTTAGTCTCTTCGATACTTGACTATTGTAATGCCCTTTACGTGGGCATTAATAAGAGTCTTATCTATCGCCTTCAGATGGTTCAGAACGCGGCTGCAAAGATGGTCCTTAACCTCCCCGGACGTGCCTCGATATCAGCAGCCTGTAAAAGCCTACATTGGCTTCCCATTCAATCTAGGATCTCCTTTAAGATTCTCTGTCTTGCCTACGAGGCTCTCCATTGTACAGGTGCTGAGGGTCTTAGGTCACTTATACATCCGTATGCTCCTTGTCAATCCCTTCGCTCCTCTAGCAAAAATCTTCTTGAGGTTCCCAAGTTCAATAAGGCCAAAGAGGGAGGTAGAGCGTTTTCCATGGTTGCTCCTAGATTGTAGAATTTCATTTGACCCCCCCCAAGATGCCATTCATTCATGTCATTACACAGCACGGCATATATATGCAGCCCTGACCTAACACTTCTGAGGCAGTACAAGAGCACTCTGTAGCTACACTGCACCACCTGTTGGCTCACAGGAACCATTGCCTAGGAGAATATCCAGTTTCTTCTGGGATATTCTAAAGGTGAGGAAACTGTGGTTATGGAAAGTACTAAGTAACTTGTTTTACTACATGGATAGTGGCACTCATGCAGATTGTGTCACTGTGATTTAGTGGGTTGGTTCTCATGGGAAACATATACTAGGTGATGTCTTTGCCCTGACCTTTCACTCCCCATTTGTCACAGGACTATCGCCCTACTAATCGTACAAATTGCATTAGCATTTTGCCTCTAGGCTTTTTTTATAAGCCCTCAAGTCCAGAATAATGGAACAAAGTGTGGGTCCGAATGAGGGGACATGTAAATCAGACCGGTAAGAGATATAATGTATTCTAAAGGGGCAGCTTTAAATAACAGATTGTCGGAGCATCCAGTTGCATGCCCTTGTAGAACTCCATTTACACGTCACTCTAACTCAATCATTTAAAGAAAAAATGTGAAGCAAGTAACCCTGCTGAGATGTGCAATTTTACAAATTATCTACTTGTACCACGGGCATGCTGGTTCAGAAATCTAATTGCCCAGTAACAAAAAGCTAGTTGTCCATTTAGGGCCATACAGTGGCGTGACGCAAGATGGCAGGGTCTTAAGTCAGAACTAGCATTGTAGTTTCCCAGATTATGCAATGACTCGTACAAAGTCATGGTTTGGATTCAATGCTCTTTGTCACCTTTTTTTATTATACCTGACACTGAATATACCTGTCCTCTGTTTGAGTCATATCTTTGAATAATCAAATACTCTGCATATGCAGAGGTGCTGTGCATGAATGGTATTTATCTGATAGACATCTAACCTCAAAATCCTTACCATTGAATTTCCCATGCATCCAATAGGATCCAGAAGATTTTTCTATGAGCAATACCCCTGCGCGCCGGTAGGTCTTGTTGGTCCACTCAGCATGACGGCAACAGTGTTTACGCTGGAAATGATGAGCGCATCACCTATATAAGAACCACCTCGATGCGCCAGCGTAATTTCTTTTCATCCACACCAGTCAGGCGCTGATCTGTGAAGAGTGCTACTCTAGGACACTTTTTGAAAGGCTTTTGGTCTTTTTGTCGACACCTTTTTTCTCAGTGTGTAGGACCCATGTCCAAGAAGGCTTCAGTATTCAAGCCGTGAGGCAATCGTGACCGCACCATGTCAGTGACAGACCCGCATTTGGTTTATTTGTGGTGTCTGGAGTGTGACACGACTCCAAGTCATGCGCTGACTGCCAGGCCATGGTTCTGAAGGCTTTGAGGGAGCTGTCCCTAAAGCTGCTTGCGGTCCTGCAGCCAGTGCTGTGTCGGTCTTCTCGGTACAAGTACTGCCTTAGGTTTCAGAGGAGACCCGGGTCATCATTTTCCAAGCCTTATTAGACGGGAGAGATGCAGCAAAGCTTGCCACTCGATGTGGCTTAGATATGACTGACTCGCTGGGCAGAGCGATTTCTACAATGGTGGCTGTCAGACGCCTCGCCTGGCTGAGCACATCTGGCTTTTCAGGGAATGCCCAGGCATCGCTCATGGACATGCTTGATGGCACCTATCTCCTTGGAGACAAGGCAAACACCGCACTGGAGGACTTTGGGACTCACTGGCAGCGGCCAAGTACTTGGGTTTCTCAGCTGTCTCCCGTCCCCAGTCTGCCTTTTGCTCCTTTCGTGGCTACGGAAGGGGCAATAACCCGCACCAACCCTATCCGAGCCACCCAACTTCCACTACTCCTGCGTGGTCGATGGAGCAGTTCATTCTGACCCCATGAGTCAGGTAGTCAGAGGTCCAGTCAAGCCACCACACACACATACCCCCAACCCCACCCAACTTCAGCCTCCAAACCCTCCCGGTCTGGCGGAACATGGGCATCCAGTTGGTGACAGGATCCATCATCACCTCCACCACTGGCAAAACATTACTTCTGACAGGTGAGTTCTCCAAATTATCTGAAGGGGCTATTCCCTCCCCTTCGAGACTATCCATACCTCCATCCTTCATCTGGCTGACTGAGGATCATCTACATTTGGCCCAGAAGTAAGTCATGGCTCTATTGGCCAAGGGAGCCATAGAGATGGTTCCGGCTCCAGAAATAGGCTGTAGTTGCTATTCCCGCTACTTTCTGGCCCTGCAAAAGGAAATGGGCCTTCATCCTGGATCAGATTTACGGGCCTTCAATTACTTCCTATAAAGGAGGAATTCAAGATGCCACATTGGGTCAGTTCTTGTCTGCCCTGGACCCAGGTGACTGGATGGCAGCATTGGACTTGCAGGACGTATATTTTCACATCTCCGTCCTGCCTGTCCACAGGCATTACCTGCGATTCACGTTGGGCCACAACCACTTGCAGTTCACGGGGCTCCCTTTTGGTCTTACCAGCGCCCCTCAAGTGTTCACCAAGGGGATGGTGGGGGTCAAAGCTCATCTGCGGAGATCAGGGGTGACGTTCTTCTCCTACCTCGACGAATGGCTGTTGAAGGCAGGCTTGCCCCAGGCTGTCGTCTCCACCTCCAGACTATGACTGCCCTCCTTCATTTGCTGTGGTTCTGTATCAATGTGCCGAAGTCACACTTGACTCCCTCTCAAATGGCCCCATTGATCAGAGCTGTTCAAGACGCAGTGCAGTTTCAGACCCATCCTCCCGAACAGCAAGTCCAGGACATTCAGGCTATGATAGATGTTTCGCTCTCTATCAAGGATTTCAATGAGGGTGACTCTGAGGCTGCTGGGTTTCATGGCCTCCTGCATCCTGCTAGTGACACATGCCAGATGGCATATGCAGGCTCTGCTGTGGGACCTGAAGTTCCAATGGGCACAGTATCAAGCAAATCTCTGGTTTAGATCTCAGAGGGCGTTCCAAAACACCTGCAGTGGTGGCTGTCAAATCTCGATTGGGCCAGAGGCAGACCCCTCCCCTTCCCCACCCCAGATCTCACAGTAGTGACGGATGCGTCTCTTCTGGGTTGGGGCTGACATCTGGGGAGGTGGAGATAAGAGGACTCTGGTCTCAGGCAGAAGCCCTGCTCTATATCAACCTCTTGGAGCTTTGTGCGCGCCGACTGGCACTGACAGCCTTTTTACCATCCATCAAGGTGAGGCTAGTTCAGCTGTTCACGAGCAACACCACTGCCATGTGGTACAGCAACAAACCCGGCGGAGTTGGGACGTGGACCCTCCTTCTTTAAGAGGCTCTGCACCTCTGGACTTGGCTGGAAAAGGGCAGTTCCCTTGTGGTTCAACATCCGCCTGGTTATCTGAATGCCAGAGCAGACTAACTCAGCCGAAGGTGCCTTGTGGATTACGAGTGACTTCTCCATTCGGAGGTGGTACATGGTCTCTTTCAGTGGTGGGGAGAGCCTTGGTTAGATCTGTTCGCCTCCTAAGAGAACACGCAGTGTCAGCAGTTTTGTGTTTTTGGAGTTTCCAAGGCGGCTCTCGCATGGTGACACTTTTCGTCACTATTGGACCTCAGGCATCCTGTACGCCTTTCCATCCATACCACTCCTGCCCAGAGTGCTCAAGAAGATCAGTAGCGACCAGGCACAGGTTAATCTTGTGGCTCCTGATTGGGCACGGCAAGTTTGGTATCCTAAGCTTCTGGATATGAGCATCGATTCTCTGTTCAGGCTGCCCCTTCTGGAGGATCTTTTGTCGCAGCAGCAGGGGAGGGTCCTTCACCCGAAACTGTCCACTCTCCGCCTCCTTGGGTGGAGTTTGAGCGGCCACAGTGGATAGCTTTTGACCATCCTCCCAAAGTCTGTGAAGTTATTCTGGCAGCCATGCGTCACCCCACAAAATTGGTATATGTCTGCCTATGGAACAAATTTTGTAAACCTTGTACAAAACAGTCTATTGGTCCCTTATCTGCTTCTCTGGCAGATATTCTCACGTTTATCCTTTCCTTGGCCCAGCAGGTCTCTGCTTTAGGCACTCTGAAAGGGCTACCTTTCGGCGCTCTGAGCTTTTCTATTTCTCTTTGCTTTTTAAGTCCCCTCTGGTGCAGAGGTTTTTGAAGGAGTTAACTCACTTGTTTCCCCCTCCTCCATGTCTTATGCCACAGTGGGACTTTAATTTGGTCCTTACTTTCTTAATGTACGCACAGTTTGAGCAACTGCACACCTGCCCTCTACGGTTGCTCACTATCAAAACAGCTTTTTTGTTTGCAATTACCTCTTTCAAAAGGATGAGCCAACTGCAGGCACTGTCATCACAGCCTCCTTACCTGACAGTCTTTCTGGAAAAAGTGGTACTGAGCACTAGGGCATCCTTTTTGCCCAAGGTTGTAACTCCCTTCCATCCTCTACCCACTGTCTATGCACCTTTGTTCCCTTCCAAAGAAGAGCTACCGTGATCTCACTAAAAAGTTCTGGTTGGAGGACCAACTCTTTATAGGGTATGTGGGAGCAAAGAAGGGGCGTGCTGCTCAAAAGAGGATTATCTCTTGTTGGGTTATCTTCTGTATAAAAATCTGTTGCGCCTTGGCGAAGAAGCAGCCTCCTGAAGGCCTTAGGGCCTATTCCAGCAGGGCGAAAGTAGCCACCACAGTGCTTCAGCCTGGGGTTTGAATCGCTGATACCTGCCATCAGCCACGTGGGCATCTATGCACATGTTTGCCAGACACTCTTGCCTGGATTCTCATGTTCTCAGGGAGGATCTGTTCAGCCGCTCTGTGCTACAGGATTTTCTGGTCTAAAACGTTCCGCAGTCCCTCCTCTGGGGAAGGTATTGCTTGGGTATCTTTTCGAAGGTAAGGAATCTGCAGCTAGATGTCTCTATCAGATGGACAAGTTACTTACCTTTGGTAAAGCCTGATCTGATAGAGACCTGATCTAGCAGCAGATTCCTTGCGGATCCACCCATCCTCCCTGCACTGTGGAATTGCTTTTAGTGTCAGGGCTGTTCTCCTTCAGGGCCCTAGCTGTTCTTTTTCAACACACTGTGGTCAGTCAGTTCATGGCTCTGCGCTTCTTGCGTGGAAAGTCGTGGAAAGTTCTGACGTCAGCGTGCCGGACTGGCAATTATATTGAAGACGTGGACATCATCACGACAACTAACACCACGCCATGGACGTCACAAGGAGTCGACCAACGTCATCTCCCGGCACGCAGGGATACTGCTACGAAAAATCTTCCGGATCCAGCCTTATGCCTGGAAGTTCAAAGGTAAGGTATCTGCAGCTAGATCATGTTGCTACAAGATAAGACGTTACTGAAGGTAAGTAACTTGTCCTTGTCTTCTTTTGAGAAGAGATATTGTTTCTGCTAACCAAAGCTTTTTCCAGTGTGCTGGTGATGTTGCCACCAAAGACGACAGGGCTTGAGCCTTGTAAGGACTATCTCAAACAAATGTCTGCTAAATCCCCATGAGGTGTCTCTCTGGTGTTTGAGTTTGTCTCTTGTGTAGTGGTGTGGCTCACTGGTTAGAGGCGATACAGAAAAGGGGGTGGTGATGAACAGAGTGTCTGAATTAAGCAGACCACTCTTACCCAGTCCAAAGATCAGGGCTTGATCCTTCACCGTTTTTTAGCTCACCGCACCATCCCAGCTCAGAACTTGGCTATATGCAAATTAGTCTGACCCTGGCCCAGTGCATTATGGGAACAGGGCAGACCAAACTACCAAGCCAATTCTTATACTGGGAAGGAAACAAGCTACCTGGGACCGGTTTCTGGCATTTCAGCCGTCTTTGGCCCGGCTTGCTTGAATCGTGATGGTGCAATGAGCTAGGGACTCACATCTGAGTATACCCTTCCACACTTATGGTGGACAAAATTGATACAGAAAAGGGGGTGGTGATGAACAGAGTGTCTGAATTAAGCAGCGCACTCTTACCCAGTCCAAAGATCAGGGCTTGATCCATCACCATTTTTTAGCTCACCGCACCATCCCAGCTCAGAACTTGGCTATATGCAAATTAGTCTGACCCTGGCCCAGTGCATCATGGGAACAGGGCAGACCAAACTACCAAGCCAATTCTTATACTGGGAAGGAAACAAGCTACCGGGGACCGGTTTCTTGCATTTCAGCCGTCTTCGGCCCGGCTTGCTTGAATCCAAATGGTGCAATATAGCCAGGTTCTGACCTGGGATGGTGCAGTGAGATAAATAACGGTGATGGATCAAGCCCTGATCTTTGGACTGGGTAAGAGTGGTCTGCTTAATCCAGACACTCTGTTCATCACCACCCCTTTTCTGAATCGTTTTTGGCCACTATAGGTGTGGGAGGGTATAGTCAGAGATGAGTCCCTTTCTCACTGCACCATCAGGATTCAAGCAAGCCGGGCCGAAGACTGCTGAAATGCCAGAAACCGGTCCCCGGTAGCTTGTCTCCTTTCTGGTGAAGAATTGGCTTGGTAGTTTAGTCTGCCCTGTTCCCATGATGCACTGGGCCAGGGACAGACTGATTTGCATATAGCCAGGTTCTGAGCTGGGATGGTGCAGTGAGATAAATAAAGGTGATGGATCAAGCCCTGATCTTTGGACTGGGGAAGAGTGGTCTGCTTAATTCAGACACTCTGTTCATCAACACCCCCTTTTCTGAATCGTCACTGGTTAGAGGCGGCAGACCCGGAAACAGAGGTCGGCCCGGGTTCGATTCCCGACGCGGCAGGGTCTTGAGCCATGGTCAGCAGACTCGATAATTCTCGCCTCAGTGCCTACTCCAACCATGGGTCCCACTCAGCAACTCTGGGCAATAGCTTGCTTAATCTCTACTAACGGCCCCATCAGTGCCGGGGATGCTTGTCTTCACCTTGGAGGAGCCCAGGAGGGACCATCTCACAGGGAAAGCCAGGATGGGTTCCCCAGCGGTATACAGCGCCGGGATGCCCCTTTACTGGGGCAGCTTTGCGCTTAACAAGTATACGACATTTAACATTTTACTCCAAGGCCTTCGACAACTGCACACAAATGAGCCTGAAAGCCACTGAAGATCAAGTGGTAAAGATCTATGTGGCAAAGCACCAGAACACCTTGTGCAGGTCGTGTTTGAAATTTAAGTTGAGGGTGCGGGCCAGCTCTTAGTCCTAAGGTTGATCTTCCTCAATGTCAGACTTTCATGTAGAAAAAAATTAAACCTAAGAATTCCTAGTGGGATTGGCCCCTTCCCACCACTCGTCTGAGAAGGCGCAAGGGCATCACCATGTCTCTCCATCACTGTACCAATAGAAGCATCTGATTTTATTTCATATCCCAATGCACCCTGAATTCCAGGGTGCATCGGGACCTCTCGGCAAGTTTAAGCCGTTTGGGAGGCTAGGTTGATCATGTTTTGCCCTCTCCCTGTTCTCTCTGGTGCACCTATGGACCTCCGGGATCCACAGGATACTCCAGTTAGATTTATGCCTGCAGGTTTGTCCATGGCACGATCTGGATATATTGAACCAACTGCCCCTTATTCATGTATACCAGCAACCAAGGACACAAAACCCATCCTTCTGTAGGACTCTGTGCTGGCATCGACTAGACCCCGACCAAAGCCATGCCCAGAATGTGACATGCCACCAACACCTGAGAGCTTGGTGGTACAGGCATCTACCAGCTAAGTAAACCCAATGCCTTTCCAACATACTCCCCTGAAAGGGAATCAAAGAGTTGCCCCTTTAGACAAGCGTATGTTCTTTTCAGCTAGTTTTAGCCTGAGACCATTAACTGCAGCTGCCTACTTGATGATATTTCTACGTACTCTGGGATAGGATGGGTGAGATTCTGCCCTTGGTCCCAGAAGACTTGCGTCTTTCACTGGCCGAGACTATTCGCGACGTTCGGGATGCGGCCAAATTTGTCATTTGCTCGGGCCTGGATACCACTCACTGCATGGTCTAGGTCATGGTAACTTGCGTGGTGCTGCGGTGCCATGCAAGGATGAGTTCTACGGGCTTCTCCGGGAACGTCCTCACATCCTTAATGGACATGCAGTTAGTTCAATGGCTCCCTCCTGTTTGTCAAGAAAGCAGACCCTGCCCTGGAGCTAGTTAAAGAAAGCCAGTCAATTGCACCCTTTCTGGGTCTTTCACCTCCAGTCCGATAAATCCCCACAGTAATATAATCCTTTTAGGGGATATGCCAGGGGCCTGGCATAGACAGTGCCAGCCCAAACCACCCACACTGTAGGCTTTCCAGCACTTTTACGGACGAGGCTGTGGTTCCGGCAGACGGTAGCCTGGCCAACAATGATGCTGATGGTAAAGTTACTTACCATTAATCATCGTTTTACCTCAAGGACATATTCCCCATATTGGTAACTGACTCGTCGGGATGTGACGCTGGCAGGGGAGGCGAAGCCGGACCAGATAAGGGGCTGCAGGGAACACCTAATGGCAGCTGGACCACCGGAAGTGCAAAGGGCAAAAGCCCGCAAAAAAAGATGCGTAAGGATTGGACGCGCCTTTGGAAAAGTACGAACCGCCCAATAACATTGACAAGGGTAGGGCGACCAAGAGGGTCAAAAGGTGGCAGGAGTACCACAATCGGACCTCGCCTCATCTCCTTGGAAGAAAGACTGACATGCGATGCAGCGAGACATGAAAGACTGAAATGTGATGCTGCAAGACATGGCCACTCTCATTCTGCAGCCTGCAGACGAAGCAGGGACGCTGGCTAGGTGGCACAAACAAAGAATCAGGAATGCACCGGGAGCCAGGGATCGTGCTTCACAGGGGCACCTCGAGCAATCATGGCAGTTCTTATCGGGCGACACAGCCAAGGCGCAAGATAATCCAACAAGGAGATCCTGCCTCGTGGTAGGATGGCCAGCTGCCCAGGTTGTGCACCGCAGAGTGGGTCGAAGTGGGCGGTGGCACCCCCAAAGACGCGTCATCACGTGGTTGAGGTGAGCATGGGTCATACATGAATAAGATCTTCGCTAGCAAAGCGGACAAGGGGTTGGGGGTACTTTACAGCCCCTTTTATTTCCACACTGTAGGGTCATAGTGGAAGATGGCGTAGTAGTATCTGGTTCAAACAGAGAATCGGCAGGAGGAGGGGACGTTACGTTATGTTATGTTAGCGTAGCTTATAAAGTGCATGGCTACCCCAGCAGTGAGGCGTCCCAGCGCCAGCGGACAAGCAGCAATGGAGGGTGGCGGCTAGCCAGATGTAAGGATAGCCAGAAAGATGGCTATAATCTAGAGCCCACGAAGCAAGAGCGCGGGCGCCCCCGGCTAGATGGAGGAAAATAGCCAGGTTTTAATTTGTTTTCTGAAAGCCCAGTGATTTTGTGTTCTTCGAGCCAAGATTGGGATAGAGTTCCAAAGGGCTGGAGCTGGGGACCTAAATGAGCCCCACCCCGCTCTGCTCCTGTGCACCCTAGGAGTACAGGCCAGATGCAGTGCTCGCGTTGGAACATAGTGTGCATAGCCCCTGCAGAATCTGGGGACCTTGACCATGTAGAATCTTGTGGATGGTGAAGAGTTTTGAAATGAATTTTCCGTTCGATCAGAAGCCAATGTAGGTGGTGCAGGAGATGGGAGGTATGGCAATGCGTAGGGAGGGTGAGGAGAGTGCGGGCAGCTGCATTCTGTGCCCTTTGCAGTCTCTTCATAACTGTTTTGTTCATACTCAGTAGAAGTCAGTTACAGTAATCACATTGAAAGGCACATAGCTAAAGCGTGCATTCCTCAAATAATAGTTAAGATAGAAAATCATTTTAGTTCAGAAATAAGTATTTTTCAAATTTAAATCAAGCTTCGGCTACTGAAGGTTTATTAATTTGGGAGGCTTTGTTTCTTTTTTTTATATTTAAGACAATGATGATAGCAGAACGAAATAAAGTGTTCGACTCTGCATGCTGCCTCTGCCAAATTCTGCTACAACTTTTCAGTAGTGAGTACTAGAACGCTACGCCATTGGGTGAGATCTTGTGCATCTTAGCTAGGAGCTGTAGCTTAGTGGGGTAGATCCTTGCATGTGGCTTTGCAGACCCTTACGGGGCAAAGGTTCGAATCTGGATAGGATTTGACCGAAGCCAGCCCATAAATAATTCCCCCATCTTTCAGTACAGTAAACTGATTTCAGTTCGGCATCTTGTACAATAGCATCAGTTATAGGAGCTAAGTTACAATACAACATGGTCAGTATTTGGTTGTGACAGATGCCTGCCTGAGATCATTTACCGGTACTGGTGTGATTTCTGGTGGCGCTGTTAAATCCGTATCAAAGTTGGGGAACAATATTACCGGGACACTTTCGACTAGGGAGGATGTTGGGGGATCAACAGTCTTGAGGGTTTAGCAGACAACTGGTGGGAGAGAAACAACACAGCCTGGGGAGGAGTTTTTTCTAGTGGCCACTCAAATCCCCAGGAGAACAAACTTGGAGAAAAAAAATGGGGAAAGCTTGTCAATGTAGAGACGCACAAGGAGGATGACCACAGCACTGGTCTACCGAAAGCTTAACTCCTAAGCTGGTTTCATGCTGATCTTGATATGATCGCGTCTGGATTTTAACCACACAGCACCACATACGAGAGCTAGAGATTGTGCTTAAAAGGTTTGCGAAGAATAACTTCTCTTTCCTCGTTTTATAGGGCCTATGACAGACTGGTTATGCCACTTAACCGCATAGGTATAAAGGAAAAGTTTAAACGGTTTATGGCAATTGATGTGATGCTCCGCAGGGCACCGGAGTCAAAACAGAAGAAAGGGGGACAGTTAACCAAAATCGGCCAAGGCAACACCAGTCCAGCAGCGGTGGCTCAAGGGTAATGTCTTGAGCATGTACAGAGCAAAGTGTTACAATTTCCCCAGTCTTTCCATATCCCAGTGCCGCAGAAAGGGTTGATTAGGGAAGGAACCATGGTCGAACGTGGTAGTTCTAAGTTTGTGTTTTCAGATGCCCGTACTTTTAATCAGCTGTCTTTGTACAACATTGCCTGTGCACTTCTTTAAACACAGAGGTTTGATGATATCGATGTAGAGTTGGGGTAGTATGATGGGCCATGCCACCCACACTGGTATGAAGACAAGCGACTGGGCATTCACAAGCCGAAATCCCACCGCTTCTCCTTACTGGGAGCAAGCAGTGTAATCTCCCACAACTGTCAGCAAGTACAATAGTACATTGTGATGCTGTGAACATGGCATTTTAAGGAATACATGGGGGTTCGTACTCTAATCCCTCCCCATGCCCCCTAACAGGAAATGCACGGATTCATTTTGAGGGTAGTCAAGCTGGTAGGAGGGTACGTAGGGCTTCCGGGCTCCTGAAAGGGGCACAGTTACAGTGACCCACTGCCTGAGCAGGGCATATCAGACTCGCCAAAAAGCACAGGGGCCGAATCAGTGGGAAGTTAGGCAGGTCTTCTGTGCACACATACCAGTATTAATTGATTGATGTTGAGCATTCACATAAGACGAAATATCTCACCCAGCCACAAGGGTCACCAAAGATTCACCGGAACGACTTGAGAGGCACCCCTAAAAGGTTACACAAGTGCATCTTTCAGCAGACCGAGTATACAATAGTGGGAATTAGAGGCTAGTTCACATTCTCCTAAGGAGCCATGACTTCTCATGCAATAGTCACAATTCACAGGGTTCAACCGTATCAGATTGGAATGCTCTATTCGGTGGAAGTCAGTTACTCCCCACTGCTGTTTCATTAATATAGGAGATCTGTATATCGCTTGAAATTATAGGCGGCAGGGGGCAGTTAGTGAAACAAAAGTTCGGGGGCAAAGGAGTCTGGGGAATCCACGACTCGCCCAAAAAGAAAGCGGGAAAGGTTTCTAATTGTTGTAAGGGGCTTAGAATGGCCGAGAACCATACCCAATACCAGCCGACCTGCTTGCTCTCAAACACTGAGGCCAGTGAGAAAAGCATTCAAGTGCTAGGTCACCAGCGGAGCCCTACAAGTGAGGACAGCCAGCAGTGAAGTAACGCAGGCAGCGGCTCAGCCGGAGAAACGCCTGGCACAGCGGGGTTAGAGGCCTGGAACTGCGGATTCATCCAGCAGGCATGTTGAGTCTAGTGGCTTGATCAACTAATGCATCCACTGTAGGGGCCTGTGTTCAACCTCATGGTCACAGGTTCAAATACCAGCGGGTCCAATCAACCTTTCATCCTTCTGCAGTCAAAATGAGTACCATTCAGTTGGACAGCAATAAACATCTGATATTCAGTGCCAAGATACCGTTGGATGAACGTGCGCTTTACAAATACCCGTTATGTTATTCGGTCGTTTGGTGCAAAGGTCATTTTTGCAACCATGGGGTGGCGGTACATGCCAAGGCGTGAACCAAAGATCGCAATGGCAAAGATACGTAGGGCTGCGGCTGAGGGTTTTGTGCGTCATGGGCGGATCAAACTCAGGACACCATGTTATCACTCAGAGGATGGGGTCTGCTCAACCGGGGTGGGCATAGACATGCTCCCACTTAGGATAGTGGGGGTCTCGGAACAGTGGAGTTTTTTAATGAGTGGAAGAGGGAGCTGCCACTGATCGGTAAACCGCTGGCAGCGTGGCGGAGGCAGCACAAAAAGAGGGCCCAGAGAAAAGAGTAACCTAGGTCGAAGAGCAGCTCAGACAGTGCCCTTGGGACTCCTCATGGCATGGACACGGGGAGCACGTGACAGCCAGAATAGAAGAACTGCTCATGCAGTGTCCTTGGGGTGCCACATGGCAGGGGCACTGAGAGCAGGCAAGTGGCCAGCAAGGGTCCTGGGAAGTGGAACAGCACTTGCAGCCTGGGCTAGGTCCGACAGCCGCCCACGAGGTCAGTAGAAAGGGAAGCCTAGAACCTGAGACACCTGCAAAAGGGGCCATCGCGCAGGGGCATTGCTGTTAGACAGAAATAGAAGGAAAACCAGTGGACAATATTCAGAGTGATATATAATAAACAAAACATGGGTCGCGAATGATCAACCAGTAAGTTGCAAGATGTATGATCCATGTTTTTTGTATTAAAAGTGCGGCCTTTATACACCACACACTGTTGTCCCCTTGAATGCTTTGCGGGAAGGGGACTATGCAGGGTATGGCCCAGATGGACGAGTGGAACTCACATGCCTGGAAGGGGTTTCGTTGGAGACGTCAGATTTACATACTCACTCGCCAAGCTCCAGGGAGTACTGAGAAGGCTATCAGGCTGCAGGACATTAGGGCCACCACAGGATCAAAGCCGTAATGCCCGATAGCCTTGGAAAGCCTTGCCTAACAAAATAAATAGCTAATACAAAGTTTTAGTTTTGATTTAATGTTTCAAAAAAGGTATTGTATTTTCATCTAAAAACTTGTAGATTATCACAAGGTTTATAAATGCGATTAATATACCCAGGGCGAAGAACTATGATTGCAATTAAAATCTTGTCTATTCGCTGTACACAAACTGAGTTGTCCCAGCGTTTGTGTAGCCAGTCCTAAAGTTGCAAACTGCTGAACTATTTACGCGGTTGTTTGTGTCTGTATTACTAGGCTAAAGTGAGGGGGAAATGTTGACACGCAATGGCCAAGTGTTTGATAATTACGTTTTTAATCAGATTTTTAATAAACTCTGTTTCCTTTTCAGGGCATCGTGCAGCAGTTTTTGATCTTGCTGACGCAAAGTACAGACGAAAGCCTTCAGTTTCTAAGCTTCAGATTGGACTTTAATGAACATTATAAAGCAAGAGAACCTAGACTCCGCTTAACTCTGAGCACGAAGGGGCGACGCAGCTCACAATTTGTCAACAAAGTGTAGCAGTCTGGACCTCTTTGCTATCGGAAAAAGCAGTTCATGTAATCCGGAAACCAAATCACAAATGCCTTTGTCAAGACGCTATTACCATGCCTCCTGACAAAAGGGGGGTTTGTATTGTGCATATGTTGCAGCATACTTCAGAGGACAAAACACGTGTTTGGCCTTTCTCACCGACATATGTGTTTAATATTGCTAAAGAACACTGGTGTCCCAGTTTCAGTTAAAATGTTAATTTTTATACAAAAAATAAATAACTTTTATTTGCAGTGTTCAGTTGTTCAAATATCTTTATTCAGCACTTAAAAAGATACCATAAAAGTACATAAAAACATTTAAAAACCACATTAAAATGATTAAAAAAAAGAAAGGGCATCAAATTCATATCTAATATTTTCTGTAATCAGTCTCTATTTACAGGGCATTACAATCATTTACTTCTCTTGTATTCCTTAACCTCACAGCCACCTTAATAAAACTTATTATACAAAACAGTGTGTGAGCGTCTGGGGCCTTCTGCAAGAACAGTAGAGCTACTTTTGCCTGTTTGAATTTAGCTTTTTTGAGAATCCCCACCAGGAACTTACGCCTAGGGGCTGAATAAAATGAGCATAACAGTACAAAGTGAAGGGTATCCTGCGGAGACCTACTGTTGCAGCCGCAGGTACCCTTCAACTCCACTGATAAAGTAAATCCAGAGGGGACAGACAATAAGTGATGTAACATATTAAGTCTAAATCGGGTCATATAAAATATGTCCTGTGCGTTGTACATCACTGATAAATAAGGTTTCATTCCATGTTCCGTTTTCAATAATCTTTAGGACAATACTGTAGATTTGCGCTTTTCAGTGACAGCCCTGCTTGTTAATGTCCATTCTCCAAACAGTTTTTTGACCAAAGTCTTGTTCTGGGCATTTAGGGATTCAGGTGCGGTGTAAAAATTCTTGCAGCCGATTGCCTCCCAGGTGTCTTTTACGCATTTTATCCAGGGGATGTGACTCCCTCTGTCACAATTCACAGTCTTTAATAATTTGTCTACTGAGGCCGGCCTCTGGATTCGTCCAGATTTTGATCCAGGCCAGGAGCGGCCTGATCTTTATTCGGTCTTCAATGTAGGGTTCTCCCAGTTCTGTAATGTAAGATGGGGTACTCTGTGGCACTTTCAGTATCCTTTTAAAAAACGTATTTTCCTCCATCTAAATCTGGTGTATGTTTGTAAAGCCCCACACTTCTGACCCATAGGCTGCTTTAGCGCAACATATCGACCTATACAAATTTAGTACTTGCTCCGGCGACCATCTGCCCAGTCTTCTCCCATAACCCATTATGGCCCCTGATGACGCCACCAATTTTGCCGCGTGTTTGTCCATCAGGGATTTAAAATCTAAGCGCTCGTCAAATAATACGCCTAAGTAGGAAAAGGACTGGACCAGGCCTATTTTATAGGAGCCTATCTTATAGACAAATTTCCTGTTTGATCTTACCCCAGCTGACATAACATAAGACTTTTCCAGATTAGCGGACAGGTCAAGTGTGGCCATGAAGTTAACAAACCCATCGATCAACCTTTGTAGCCCCTGCTGTGTTCGAGCTAGCAACACCGCGTCATCCGCGTAAAGCAAGACTGGGACCGGACGATGACCTATTTGGGGGGAAATCCACACTCAATTTGGATAGTTCCCTATCCAAATTATTAATGTATAAGGAAAATAAAAATGGCGCTAAAATGCAGCCCTGTCGCACTCCGCTCGTACATAGGAATGGTGCAGTCTTACTTCCATCTTGATTATTACTGACCGTTGCCGATGTATTCCAGTGTAGGGCCTTAAGGATGTCAAGTAGCTCTTGCTCCACCCCTAGGCTTGTCATCAGTGCCCATAATTGCTCCCTATTCACGCAGTCGATGGCCGCGGAAAGGTCCATAAACCCCAAGTGGATAGCCCCCTTACTGGCAATGGTATACGTAGCGATCAGGAGGTGTAGGTTCAGGCACTGATCAGTGGTTGACCTTCCCTCCCTAAACCTGTATTAAATATCTGTAATTATGTGGTTATCCTCTGCCCAATCTTGTAGGCGGTTTAAAATGGCACGACCCAGCACCTTCGCCGTGACATCAATTAGGGATATGTGACGTAACATTGGGGGTCGTCCCGATTCCCTTTTTTGAAGATTGGTACAATGGTCGCCGAAGACCGGGAGCGAGGCAGCCCTGCCACAAATGCCTCGTTCAAGACCCTCGTGCGAATGGGAGCCCACAGTTCCATGTTGCTTAGGTAGAGGTCAGGGGGTATGCCGTCAGGACCAGGTGCTTTATTTTTAGTTAGCCCCAAAATTGCCAATTCCACTTCTGCCATAGAAAACTCTAGCCGTGCAGTTAGTTTTAACCTCTGCCCTTCATCGTGGTTTATTTTCCCTGTGTGGTTATACAAACTCTGGAAATGGGCGTACCACTGTTCTGGTAGGATGGTGTTCAAAATTTGTGGTGCGCTTGGGTCCTGGAAGCACGGATTATTTATAACTTTCCAGAACACAGACAGGTCTCTTCTTTCTGCAGCCTCCCTTAGATCCTCCCAGGCTTGTCTTTGAAGGCTATCTTTACGGTATTTCAGGGCCTTCTTATATATCGATCTGCATTGGGCAATTCGTGTATTGTCCCTGGGGCACTGTTTTAGGCTATATTTAACATCTTTGTGTGCCTTGGTACACTCTTTGTCGAACCAACGAGATGTAATGGCTGGTTCACTTCTTTTGGTGGTCTTTAATAGGCCGTCGACGAGACGTGCCATCTCTTCGAATGCGGTAACCACCGTTACTCCCTCGTTGTTTTGGTCAAGGCATACATTTATAGCTTCTGACCCTGCGGTTACGAAACTCTTGTAAAACTTCTCTCCATCTATCTTGGACCATCTAAGCCTCCTCCCTTGGTCTACCGCCTTTTCTATCGAGTCTACTCTACTTGGTGGATTCTTAGGGTTTAAACATTTTAGTTCCACAACCAAAGGGTTATGGTCGCTAAAAATGCTGTTTTAAATTGCCGCGCTGCTAATCCACGTTCTAAGTGTGGGAGAAACCATGATAAAATCTATATATGAATGACCGCCTCTACCCTTAAAGGTTGGGCTAGGTTCCCCAATGCTACCCATCTCAATCAGATCCATCGTATGCACCAAATTGTGCCTTTTCGTCACCGTGTCTATTTCCCACCCCTCTGCAGAGTGTACAAAGTGAGGTCCTTTTAACACTGTACACCGCGACCAGTCCTTGTTCAATGGCCTCAAGTTCCCACAGAGATGACAATTCAAGTCCCCTGCGAGGATGACGCATGGGGCAGGTGCTACATTTGCCACCGATAACTGAGCATCTAAGCGCGAATCTAATTATTTTATTACATTTCCTCTACTATTTGTGCCTACCGCGTTATACCAGTTTACCAATAAAATGTTGGTCCCTTTAGAACTGAAGCCTATCGCCTGCATGTTTCGTGAGTTCCAATTATGGTTGGACCATACCCCTTGTATGCGAAGGTCTACTTAGATTAAAATCCCTTCAATCGCTCTCCCTGATGAAGACCTTACAGCCGGGACTGGAAAAAACTTAAACCCCTCTATGGCATAATGGTTGGAATCAGTCACCCAGGTCTCCTGCAAGCATATAATATGGAAACTGGTGATATATTGTCTCCATTCTTGGCCCTCATATTTGGCCGCCAAACCTGCTATATTCCAGGATATGACTCTACGACCGTCCTGCCCGTCCAACATGTTTGCCCCATCCCCTGATGGAAGGGTTGTCCTATCCTCCACAGCTATTATTATATCATTTAAGGCGACTACATTGTCTGCATTTGACCCTGCTAGTTTCTCTGACCTAGATGTGACCCGCATGTCTTTCCTATATGCGTTGTGCTCTATGCACTGTGTCCCCCCTTGTTGCTCTAGGACATCCCTCTTACTAGCTCCCTTGCTACTACTTTCTTCAGGGGAGGTCGGTAATATGTTTCCCATCCGTATGGGCCCTTTGCCAAGTAATCACCTTGCAGGTTTGAAGTGGGCAAGTTACATCCCAAGAAAGTCAATCCACCTCATCTAATACACAAAACCTATTCCAATGGGCATGCAGTGGGTTAGTAAGATCGTATGCAAATGTACCCTCCCCAGGTGCTCGCCACTGTTGCACTCTATTTCGGGGGCCATAATGATCCCTGCTGACACCGGCCCTATTTATATACACTGGTCTCTGGGGTGTGGTGGGATAAAAATGACAAGTGCAGTGGGTATATTTGGGTGTTTGAACTACCCGAGGGGGCATTACAGATATAATCCACAGCAGAAGTGTCCTTAAAATGTATTATTATAATGTCTCCTGCCACCGTTTTTAGTCCCTTCCCAATCCACTACCCTCTTCTGACAGCAAGTATTTCCCCGGAGATGTTCGAGGGTAACGGTCTATTAACATTTAACCATTGCACACACTTGTGTTTTTTTTAACTCAGAATGGTTTTCTCTTTTCCCTTCCTTTAGGGGCGGAACACCTGTTAATACTACAACAAAGAGCTGGGCTTCCGGGGGGAGGTTTATGGTCGGGAAACGAGCTGGGCCTGGTTTGTCTGTAACATTTTTAGGCAGGGTATGTTTGGTCACATTATTGCTCTCCTTCGAATTGGGGCCCATTTTACCGTTCGCGGAAGTAGGTTTTCCGACTCCCTGGTGGATATGGTCATGAGGGGTAGTGGTAGGACAAGGGGGTGAGGGAATTCTGGTATTTTTGGAAGTGGTAGGATATGTTCCCATCTTTAGATTTATTGTGGAAGGGTTAACTGCTGGTGCCACCTTATCCCTATGTGTGTTTGATATTTCCCTCTCCTGCTCGGCCGGAGCTGGGATTCCAACGGAAACCGCCGGCTTTGCCGTTCCTGCCCCCCTGTTATTTAATATAGAGGCTAGTCTATCAATCTTAGACACCAGGGGTTTGATATGAGTGATAATAGTCTGTTCCAGACATGCCTGTAGGTCGGCTACCATGTTTGCCACCCAACAGGGTATGCTTAGTGTGGTATTGGGTGTTGGTGTCACCGGGTTATGGTTGGCAGTGTTTCTTTTAACCTTTTTCTTTTTTGCTGAAGTTTCTTTATTCCTTCTCGGGCCTGTATTACTTATTGTCAATGTTTCCGGAACAGGAGGAGGATTTAGATCTCTAGGAGTGTCCTCAACCACTATGGGGGTCCCTGTGGGTGCCTGTGCGCACGGAAGCTCAGCATAAGACGACGTTAAGTAGGAGCTTGTGTCCGGAACATCTGTTACAACCACTGAACTATCCCCTCCTAAGTCTTGGATGGATACAGTGGGTGTGAGTGATAACCTTCTTTCAGTGTTTACAATTGCCGTAGCTACAGCCCCTATCATTTGTTGCAGCATCTTGTCTATTGCTGTTAAGCTAGGTAGGGGCTGCGGTATGGCTGCTTTCAGTCTGGTGTTTTAACGTAGCGTGGGCAATTTAGCGATTTTAGTCACCTTCCTCATTCTTTAATAGTGAATGCTTGTCAGATTTGAGAAGTGTCCTCACCAGGTGGAAGTTATCTCTTTCCAGCTTTAAAATCAAACGATATCACCAAGCACTTTTTGGGCCAAGGGGCTTTATACCGAAGTTGACAGTACCTTTAGATGAATATGGTGTCCTCACAGCAATCCAAAAGCGATGTTAGGGGGGTGGCCCAGCCCAGCCTCCTCCGGCCTCTGAGGGCCTAAGAGGGCCTGCCCATTGCCCGGCTTAGCCCGGCGCACAACAGCGCGCTCCCGCGACGCAGAGAAAGGTCCAATGATTTAAACACCTCCTGGCGCAAAATGCCGGTCTGCGACTTCCGGTCGCAGGGGCAGCTGGGTGTTGTGGTTTTTCAGCCCCCTCTCGCTCTCCCCACACGGCGGCGGCACTCGCGATGTGAGAAGTGCGGCAGCGGAGGTAGAGCGGAATCAGCAGCACAGGGCAAGCAGCACCTCGAGCCTGATGTCGGCCCCAGCAAAAGGCAGGTAAAAAAGTGTGTGTTTCGCCAATTCTCACTGAGAGAGCAGTGTTTCAATGCTCTGTGATGCTGTAAAAAGCTTCAGGAAATAAGATCACATAATGTTTTAGATTGCACTGTTACGGAATTTTGGTTTTATTTGTATTATTTAGTTTGTTTTATTGTGGGTTTTTGCGCGTGAAATCAACCCACCATTTCTGACATCAGGCATATTGTCTTTAAAACTGTACAAAGCTTTTTAGGATGACTTTCAGTAATGTGATGCGTTGCGACTGTGTGAAAGCCTTTTTACTTGCTATGGTATACATTTTTTATGTATTACTACTTTGGCGGAAACGTTTACGTTGACCTGCACATTTCCTATTCATTTAATTAACCCAGACAATATATAAAGCTACAGGTGTCCACCGCCAACAGTTAGGGCAACTTACATGCCAGCTCTGTCAAAAGTTTGGTTAAATTGTCATCTTGTCCGTTCTGAACGTTTATGGTGGGAACATTTGTTTAGTCCTAAAATAGCGATTTATATGCGTTACTACCAATGCGTTGTCAGCAGAAATTTGGAATCCTGTCCCTCTTCAATCAATCAAAGCATTTATATAGCGCGCTACTCACCCAGAGGGTCTCAAGGCGCTAGGGGAGGGGGGTCCGCTACTGCTCGAACAGCCAGGTCTTGAGTTGCTTCCTGAAGGCGAGGTGGTCCTGGGTCAGGCGGAGGTGGGTCGGGAGGGAGTTCCATGTCTTGGCGGCGAGGTAGGAGAAGGACGGTCCCCCCTGTGGTGGCTCTTCGGAAGCGGGGGACGGCGGCGAGGGCGTGGCCGGTCGATCGAAGCTGGCGTTTGGGAGCGTAGAAGTTGAGGCGGCTGTTGAGGTATCCTGGGCCTTGGTTGTGTAGGGCTTTGTGTGCGTGGGTGAGGAGTCTGAAGGTGATTCTCTTGTTGACCGGGAGCCAGTGCAGGTCTCTCAGGTGTCCGGAGATGTGGCTGCGACGGGGGATATCCAGGATGAGTTGTGCTGAGGCGTTCTGGATCCGCTGGAGTCTCTTCTGGAGTTTGGCGGTGGTTCCGGCGTGGAGGGAGTTGTCGTAGTCCAGACGGTTGGTGACGAGGGCCTGGGTGACCGTCTTCCTGGTCTCGGTGGGGATCCACCGGAAGATCTTGCGTAGCATGCGCAGGAGACGGCGTTGACTTGTCTGGTCATGGTGAGGGAGGAGTCCAGGATGAAGCCCAGGTTACGTGCGTGGTCTGTTGGTTTGGGTGCGCTGCCTAGGGCAGCGCACCCTTATCTTATGGATTCATGTTTGACTCGCTGTTTTTAATGTTTCTTTTGCATATGTAAGTTTAGTCCTCCTTGTTTTCTTGTCTCGAGTTTTTTATTTATATTTTCTATGTGACTGCTGTTTATACCATGCATCATGCCGTTCTCGCAACATAGGAATGAGCACCGGATTCATTGTTTCGAACGAGGTATTTGGAATTGTGAAGATTTTGATTTTTTTTTTTTACTCTGCCCTATGCGCATTGTGGCACCATAGGTTCAGGATGATGTAAACGCTTACATCTTCTCTTTGTGTAATGGTCCAGTGCCAGCATTGATCCTAGAATGGGGTTTACCTAAGCTGCAGAAGAAATACATTTTTCTCAGTGCAGGTACTGATGAAGATGCTTCAGAAGAACCAGGGCAAACATCCTTCCCAGCCTCCTGGTCAATGTACTGTGCCACAGCTCGAGAACTATAATTTAGTCTGTCATTTAGAATCTTTTCTAGGACAAAATTGAGTTTTGATCATAAAGCACAGCCCATACATAAGGCATTACAGCCACTCATTTGTTTAGGGTGCACTATTAGTATTCCTCACTGGCAGATGTTTTTCCACCAGGTACTCTTAGCCACACCACATGCAGGGGAAAAACCATAAACCTTTTGATTTCCTCTCAATTATGGCCTAGTCATCAATCTGAGGTTTGGTATGTTTCTCAAACCTCATCCCTAAGGCTGTATGTTGAGGTAATTCCTGGTGGGTGTAATAAAAGTAAAACTAATTCCCTAAACCTAGACTTTTTACCTGTCCAGTGGCCTACTTTGGGAAAATGTTTAGAGGTGAACCGTATGGAAGTAAAATGCCTGTTAATATGGCAGGTCTTATTAGGAACAATGAAAACAGACCATTACATCGCTTCCCCAAGTACATACTACATGTTTCTTGTCATTTGCATAGGGTGCTACTACTTGTACGGTCTTGCAGCAAGTGAAACATCTCAAGGAGATCAGGTGACACGGATTCCAGTTTGACACCCTAGAATGTTGTCTCTGCCTTCGTATTTTTTCTGCGAGACGTGTGTTTATTCAACGTGTCCTCCATTCTTCAGTTGTCCCCTTTTATTTGCATCGGCCTTCGCTTCTGGATTCAGAACGCAATCCTTACCAAAGTGCTTTCATTTTGTTAAACTGCTACACTAATCTCTTTAATAAATCTACATCAGGAATACAGACTAGTTGGGTTTTACTTTTGAGTTGTATCCAGCAGTCATGTGAGATTAGAAATTTTTCATTCTCTCATATTGTGTTCCACCTACACTGATCCTGAAGTCATTGCTAATCTGCAGATCCATAATATGTCTGCCAGCTGCTCACATCTTTCTTGCCAACACTTCGGCACATCAATGCTATGGCTTATAACCAGTTTAGTCAGGTGTTTTCAGCTTTCTTGCCAATACATTGGTGTGGCCAAAGTATGTATTCTTCTTCCTTTATCATTGTCATCATTCCACTTAATAATATCTTTATAATAAGTTGGAAATCTAAATAGCTTAGCATGCAGCATAAAATAAAGCATACAGTTATAAGTAACATATATTCAGACATATGTTTATTCTGTCCAGGCATTAGCTATTTTTGCAGTGCAGGTGCTGTTTTTAACCAACGTTGTATATTTCTTTAAGTTCTATAACTTAAAAGAAATGGAGGTAAAAAAAATACCAGGAGAAGCAAAGCCCTCAAAACCTTTGTTTGCTGGCAAAATTGAGAAATCTCGTCTAAAAACCTTCTTGTTAGAATCTTTACCACAGGTGAAGTTTTGGGCTTAACATACAAAAATATCACAACTTTATGAAGCACCTTTGCAAAACTTCAGACAAAATTAAAAGTTCGCCCTTCCCTAATGTTGCTAGTGCTGTCACCTTAAAATCACAAACTATAATCAACAAACTCATATTTTGGTAACACTACGTTTGTAACTGATTGGCAATTTAGTCATTTGAGCTGCGACCCGAGTTTTACATTTTAGGAGTTATTTCCATTAGAGAGAAAGTTTATCACTAAATAGTCTAACAATGTAATAAAACATTCTGAACGTGGATTCAATAATCTAGTGCTTGTACATTGTACGTACTCCAGCATATGTAAATAGGATAAATTAAAGTATGTTGTGATGAAATTCTGATATATTAGAAGACAGATGTAAGAAAAGAAAGCCTTTTTTCTCGTTTGCTATTTTTTCATTGTACATAATTTCTATATTATTGTCCAGATGTCGGTCGTTTTTTATAAAAAAAATCATATTTAATCATAGGAGTATGCATTTATTATGTTTACTAATCACAGATTGCACTTAGATTAATAAAACACTGTTCTCTTTAACGTGTCTTGTTTGCTATTTTCAACTTTGAATACAACATCACTGATTCCCAAGCATGTACAATTTCCATGGAATATCAAAGCTCCATTATTTTTCGCTCTTTTCCCGATTTGAAGAAGCTTGAATTTTGCCAAGGACAGTCCACCGGGGCAGACCAGCATCTGCCTCATACTCTGCTCGCTCACCACACATCTTTTGAACTGGGAGGACTACAACCTGTGTTTCGCCCTGAGTTTTGATATTTTCTGTATTTAACCAGCCATCTTCACATAATTTTACTTAGTCATACTTGTTTCTCCTATGCAGCAAATGTCTGTAGGTGATAGTCCATCCTAATGGGGAAACTGCTTTTAACACTCAGGTATGCGTTTGCGCCTTTACTACACATAAGTATTCTTAAGGTAAATATATATTCCCTGAGAAAAACAAAGGTTAAAGTAGCTTTATAGTTAGATGAATATGTTAGTGCAATATGTGAGGTCATAAGCAGTGCATGGCAGGGGCACAAATTATAGTTAGCTCTACTAACTATAACTGGTGAATTTATGTGATTTTTGTGTAAAATGTCATGTTGGCACTGACATATTCACCTAACTACTATCACTTAACTAGAACTTCACTTTGATCTTTGTTATTTTGCAGTGTATTTCCCCAACATTTTTTAAACAGTATGTTACAATACATCGCCTTTAAAACTCTGTAAAAAAAAAAAAAATCTAAGGAAATAAGTATTGGGTCTCTATTAGGTAATGTGCTTATAGTATTGATAGAGATATCTTTTAGATGTATTATTGTAATAATTGAAGTTTTTGGTAGTGAGTGTATAAGTATATTTCAATTTTGCACTTTGAGAAGTGTAAGCTCAAAAAGTATTTTTTGGGTTAATAAAGTGATTTCGATTTGCAGATCCACCTTGATTTTCAATGTCTGATCATACATTCTTCTTGCGCCCATACTTCCTCTTACAGTATTCGTAGAACTACAGTGGATCCATCGTGATTTTAAAAGAAGTTAGTGCCATATATAGGAAAGGGCATTATTAAACATTGGCCACAGTGTTTTTTTTTAAAGCATAGAAACTTCTATTACATGAATCATTTCTTAATTATAACGTTTTTAAAATAATGTTTTTCTGAATTTGAGATGCTACAGCTAATCTCATGTGACAAACTAAGAAGAATTCTGATTGAATGGAAGACCTTTCACCCTGTTGTAGAGGACATTCCTAACCATGTGATTTTCTTTGGCTGTGTCTGGTTACTGTCCACAGCTGTGCAAGAATTTTTTTTTTCTTGTGTTTTTAAAAAAAAAAAAGTATTATTATACTAGACAACCTTGAACAATGGCATCTGGTGAAGAAAGGGAGCAGGTGGAGCATCAGGAGGTCAACGAGTACGCACGTCCTGCAAAAAAAGAATCTATAGGCTGGCAGTTCTTATCAATCCCTTAAGGAGAGAAAAAAGTTATTGCAAAGGTTGTGAAATGCAACCTTGCATGCTGAAACTCCTACTCACAATACCTCCCCAGCAGCTCATGAGAGCTGAAATTGCCCAGGATTCACCGGAGGCTGCAACCTCTGTAAGCCCACCATAACTGCTGGAGAAGAAATATCATCTTCTGTAAGTGCGATCATTCCTTCTGTGGTCCCCCATATGCTAAAAATTGCATCAGAAATGGTGTGTGTGGGAGAGCAGTAATCCATGCTTACATTTATCCATTTATTTTGGCTGTGGTCAAACAAATGTAGATTCCCATTTTTTTAGGTTCCTGTTTGCAGTAGTCTTGTGCGTTTCCCTTATTTTTGTCCAAGTTAGTTTTAATTCCCCCAAAACGAATTTTTAAAAACCTAAAACGGTTAAAAACAAATCAAGAAAAAATGCTACTTATCAGAACCACCTATTTTGGTCTAAAGAAAGAAATACATGTTATTTGTTAGTTTGTCAAAGTATGGATGATTGCAGTCATGTATGTTACTGTGAGTGTGACAGGCTTACTAGTTGTGTTTATATGTATATTAGTGATTGAATGCAAACTAAGTGAAAAACTATCTGAATTTGTGAGGGTATTTATGTGAGTGCACTTGTATATGTGTGTGAATGATTGTGAATAGATCACTGTGGTGAAGTATGTAGAAGTGTATCTGTTTTGGTATAACAGTCACTAATAGTGTTTGTGTGTATATGAATAAATAAGTGATTGTGCACAAGAGGGTCAGTGCAGCTGTCTTGACTGTGTGTGTTAGGGTATTTTTGTTCACGTGTAGTTGTACATCTGTATGACTGAGTGGGAACGGAAGACCCATTTCCATTTCATTTCACTTGTATAGCGCGTAAATCACCCGAAGGTCTCAGAGCGCTGGGAGCAGACAAGGATCCTTAAAATTCAACAGATTCAGGGGGTCGAGGGTTCAGTTAGCTAGGGATTAAAAAGGCAGGTTTTTAGTAATTTTCGGAATTTGGCATGATCTGGCTCTTCTCTCAGTGAGATGGGGAGAGAATTCCATGCTTCTGGGGCGGTTTTGCTGAAAGCTCTGTCCTTGTTTCTGACAGTTCGAACTCTGAGAACGGAGAGAAAGGCTTTACTGGAGGAGCGTAGGGTCCTGTTAGGGATATGAGCCTTGAGTTTCCGTTCCAGATAAGCAGGTCCATGTCCATTTACTGCCTTATGGACTAGGCAGCAGAGCTTGAACTTTATACGTTTTTTTACGGGGAGCCAGTGCAGTAATCTGAGACATGCTGCTGACGGGGTGCGGGGAGGTAGATCTAATACCAGCCTCGCAGCTGTATTTTGAAGGACCTGTAATCGGTTAAGTAGCGATTGGTTGATGGCCGAGAACAGGGCGTTCCCATAGTCCATTCTGTTTACAACCAGTGCCTGGACTAGGGGCATGCGTGCTGAGAGTGGGATCCATTTAAAGACCTTCCTCAGGCTACGTATCTGGCCATAGCTACTTCCCACTGTTTTTTTTATATGTTCAGACATGGTAAGCTTGTTGTCTAGGATTACTCCCAGGTTCCTGACGTATGGTTTAGGGGTGGGGCAGGCACCAAGAGCGTCAGGCCACCAGTCCGATGACCAGATCTGGTCAGCTTTGCCAAAGAGCATGACTTCGGTCTTCCCTGCGTTCATCATCAAGTAATTTCTGGTCATCCACTCTTGTATATTCATACAGTTTTTAAACCTATTTTTAACGTCATCATGGTTTTGGCTGATGGTGACGAGGATTTGAGTGTCGTCAGCATAGGATATTGTCCCAAAACCGCTTTCTCTGATGATCTTGGCCAGGGGGAAACATAAATATTAAAAAGGGTCGGGCTTAAAATAGATCCCTGTGGGACACCTTTATCATTATTATAGGAGATAGAGGTGTGGTGGCCCAGTTGGACCCTTGATCGTCTGTTTCCAAGGTAGCTTGATATCCATTTAAGAGCGTTTCCTTCTACACCAGTCTCAGCAAGACGCTCTAGCAGAATGCGATGCGAGATGGTGTCGAAGGCCGCAGATAGGTCCAATAGAATCAGAATGGCTGATTTTTTTGAGTCCAGGGATAGCCTTATGTTGTCCACAATCTTCAACAGGGCCGTTTCAGTGCTATGGAATGCCCTGAAACCGGATTGGGATGGGTCGAAGAGTTTATTTGACTCCAGGTGGGCAACAAGCTGTTTGTTGATTAGGGTCTCCATGACTTTCCCAAAGAGTGGTAAAAGGGAGATGGGCCTATAGTTTACCAATTGATCTGGGTCAGCATTGGGTTTCTTCAAGATGGGCCTAATTATTGCTTCCTTCCAATGGTCAGGGACAACACAATGTTGTATTGATTTGTTGAAAATATTGGTCAGGGTGGGGGATCAGAGCTGGGGAGATTTTGTGTATGACTTGTGGCGAGGCAGGGTCACCCGGTGCTCCAGATTTCATTTTCAACAGCGCTTGGTCCACATCTTGCTCGGTCAGGAGTGAGAACAGTTTCAGCGTGTTGGCGTGGATGCTAAGGGAGTTTTGCCTTGTAATAGGAGGGGTGCTGGCCTCCTCCTCTGTCGTTTGTTGAGGAAACCGTTTATGAATTTCAGTTATTTTTTCATGAAAGTAGGAGGCTACGGATTCCACCCAGTTTTTAGAGTCAGGTGGTGCCTGTTTTGTACCTGGGGGTGTAGTGAACTCCTTCACGATATTATTCAGTCAGTCAGTCAGTCAAATATTCTTTATTCGATAAAATTAATATCATAAAAGACATGGTACAATTATACAAAAAGTTACAATCTGATTAACAAATTACAGTGCAATACATTTTTTCATCAGCGTTAAAAATACAATGCATATTAAAAAGAGAAATTTCTAATATTAAAAGTTTTAAAAATATATACCATTTAAAAACTATCAGTACTACAGCCTTACTACACAAGTAGAATACATATTTACACGAAAGAAACATTACTCAAAACAGCTTTGGATCTGCGGTAGGCTGATGGTATTTTTCCTTATGCGAATGGCTGCCGTCAGAAAACTGGCCACACAGAACATAGTATAAGGGTTACCCAATTGCATTAGGTATATTAGAGCGGGCCTCACCTGAATAAAGCCCGCCTTCTTCAGGAGTGGTAACAAATATTTCCGTCTACATGATTCATAATGAGTGCAAAACATGACAAAATGGAGTGTATCTTGTAATGAAAAGCAATCACAAGTGCAGGGATCCGCCTTGTCAGGTGCGCACCAGGTACGGAAAACTCCTAAAGAGTAATGGATCAGGTTTAGGCGGAATCTTGTCAGAAGAAATCTGTGGTGTCGGTTATTCACCACTATTAAATATGGTTCCGGTCCTGGGCAACTAACCAGCCCATAGTTTAATCTAACAAGAGGCTTTCTCCGCTCCGTCTCCTCCCGATCTAGTGTAAAAAGGTCCCTTAGGGCCTTTTTTGTTGGAAAAATGTATTTTTTAGTTAATAATTCGGGAGAATAAAACATGTCTGAGCGACCTATTTTTTGCAGACCATTTTTAATATAATTCAGCCATACAATTTTATCAGCCCTCTCTAAATGCAGGCAGTCTTTAATAATGGAGTGGTTTAAAGTAATTTCTTTGTTAAGCCAGATTTTTAGCCAATACAGAAGGGGTGCTATTTGGATATGATCTGAGATATATCTGATCCCCACTTCCGTATGTGTTGTGAAAGTGGGAGTAGAAACAGTTCTCGTTGAGAATTAGCTGCTAGGGCGATCCTATTTCCTAGGTAAACTTTTTTGGCCTCAGCAATGTCCTGCATATACTGTCTGTGAGCCACTTTATATTAGTACCTGTCTTGGGCGCTTTTTGTCTGTCGCCATTTTCTCTCTGCCAGCCTAGTGGCCAGGTTAAGTATTTCTATGCATTTCATTATAAGTATGACAACATTTAAAGTGTTTTTATATGACTTGAGTGAGTGTTCAGAGAGCGAAATGCATGTGTCTGAGTTAGTGTCAGGTTATGTATGTGTGGTTGCAGTTCGGCTTCTGCATGACTGAGTGTAAACAGATACCTGTGGTCATTTGAGTATGTGCATGTCAGTGGGGGTCTGGCAGAGTTCCCACTTGTGTGGTCAGAGGGTGGGTGTGATTTGGACTGTAGAGGTGGTTGTGTGTGTGTATATATGAGTGAGCAAGTTTGTAGAAAGTGCCTCTGTGAATATGTGTTTGGCGTTGTGTTAATGAGTGTGTGAATGTGTGTGTGTGTTGCGCTATAAGTTTTTCAGCATGTCTGATGTTGTTTACATGTCTATGTGTGTAGGGTTCGTGGTTGTAGGAGTGTGTAGGGTTGTCTAAATGTGTGTGGGGTTGAGCGCATGTGCAAGAGTATGTATCTGAAAGAGACCCGTTAGTGATAGATTTCTTACCTTAGAATATCCCCAGGCGTCAGATTGGATCTGGTAAATTTTGCGTAGCGATACCCCTGCTCGCCGGCAGGCGTCGTCCGCGGCTTCGCGTCCGTCGTCTGTGTCTTTAGCGCCGGAATGACGTCGTCGGAGTACTTAGACGCCGCCCATGCGCGCTGACGTCGGTTCTTCTTTTTTCCGCGCCAGCTAGCGCAGATCCGGAGAAGCTCTACCCCTTAGTCTTTTTTGATTAAACTTTTTGATCTTTTTGATAATTTCTCTACTAGAGTCTTGAACTCCAACAGTGCCGGTAGGGATGCCCGGGTTTAAACCCTGTTCCAAGTGAGACCGACTGATGTTGGTTACCGACCCCCATCGCTGGTGCCTCAAGTGTTTAGGTCTAGACCACGGCGACCGCACCTGCTCCTACTGCCTGGCCCTTACGTCTAAAGCTAGGCAGGAGCGGTCCCGCAAGCGACTGGAACTCCGGCGTCTGCGCCGCTCCAGGTCCCGGTCCCACAGGAGGTCGAGGGACCGGTCGCGGGGTCTGAGCCCTCCCAGCTCCGGGAGTGGACATCGGTCGTCAGGATCCAAGTCCTCAGGTAAGAGGCATGAGAGGTCGGAGAGACATCATCGTGCCTCCGACCCACCCAGACGCTCGCGCGATGCGGCCGGGGGTTCGGGTGACCGCACCCACGCGGCTCCGACGGAGTCGCGGATGTCGCCACCTGCCCCACAGCTTCGGGTCCCTGGGCATGACGCGACGCCTGAAGAGATCAAGAGGTACCTCGTGGCCACGAAGTCCCTCCCTCCTCAGCCGGGTTCCGTGGCGCCTCCAGGCCCAACGGCCCCGGCTGGAGGGCCTAGTGGCGAGTTGCGGTCTGTTGTACGCCTTTCCGTCTATACCACTTCCTCCCAGAGTGCTGAAGATCAGGTGCGACCGGGCCCAGGTTATCCTTGTGGCTCCGGACTGGGCACGAAGATACTGGTATCCCGAGCTACTCAGTATGTCAGTCGATCCCCCGGTTCGTCTGCCTCTTCGGGAGGACCTTCTGTCGCAGCAGCAGGGGACGGTCCTCCACCCGAATCTGTCTCCACCTACAAGCTTGGAGATTGAGCGGCGACAGTTGAGGCCATTTGACTTGCCTCCCGAAGTCTGTAATGTCATTCTGGCAGCCAGGCGTCCCTCCACAAATTCGGTATACGCCTGCAGGTGGAACAGATATGTGGCATGGTGCACAGCAAAGGCTGTGGATCCACTCTCTGCACCCCTTTCTGAGGTTCTCCTTTTCCTTTCTCCTGCCCAGCAGGGCTCTGCTCTGGGCACTATCAAGGGCTACCTTTCTGCCTTTTCCGCCTTCTTAAGGCTGCCTGATTAGCCTTCCTTGTTCAAGTCCCCGATTGTAAATAGATTTTTGAAGGGCATCACACACATTTTTTCTCCTGTTCCTTTCGTGATGCCCCAGTGGGACTTGAATCTTGTACTTGCCTACCTAATGTGTGCTCTTTGAGCCGCTCCATAATTGTCCTTTCTGTCTTCTTACCTTGAAGACTGCTTTCCTGGTTGCCATCACCTCTGCCAGGAGAGTGAGTGAGCTCCAGGCTGTTTCTTCTACACCTCCTTTCCTCTCTGTTCATCCGGACAAGGTTGTGTTGCGGATGAGACCCTCTTTCCTGCCCAAGCTTGTCACGGCCTTCCACATCGGGCAGTCCATTACCTTGCCCACCTTCTTTCCGCCTCCCTCGAAAGAGGAAGAGAGGCTCCACCGTCTGGACCCAAAACATGCGCTCTCTTACTATCTGGATCGCACACACCAGTTCTGGGTGGATGACCAACTCTTTGTTGGTTACGTGGGCGCTAAGAAGGAAAAGGCGGTGCACAAGCGGACCATCTCGCGGTGGATCATCTTGTGTATCCAGGCGTGTTACTCCTTGGCTAAGAAGGAACCCCCTGTTGGACTAAGGGCTCATTCCACTCGGGCCACGGCGACTACCACTGCCCTGGGCCGAGGAGTGCCCTGGCAGGACATTTGTCAGGCAGCTACGTGGGCCTCGCTGCACACGTTTGCAAGACACTATTGCCTGGACAGCCAAGTCTGGAGGGATGGCTTCTTTGGCCGTTCTGTCCTCCAGGACTTTCTGGTGTGATTATTGGTTCGCAGACCCACCCAATACCGGGGTTGGTATTGCTGGGGTATCTATTCTAAGGTAAGGAATCTATCACTAACGTGCCTCTTTCAGATGCACAAGTTACTACTTGTGTAACGATATATCCGTAAGAGACATTAGTTTATGATAGATTCCTTACCGACCCACCCATCCTCCCCGTTCTGCGAACCGATATCTAGGGTTAAGGTCATCCCCTTTCAGGGCCCTAATTTCATGGCACCAGTGTTGGTTCTATCATGGCTCTGCGTATCTGGCGCGGAAAAGCTGTGTAGCAGAACTGACGTCAGCGCGCATGGGCGGCATCTAAGTACTCCATCGTAATTCCGGCGCTAACGACGACTGACGCAGAGCCGTGGACGACACCTGCCGGCGCACAGGGGTATTGCTACGCAAAATTTTCCGGATCCAGTCTGACGCCTGGGGATATTCTAAGGTAAGGAATCTATCACTAACTAAGGTCTCTTACAGATATATCGTTACACAAGTAGTAACTTGTGCGTTTGATTGTGTACATGTGTCTGTGAATGTTGTATATGTGACTGAGTGCGAGGTGATTGTGTGTGAGTGTGGTGGTGTCTGTATGGTTGTGTGTGTTTGTATATGTGTAACTTTGTTTGTTTTGTGGCATTGTATGGGTGACTGGTTTTGTACATGTCTGTGGTTCTGTAGATGTGTGGGACTGTGCATGTGAGATTCTGTGGTTGTTTATCTCCAAGTGTGTGTTGTGATGGTGGTTGTGACTGTTTCTGTGTGGGTGTATGCTTTGGTCCCATTGCTGGTCTGTGGGTGACTATGTAAGCTTGTGTACATGTCTCTGTGGTTCTGTAGGTGAGTATGTAACACTGCAGGTGAGATTCTGTGGTTGTCACTGTGTGTGTGTGTTTGTGTGTGCCTAGAGGGTGAGTGTGACTGTGGCTGTGGGGGTGGGTGTGCGTGCCTGTATATGGTGAAGGAGTTTGTTGATGGGGAATATGTGTCATGGTATGTATGTCTTGATGCAGTTGTACATCTGTGTGACTTAGTGCAGATGGATTCCTCTGTTTATTAGTCTACAAGTGTATTTGGGTGTAAAGTCACTGGATGGGTGTGTGAGTATACAACTGAGTGAGTGATGGTGTTTAGAATGTTAATTCATGCTTGGAGATTCAGAGTATGTATGAGTGTTTGTCATTAACTGGATATTTGTCTATGTGCATCTCTGTGCTTCTCTATGATTGTGTATCTAAAGGTCTATGTTAGAAAATTATGCTTGTAGGTCTGACTGAGTGTGTGAGCATATGTGCATAAGTATATTTGTGTATGTTTGAGTGAAAGTTTATCTATGCGGGCATAGAACTCTATGGGTTTTGTTTGGTTTATGTTTGATTGTAGGGAAGTGCCCCTTTTTTTTGCATGGTTGCCCCCCACCTTTTGCCTGTTTGTGATTCTCCTTGACTGTGCCCTGGGTTCCTGCTATCAGGTACCTAGGACCTGTGTTCCTTCCCCAAAACTGTACCTTTGCTCCCCCATTGGCACTCCTCTGGCCTACCAATAAGTCCTTTGTATATGAAAGAGACAGTTATAGATTCCTTACCTTCGAATTACCCCTAGGCTTCTGACTGGATCAGTAGAATTTTTACTTAGCAGTACCGCTGCGTGTCAGGTGGCTTAGGTCGACTCTGCGTCTGGCTTAGTGGTCGCCAGGATGAGGCTGTGGTGTCTACTTAGACACCACACCTGCACGCTGATGTCCGTTCTTTGTCCATGCCAGTGTAGCGCAGATCCAGAGAGAACTACCCCTTTAGTCACTTTTTGACTAAATTGTTATGACGTTTTGTTGACTACTTTTTCGACTCTTTTACTCCTGGTGCGGGAGGGACGTCTCAATGCCAAACAGGGTTCAAGCCTTGCGAGTCTTGTCACTGGCTGTTTGTGACGGACCCGCACCGCGTGTGCCTTTGTTATCTGGAATGCAACCATAACCAAAAGTCGTTCTCCAACTGCCAGACCATGAATCCAAAGTCTTTGCGGGAGCAGTCCTGAAAGCGCTTGGAGGCCCAGCGGTTGGCTCTGCGTCGCTTCCGGTCTTGTTCTAGAGGAAGGTCTCGAGGCTGCTTGCGGAGCCCTCTCACCTCGTCGTGCTCAAAGTCTTCGAAGTCTTCGGGTAAGTCGAAGCACAAGAAGAAGGTGAAGAATCACAGACACTCTTCGCCGTCTCCCCCGTTGGTCGGCTGACGTAACGATGGACCTGAAGTGTCAGCGCTCTAAGGCTCTGTCTCCAGTGCTTCATTCAGGAATGACTCCACGATTCCCTTCTTTTCTTCGAGCTGAAGCATCCCCTGCCCAACTTCGTAAGTTGTATGAGGCCCTCCACCTCATCTTTGGGCAGCCCAACTCCGCCAGTCGGGGGTCCTGGCCTATGATGCTGGCGCCGCCTGAGGGCCCCTGCAGATCAATCTTACACAGCCTTCCCCGATGCCCCCTTCACCAACCGTGCCTCCGGTCGATTCCATCCCCATCCTCACCCCCGAGATGGACCCGGAGTTAGACTGACGTCGGATCAGACTTTTGTTCCCCTGTTCATCCCTGGTGTTCCCTATCACCCAGAAGGTGATGTTACGGACTGGGAGGGTTCGCTAGACCCTTTAGCAGCCCAGTTAGAAGAGCCAGACTGGAGCGAGGACCTGGGTGACGCCAGTGGTCTGGACACTTTTCTATACCTTGGCATGCTTTCTCCCCCTACTGTGGCTACGGAGGAGGGAGGGTCCTATGCTCTGGTGCTGAGAAGGGTAGCCGAGGTCTTGGGCCTTGCGCTCTCTTCAGTGGCGGTCAAGACAAACCTCCTGACAGAGGTGCTTCAACTTGCAGCATCCACTTCCGAACCCCTATTGCCCTTCGGTGAAGCCCTCACTGGCGACTTTCTTGGCACCTGTTCAAGTCCAGCACAGGGGCTCCTGTGGAAAGGATGATCGCCATCGCCTGGCCCTGGACTACCCAGTTTTTTTCACCCAACATCCTTCCCCCCCCCCCCCCCCCCCCTTCCCCAGAGCTTGGTGGTCCAAGCCCCTTCCTCCAAGGGCGTATTCCCTTCTGCTCCCCAGATAGAGAATCCAAGAAGCTGAATCACGTTCCTAAGCACATGTTTTCTTCCTCCAGCTTAGCACTACGGTCTGTGAATACCGCATGCCTCGTGGGCCGATACTCCCATACCATCTGGGACTCGGTTGCACATGCGCTGCCTCAGTGCCGGGAGGAGGCCCGGGCCGTTCTCTTCTAGGCAGCGGCAGATGGGAGGAACGCAGCCAAGTTCACAATAATATGAGGACTGGATACCACTGACTCACTAGGCAGAACAATTGCCACGTCAGTAGCCCTTCGGCACTGTGCCTCGTTAAGGACATCTGGCTTTTCGGGGGATGTCCAGTCTACCTTTATGGACATCTCTTTTGATGGCTGTCGCCTCTTTGGTGACAAAGCAGACTTGGCGCTAAAGCGCTTAAAAGATTCTCAGGCTACGGCTGGGTCTTTGGGCCTCGCTGCACCTTCTCCTCCAGTCTGCTTTTCGTCCCTTTCATAGCTACGGAAGGGGAGCCCAGTCACGTCTGGTTCAGTCTAGCTACCGGTTCACGCAAGTTGCCCAGCATATACGTGCCTGCGGACGTGGGACACAGTGATCCCGCGGGTCAGGGAGCCAGCGGGCGGGCCAGTTTACCCATTACCCCTGCAGCAGCCTCCAAGCCTTCCTAGTCTGAATTTTCTGGGCCATCAACGGCTAGTGGACGGCAGGATTCGCCATCTCCTCCCCAACTGGCAATCCGTCACTGCGGACAGGTGGGTTTTGCAAATAGTCCGTAGGGTGCTAATCCCTCCCCTTCGAGACTACTACTCCCGTCCATGCCACAGTCTTTCAATCGCATGTGGGAAAATCATTTTGGTCCTTCACCGCCAGGAAGTCTCAGCTCTCTTGGCCAAGGGAGCAATCAAGAGGGTCCCTGCGCCACAAGTAGGTCATGGTTGCTATTCGTGCTACTTTCTGGTGCCCAAGAAGGACAGAGGCTTGTGTCCTATCCTAGACCTTGGGACCTCCTCAAGCGCATCCTCCGCAAGGAGAAGTTTGAAATGCTCAAGTTGGCTCAGGTCCTGTCTCCCCTCGACCCTAGAGACTGGTTTCTGTTGCTGGACTTGCAGGACACCTGTTTCCACATCCCCATCCTGCCAGCCCACATACGTTACCTACGGTTCATGTAGGCCACGAGCATTTTCAGGTCACCGTGCTACCCTTTGGCCTACTAGTGCCCCTCCGGTATTCACAAAGGTGATGGCAGTGGTCGCAGCTCATCTGTGCAGATCAGGCGTTCCAGTCTTCCCCCGTCTTGATGACTGGCTGTTGAAAGTCAACTTGCCCCAGACTGTCATCTCCCATCTCCAAACTACGGCGGACCTCCTGCATTCGCTGGCGTTCACTATCAACGTGTTAAGTCGAAGTCACCTGACTCCCTTTCAGACGATCGCTTTCATCTGAGCTGTTCTGGACACAGTGCAGTTTCGGGCATATCCTCCCGAGCAGCGAGTCTGGGATACTCGGGCTATAATAACAATGTTTCACCCTCTATCCCGGATTTCGGAGAGAATGACACTGAGGCCACTGTGCCTCATAGCCTCCTACATCCTGCTGGTGGATCATGCCATGTGGCATATGTGGGGCTCTGCAGTGGATCCTGTAGTTCCAGTGGACGCAGCATCAGGGGAATCTTTCTGACTACGTCTAGATCTCGGAGGGAACTGCACAAAAACTGCAGTAGTTGTTTACGAACCAAGCTTTGGTCCGAGGGAGATCCTTATTCCTTGCCTAACCAGACCTCACAGTAGTGACGGATGCGTTACTCCTGGGATGGGGCAGCCATCTGGGGGAGGTGGAGATCAGAGGAGTATGGTCTCCGACAGAGTCTGAGCTCCATATAGCCTGGCACTGAAAGCCTACCTTCCCGCTCTCAAAGGGACGGTGGTGCAGGTGTTCACAGAAAACACCCCCGCCATGTTATAATTCAACAAATAGGGCGGGTGGGGTCGTGGACCCTAAGTCTAGAGACTCTTCGGCTCTGCACTTGGCTGGAACATCAAGGCATTTCCCTGGTGGTGCAACACCTGGCAGGTTCCCTGAATGCCAGGGCGAACAAACTCAGCAGTCGTTGCCTGGTAGATCACAAATGACGTCTTCACTTGGAGGTGGTGCAAGGTCTCTTTTAGCGGTGGGGAGAGCCTTGGTTAGTTCTGTTCGCCACTGAGGCATAGGAGTTTCCAAGGCGGCTCTCACTTGGCAACGCTTTTCGTTGCGAGTGGAGTTGCGGCCTCCTGTGCACCTTTCCGCCTGTACCACTTCTGCCCTGAGTGCAACCGGGCCCAAGTTATTGTTGTGGCTCTGGACTGGGCACAAAGAGTCTGGTACCTCGAGCTCTTAAGATTAGCCATCGATTCTCCAATCAGATTGCCCCTTCAGAAGGATCTTCTTTCACAGCAGCAGGGAACGATTCTTCACCCGAACCTGTCCAGCCTTCACCTCCTTGCATGTAGATTGAGCGGTGACAATTGACAGCTTTTAACCTTCCACCCGAAGTCTGTAATGTCATCTTGGCAGTCAGGCGTCGCTCCTCGAAAATGGTATATGCCTGTTGATGGAACAAGTTTGTGGCATGGTGCACAGCAAAGGCTGTGGATCCCCTCTCTGCCCCTCTTTCAAAGGTCCTTCTGTATCTACCTTCTTTAGCCAAGCAGGGCTCTGCCATGGGCACTCTTAAAGGCTACCTTGCAGCTGTTTCTGCTTTCCTTTGGCTACCAGATCAGCCTTCTTTTTTCAAGTATGGTACTTTTTTTAAGGGCGTTACTCATCTTTTTACTCCTCCCTTCATAATGCTTCTGTGGACTTGAACCTTATTTTAACTTAACTTGTGTGCTCCCTTCTAGCCTCTTCACAAATGTCCTCTTAGGCTCCTCACTCTGAAAACGTCCTTCCTTGTTGCCATCACCTCTACTCGCAGAGTGAGTGAGCTTCAAGCTCTATCTTCTAAGCCCCCTTTCTTCTCTACGCATCCGGACAAAGTGGTGCTTAAGACGAGGCCTTTGTTCCTTCCTAATGTGGTATCACCATTTCACATTGGACAAACCTATCACTTTGCCCCCCTTTTTCTCACGTCTGCACCCTTTCAAGGAGGAGGAGAGACTCCACCGCCTGCACCCTAAACGTGCGCCATCTTTCTACCTTGACCGCACAAAGGACTTCCGGGGAGATGATGAACTCTTTGTTGGCTATGTAGGTGCCAAAAAAGGCTGGGCTGTTCAAAAGCGTACCTTCTCTCGATGGGTTGTCCTTTGCATAAAGATCTGCAATGCGTTAGCAAAAAAGGAACCTTCAGTGGGGCTACGTGCTCCTTCCACTAGAGCTACTGTAGCAACTACTCCATTGGCATGTGGAGTCCCACTGCTTGACAACTGTCAAGCAGCCACGTGGGCATCCATGCACACGTTCACTAGACATTACTGCATGGACAGCCAAGTCTAGAGCAACGGCTATTTTGCCCGTTCAGTCCTCCGGGACTTTCTGATGTGAACTTGGTTCGCAGACCCTCCTCCAGAGTTGGTATTGCTGTGGTATCTATTCTAAGGTAAGGAATCTATAACTAACTGGCTCTTTCAGATGAACAAGTTACTTACCTTCAGTAACAATGTTTCTGTAAGAGACATATGTTAGTTATAGATTCTTTACCGCCCCACCCATCCTCCTCACTCTGCGAACTGACTTCTAGGGATAGTGAATCCCTGCAGGGCCCTAGTAGTTGCGCACCAGTGGTCAGTGTCTTTCATGGCTCTGCTCTTCTGGCATGGAAAGTCGTGTCAGAACTGATGTCAGCGCGCAGTGGTGGCGTCTAAGTAGACACCCCAACGTCATCCCGGTGACCACCACGATGCTGATGACTGACTCGGAGTCGACCAACGCCGCCTACTGACGCTCAGGGGTACTGCTAAGAAAAAAATCTCCGGATCCAGTCTTATGCCTGGGGTAATTCTAAGGTAAGGAATCTATAACTAACACGTCTCTTATAGATCTATAGTTAACGAGGTAAGTAACTTGTTCAAAAGGTACCAGGGTACCAAGGGCCTTGTAGCCAGAGAAAGTCACTGAGAGCTGTAGCATGTAGTGTGTCACCCTCAGAGAATCCTCCCCTGACACATACACACTGCCAGTGCAGTCTGTGTGCCTGGGAGAGACCCTAAAATTACAAGTAGGCATGGCGCCCCCATCCTTGTGTGCCATGCACACCAAAACACTGCCTGTGGCATAGATCTGAAAGAGACACTTTAGTAATAGATTCCTTACCTTAGAATATCCCCAGGCGTCAGACTGGATCCAGAAATTTTTTGCGTAGCAGTACCCTTGCGTGTCGGTAGGCGTCGTCTGCGGCTCCGCGTCCGTCGTGGGCGCCATGATGACGTTGTTGGAGTACTTTTACGCCGCCTCCGCGTGCTGACGTCAGTTCTTCTTTTTCCGCGCCAGCAGCGCGGATCCAGAAAAAGTGGTACCTTAGTCACTTTTTGACAAACTCTTTTTGATCTTTTGATCACCCTTTTCGAGTCTTCAACTCGGATCGGTGCCGATAGGGAAATGCCTGGTTTCAAACCCTGTGAAGATGGCGATCGACTGTCGGTCACGGATCCTCACCGTTGGTGTCTCCACTGTCTCGGCGTCGACCACGACGACATGACCTGCCTCGACTGCCGGGCCCTTACTTTGAAAGCTAGACTGGAGCGGTCCCGTAAGCAACTCGAACTCCGGCAGTCGGCCCCGCGCCGAGAGAGGTCCCGGTCCGGACGGAGGTCGAGGGAACGGTCGCGGGAGCGGAGCCGTCATAGCTCCGGGAGTCGACATCACTCCTCTGGGTCGAAGTCGTCAGGTAAGCACAAGAAGTCAAAGAGACTTCATCGCTCTTCCAACCCCCCCCCCCCCCCCCCCACGCGCGACGCGGCCGGGGGGGGGGGTTCAGGTGGCACCGCCCACGCGGCTCCGTTGGAGTCGCAGGTGTCTCGTCCGGCTTCATACCCTCCGGTCCCTGGGCCTAACGCGACGCCGGGGGAGATCGAGCGGTTCCTCATGGCCATGAGGTCCCTCTCTCCCCGACGGGTTCCGCGGCGCCTTCGGGCCCAGCGGTCCCGTCTGGGGGTCCTAGCGGGTCGGGGGCTTCGGCCCAGGTTCGTCGGGTGCTTCGGCTCCGCCGGCACCGCAGGGCCCCGCTGGATCCGGTTCCGGATCCGGGTCGTTGGCGGTGGACTTAACGACCTCCCCGGTGCCGATCCCACGGGTGTCACCCCCGGCGCCGTCCTCGGGCGGCGCCGTCCCCGACTCCTCCCTCGACCCGGTTCCGGCGTCGGAACAGACGCCGTTTGGCGAGTTCACTTTCCATAAACCAGCCCCATCCTTTACTGAACCAGAGTACCAGGTGATGGGTGGCGAGGAGGATTGGGAGGGGTCTGAGGACCCTCTGACACGTGAGTGCCAGTCTTATGAGGACTGGGCAGGTGAACTTGGGGAAGCCAGTGGGTAAGACACTTCACCTGACACTGGCTTTGTCTCCCCTCCTGGCGTGACTACGGAGGAGGGGGCAACCTATAGCCTGGTGTTGATGAGGGCAGCCAAGGCCTTGGGCCTTGAGCTCCCCGTCACGGCCATGAGGACTAACCTCCTCACTGAGGTCCTTAAGCCGCAGTCATGCTCTGCCACCGTTTAACGAGGCCTTAACTGACGTTCTTTTGGGCACTTGGTCCCAGCCCGCTACGGGTTCGCCGGTAGATAGGAACGTGGCCAGACGCCACCGCCCGGCCCCGGGTGACCCATGTTTCCTCTCCACCCACCCCACCCCTGAGAGCCTGGTCATCCAGGCCTCCAATTCCCAAACCGCATTCCCGGCGGCTCCGCCGGACAGGGAATCCAAGAGTTGTGAGCAGTATGGCAAAAAGATCTTCTCATCCCTTAGTCTGGGACTGCGGTCTTCCAACACCGCATGCCTCTTGGGCCGCTACACCCACTCTCTGTGGGATACGGTCGCGGAAGTGCTGCCAGAGTGTCCGTTGGGGGTACGGGCCAAACTCGACCAAGCCCTTGGGGAAGGTCGGAATGCAGCCAGATATTCTATCCGGTGTGGACTGGATACCACCGACTCACTGGGTAGAGCGATGGCAACGACGGTGGCGGTAAGACTCCATGCCTGGTTGAGGTCCGACAACTTCTCTGGCTGTCGCCTCCTTGGCGACAAGGCAGACCATGCGCTGGAGCGTTTTAAAGACTCCAGGGCTACGGCCAAGTCCTTGGGTCTCTCGGCCCCACGCCAGCAATCTGCTGCCTTTCACTCCTTTCCTGGCCACGGAAGGGGTGCGCCCACACGTGTTGCCAGCAACGCTCCGCAGGGTAATACCAAACGCGGTGGCGGCCGTGGAAACCGCCGTGGCGGCGGTAGGGTACAACGGCGAGGTCAGTCCACACCTTCCCCCGCAGCATCTGCTTCAAAACCCTCCTAGTCCGTGCTTTCAGGCCCATGTGACGCCAGTGGGTGGCAGGGTTCGCCATCACCACTCCCACTGGTGCACAGTCACGTCAGACAGGTGGGTGCTGCAGATCGTCCGAAGGGGCTACTCCCTCCCCTTCGAGGCGACTCCTCCAGCCATGCCACAGCAGAACCACCGTGTATCGGGGGATCATTTGCGACTTCTGCAGGAGGAAGTTACGGCCCTCTTGGCCAAGGGGGCCATCAAGCGCGTTCCTGGGCCAGAAGTAGGGTGTGGTTGCTACTCCCACTACTTTCAGGTACCCAAGAAGGGCAAAGGGGGCCTACACCCTATCTTGGACCTAAGAAACGTCAACGGCTTCCTCCGGAAGGAGAAGTTCAAAATGCTGACACTGGCTCAGGTCCTAGCTGCCCTGGACCCAGGAGACTGGATGGTAGCGTTGGACTTGCAGGACGCTTATTTCCACATCCCCGTCCTGCCGGCCCACCGGCGCTACCTGCGGTTCACGGTTGGCCAAGAGCACTTTCAGTATACCGTGCTCCCCTTCGGCCTTACCAGCGCCCCACGGGTGTTCACAAAGGTGATGGCGGTGGTCGCAGCTCATCTGCGCAGGCTAGGGGTTTCAGTCTTCCCCTTCCTCGACGACTGGTTGTTGAAGGCGGGCTCGCCCCAGACAGTCGTCAGCCACCTCCAGACTACGGCGGATCTCCTGCACCAGCTGGGGTTCTCCATCAATGTGCCGAAGTCACACCTGTGCCCCTCTCAGAAGCTCCTCTTCATCGTAGCGGTTCTAGACTCTGCGCAGTTTCGGGTTTATCCGCCCGGACAGCGGGTCCGGGATATTCAGGCTTTCATTCCACTCTTTCAGCCTTTATCCCGGATCTCAGTCAGGTTGACACTGCAGCTTCTGGGGCTGATGGCCGCCTGCATCCTACTGGTGCATCACGCCAGGTGGCGGATGCGGGCTCTGCAGTGGGACCTGAAGTTTCAGTGGGCCCAGCATCAGGGCAACCTGTCCGACCACGTCCTGATCTCGGATGGCACTGCGAGACAGCTGCAGTGGTGGCTCACGGACCGCGATTGGGTCAGCGGCAGATCCCTCTCCCTTCCCCAACCGGAACACGTAGTCGTTACGGACACGTCCCTCCAGGGCTGGGGAGGCCACATGGGAGAGGCGGAGATCAGAGGCCTCTGGTCTCCGGCGGAGTCCCGGCTCCATATCCTCTGCCAGGAGGCTCTGCGCCTCTGGCAATGGCTGGAACATCAGGGCGTGACCCTGGTGGTTCAACACCTGGCAGGTTCTCTGAACGCCAGGGCGGACGAACTCAGCCGCCGGTGCATGATGGATCACGAATGGCGTCTGAACTAGGACGTGGCGCAAGGTCTCTTTCTGCAGTGGGGAGAGGCTTGGTTAGATCTATTCGCCACCAAAGAGAACGCGCAATGTCATCAGTTCTGCGCGTTGGAATTTCCAAGGCGTCACTCGCGCAGAGACGCTTTTCATCGCGAGTGGAGTTGCGGTCTGTTGTAAGCCTTTCCGCCTATATCACTTCTGCCCAGAGTGCTGAAGAAGATCAAGCGCAACTGGGCCCAAGTCATCCTTGTGGCTCCGGACTGGGCACGAAGGTACTGGTATCCAGAGCTACTCGGTATGTCAGTCGATCCCCCGGTTCGTCTGCCTCTTCAGGAGGACCTTCTGTCGCAGCAGCAGAGGACGGTCCTCCACCCGAACCTGTCCAGTCTCCACATCCATGCTTGAAGATTGAGCGGCGACAGTTGAGGCCATTTGACTTGCCTCATGAAGTCTGTAACATCATTCTGGCAGCCAGGCGTCCCTCCACAAAGTCTGTATACACCTGCAGGTGGAACAGATTTATGGCATGGTGCACAGCAAAGGCTGTGGATCCTCTCTCTGCCCCTCTTTCTGAGGTTCTTCTCTTCCTTCTTTCTCTTGCCCAGCAGGGCTCTGCTCTGGGCTCTATCAAGGGCTATCCTTCTCCCCTTTCGGCCTTCTTACGGCTGCCTGATCAACCATCTTTGTTCAAGTCCCCTATTGTAAATCAATTCCTTAAAGGCATCACACACACACTAACTCCTGTTCCGTTTGTGATGCCTCGATGGGACTTGAACCTTGTACTTAAATTGCTGATGTGCGCTCCCTTTAAGCCACTTCACAACTGTCCTCTCCACCTTCTTACACTGAAGACTGCTTTCCTGGTTGCCATCACCTCTGCCAGGAGAGTGAGTGAGCTCCAGGCCCTCTCTTGTACTCCTCCTTTCCTTTCTGTCCATCCGGACAAGGTTGTGTTGCGTACTAAGTCATCTTTCCTGCCCAAGGTTGTCACAGCCTTCCACATCGGGCAGTCCATCACTCTGCTAACCTTCTTTCCGCCACCGCACCCCTCTAAACAGGAAGAGCGGCTCCACCGTCTGGACCCAAAACGTGCGCTCTCATTCTACTTGGATCGCACACGCCAGTTCCGGGTGGATGACCAACTCTTTGTTGGCTACGTGGGCGCTAAGAAGGGGAAAGCGGTACATAAGAGGACCATGTCCTGATGGATCATCTTGTGTATCCAGGCATGCTACTCCTTGGCTAGAAAGGAGCCCCCTGCTGGATTGCGGGCTCATTCCACTCGAGCCACGGCAACTACAACTGCCCTGGGCCGGGGAGTGCCCTTGCAGGACATTTGCCAGGCAGCTACGTGGGCCTCGCTGCACACGTTTGCAAGACACTATTGCCTGGACAGTCAAGTCCGGAGGGATGGCTTCTTTGGCCGTTCTGTCCTCCAGGACTTTCTTGTGTGATTATTGGTTCGCAGACCCACCACCGGGGTTGGTATTGCTGGGGTATCTATTCTAAGGTACGGAATCTATCACTAACGTCTCTTTCAGATGCACAAGTTACTACTTGTGTAACGATATATCTGTAAGAGACATTAGTTAGTGATAGATTCCTTACCGACCCACCCATCCTCCCCGTTCTGCGAACCGATATCTAGGGTTAAGGTCATCCCCTTTCAGGGCCCTAGTTTCAATGGCACCAGTGTTGGTTTTTAACACGGCTTAGCGCTTCTGGCGCGGAAAAGCTGTGGTTAAGAACTGACGTCAGCATGCGGAGGCGGCGTCTAAGTACTCAGACAACATCATCACGGCGCCCACGACGCTGACGACGGGCGCGGAGCCGCAGACGACGCCTACCGACGCGCAAGGGTACTGCTACGCAAAATATTTGTGGATCCAGTCTGACGCCTGGGGATATTCTAAGGTAAGGAATCTATCACTAACTAATGTCTCTTACAGATATATCGTTACACAAGTAGTAACTTGTGTGTCAGTCACCCCTCAGCAGGCCATACAGCCCTAAGGCAGGGTGCACTATACCACAGTTGAGGGTAGTGTGTCATGAGCCCTGAGCCCCTACAGCACCTGTGCTATTCATAGGAATTGTAAGGGATTCCTTTCGCTGACGCCGTGAACTCTACAGAGCACCTTTGACCCAGCCTGCTGTAAGCCGCCGCTCCTCGCCGGACCCGCTTCGCGGGTCCCGCTTCGCGGTTTTGCAGCAGCTGCTGATCCCAAGGGGCCTCACCTGTTGACCGGCAGGGCTGCGAGGACAGAGCGGTGGACTCCACGGACCAGGAGTCCCCGCACGCCCGTTTCCAGCTGGGCTCCTCTCCCTGCCGGCCCCGCCCCCGCCACCGCAGGACTTAAGCGGCTTCCAGGGGCATTTTCGGCGGATTCCCTTCGCTGACGCCGTGAACTCTACAGAGCACCTTTGACCCAGCCTGCTGTAAGCCGCCGCTCCTCGCCGGACCCACTTCGCGGGTCCCGCTTCGCGGTCTTGCAGCGGCTGCTGATCCCAAGGGGCCTCACCTGTTGACCGGCAGGGCTGTGAGGACAGAGCGGTGGACTCCACGGACCAGGAGTCCCGCACGCCCGTTTCCAGCTGGGCTCCTCTCCCTGCCGGCCCCGCCCCCCTCGGAGACCTTTGTAAAGCTACAAAGAGGAAGTATCATCCCCGCAGCGCGGGAGCGACCGGGAGAAGCCCGGGACAAGGGCGGGACCGTCTGTGGCCGTCCGTGGTCGGACAAGGTTGGGTTGGGCCCAGAGTCCTGGTTGAAATCACATTTTGTTTTACACCATTTAGTCGTTTGTGGGATCAAGCCGTATTGTATTTAATAGAGAGGGGCTCTACTGGTATTTTTCAGGTGACATAGTGGATGTTTTAATATTTATATTGTACTTTATATATCATCCCACTCAGCTCCCAAACATGGCATTAAGATCTGGGAAACCGCATCTAGTTCATATACAAACCTCTAAGGGTGTTGTTTCTGGTCCCCTTGATGCTTTTATTACCAGAGCGACGGGAATCCTAGAAAAGGAAATAGAAATGGTAGAACATAGACTGTCCCTGTATTTAGTTACCGGGAAGCGTTCTTCAATTGGTGCCCTAGCCCGTGTTAAAAGCCCTGTAACTAACGCTGCTTTTAATTGTATTTCTACTACAGAGACAGAGGCGATAGTCCATGTAGATGGAGATGGAGCTATCATATCCCCACCCCATGATAACAGAGAACAGAACTCAAATACTAATCAGACAAGCTATGAGGATGATAGCCAATTTATTGAGGATGACGAATGCAGCCCGTCTGATACATCACAATCTCATGTTCCCACTTCCCCCAGTGTGTCCAACCTACCACAAGATACCATAAACCCAACATCCCGGAAAAGAAAACATGTTTCAAGTCCACAGGGGGAAAAGGTCCAAAAACAACCCAAAATTGATCTTACTAATAGGGTGAGCTCATCCCTCTCCCAGCCCCACCAAGGTCCCCCAATGGTGTATTGCCCCTCATTAGCTCCCTCTGGGTCATCAAATCCTTGCCCAACCTGTCTTAGCAGCGATGATATATTGTTGGCCAAGATGGAAGCAATGCTAAAAACTATATTGCTCCCGGTCTTAGAGAGAACAAGGCTGATGACCGCTAAAATAGATGTTCTGGAATTAGCTGTTAATACCAACCTGGGTCTTTTGCAAAAACTAACAACACCCGTTACTGGGATGGGGGTTGGTAATTCAACTGGGGGTATAAAACAACGAGCGGGAAAATCTACAGCGATCCCTGCAGGGATTCCAGCTGCCAATAATAAGAAACCCCTACCAGGGGTAAAACCTGCTGCCACATTGACCACTGTCAGTAGAGCTCCCGCAAAGGATATTCCGAGGGATAAACGCCCAACAACTGCTAATAATGTCCCAGTGAAACACCCCTTGCCGAACGGCATGTCAAACCAAGCAATCAATACCCCAGTGCAAATATCAATAATGGGTAAGGACCAGAACAATTCCCAACCACCTAGGTCTCAGAGGACGGATAATCGAAAAACACGACCAATACCCAGAGTTAATTTACCTCCAGAAGCGTCCCAATACACCATCGTCTTAACCGGGGTGGCCCCTTTAAAAGATGGTATTAAAGGGACCCAAGGGGACTTGCGGAATAAGGTTATATTTTGGTTAAATAAACATCGTCCTCTGCCTCCCTCATCGCCCACCGAAATCCTCTATGTAAGGAGAGTTGATTGGGTGGGTAAGAGTTTAAAAGATCTAGAAGGGGACTGTATTTTGATTTCTTTTAAAGACCCCTGGGTGGTGGACAGAATCCGAAGGAAACCAAGATTTGCCCGTCTTGGTGATGTTCAGACCCTGCACCTTGGTTATTTCTACCCCCACACCCGCATTAACTATCCAATGGGCCCCAACCAGTGGAAAACAAGAGGGGGGAGGTCTCGAGAGCCGATAACACCCTACCCCCAACAGTACCCCCCGCTCTTTAACCACTTTGAGGCGCTCTCAGACTTAGAATGGATAGATTGACTGTGTGCATCTAGCCTGTCACCTAACCTGTTTATTGACAACGGGGAAGGAGTGCAATATTTACCCAACTCTGTTTTGGAATTAAATATGGACTATCAGCCTATGCCCCATAAGAAAGTTAGAATATTGGCTGCGCCAGTTGGGGAAAGGGTGTCGTCTGTTAAAATAGAAGAAAATAGAGCCAGTAATAGGCTAACAAGTGTTAGCTTACCTAATCTCCATTCCCCTGCCAAGGTCAGTAATAACCCTGTAGAAACAGATACATTGTTATCTAACATTGTGTCCTGGAATGTAGCCGGAGCAAAGACCCGTTTGGACTCCGAGGATTGGTTAGAGTTCATTGATAAATACGAGGTTGTGTTACTACAAGAAACCTGGGCTACAGCACCCATATACAAAGCCGGGTTCATAAACTTTTTTAAACCAGCAATAAAGAGTAATAAAGGGCGTGCATCAGGGGGACTGACAACGTGGGTAAAACAGGCTTGGGGCTACTCAGTCTCTGAATTGTATGTGGAAAACCCTGACATTTTGGCAATTAGGTTGCGTAAGGCAGGGGGTCAGGATATGCTTATTATTAATATTTATTCTCGAGGCCTTCCTGGCGGGCGATGCCCCCAGCTGATAGGTGTCCTAGACAATCTTTTAACTGGCTGGAATAAAGGGACATTTATCATGTTAGCTGGTGATATAAACTGCACTATCGAGCCACTTTATCTGCCTGAGGATAATTGGGGGTTTGTAGAGGATGCTACATGGAAAATCCCGGAACTAACAAACCAAACACCTGTTAAAGCAACGGAGGCCGCCCTGAGCTGGACCGCTTTCTGTCTCACCTGGGGATTAAGGGCCGTAAATGGTCGTACCAAATCGGACATTGGCGCCAATTTCACATTTGATAATGGTGTGAGAAAAAGTCGTATTGACTATATTTTTTTAAAAATGGAACTTTGGAGCCTAATTGTTGATATGGAAATTGTTATGCGTCCGGAAAGCGATCACAATCCCCTGTCTATGACACTTAAAATGTATGATTTGATAAGACTAGCGGAACCAGATCCTAGGGGGCAAGGGGTTTTAACTATATCAAATGATAGGAGGAGACTGAAATGGTCCACCATATCAAGTGATGCAACTATACAGGCTAGTATAGAAAATGTGGTGAAGCTTGCATTAAATAATATGAGGACAGATGTTGTTGGGAGGGGTCAGACTGAACTAGATAAGATTATGGGCATGCATGATAAATGTTTTATCGAGCTTAAACAACTTCTCTCGAAACCCTGTAAAGAAGGTACTGGGCATTTGCAAGCCCCAAGAGCAAAATGGTACAACAGAGAGTGTAGGGAGGCCCATAGCTTTTTAATCGAGAAAGTCAAATCCAGAAATATGAGTGCAGTAAAGGTGGCTAGGCAAAGGTATAAAAGAGTACAATGGGAAGCTAAGAGGGCATGGGAAGATGATTATTTGGCAGATCTTTTGGATGCCAGTAAGTCTAATAATCAGACCAAATTCTGGGACATTGTTAAATGTGGTAAGGATGGTGACTTTCGCATCCCATCCAATCATGTATCCCCTGAAGCCTGGATAAACTATTATTCCTCCCAATTCTGCTCAGAGGTTGTTGATTCCCTGCCCACACCGAACCTGTTACATGTAATGACCCCTTGTGATGTAATCATGACCTTCACTGAAACAGAAACGGAGATAGCCTTAGGCTTGACAAAGCGGGGGAAAGCCCCTGGGTTGGATCAAATCCCTGAAGGACTGGGTTATTTAAGACCCAGCGGTGCCAGGGGACAACACCTGAAACCTTCGTGGGTAACCTGTTCCGGCGTACAAATGACATCGACACGGGACACTTCCTTCGGTGTCAAAGATTCGAGGTTTATTTTCTGCAGGGAACACAGAATTCACGAGAAGTACACAACGGGTATGTTTTCGGGATCTGCTTCAATTTGCTACTGTGGATCTCTCCTTTTTATACACATTTCTCTCATAGGCTAACATGGTACACAAAGGTTTACAACTTGGTTCTCATAATTATCCCCGAGAGGGGTCGCTTTGATGCATTCAAGGTCCGGAACATAAGTACAGAAACATTCGTGGTTCCCAACTGTAAAAACCCATCTTCCCACCATTAGTACATTCAAATCGGCAGTAAACAGATCGAAGAAGGAACAAGGACAGGTGCAGAGGAAGGCAGAAACAGTGGGGAGATCGAAAAGGGTGTAAAAGGGGTGGTATCGGGAAACACGAGCTACAGGCATCAAAGACGTGCCTAATGAGATGCACGGCTGAGACAACAAACCGGCACGGCAAGATGAGCCTCGAGCGGGGCCATCTGCCTTACAACATCATCCCCCTCATCATAAAGACACTTTCAAAGGAAACGTGTCTTCCGCAAGAGTCTTGGGAATCCCAGGGTCGCGAAGCGGACAGCGTCCGTTCGCTGGCTACTTGAGGGCAAGAGACAAAATGGATGCCATATCTAAGATGGAACCCGTGGGTACAGATGTATAAACCCACGAAACAGACGAACGGTTTAGGTTAGCACAGCGAAACTGCGCACACCCACTAAACTCGTCATTTGCGGTTCGTAGATACCAGACTCGATCATATTCGTGCAAGTCGAAAACATCGCTTACAATTGTCACGGAACCTCAGACGCTCCTTTTGCCCTCATGTAGGCAAGCACTAGTCAGAATCATATTCAATATTCATCAGACCATCTAGATGTTGCTGCAACATAGCTCTGTCCAACCGAGCTCCTTTGGTAACAGGCGGCTGTCTTATACACGTCGTAGCACAGAGGCCACATAAGGCAGGACCACACTGCACACAAAGGCAACACGTGAACAGGAACACTACAACAACTCCGATGATCATCAGAATCTTCCAACCCCACGTCGACATCAGGCCCCAAAACCACCCAAGCAGCGTCCAATCCCCTACGTCCACATGTATGGACTCAGAGATCTTATGCAACCTTGAGATGGCTTGATAGACGGTCGGAGCGTTATCTGGAATGAAAATGCAGCAGCTCGAATGGATCACCTTACATACTCCACCTCGATCTGCTAAGACCACGTCTAAAACCATACGGTTTTGTAACGTCATAAGCCTTTCCGCCTGAAGTTCTGTGGTGATATTGCCAAGGGCACTGGCAGTGATATTAGCTGTCGATTCCACCACACGAGTCAACTGTCTCAGGTTCCTACTATTGACCATAGGTCCCCAAAACGGGAGGAAACCCTTGAAAAAGTCTCCTGCCTCTTGACCGGCGGTGTCCTCTTCGCTAATCACGCATCTCACAACTCTAGTCTTGTGATAGTCTGCATCTACAGTGAACGTCGGAGGCAACAGATTTGCGATAAAACATGAGCCCACAAAGTCGGAGGGCAACCATGTATACGCATGATCATGGCAGACAAAATATGTACCCTTGGCAGCCAGAAACACAGGGGACGAGACCATCGGCAGGATATAATTCTCAGAGCAAGCACTCTCTCCAAGACGAGCTTTCGATCTTCGGCCACGACCCATTAAACAGAAATTACCAATGTGGGGTTCGACCCATATCGGAGGCGAGCTTCTAAGCTGCTTTTCACTCGTGAGCGCACTATACTCGACCTTACTCAGGACCCTATAGGCTTGTACCTCTTCCTCTGGGATGAGCGACGGCTCATAGATATCTTTATCCAAATCTTCTATCGCTATAGACAAAGGCTTATGATACGAGCCAGGACCAGAGTAGGGAGAACGTGGCTCTCGACTGGGGTAAGAATCTAGTGCACTTCGAAACATTGTTTGGAATGCTCGAGCTGAGCCCTGGGAACTATAAGGTAGGACCAGATATGGAATTCCCTTATCCGTGGTATGTGGCATTAACCCACACACCCAACAATTTGTAGTATTAACCACTAACTGATGCTGATGAAGGAGCTGAATAAAGGAATTATTTCTGAATTCCACACGTCTAGCCTGCTCGTGTTCGGGTAAGATATGGAAAGAATGAGGGGATGCAGTGGAGGTAGATTTAGGTTCAGAAGTAGGAGTAGGTATGGCAGAAGGTAAGAAGTACGACATCATGTAATACACCCCACCCGCCAATAGCAAGGAAACAGTCAGAAACAATAGGAACATTTGGAACATAAAACATTTGGTACGAATAATTTGTTGCAGTTTGAATCTTTGCGCCTGAGCTTCTTCCAAGTCCATCAGCTTCGAAAACGCCATCCCCTACAACCGTCCGCAACGTTTCTTGACGCACTTCGTTCTGTGTAGCAGTAGTCAATCCCTAGGAGTTCCCAGGAACCGACGGTCTTTGGCCTAGCGCCAAGACCTACTAACCAGAAGGAAGTACACGCGCGGCCCTACGGTACACCTGGATGCAAGGTATCTTATTCACAATGTATATACAGAAAGTCTCTTGGCTGTTGAAGTAAAAGCACATAGATGGAACGAAGCTCAATTTTTACAAAAATAATCACAATAATACGGGTGTTTTGAACTGATCGTGGCAAATGGGATAATGCAGTTGTCAAGAGACAGAACGGAAATTTTTTATTTGTCTCTGGTGTTGGATCGCAAAAAGTATCGAGTTTTCCCAGGACGTGTCTGTTCGTCAAACAAAGAATCCGATGAGGGAACAGAGTTCTGCCGATCAGTTGATTGCTCTGATCTAGTCTTGTGATGACAAATGTTCAACGATGTCTTTCTGCTGCACTGAGGATTCTCCGACAGGCTGTGCGTCGCTAAAGGGCACAAAAGTCTGTGGTCCTTCGGTTTCAGATGAAGCAATGCCCTTCCTCACCCACGAGTCTGCCGGTAAAGGTATAGGAACCTTTTTGGTATGGGTGGCATGCACCCAATTTTTTCGTCCTTCCAAACGGACGGCAGTTCTCGTGGCAAGGAGGACCTGATAGGGTCCAGTGAAGCGGGGTTCCAAATTCTTTTTTCGGGCAAAGTTGCGGGTAACCACCCAGTCCCCGGGTTGGAGCTGGTGGCCTGGACCCTCCGTCTGCGTCGGCAGTGCTTCGTAAACCTGTTGGTGAATTAACCTCAGTTTAGCAGTCAGATCATGAAGATAATCAATCAACATTGGGTACTCAAGATTAGAAAATACACCCGGTCTAGGAACCCCCCAAACATTCGCAGGACGGCCGAACACTATTTCATAGGGACTGAGCCCTACTCGGGAGTGTACTGTCGTCCTTGTTGACAACAAGGCAAGGGGCAAAGCGTCAGGCCACGAAAGACCAGTCGTAGCCTGAATCTTAGCCAGTTTGAGTTTAAGGGTGCCATTATACCCTTCAACCAAACCTGCTGACTGGGGATGATTGGCGCTATGGAATTTTTGATTCATTCCAAGGCCCTTACACACACTCTTCATCACGCTCCCTACAAACTCACTTCCGTTATCAGACCATACAATTCGAGGCATTCCATACCGAGGAAAGTATTCCTTCAGCAGGATTTTCGCAGTAGACAGGGCAGTATTGTCTTTAAGAGGGTAGGCTTCAATCCATCGGGAGAATGCGCAAACCACAACTAAAACGTATTTCAGATTATTGCATCTCTCCATATGGATGAAGTCTAGCTGGATTACTTCAAAGGGATATGAAGGGGGAGCAAAATGGCCAGGAGGTGTGGGGGTCCCCTTTCCAGGATTGTATAACATACATATCATGCAATTCTTCACCAATCTCTCAGCACACTTCGTAATACCATCATTCTTCCACACAGGAGACAACAACTTACAAATACCTTTCGTACTAATATGTGCTAACCCGTGTGCCATTGTCACAACAGCCAGCACATACGCATCTGGTAACATCCACCTCTTGTGCTCCGACAAATCGACCCAGCAACCATTCGCATCCAACTTTCCCGTACTCTCTTTCCACTTCGTCTTTTCAGTCTCAGTGGCCTCATGCTGAATTGCTCTCACGCTCTCGATAGTGTCCTCACACATGCTAGTCTCTGTAGGCCACCTAACCGAACTCGTCACATACATTCTAGTGCTAAGGTTCCGGGCAGTCTCCTTAGCAGTCTCATCCGCGAACGCATTACCACGACCAACATCATCCGTCACCTTACGGTGCGCACTACATTTAACAATCGCCACATGCTTAGGTAAAGTAAGTGCATCCAAAAGATCATTCACAAGCTGTCCATGCTGAATTTTCGTACCATGCGACGTCATAAAACCTCTCTCTCTCCACAATCGTCCAAATCTATGAGCGACGCCAAAGGCATATTGGATGTCGGTAAACACATTCACTCGTTTCCCTTTCGCCAACACACACGCTCTAGTTAGAACGATCAGCTCTGCAGCCTGGGCAGAGTTCTGATTCAATCTTGCCGTTTCCACGACAGTATTCAAAGTTACAACAGCATAAGCAGTCGTCACATCACCATTCGGCAATTTAAAACATGAACCATCCACATACAAAGTTCCATCCGGATCTTCCAAAGGAGTGTTTTTAAGGTCCACTCGACCTTTTGTTTCCTCCTCAGTCCTTAAATAGCAGTCATGGGCTGCTACTTCATCTGACTCTGCACTTATTGGCAATAAAGTCGCCAGGTTCAGGACATTACATCGTTTTATCTGAATATGGCTTGCCAACAACGTCAACTCGTACCCTGACAACCTCGCACTCGTCAAGTGCTGAGTTTTCGTACGATTCAAAAGAGTGTCAACTGCATGCGGAACCATCACCGTAAGCATATTATCCATGACCAATCCTGCTGATTGTCGGATGGAGACCGCGGCAGCCGCTGTTGCTCTCAAACAACTCGGCAATGCTCTAGCTACCGGGTCCAAGGTCGAGGAAAAATATGCACATGGACGTTGCTTATCACCGAAAGGTTGCGTTAAAACACTCAACGCACAACCTTCCCTCTCGTGAACGTATAGTGTAAACGGCTTGCTATAGTCAGGAGTACCTAACACAGGAGCCGAACACAATGCGTCACGCAATTCAGAAAAACTTTTCTGACATTCTTCCGTCCATGGTAAAGGAGTCGGAACATCCTTGCACGTAAGAGCCACCAATGGTTTCGCTAACAATGAAAAATTCGGAATCCACTGTCTGCAGTATGACGTGATACCTAAAAAGGCACGCACATCTCTTTGGGTTGTTGGCACAGATATGCGCGCAATGGCTGCAATTCTCTCTGGGGTCAACCTTCTTCCCTCCTTTAACAATAAGTGACCTAGATAAGTCACTTCTTGACAACAATATTGAAGTTTAGAAGGAGACACCTTGTGATGTAAGTCACAGAGATGCTGCAACAATGATATAGTGGCAATTTTGCAAATGTCCTGAGTATCTGCAGCCACCAATAAGTCGTCGACGTATTGGATCAAAGCCGCACCAGCCGGCAACATAAACGCATCCAGTTGACCCTTCAAGGCTTGACTGTAAATCGATGGACTCTCACAGTAGCCCTGAGGAGCACGTTTAAAGCGGAAGCTACGGCCACCAAGAGAGAAACCGAAAAGGTCTCTGCTTTCTTCAGCAATCGGAATACTGAAGAACGCATTCTTCAGATCGATTACTGAAAACTAAGATGCAGAAGCTGGAATCAGAGTCAGTAGCGCCGTGATGTCAGGCACAACAGGGAACTGAGGAATCACAATTTTATTTACCTCCCGTAAATCGATAACAAAACGATAAACAGGTGGCTTAGAAGGATCGGTACGTTTCAGAATAGGCAGTACAGGGCTGTTGCACACGTTTCCCCGAGTCTCCTCAATGACATCTTTCTCGATCAAATCATAGATGATCGCCAACAATGCTCGTTCACCATCAAGGGAGATACGATACTGGGGAATACGAGGCAATCGCACATTAGATTTCACGTGCACAACATAAGGGGAAATGTCGAGCAGGCCCACGTCATTGGGACCTGTTGCCCACAAAGATGCAGGAAGAGAACTCAATTCCGGTGGAAGCTTATCGAGCGACAAATACATTGGAGAGACAACTCTCTCACCCAAAGTAAGCTTCACTCCTGCAGGAGAACAATACAAAGTCGCATACAGACGTTTTAGCAAATCCAGGCCCAAGAGATTTTCACCACAACCAGTGGTCAAAATCAACGGAGCTTTAAGCTCACGTGGCCCAATTGTGAGTGGCAATGGGCACGAAACCGGATTGCTAACAGGGGCGCCAGAGAATCCAACGGAAACATTTGTTAAGCCAGACAAAGGTGCGCCAGGGAGTTTCGAATGCATGATGGAACTTTTCGCTGCACCAGTGTCCAACAGAAAAGGCTCAACGACGCCCGAGGTGGCAACTGCGACGTAAGGCCCTCTCTGATCAACCGGAACTGATACCACTCCCTCTCCTGGTCTACGGCTGTCCTAGTAATTACCGTCGTCAGCATCCTGATCGACGTAATAATCATCTACGTTGTATTGCGCAGATCGTCCTTGCGATGACCCACGTTGATCAAAACAATTGTTAGAATTTGACGAATTGTCTGAACGATCGTTGGGAGCACCTCGACCCCTACCACGTGATGTCTGCTGAGCACCACCACGACCTCCTCTAGATGTGTTACCACTATTACGCTCATTTAGAACAGGACAATTGAATTTTAAGTGACCCTCCTGTCTACAATAGGCACACTGATTGTACCCTAATGAAGATCTTTGCGACCTATTAGATTGCGACTGTGATCGATTACGTTGTTGCGAATCATTCTGATTCGAGCGCGGAGGATATGCTTGCTGCAACAACACCTTAGTTTTAAGTTCTTTCGTCTTTTTATCGGCACGATCATTCTCTTCTTTCTCCCTATTCTCATAATATTGTGCCGTAGCCAATATTTGAGCAGACGTAGAAACAGCCCACTCACTCTCAGAATTTTTTAATTTATTGCCCAAGTCGGGCAATAAGTTTGAAACAAATTTATCCACAAACAACCGCTGACCACCCTCAGTACTCATATCCTGACCACTATGGTCGATGAATGCCTCCTCAAATCTCGTAAAGAAATCGGAGACACTCTCGTCTTTCTTCTGTCTGCAAGCTGACAACTTGTCCCAGTTCACCCTCATAGCTGGCATAAGAGTTTTCATCAAGATAATGATTCTCTGAGGGAGATCAGTAATGAGCTGTTCAGGCTTAGCCCCGCCAACTTGTCGTGTATCGGCCGCAGTAAGAGCAGCCCAATCGCCACCTAATTCGTTTGCATGATCTTCGTGCCGAATCTTAGCCCATACCGGTTGCGGTACAACATTGCCAAACAACATATCGATATCGGCAAGATTCATTATCGTAGCATCTACGAGCTGCGACAACTCCTTGTAATACCCTGCAGGATTTTTGCGAGGGTCAGGCAAAGATTGCTTCACCTGCAAAACTTCCGATCGTTTCCATGGGAGATGTATCCATACTCTCTGGAAATGCGGCAAAATCGGTGGAGCAGCGCCAGGGTTACCTGGCATCCACACTGGTGGAACTTCGCGCATAGGAAACTGACCAGACGGATCTAACTGTCTCTCGACATCCTCACCGAACAATGCTTGAGGTATCGGAGAGGGACGAAAAGCTAATAATTGCTCGATGGCACGTCGAACATTAGCACCCACCACCATTCCGCTCGAAAACTGAAGCTGTAAGTTAGTTAAAGCAGTTAGTACATCTTCCGATGCATCTGCCGATATTTGATCGCGCAAAACCTTGCACATTTCTTCAAAAACATACCTCTGTGTCGGTATATTGAAGTGACTAAACGTATCCAACACCGAACGTGGAGGATTTCTATAGGGATGCAACATCCATGACATCGCCATATTGTACAACGCGGCACGTTCCTTATTACCAGGAAGCTGACTACGTCTTTGTGGACCGTCCGAATCAGCGGACTCAAGAATAGGTCCAAGAGAATTGAAAAAGTTAGCAGCCATTGAAGGGGTACGACGTCGAGTAGTTGGAGAAGTATACGATAGAGTAGAAACGAGAGAATGAGTGGGAACAGAAGAAGCAGCAGGAGTAAGTAGAACCGGAGCAGTAGCGGGAGAAGGAGTATGTGGAAGTACAAGCGGAGGAGCAGTAGGCAAGGAGCAGGAACAGCCGGAAGAACAGGTTGAGGAGCAGGTACAAGAGCAGGGGCAGGGGGAACCACAGGAACTGTGGTACCCTGTGCGTACGGAGGTGGTGACTTCATAAGATAGGACATTAAAGGATCCTCAACTAATTCCTCCTTCTTATCCGACTCCGTTGGTAGAGCGGGATAACATTTATCTATAGTCATACGCTGAAGCCTGTCAAAAACTTCCTTTTCCTTATCCTCCTTATCATGCTGAAACTGCTCTGCTTTCTTTACAATAGTAGCAACACCATCTCTCTGATTACGTTTAGTCTGTCTGATCTCTTTCTGTCGGGCTTCTTTACGCCACAACCGAAAGGCATCAAACATGGCCGGCCTTGACTTTTTCTTAAACAATTTTGCCTCGAGGTTATCTAAAATTGGGGTCTCGAAACTACCATGAGGTGGCCAACTAAGGACACCATCCTTTTTGGTGTAACGAATCCAGTATTCATTAAAGGTAATAGGACCTAACCCATGTTTACTGTAAAGTTCGTAAGTTGGAGTTCCAACCGGAGGTATCGGACACGAGTCCTCCAGTCGGGAATCCGTACCACAACGTCTGAAACAACTGAACAAAGTACTACGACCAGGCATCTTGCACACTAGCCGAGTTTCACAAACTTCAAGGGTTACGGGATTTACCAAGTCCCAGCAAAGAGCAAAAACCCTCGGTTTTTGGCGACTGCAGACGTCAAAGAACACAACAAAGAACCAAGTACTAAGAACCACAAATGCAATGGAACCATGCAACAACTAAGCAACCACAACCAAGGACTCTGGGAGCGACCCACAAATACTTAACTCAAAGATCAATGGCGTCACCAGGAAGGCCCGTCAATCGTCTCGCTGTACCAAGGTCTACGCCAGGCGCCAAAACAGGTCTACAGTCAGGGCAGCAGTCCGTCGCAGCCGTCAGGAGGCGGGAATCTTCGCGGGAAAAGTCGTCGGGCCACTCATTTCGACAACAGGATCGATGAAGCGGGGTGCACCTTCCCTCGGAGATTTCACACGAAGTTCCTCACGATGGTCGGGCTTGGACCGGTACCACTGATGCAGCCCCACGTTGGGCGCCAACTGAAGGACTGGGTTATTTAAGACCCAGCGGTGCCAGGGGACAACACCTGAAACCTTCGTGGGTAACTTGTTCCGGCGTACAAATGACAGAGACACGGGACACTTCCTTCGGCGTCAAAGATTCGAGGTTTATTTACTGCAGGGAACACAGAATTCACGAGAAGTACACAACGGGTATGTTTTCGGGATCTGCTTCAATTTGCTACTGTGGATCGCTCCTTTTTATACGCATTTCTCTCATAGGCTAACATGGTACACAAAGGTTTACAACTTGGTTCCCATAATTATCCCTGAGAGGGGTCGCTTTGATGCATTCAAGGTCCGGAACATAAGTACAGAAACATTCGTGGTTCCCAACTGTAAAAACCCATCTTCCCACCATTAGTACATTCCAATCGGCAGTAAACAGATCGAAGAAGGAACAAGGACAGGTGCAGAGGAAGGCAGAAACAGTGGGGAGATCGAAAAGGGTGTAAAAGGGGTGGTATCGGGAAACACGAGCTACAGGCATCAAAGAGACGTGCCTAATGAGATGCACGGCTGAGACAACAGACCGGCACGGCAAGATGAGCCTCGAGCGGGGCCATCTGCCTTACAACATCATCCCCCTCATCATAAAGACACTTTCAAAGGAAACGTGTCTTCCGCAAGAGTCTTGGGAATCCCAGGGTCGCGAAGCGGACAGCGTCCGTTCGCTGGCTACTTGAGGGCAAGAGACAAAATGGATGCCATGTCTAAGATGGAACCCGTGGGTACAGATGTATAAACCCACGAAACAGACAAACGGTTTAGGTTAGCACAGCGAAACTGCGCACACCCACTAAACTCGTCATTTGCGGTTTGTAGATACCAGACTCGATCATATTGGTGCGAGTCGAAAACATCGCTTACAATTGTCACGGAACCTCATCCCAGCTGATCTGTTTAAGGCCACTACAGGCCTTTGGGTACCCTATTTAACAAACCTAGCTAACGCTATAGCGAGAGGAGCCTGTATCCCCAAAACATGGAAGGGGGCTGAGATTCTCCCTATACATAAAAAGGGAGATAGATCAAACCCAGGTAACTATCGCCCAATTAGCTTAATTGATTGTTTTCAAAAAGTCTTCGCTCGCATGATCTTGGCGAGAGTGCAGGGGTGGATGGATCTTGAAAACATACTGTCCCCAATGCAGGCGGGCTTTAGATCTGGTACAAGTACCATTGATCAGGTGCTACGTTTCTGTATGATCTTCTGGAAGGTTGTTACGCTTGGCGGTGGCACTATTTTTGCTGCCTTCATAGATTTGAAGTCTGCTTTCGATCTGGTACCGAGGGGAAAATGATGGCAGGTTTTAAGGGATCTGGGCATGCCGGGTGAACTAGTTGAGATGATTATTAGACTACATGACGAGAACTACGCCAGGGTAAGATGGGGAGCACAAGGTTAATTCACGGACTCGTTTCCAGTAACTCGAGGAGTTCGCCAGGGGTGCGTTCTCGCTCCCACCCTTTTTTTACTTTTTATTGACCAAGTAGTTAAATTCTTCATGTCCACTCATACCGATGCTCCATCCTTGGCGGGGACTAAATTTCCTATGTTGATCTTTGCCGACGACACCCTGCTCCTATCAAAGACCCGGGGAGGCCTACAGCGGGCCTTAAACCATTTTGAGGAGTTTTGTAAAAAAAAATGACCTCCAGATAAACGTGGGAAAAACCAAGTTTATGGTTTTATCCAGGAAAAATCTAATACGCAGTAGCGTACAATTGAATGGGGTCAACTTGTACCAAGTTGAAACCATGACGTCTGTCCTGGAAAGAACAAATAGCGACCCAGTAGTTAAAACTTGCCCAATTGACTGGATGTCTTTTGCGGGAGCAGAAGAAATCCATCACAAAACGGGTCATCCCCGCCCTGAGAATATATGACACCAAAATAAATGCAGCCACACTTTATGGGGCAGAGTTATGGGGGTCCCTCGTCGGCGTAGTTGGCGCTGGGATGACGTTGCCGGAGTACTTAGACGACGCCCTCGCGCTCATTTTTTGATCAACTTTTTCGATCTTTTGATCCTGTTTTTGAGTCGTAAAGACTATCGGAGACGGTAGGGATGCCCGGGTTCAAGCCCTGTGCCGATTGCAGCCGACTGATGTTGGTTACCGACCCCCATCGCCGGTGCTGTATTGCCTTGGGGCCGAACATGACAAGTCGTGCCCTGACTGCCGGGCCTTGACGTTGAAGGCTAGGCGGTAGCGGTCCCATAAGCGCCTCGAGCTCCGGCAGTCGGCCCTGCGTTGTTCCCGGTCCAGATCGAGGAGGATGTCGAAGAACCGGTCGCAGGGCCACAGTCATTGAAGCTCGGTGAGTCGACACCATTCGTCAGGCTTCAAGTCCTCAGGTAAGAGGCACAAGAAGTCGAAGAGATGACATTGCTCTTCCGACACTTGCACGATGCGGCCGGGGGTTCGGGCGACTCCGCCGCAGGCGCCGCTGCCAGCTCCATACCCGCCGGTCCCTGGGCTGAACGCGAGGCCGGAGGAGATCGAGTCCTTCCTCATGGCCATGAGGTCTCTCCTCCGTTGGGTCCCGCTGTGGCGACTTCAGGCCCCGACTGGGAGCCCAAGGGGGCCGAGTGCTTCGGCCCCAGGGCCGTCGTGTGTTTCGGCCCCGGTGCCGTCGACGACTTCGGTCCCGTCGCCGTAGGGCCCCACCGGATCCGGGTCGCCGCTGGTCGACCTCACGACCCCCACCGACTCCCAGGGTGTCGCTCCCGATGCCTTCTTCGGACGATGTTGTCCCAAGATCCCCCTCCCCCCCTCCCCCCGATCCGGTTCCGGTGTCGGAACTGCATCGCGCGACACCGCTTTCGACGCTGAGAGAAGAGCAATTCTTCTATGATCCAGCCCCATCCTTTGTACACTACCAGGAGATGGAGGACAAGGGCGATTGGGAGGGGTCTGAGGACCCTCTGGCACTCATTTTAGGATTGGGCAGGTGAGCTAGGGGAGGCCAGTGGTTTGGACACTTCGCCCGATACTGGATTTGTCTCCCCTCCTACTGTGGCTACGTAGGAGGGGGCTGCTTACAGCGTGGTGCTGACGAGGGCAGCCAAGGCCTTGGCTCTTGAACTCGCCGTCGTGGCCATGAGGACTAACCTGCTCACCGAGGTCCTTAAACCGCAGGCAAGCTCTTCGGAGCCTCTAGTGCCGTTTAATGAGGTCCTTACTGACATTCTGTAGGGCACTTGGTCCAGGCCCGCTACAGGTCCTCCTGTAGATCGGAACGTGTCCAGGTGCCACTGCCCGGCCCCGGGCGACCCTAGCTTCCTGTCCACCAACCCCACCCCGAGAGCCTGGTCATCCAGGCCTCTAACTCCCAGACCGCATTCCCGACAGCTCCACCTGATCGGGAATCCAAAAGGTATGAGCAGTTTGGAAAGAAGCTGTTCTCCTCACTCAGTTTGGGGTTGCGGTCTGTCAACACTGCTTGCCTTTTGGGTAGTTATACCCACTTTCTGTGGGACATGCTCGCAGAAGTGCTGCCAGGTTGCCCGGAGGAGGCCCGGGTCAAACTCGCTCAAGCCTTTGCGGAAGAGCGAGATGCAGCAACGTATTGTATCAGATGTGGGCTGGATACCACGGACTCGCTGGGCAGGGCAATTTCCCAGACTACGGCGGTTCGCCGCCACGCCTGGCTGAGGTCTACCAACTTTTCGGCTGATGTCCAGAATTCCCTCATGCCGCTTGATGGCCGTCGCCTCTTTGGCGACAAGGCAGACAGTGCGCTTGAGCGTTTCAAGGACTCCAGGGATACAGCCAAGTCCTTGGGCCTGTCAGGCCTGCGACAGCAAACTTCGGCCTTTCACTCCTTTCGTGGCCAAGGAAGGGGCGCCCCCTCCCGTCCTGCCAGCTGCGGGCCGCAGACTAACATCCAGCGTGGCGGCGGACGTGGTAACCGCTGTGGCGGTGCCAGGGGACAGCGGCGAGGCCGGTCCACATCCACCCCTGCAGCATCCACCTCAAAGCCTTCCTAGTCCGCGCTTTCAGGCCCATTCATTGCCAGTGGGTGGCAGGGTTCGCCATCACCTCCTCCACTGGCGCACCATCACATCCGACGGGTGGGTGTTGCAAATCGTCCGAAGGGGCTACTCCCTCCCCTTCGAGGCGCCCCCTCCAGCCATGTGCCAACGCAATACCACAGTGTGTCGGGGGATCACTTGCAACTTCTGCAAGAGGAAGGTACGGCCCTCTTGGCCAAGGGGGCCATCAAGCGCGTTCCTGGGCCAGAAGTAGGGTGTGGTTGTTACTCCCACTACTTACTGGTTCCCAAGAAGGACAAAGGGGGCCTACGTCCTATCTTGGACCTGCGGAACGTCAACGGCTTCCTCCGGAAGGAGAAGTTCAAGATGCTGACTTTGGCTCAGGTCTTAGCTGCCCTAGACCCTGGAGACTGGATGGTGGCGTTGGACTTGCAGGACGCTTATTTTCACATCCCCGTCCTGCCGGCCCACCGGCGCTACCTGCGGTTCACGGTAGGCCACAAGCACTTTCAGTTTACCGTGCTCCCCTTCGGCCTTACCAGCGCCCCTCGGGTGTTCACGAAAGTGATGGCGTTGGTCGCAGCTCATCTGCGCAGATTGGGGGAGCCAGTCTTCCCCTATCTCGACGACTGGTTGTTGAAGGCGGGCTCACCCCAGACAGTCGTCAGCCACCTCCAGACTATGGCTGACCTCCTGCACCTGCTGGGGTTCTCCATCAATGTGCCGAAGTAACACATGTGTCCCTCTCAGAAGCTCCTCTTCATCGGAGCGGTTCTGGACTCGGCGCGGTTTCGGGTTTATCCTCCTGAACAGCGGGTTCGGGATATTCAGGCTTTGATTCCGATCTTTCGGCCTTTATCCGTAGTCTCGGTCAGGTTAACGCTGCTGCTTTTGGGAATGATGGCCTCCTGCATCCTTCTAGTGCATCACGCCCGGTGGCGGATGTGGGCTCTGCAGTGGGACCTGAAGTTTCAGTGGGCCCAGCATCAGGGCAACCTGTCCAACCACGTCCTGATCTCGGAGGGCACTGCGAGACAGTTGCAGTGGTGGCTTACGGACCGCGATGTGTCCCTCCTGAGCTGGGGGGCCATATGGGAGAGGCGGAGATCAGAGGCCTCTGCTCTCCGGCGGAGTCCTGGCTCCACATCAACCTTCTGGAGCTGCGGGCGATCCGACTTGCACTGAAAGCATTCTTTCCCGCTGTCCGGGCAAGTGTAGTGCAGGTGTTCATAGACAACACCACCGCCATGTGGTACTCCGACAGGGCGGGTGGGGTCATGGACCCGGTGTCAGGAGTCTCTGCGCCTGTAGCAATGGCTGGAACATCAGGGCGTGACCCTGGTGGTTCAACACCTGACAGGTTCCCTGAACGCCAGGGCGGACAAACTCAGCCGTCGGTGCATGATGGATCACGAATGGCGTCTGAACTCTGACGTGGCTCAAGGTCTCTTTCAGCAGTGGGGAGAGCCTTGGTTAGATCTATTCTCCACAGAAGAGAACATGCAATGTCATCAATTCTGCGCGAATTTTCAAGGAGGCACTCGCTCGGAGACACTTTTCGTCGCTCGTGGAGCTGCGGTCTGTTGTACGCCTTTCCGCCTATACCACTTCTGCCCAGAGTGCTGAAGAAGATCAGGCGCGACCTAGCCCAAGTCATCCTTGTGGCTCCGGACTGGGCACGAAGATACTGGTATCCCGAGCTACTCAGCATGTCAGTTGATTCCCCGATTCGTCTGCCTCTTCAGGAGGACCTTCTGTCACAGCAGCAGGGGACGGTCCTCCTCGCGAACCTGTCCAGTCTCCACCTCCATGCGTGGAGATTGAGCGGCGACAGTTGAGGCCATTTGACTTGCCTCCTGAAGTCTGTAATGTGATTCTGGCAGCCAGGCGTCCTTCCACAAAATCGGTATACACCTGCAGGTGGAATAAATTTGTGGCATAGTGCGCAGCAAAGGCTGTGGATCCTCTTCCTGTCCCCATTTTCAGAGGTTCTCCTCTTTCTTCTTCTTTCTCTTGCCCAGTAGGGCTCAGCTCTGGGCACTATCAAGGGCTACCTCTCTGCCATTTCATCCTTCTTAAGGATACCTGATCAGCCTTCTCTTTTCAAGTCCCCTGTTGTAAATAGATTCTTGAAGGAAATCACTCACATGTTTACTCCTGTTCCTTTCGTGATGCCACAGTGGGACTTGAACCTTGTACTTACTTATTTGATATGCGCTCCTTTCGAGCCACTTCACAATTGCCCTCTTCGTCTTCTCACTCTTAAGACTGCCTTCCTGGTTGCCATCACCTCTGCCAGGAGAGTGATTGAGCTCCAGGCTCTTTCTTACAAACCTCCTTTACTTTCTGTCCAGCCGGATAAGGTTGTCTTGAGAACGCGTCCCTCTTTCCTGCACAAGGTAGTCACAGCCTTCCACATCGGGCAGTCCATCACCTTGCCCACCTTCTTTCCGCCTCCGCATCCCTCGCAAGAGGAAGAGAGGCTCCTCCGTCTGGACCCAAAACGAGCGCTCTCATTCTATCTGGACCGCACACGCCAGTTCGGGGTGGACGACCAGCTCTTTGTTGGTTACGTGGGCGCTAAGAATGGATGGGAAGTGCACAAACGGGCCATCTCTCTGTGGGTCATGTTGTGCATCAAGGTATGCTACTCTTTGGCTAAAAAGGAGCCTCCTGTTGGGCTGAGGGCCCATTCCACTCGGGCCACGACAGCTACTACTGCCATGGGTCGGGGAGTCCCCTTGCAGAAAATCTGTCAGGCAGGTCTGGAGAGACCGCTTTTTCGGCCGTTCTGTTCTCCAGGACTTTCTGGTGTGATTATTGGTTCACAGACCCACCACCGGGGTTGGTATTGCTGGGGTATCTATTCTAAGGTAAGGAATCTAACACTAACCTGTTTCTTTCAGATGAACAAGTTACTTACCTTCGGTAACGATAGAAACAGTAGTTCGTGTTAGATTCCTTACCGCCCCACCCATCCTCCCCTTTCTGCAAACCGATATCTAGGTTTAAGGTACATCCCTTTGAGGGCCCTAGTTTTATGCACCAGTGTCGGTTTTTATCATGGCTCTGCGTTCCTGGCGCGGAAAAGCTGTGTATAAGAACGGACGTCAGCGTGCAAGGGTGGCGTCTAAGTACTCCAGTGACGTCATCCCGGCGCCGACGACTGACGCGGAGCCGCAGACTACGCCTACCGACACGCAGGGGTACTGCTAGCAAAACATTTCGGATCCAGTCTGACGCCTGGGGAATATTCTAAGGTAAGGAATTTAACACTAACTACTGTTTCTTACAGATATATTGTTACCGAAGTTAAGTAACTTGTGCATCAAACTCCTTTAAGGTAGCAGTATACATTAGGCATACTGATTCTTTCCATACCCTTGCCGGGCACCATTTGTACATGGCAACTTGGACGATCACATTATTTTCCCTTAGCTGGGTACCAAGTATATTGGATATACCCCCCTTCCTCGCCCCCAACAATAAGGCATCAACCACAACCCACCCCACCCCCCTCCCTGCATGCTGTCTCCCCTGGAGTATTGTTCGGTTCGATTAGTAGGCTCTCTGGTACTCCAGGCGTGGATAGTGGTGCTTCATCAGAACCTTCCCTTGAGGCCCCCTTCCTCACCTGTGTGTGTCGATGCTATGAATTGCTCCCATTAAGGCGTCTCTACCGGGGTGTTCCGCCTTAATCTGGTACCTGGGAATGCTCTACATGTTGCAGTCTCTCTGGAGTGGAAGCCTCCGAGTCCTTACCCTTTCTCGTTAAGTCCGCCACCAGCGCTTTCCATGCTTAAGCTCTCTCCTGCTTGCCCACTCCCTGCTGTGCATTCCGAAGTAGGACCCTGCTCTCGCAACCCGCCCACTTCACCATCTCGCGTTTCCATCTGAGGACATTGGGGCCCCCTGTTTCTTCCAAGTACTTCGCCAGAATAAATGCCATGTCCTGGAATCTGGCTGTGGTTTTAGCAGAGTGCGGAAATAAATGGAGCAGTACGTGGGCATGTGTGCAGGGGACCACCCTTTCCGTCACCCTTGCTGTCACTTGTGCCACTTCCTGCCAATAGTGGGTTAAGGAGGCACAGCTCCACATCACATGTATAAAAGTCACCCCCTGTTGCTGACACCTCCGGCATCTAGCATCTGCGCCATCAAAATATCTGGTGATATATCTAGCATCCGCGCCATCAAAATATCTGGTGATATGTTCTGGGGTTAAATAGGTTTGATGGATAATATAGAAGCTGATCAGGCTAAACAGATTTGTGTCGTAATCTGTCCAGTGTTGCGTGGATTCCAGTCCTATAGCTCTGTAAAGGCAGGCCTCAGCATTGTTGGTTCCACTCGCCAAGCTCATATATTCGCATGTGTAGTGTCACAGGGGTTCCACTGTCCCCGCACCCCACTGTCATCTTATCTCTCCTGTGACCGCCCCATATAAGAGAAAGTGCCCTTGTGGTATGTCCCAGTCGGCCCTGAAGTCCTCAAAGGAGAGGAGCTCCCCGTCCTGGAAAAGATCCCCGACTTTTGTCCCTCCTGCTTCAACCCAATTGTCCAGACCTCGCCACTGTCCTCCATGGGGGAGGGCTTCCATTAGCAGCAGCACCATATCTGGGGAATATGGGAGCTTTGTTTTGGTTTTCTGCAGGCATCTGCCCCAGCAACGATGTATCAGTTTGTGTTCGTTACTGCTGATTTGTTGGGGCCTGATCGTCCTTAGCAGGGTTCGGAACACAGCGGACCCTCCGGGGCGAATGGGGGCACCCCCCTGTCTGGTTTCCTACTTCCTGCTACCCTTTGTGTGAACCTCTGCAGTTGTCCTGCTAAGTAGTAGGCCTCCATGTCTGGCATTGCCATGCCGCCCCCAGTCTGGGCCGCTTTAATGTATTAAGGGCTACCCGTCTGCATCCTGACCCCCATATAAAAGCCGATATGCAGGAGTCCAGCTCTCGGAACCAGGCCGCTGATATCCAAATTGGTAGTGTTACAAAAAAGTAGAGCAGCCGGGGAAGTGAAACCATTTTAAGTAGTGAGATGCGACCCATTACCGAGATGGGAGAGTTTCCCCCACAAAGTCATAGTGCCCTTAAGCTAGCGGAGCGCCCTCCCTATATTGCACTCCTTCACGTCCTCCACAGTGTGGAATATGTAGACTCCCAGGTAACGGAAGCAGCTAGGCTCCCCAGGCTCAGAGAGGGCCTTGCCCGAAGAGTTTGGACTTCAGCCAGTTCACTCGTAACCCCGATAAGGAGCCAAAGCGCTGCATCATACCCTTAGCCCCTGGCAGGTCGCCCTCTGCATCGTTTAGGAATAATAGGTCATCTGTGTATAACGCCACTTGGCGTTTTCTCTCCCACCTGGATCCCCCGATACGCCCTTTCGGACCTCACTATACAGGCCAATGGCTCTACTGCCAAGGCAAATAGCAGTGGGGACAGTGGACACCCCTGGCGTGTCCCCCTCTCCACCCGATATTGTGCATCCTGTGTGGACCCTCGCCACCGGGTCAGCATATAGTAGCCGTACCCAGCTTATAAACCCATTCCTAGGCCAATTTTTTTCAGTACTTCATACAAGAACACCCATTCGAGGCTATCAAATGCCTACTCCATGTCGATAGCAAACACCGCCCCTCTCTGCTCTGCCGTCGTTGAGAGTTCAATAATGGACAATAATTGGCGAATATTTAGAGTTGTATTCCAGGTAGGTATGAAGCCTGCCTGGTCCTGATGCACCATATAGGGGAGTAGGCGCGTCGCCAGTCTTTTACTTCGAATTTTAAGATTGAGCATTGATAATGGCCGATATGATTCGCACTTAAGGGGAGACTTGTCCGGCTTCAGAAGCGGTATTACCACCGCCTCCTTAGTCATGCCCGGCAAGTGGTCCTTCTCCCTTGCCTCCGCGTACATCTCAACCAGCCTGGGGGTCAGTTCGTATGCGTACGCAGCATAGAACTACTTAGGGAGCCCATCTTTGCCAGGCGTTTTCCCTCTCGCCAGTTTCTTAATAGCTACTCGGACTTCGCGGTCTGAGATTGCGGCTCTCAGAAGTTCCGCATCTTCGTCTGTCAAGGTTTGTATCTGAAGGTCCGCCAGGTATTAATCTACATCCCCCTCCCCACAGGGCCCAGCACTCTTATAAAGTTTCTCATAGTACTGTCATTGATATCGTCCTGCCGGAACAGATGTCGCCATCCCGGTCCCGCCAGTTCTAGGATTGCGTGCTCCCTACGGGTAGGGTTAGCGAGCCACGCCAGCAATCTACCCGCCTTATCGCTCTCCGCGTGTGTTCTGTCCATGTATGCCCAGTAGTCAAAACATCTCAATCGCTCCTCCTGTACGGCCACCTCCTCTTTTGCTTCAAGCAATTCCTGCCGGAGGTCTGGATTGGTAGGGCGTCTGCATTCCACCTCCCTCAACACTCGATCTGCCCGTTCCACGTCCATCCGCAGTGTACGTCGCACCCCTATGGATAATGCCATGCAACGCCCCCTAATCACTGCCTTTAAAGGCCTCCCATTCAGTCACCTTGGAGTCTGCATTGTCCATAAAATGTGGTGATTTGCTCTTGAATCTCGAGGTGGAGCACTTGGTCCTCAAGTGCCTCCGACCTGAGGCGTCAGGTGAGAATGGTCTGACATTTGTGCCCCTATTGCGGTCGGGCTAACAGGATTGTGGTCTGACACCGTTCGGGTGAGGTATTCCGCCTTGTGGAGTCCGGTGTGCATATCTGGTGAGCATAGGAAGCTATCTAGGCGGACGTGTAAGTCATGTACGTGGGAGAGGTGGAAGTACTCCCTGTCCCCTTGGTGCATCCGTCGCCATGTGTCCTACAGCCCCCATTTGGATTGCCATTCCCTAAACATCCTACCTATCCTACGCACTGGGGTATCATGAAGCGGTGGGTTTGAGCGATCCAGGACTGGGTCTGCTATACAGTTAGTCACCCCCATGATAACTGCCCCCGTCATATATAGAGCCGGTGACCCTGATAGATGCTCAAAGAATGCCCCTTGATCCGTATTTGGTCCGTAGACATTGATAAATGTGATGTTGTCCGTTGAGGTCCCCGGTGACAACCACATATCGGCCCTCTGGATCTACCTTGTGGGCGGTGTGTTGGAAGGGGATACCTGCCCTGACCCAAATCAGGACCAATCTGGCAAATGCGGAGTACGTGGTGTAACATGCCTGGCCTCTCCACCTATGGTGTAATGCCTCCCCCTCTGATGCTAGTGTATGCGTCTCTTGCAGCATTGCTATGTGAACCCCCCGTCTATTAAGCTGAGAAGATTTTGTATTGTTTATGCATGGAGTGCATCTCTTGAATATTCCAGGAAAGATTATATTCTGTCTGAGTGGGCATTGTAAATTAGCCTCTCCACCTTTGTCTGGCCTCCTCTGCCCCGCCCGGTACCCGGCGCCCTCTCCACCCCCTCGGGTCCCCCTCCCCAGTGTAAAGGTCTCGTATGATTACATAGGGACCCCTCTTGACAGTGTGTAGGGCGATACTAGCGCCATGCCCCATCTCCCTTGGATATAATCCTGACTGTACTTACTTGCGCGATCCACTTCGCATCAGGTCGTTTGCTGATCTGGGAGTTACATGCGGCAAGGCCTGGCTGGCGTCCCCCACAGAGCTCGAGCTGGTCTCAAAGTCCGAGTCCCTCTGCGCCTCCCCAGAATGCAAAAGTTGGTCCCGGGTGCGTGCTGCGCTCAGTGAGGCCACTGCTGCATTCGCACTGGCTCTGGCCCGGTTCGCTTCCTCCGTCATGAGGTGGTTCTTTGAGGTCGTCCCTCGGTCAGGAGAGCGTGCCAGGTCTTTTTCAACTGGGTTTTTGTCTTCTCTTTGCAGACCTCGGGGATCTCATTCCTCAATCCAGTCCCAAACGTCCTGGGGGGTAGTGAAGAATGTAGTTCCCCCTGAGCACACTATACAGAGTTTGGCTGGGAATACCATAGAGTAGGACAACCCCATTTGGCGCAGTTTCCTTTTGACCATGATGATGGACGCTCTCTTTTGATGCACCTCCCAGGAAAAATCAGGGAAGATCAGTACAATACTCTTGTCCATCTTGAGTTGTCCTTTGAGGCGCGCCTGGCTTAGCACATGATCTCTATCTTTGTAGACTAGAAGGCGGGCCACCACCGGCCGCGGTGGCCTGCCAGGCTGCGGTGCTTGGGCAGGGACTCTATGTGCCCATTCTAAGGCGAAGAATGTTGACAGACAGTCTTCCGCCACAGCTGTGCGAAGCCAGCGCTCAAGGTATGCCACCATATTGTTCCCCTCAACTTTTTCGGGTAAGCCCGTGACCCTGATGTTGTTTTGGTGGGCCCTGTTTTCCTGCATCTTCTGCGTGTTGTTCAAGGATCAGTACTCTTTTTTTTTTTTTCTATGTCCATGACTTTGCGTGCAGTCACAGCTACCGGTGGCCTCAGGCTTTCTATCTCCTCTTCTGGGACCGTGACCCGATCAGCCAGTTTTCTGTGGTCTCCTGGTAGTAGGCCCAGGTCCTCCCGGATTGTGTCAATCTTGGTCGTCACTGCCGTCGGCGATCTTTCTATGGCCTGCAGGATGTCCTAGAGTGATAGCTCCTCCTGGAGTGTCACCCCTTTCTTTATGGTCCCTGAGCGTGAGCGTGACTCCTCGTTTTTATCACTCGCTAACTCCTGATGCTGGTATCGCGTCTCTTGGTGGTCCGACCCATGGTGCCGTCGAAGTAGGTACTCGCTGCCCCAGATGCGGTCTCCAGCTGGATAGGTCTGCGGCCGACTGATGGTCTGCTCCGTGTGCTTCCCTTGCTGTCCCTCGTTCCCAAGGTCGTGACTGTGGCTGCTCCTGCTATGGAGTGGATAGGTGCCAGTCATGTGCCCTCACCTCTCTCGCCCCGTCCGGCATTGCTTTATCTGCTTGCTGATATCTCCTCCTTAGCGCCCCCGGCCCACTGTGTTTGTGGTGGTCGAACTCCTCCCTCACCTCAGGATCTACTGCCTCTTGGACCTGTCTCCTCCTAACAGGGCTGTGTTATTGTTTTGCTAGACAGGGAGTCGCGGCCGCTGCTGTGAGTCCCCTTGTGACTCTGTGGGCCAATATGCAGCTGAACAGTGTCCGAGGCCGCCTACTCAAGCGGACCTGTACGTGCCGCTTTCCTCTAATGCGTATCTCAGCACTGATGGCAGCTGCACCGTCTTCCTATATGGCCCAGTCTTTTGGCTACATGGCCGCAGAGGCAGCCCCCACCTCAGGCTCTGTGGTTCTAGGACTGAGGTGTTCTCAGCGCTGACAGCTTTATCATGAGCACTATTTTCTCTGAGGGCCGCTGGGGTCAGTGCTTCTACTAGGCCAGTCTCAGGACGGGTCTCCCCACAGGCCTGGCCCGGTGCGCCGCCGTTCTTCTGCTTCTGTTGTCCCTCACGCAGTCTACCAAATGCCACCAGGCGTTCATCTGGGTTCCTTAATTCCGCCATGGGGCACTAGGCACTCCCTGCAATGTATGTGTGTCCTGCCTTGCCCGCAGCTTTTGCTGCCAAACTCTGCCTCTGCAATCCTCTCCCAGCACTACCTGCAATACGTGGGCGCCATTTTGTGACTCTTTTTTTAAGGCATTGAGGGGTGCAGGGCGCCGTGGGTATCTGGCCGTCTGGTCGCACAATTGCTCTGACCCCTCCTAAGTCGGTATTTTTGAAAAACAAAAGGGACCCCTACTGAACAAATGGGGTTGCTATGTGTAGGGAAATAACACAAGTTAGGAAAAATAAACAATAGCAAACCTACATTATTTAACTAACTCTAATTGGTGCAAAAGATGGATAGTCCACAGACGATATTTTAGAAAAATATATCGTTATTCTATTTTCTGATAGTTTTTTTTAGGATATTTCTGATTTTTTACCATTTATAAAAAGTGTCAGATGCATTTAGTCACATTATTTACAGTTACTATTTACATGTATAATTCTAAACACAAAAAGCGAATATGTATGATGATGGCTAGCGGCAGAATAGAGACTACGCGCGTTTCAGCACTGCTGCCTTCTTCAGGACACTGTCTTTTAGCCTCATTTTTATTTAAAAAAACAATCGTTTTAGCTGTGATAAAAGGCAAGAGATCGAATAGCACATATGTTGATTGACAGTATAGTTGAGTATTCAGTAATATTCGATCATTCAGTTGGTTTTGGGTTTTTCAACAGTCCCGTGTTTAGTTTGAAGTGGACTTCAATTTATCATGGGCGGATTACCGTATATGATCTGAACGTAATTCAGGAAGGTTTACGCATACGGTCACTGTGTTGATATCAGTTGATTTATCTGTGTCAGCGTTTTTAGTGCTTATCGATTGATGGCCCGTCTAGATTTGCTCGGGGACGCCCGACGATGTTATTATATTACGCCAACAACGTAAATGTCATGATTTATTCCGCGCTTCACAGAGCTGAGCAGTCTTATAGCGGGCATCTATCGTTTTGTATATGTCTAGCTCGCTCCTTGTATCTCGGGCTCCAAAACCGCCATGTCGGTGCCTGCTCTCTGGGCCTGCGTCAAGGCCACGTGTCCAGCGTTTACTAGTGGGTGCTCTCACGGGCCGGTCCCGGGGCTCCGCTCCGCGCCTGCTCAGTGCCGCCTCCTTACTTGCACATTTCACGGCCCAGGCCGCCGGCTATGTTCCCCCTCCATTCTTCACGGCTGCCAATTGGGACGGTCAGCCGCACTCAAGTCTGCACGGCGTCCGCCCCGGAGACACTACTGCCGCACGGCCGCCATTTTGTCAGGCCGCGGCTTCACAGGTCTGTCCACAGTTTATCGCTGAGATAGGGCTTTCAAGCCTCGGCGACGCGTTGCCCCAATGCCCTGGTATTTCCGACACCTCCGGGCCTGTTTTTGGGCTTGGGGTCCCTCTTTATCAGGCAGGATTGTGCTGGAGAGGGGATCACCGGCGGGTGCTCCCATTCAGGCTCCCGTCTCCATCGGCACAGGCCACGCCCCCATCCGGAGTGTTTACAATAAATGCTTAACACTAGCCTCCGATAAAGCCTTACTGCTTGCCCACACGACCACAAACCGAGAGTAAGATGATATCTCTTTTTACCTCTAATGCTTTGGGGATCCACTGGACACTGTTCACACTATACCATACTTTGGTATGGTATATACAGAGCCATCTTCTACAGTGATGCACTGTATGGTAGAGTATTGAGTGAGAGAGGGTATCTTAATGTGTGTTTGTGAGTCTGTGGGTGTTTGTGTGCCTTGGCCCTACACCATGCTCCTATTAATTTAACGCATACTTGACCTTTTTTTCCAAGTTCACAATACAAAAAGAGCTACATGATAAACAGCCTTCAAAATTAAATGTGAGACAAACCCAATAATCATATCACTATTTTCTGAACCTCTCCTACCCTTCATTCTTAATCTTCCTATGTAGATTTTTCTTCTTTTTGCTATTACTTTAGTAAGCATTTTAGATACTGAAAAATTACTATATACTTTATTTAAACATTTCTCTTTATCAATGCAACATAGGAAAAAAGATATCAGTCCACCCCTCTGTCATTTTTCATGGAATTAATGGATCGTTAGAGATCTGAAAAAATATATAGAAAACTGTGTGAAAAGAATAAAAGTAGTATATATGTGCTTAACATATAAGAATAACCTTTGAGTAGACCAAATCCATCTTCGTTACTTTTTTAGGTTCACTATGAGTAACAACAACAAATTATCAGGATAAGTATATAACCAGTTTAACTATCTCAGACAGTCCTCTCACGTAGAAGACGTTTGGGCTAACTTTACCTGCTATTATTGGTGTGTATTAGAAATATTTACTATAAGCACTGTACAACAAGAAATGTGTATATAGAATAGAGTTGATATTCTGCTATATAATGTGTTTAGTAGTGGAGTATCCTTTTATACAGACCTTTCTTTAGAGGAATAACTGCATATTTATAACAATTGATATACTAAATAGAGGTGTATGTGGTTTGACACTGACTTATGAATTCTAATTATTCATTTGCCAGCCTCCAGAAATAGAAGAGAATTGACCTACCATTTCATGATATGTATGAACCAGAAATAATTCTTCAGGCTGAACCAATTAAAAAAGTAAAGCATCTAGTAGACAACAGCTGTAATAATGCATCCTTTTGTTTATACAGGTTTATGTGTTTATTCACACATAATGTTTGTCCTCCAAAGATCTTTTTAAGTTAATTAGCCATTTAACCATCCCTTCAATTCCACCACAAATAGAAAATTCTCAAGAATTTTGAGACCGAATGGCTAAAGTTTTCCATTCCAAAGTGGGGGATTAAGCTCTGGAGCTCAATAACTCTAATATTTTGAATACAAAGCCCCATATACCACTTGATCTGTAGTGCAACCAGTCCATTATAGATAACTCCTCAGCAAGTCTTTCACAGTTTACTGACACAACATCAGACAGAATGTTATCTGCTTGACATCAAATTAGGTTCCCTACTAGACCCCTGTACCCCCAATATCCTACAACTAGGACCCAAGAGTATTGTCCCCTGACTTACGGAAACTGTCAACAAAGACATTGCATCTGGATATTTTGCATCCATATGGAAAAAGGCGATAGCTAATCCATTGCTTAAGAAAGCCAATTTGGATCCTGTAGGACCTAAAAATTACTGTCTCGTCTCCTTCCTGCCTGTGCCCACCAAAATCCTTGAGAAACATCTGAATTCTCAAATTATGAATTATCTCGAAAAATTCCAACTCTTTGACGCTTCTCAATTTGGATTTAGGAGTAACCATGGGACAGACAGCATTAGTATCTGCAGTCAATAACATCTGTTCCATGGTGGATGCGGGGGAGTTCCTTCTGGACCTATCTGCAGCTTTTGATACCATGTCCCATACCCTACTTGAAGAGCGGCTCCAGAAGCTAGGAGTTACAGATTCTGCACTCAAACGTCTGGCATCTTTTCTCAAAGATAGATCTCCGATGATAAAGGTGGAACAGTAGTGCTTGGCTCCATAATGTTGCCTTGTTGGGGTGCCGCAGTGCTGTTCCCTGAGCCCTGCCATTTTCAATTTGTGTGTCTCACCACTAGCACAACTCATTGAATCTTTTGGGCTCCAAGCTTTGTCCTATCCTGATGATACCCAAATCATTATGCCTTTCTTAAAAGATCTTAATGGCAAATGCCTCTAATTTTAAAATCTGTATACAGGCAGTTGCCACTTGGAAGGAGAGAAATTACCTATGTTTGAATGGGGACAAACGTAGGTCCAGATTTTTGGTGGGCAACCCTCCATACGGTCCAGTCTGTGGTGGCCAGACTGGTTAGGGACTTTACCTACCCCAACGGACTTGGCAAAAAACCTTGGAGTACTGATTGACACAAAATTATCTTTTAACTTGCAGGTAAACAGGACAGTTTCGACCTGTTCTTGGATAATTAAATCCCTGAGAAAATGAGTTCCCTCCTTTCCTATTCAGGCACGTAAAGAAGTGTTATGCCCAGACTTGACAAGACAACCCTTGAGTAACTGCAGCTAGTCCAGAGTGCAGTTTCCAGACTGATTCTTGATAGCCCTACATTTCGGTCCGTCTCTAGGGATTCGTAAACTGCATTGCTTCCTGTTACAAAGCAAGTTACCTTTAAGGCTTTTTGCTTGGTCCACAATGCCCTTAACAACAGAGGCCCTCAACAACTAAGGCATCTATTTCACTGCTGTGCCCTCTCCTCCCCTGAAAGCTTTGGTCTACAGGAAAATATCTTCTAATGACACCCAGGTACAAGAGATCAAGATGGGGAGGCAGAGTCTTCTTAGTGGTGGCATCCACGTTGTGGAATTCTCTTTCCACCATCAATTTCTAGCCTTCAACCCCACACCTTAATCCGTAAGGCTTTAAAGATCTTGCTGTTTACTCGTTAACAGTCACTAGCTGGCTTCTTTTATTTCTCTCCTTCCGGAGGCTATTTTGCTATTTGCGCCTTGACGCCTTTTAGCATTTGTTGCGCTTTATAAATCTTTTTCATTCATTCATTTGACCTATCAGTCGGTGTATGTGATGTAGAGGTACCTTTTTGTTTTTAAGTTAGTTAGAAATACAGCTATACAATGAAAACCTTATGCGGACTAGCAGATTAGGTGTGCATTAAAGGCTATAAGATTTTAATCTCTGGTTTGTAAAAAATCATATTGTGCATAGTGGGAGACTGAGTTATGTTTGCACAAATTTTGTAAGAGAATGAAAAGAATATATATCAGGTTTAACTTACTAAAAGAGCACCTTTTAAGAGAAATAATTTGGTTATTTCAAAAAATGTTCATTAACAAGTTATGAGGAAAACAATTTCAAATTACATGTAGGAAAATGCATTGCAAATTAAACTTGAATCAAAGGGCAAAGGTTCTCACAGTAAGTGGATTCTCAGTTCGAATATGAGAACCCAAACATGCACAACACTGCCACCATTTCAAAAAAATGTTTGTCATCCTTCAGCTGTGGCAAACATTCTTATTTTTTTTTAAAGAACTCCTGAAGTCTGTGCATCCCAAACTATAAAGTATAAAAAGTAGAATTCACAGACCACTAAGTCATAAACCATTTTCACACACTACTCCTTACAACTATGCTACTAACAATAAGATCACAACAGATAAATAAGTGCTTTGAGGAGCATAAATCCTAATGTGGTAGTCACACTTGGTAGGCTGCATGATGACATATTTCCAGAGGAGGCACAATACATTCTGATAACTAATCTCTAATTCGGTTATCCCTACTTTGTGTAGAACTTTGGTTGAACGAAAATGAAATGGTTAGAATGTAACACAAGTGTCATTACATTCAGTCAACCCAGATACAGTTTTCAAATAGTCTATTGGGCCGATTACGATGCGGGAGCCTTTCCGGGCCGCATCTTGGTTTCCTTTCAGACCACCACATCACAATGCTGGCGGTCGGAAACTAAACCGGCCTGTTATTCCGACTGGCTTCCGATGGGCTGGCCCGTAATCCCAAAGGGTTGTCTTTCCCCCCTTAGATTACGATACTCTGTCTCAGGCAGGCTTTCCATGTCAGGTTCCGACATGGAAATCCTGTCGGGGAACGAGTATGGGGTCCCCTAGCAGGGCCCCCTTGTGTCCCCGGCCTCCGGTTCCCCCTGTTAATCCCTGCACCCCATTGCTATCACCGAGTGGTGACTGCCACAGGGTGCAGGGATTAACACCACCTCCCATTTCCCTATGAAAGCATATAATATGGCTGATTTACAGCAGTAATACATGCTCCCATAGGGAAATGTCGGAATGCGACTGAACAGTGTTCGTCGCAACCTAATCAGGAGGTTGGGACTGTCCATAGGCGGTCGGTCGGTCCCAGTTCCAAAACTGTGTTGGGCAGGGTAATAGGCCCCTAAGTATTTACCTGACCTAATTCCCTCTTCCTGGTGGAAAATGATGGTGACTGTATTGTATGTGTTTCCACCTAAAGAAATATGGCCTGCTTTGAAGTAGGAAATATCAGTTTTAATTTTAGTGCCATCTGCACTACACCTTTGTAGCGTTAAGATGGCATATGTAATGCTGTTGTGAACAATTAGAGTTGCTAATATGTTAGCTCTACAGTCTAGACATACCTTATTTGCACATCCTTTTTTTTGTAATTTTTCAAATGGCAGAATTTTGCAATCGGATATGGATACATACACAAATTGCTCTGACTGGATGCGAGTAGTTGTGATATACTCCAAATATTTCATTTATATGTAGACACTCATTTTCTAGAATGTCTAACATCACCATTAGAAATTCTTGTGTCTTCCTGAGTATTGACAGTAAATTTTATGGCACCAGCACGTGTCAACACAATCACATATGCTTGTCGTGGGATGACGAGCCTCTTTTGGGGTTTGTACAGTCATTAGTAAAGTTAAGTGCTCTACAGAATGTCTTATTTTCCTCAATTCCTTCTAGCAATGGAATGGTGGTAGCACAAAAAGGACATTAAGAACTAAGTTGTGATAACTTTTAACTCCGGATACATTGGGTAACTGATGTCCAGTCATTTTTGCTACATTTTTTACTTTAATCTTTGTCGATACTTTTATTGATAAACTCTCCTGTTTTGGCCAATCTCTTGCCTCTGAGTTTGGCATAGATGGATTGTTTTTCATAGATTGGGTATTTACCCATATGAGGAGCATACAGACTTGTCAATCGATTTAAATTCCCTAACACATGAGCTGTCTGCACTTACTTTGCTCTCATCAAAATCTATAAGGTACAGTCCAGTAAGTGACCTAACATGTGACAGTGCAACATAACACGTCCCCTCTTTGAATACTTTGTCCTACAATTATAAGTGGTGCATCTAGGCTTAATCCTTGAGCTGTATAAATAGTAACTGCATGTGGCAAACATAGAGGAAGCTGTTCCCTACGCCTATACAAATCTTTCACTAAGCTAAACCTAGCACCACACACACACCTATGCATTTTGGATGAGAATGTTCTCAAACTCACTTTTATTGAGATATGCGATGGCATGTAACACATTTCCCTTAGCATCATTCACTAAACCCTCCTCAACAAATTCCGACACAGAATGAGTCTACAATTTTTAGAGGCTTAGATTGTTCTCTAAAATTGCTGTTCTAGACACTGATTTCTCTTATCTCTCCAACATCTTAAACACTGATTGACACAGTGGTACATTCATACCTTGAAGCTCCAACTTGTCTTTGCACGGAAAGGTAATAATGTCCCTATTCTCTAATGTCTCCATGTTCATATTAAACAGTGCACATTCAGTGAAATGTGGCACTAGACATCCATTTTATACGTTTTTTGAAGATCTTCCATTACAGCTGCTGAAGAGGTATGGTTTGGAAACAGAGCAGTTAAAGTGCGACTCTGAAAAACCAATTTTGCTTTCTTTTGTCACTGTTCCTATTTTGTCTCAAAATATCCCCATACTCCACATCTGCAGCCTGTCTCATATTCTCAGTGAACTCTCTGTATTTGGAATTCAACCAAATGTTAACATTTCCAGTGCTGCCTAATGAATTTCTAGTTTGCTCATGGAGCAGTTTATTGAACACTGGCTGACGCGTTAGCTGAAGTAGAACCTAAACACTATAACATGTTTACTACCAAACAAAATATCGTCATGTCATGAGAGTATCTTGTACTCTCAGGTCAACAAAGGCAGGCATTATGTTTGACTTCATGCTTACATGATCAACACCTTCAATTTCTTGAGAACTCTTGATGCTTCATGACAAGCAACACCAGGTAACTTGTTTTACTCCAGTTGTCATGCTCAACTGGCCATATCAGAAGATGATGCAAAGTAATACCTCCAATATTGTGTGCAGCAAGTCCAGTGGGTGCTGTTATGGAAAGATTGCAGTAGTTTTTTTAATTAATGGACATATGCAGTAATCATTTTTGTCAGTAAACCTTTCCAAGTCCCTGCTTGACCACTATCATATAGTATAGACTTGAATGTGGTGCTTGTACTTTCACAGTTCTCTTACAGATTACTAGTGTCTGCTGATGCAGTTATCTCCTGGGATATCTCTAGTTGTGCTCTTTATTTGGTCTAGCTACCAACTCATTTGAGTTTGTAGTTTGAATCTTGACCTGGTCCATAACATTCTGCACCTCATTCATTACAGTGGTTGCCTCATTATCGATAATGGACTGCCAAGTGGATCTTGACTATGAGAATCTGAACTCTTGCTCCCTTGTGAATTATCCTTTTGCAATCTCAACTGCTGCAGTCTCCTCTAGTTGAATCTCATTTTCAAATTATTAGGAAACACTGAACATTCAATATGGATTTTAACTGCATTGAAGGCATGCCCATAGCCGTCTTAATGATCGAACAGTTCTTCATGATGCCAAGGTTTAAAAAGCTGGAGATGAGCCAAATATGGAACTCTCTCGTATCAGCACTTTGGCAATACAGTTTCCGGTGGTTGATGAGACTTGCTTTACTGTGTCTAACTAAACAACCATTACACCAACCCACAGAGAACTTGCCACTTTCAATGTTTTCTTCCACATTGTTCTCATATATGTAGAACTGAACTACTTCAGACATAGATTTTTTTAATGGACACCTTGATTTGGGTAATAGGTATCCAGCATAATGGTTTTCACAATTTCTCTACTGTCCGTATCAGAGTGCGCAAGGTATTCAATCTCATCAAAGGATTTCAATATTCTATTACGAGTAGAAGCAAGGCCCAAACGAATCCAGATGATTGATTTGGACTTACCGTTTAAACTAGTAACATAATCTGTCACACTCTGAAGAACTTGTATCTGTGAAAAAGTTTCTAAAAACTGAAGCAACACAACTTCTTTATTAAAGGTTTTCCTGTAGAAATCTCTTCCCACATCTTTAATTTGTCTTTTTAGACTTTGTAAGTAAGAGATAACATATCGTGCAACAGCAATGGAATTGACAGCCACAAAGTGAATGTTCATATTAGCATTTCACATAGTCAAAATGACAGGGTTGTAGTCCTTGATCTGTTGTGAAGTCTCACTTCTCTTAATGTTGTATGTGTTCTCAGGTGATTTGCCAGTGACTTCGCTTAGTGTAGTATTCACCTTTAGTTCTAAGTCTGCAACCACAGTAGAGCACCTCTGTGGGACTGAAATCTCAACACTTGCTACTTCAGAGTTCTGCTGAGACCCTCATTGGGAATCTCGCATGTTCTATTCTGCTCAATGAACGACAGTACTGATTCATCAGAATTCTCTTCAAATTTTGATGCACTTTTAACCCACATCAATGTGAATGTGTAGGGCACCTGTAGCTTGGTATGTTTTTCTCCAAAAGTAGTCAGTGACCTCACCAAGAGGAGGATTTTATTGTTGCATGCAGATGAAATATGCATGGCTTGAAATCTATGATTAAAGCACCTTCATACATTTGCAAGATTCATTGAACATAATTCACCTGGTGTTTTAAAGTTAATGCCTGAAATGTTGAAGTTAGCTTCTCTGAGAAACTCATGCAAATCATCTCAAACATACTCTGCACGACTTAGATTTACAAACCAGGTAGTTGCCCCTACATTTTGCAGCATCCCCTTCAGTTCTAAATGCTGACAAAACAAATACACATTATTACCACATAAGCATGCCAAGACATTGATGAGGTTACACTCGAGTCATCTTTTCTGTAAACCTTTTCAACAAACTCTCTTGCACTCATATTCTGAGAACATCCGCCTGTTTTCACCATATGAGCAATAGGATATGACAAAACTGACAGTTCATGATCAAGGCAACGGTGAAATAGATAGGGAATATTTTGTATAAATCTGAGTCTTATGAATACAGTCTTGTTGATGCAGGAATCTGAACTGGCCGGTCATAACAACCTCCTTCTCCAGCTGGTAAGAGATGTGGAAAGCAGCAAGCTTCTAAGCTCTTTCCCCGTCACTAATAAATTCACCTTTGGCATGATTAATTTGATATAATTTCAAAGCATCACCCATTACATCCCTTGAAAGAATACTGTAGTGCTCATAAATCTCTCAAGCTTTCGTACAATCTACTCTTCCAAATCGCCTGTAGTCTGCCGACTTTGAAGTAGATGTTCCCAGTGATCTTACACGCTACTCTACATGCACATCTTTCTAAAATGTGTTTTTTTTCTTAAACTATTATATTGCTTTTTTAACTTTATCTATACTAGCCAATTCCTGCCAAATCCTTGTATTCTTTTTAGCACACAATTTACTAGAACCTCTAATGGCTCCTGCTTCTCAATCTACACCTAGACTTTCTGTATTTTGGTTGAAATGCATAGGAAGATTTATTTTTAGACCTTTTCACTAATTCAGTTTGGGGTAGTTTTCCACGTTTTGTCTGCATTCATTCTAATAATGGCTTGTAAAGGGTGCACAGTTTGAATCAAAATACTCTCATACACATTTTGGGCCTCATTTATGAGGCCCCTTGCTCCATCCCGACGTCACTTTTTGTGCCCCTGCGTGATATTGATCAGGCAGCACTAAGCCACTTTTTTTGGCTTAATGCTGCCTCATAAAGTTCAGTCCCTTTAACGCAGTGTTCTGTGTTAAAGGGGTGTGTAATGGGTGTTGCTGGGGGCAGTCCCAGCAACATCCATGACCTTTTGACACTGCCCCAGATTTACGATAAATCGTAAATCTGAGGCAGTGCCAAAAGCTTACGCCTCCCCAGGGGAGGCGTAAGGGAGGCACTACTGGAAGAAATATCTTTATTTCTCCTCGTTTTTTCTTTTTCTTTGTGTGCTGCATTCTGCTGCACACATAGAAAGAGGAAAAGCCTCTTGTGATTATTTTGGTACAGAAAGGTTTCCCTTCCGGTACAAAATTAATCATCCACGCAACGCAGGCACCCTTGCACCATGTGCAAAGGTGCCTGCGTTGGCGCAGGCAGCCCATTGTGTGCCGCTGTGGGGGATAAGGACAGGAATGCGCCGTATCTTATACGTACAGCACATTCCTGCCTTTTTCTTTTGCCATAGGAGGCGCAGCAAGAAAGCCTGCTGTGCTTCCCTACGGCAAAACCTCATAAATGAGGCCCTTGGTTCTTTTAATTAAGGAGGAATGGGGAAGACTTCTAACTTATTGTGTATACCTCTATCAAGCATTTTATTATCAGACTTAGTTATGCAGTATTTGCACATTACTTGATTAACACATAGAGCAAGTCGGTCCTCTGCAATTAAATAAAGGAAAGATTAAACTACTGAATGAAATCTTCATTTTATAGGTCTATTTTTCTTATTTGACTTGTAGTGTATTTGACTGCAACAAATGGGTATCTTGCTTGGAATCTCAGCAGATGTAGCTTCACAGTGTCTTCTTTCTTTGCTGAAGTTTTGTAAAGTTTTATAGCAGAACTCTCACACCCTTAGGTAAGTGCAACTAGCGCCTCATTTACTTCTGACTGACTTTCCTGTCTAAAGTAAGTCACGTTAATATCTTCTGAAATGTTAGTAATTTCAGAAACAGTACCATATAAAATAGCTTTATTCAAAGTTTCTAATGGAGAGCTGGACTTTTTATAAAACAATCTTTTAATTGGATTGCTCATTTTTGCACAGAAAGTATTTGAAAATGTTTATCTCTTTGGAGAGGCAAGCTAACGAATGTCCTTGTAGTTTTGAAATTATCGTTACTCTACAAGGATCACAAGTTTGCAAAATCCAGATTTTCAGTTTTAAAGTCCCATACAAACTTTTACCAGGAATTTTCTTAGCTTGTCCATTGATTCTTGCCATATGATACAATTACTGCTGCAGTGCCACTCATGCAGAGGAGGACGTTGCTGAATAATGTCATCCCTGATTACTCCATCTATGTTTCTAGGAACTAATTACTCAACCTTGCTGCATATTTTGGCCCTCCCCTGCTGCATAGTTCCAGTGGCCCTGAATATAATACATCGCATTTCCTCACATGGTGTGAACCAGAGTTCGTTGGGCTGCAAGTTGGAATCCCATGGTGAGGTGTTCTTGTCAATGTTGAGCTTCAGATAGCTTTTATCCAGTTGGCAACTTTGGTCATGCAGGAAGAGAACTTGTTTTTTTTGTTTGGGGTCTTCTCCGAGAGGAGAGTATGAGTTAAGTGTTGTCTGCGTAGGAGAGGTTGTTGGTCTGTGTGTGTATGGCATTGGCCAGGGGGATCATCTATGCACTGAAGAGAGTGGGGCTGAGCGATGAAGCAGATGAGTTTCGGGGCTTCCAAGGAGTAAGCTGTCAGGCTCACAGCTTGTGTTCTATTGGTTAAGAAGGAGCAGATCCAGAGGTGAGTGTGTCATAGAATGCTAATCATGCTGAACGAAAGGCAGGTGCCTGAAGGAAGATTCTTAAGGTGGAGATTCCACAAACCTGAATGCTCCAGACCAAGCTACAAATAATACAGAGAAGCTGCAAGTAGTAAAAGGATCTATACTAAAGTGGCAGGAATGCACTCTCCTTTCCTGAGTGCAATATTTAAAATCATTACACTCATGATCAATCAGCGAACTTTTAAATTAGGATGTGAAGAACCGGAATAACCCACTTACTGGGTCTCGGCGGCGGGGGAACGTCCAAGCCTTCCATACCATTCTTACATAGTAAAAGGAGACAGAGGAGCCTTTGTCTGCATGAGGAACTCAGATTTATTCCAATAGCCCGGGCTATGGAACAGAGGCCCAAACTCGTCAGAAACAAGACAGAGGAGGCTGCTGCTTTACTCCGCAGCTTAGAAGCCTTTTACACTTTTTCATTCCAGTCTTTTGGCTGTTAGTTCATTGTTCATTCAGGGCAGTGTTTGCAGTTGATCACCAGATCCAGACGACGTTTGTAGATGGTATCCTGGTCAAGGCTTGGTACACAAATCATTGTTCACTTGGCTTGATCAAGGCTCAGTCTTTCAGGTCATTGTTCAATCACCTTGATCAACGCCCGGTCTTTCAAGTCATTGTTTAATCACCCTGATAAAGGCCCTGCAGTCAGGCCATTGTCCAGATAACCTGATCACGGTGTCAATGTTGTTTACCAGGTTGGGAGCAGGAGATGGAAAACAAATCATTTACTCAGGGTGTGAGTGTCTCGTGGCTTTTAGTTGAACTGCAAAGAACAGGGGGTTAGGTGTGCGACAGGTCCTCGACAGAAATGCAGGCTGCAAGATGGCGGTTGTCCTTTTAGTTACTTTTTCCTCAGGCATCAGCAGAAACAACCAGGTGGGTCATGTGGAAGTGTTTGACACGGGATGGCAATGAAAAAGCAATGGAGTCCCGGTACAAATGATGCCGATCAGAAGAACACGTTTCCTCAGATGGGTTCACTAATTTAAATAATGCTCAAGAGGTGACTTATAACAACACTTTATTACGCAAGAATTCAGGCCCTATATATATATATATATATATATATATATATATATATATATATATATATATATATATATATATATATATATTCGGAGAGGCAGGAGGATGAGGGAGATGGGTTCACGCATTTGGGCCCCCCTCAAGGTCTGGAGCGCACCATATTGTGTGTATATATATATATATATATATATATCAAACAGTCCAGGTTCCAGAACAGTAAAGGAACCAGCGGTCGGGACCTCACAACACCTCATAGCCAGCAAATGAATGAAGCCTCAACAAAGTAGATCCACAATGGAAAGCAGGGAAGACGTATTTTATTAAGGATATATATATATATGTGAATTTTTCCTCTGTTTTTTGAATTTTTAATTCAATATATTAACCAGATATTATTATAATATGTATCCCTATGGAGTTAGTAATGTTTAAATAAGTCTATAATTATGTATTGATTGTATGAAGTTGTACTGTATTGCTTGCGCACTGTAATGTACCAGGTATCAATAAAAAATAAATAAAAAAGAATTCAGGCCTTCTATTTGAAAAGAGCCTAAGCTGAATGTGTTTCTTATCAAGATACTATCAATAAGCACTACAAATTGCAGGTAAGGTTTACCTAGTGTATCAATTTCCCTATATGCTGTAAATCTGAAGATGTTACATGGCCTCAAAATACTGTCCACCTTTCCTTTCCAAGTGTTTCTTTCCCTTGGTCTGCCCTAAAGGAGCGCCTTTGTAAATTGTAACTAGTAAGTTTGCGGTCGCAAAATTGTTTAGTACATCAGGCCCAAAGTACTTAAATGTTGCAAGTTGAGTTGTTTTTAACAGTTTTCAAAGACTTGTTATATGTATATTCTCTTGGCAGCATTTAGAGACACATTTCTAATAAAGGAACATGCGTTATTACGTCTCTGATCAGTCAAAAACATATTAATCGTTAAGCCAATTTTGCGAATATGCCATGATATATTTTTGCAAACTTTTTGTGGTTAACACCAAATGGTATTTTACTTTAAAAAAACTCTATGTTTTTCTATTTTTAAATCTGAATAATGGTTGAGGGCCATTAAAAAACATTAAAACTCTCTAAGGCTTTGTGTTCATATTCCAATGTACAGTTTTATTGATACTAATACGTTAATGCATACGTTTTTCTCACGTGATGTGTATATTTGGATTCTTTCCCTGTATTCATAAGTATTCAGCTTTTACTAGTTATTTTTGGTATCAATAAAATAGGATATTTAATAATAAACAATAAAGGGTCTGCCAGCAACATTAGGGCTGTATGGAGCAGATGACATAAATAGACCAAAGGGTTTGAGAGTGAATAGACTATCATTTTCCTCTTTGCTAAATGTTATAAAATTTTAAAATGATACCTATGTCCCTTTATTAGCCATAAATCTTAATGAATGGTGTAGGAGTAGATGTCACTATTGTAGTGCTCCTAGCAATATCTTTGTGAATCGAGCTAATTGATTACAATAATAATTTCTATCAGGGGAATGATGAATTAGTGTCACCTATGTTGAGCTGGAAGGTTGAACAACTATGATTTGCTGGTACCAAAGAACAAAAAAACTAACACAAAAGAGGCTGTCAAATTCCTAAGTCCTCCAAGTGGCCACTCCTTGGCAGGAGAATCTCAAGTGTGGGCACATTGTAAAATTACCATCCTATTCTTGTTTTTTTTTTTTTTTTTTTTGTTTTTTTTGGAAGACCTTTATTGTACATTATGCATATACTCAGCGGTGTGCCTACAACCCACTGGTAGGGCTGGCCGCAATCAGTGTACCATACAAGACATATGAGCTTGATATCATACGCCAGTAGCACAAGTGCATGATCTAGAAAAGTACAGCTCACGAAGGCACCACAGATGATCTAAATGCAATGTTCATAGCACACCTGTAGATTGTGGCCGTATCGCCCCCATGTGATCTCGGTCTCATTTTCAAGTTTTGCAGAAATAAAGGCAAGCAACAACAAACCCCAACCCCCCCCCCCCACCCTTCTGATCCTGGTCCCAGTGAACAGTCCAAGTCCGGTAGGCATAGTGTTAAAGAGGTAGCCGATCTAACAGATGTCAAGAAGGTCAGTACCAGGGTAGGCAACCTGTACTCGTTCTCCGCAGCTGGGCATAAGCCATAGTGGGGCTCTGCAAGGCAGCCATGCCACGCCGACCCTTTATAGCACACGTGAAACCCCCTACTAGCTCCACAGTGCAGACACTCCACACAGGTCAGTCATTTCTCCCGCACTCAGGTATCACTCAAGCAGATCCACCCTCTCCTTCTGACAAAGCATCAGTCGCCCTCCTCTCGCTCTCAGTGTCCGCTATGGACAGCATATAGAGCGTGAACGGAGACCACACGTCCCCCGGGCGAGACTTCGCTGGTAATCCCTCATAATAACAATTCAGTTGGTCCCTGCAGTAAGCCATGTCATTCAGCCACAGCTGCACATCAGGCGCTCTCCTCCCGCCCCATCCCATAGCAACCCTCCTTTTAGCCAATTGAAGCGCCAGTACCACCAGCCGTCGCGACGACGCTGACACACCAGAAGCAATTCCCAAAAGGCAGAGGCGCACATCCAGCCTCACTTCGGTCGACGTCATGACAGTCAGCCTTTCAGTCACCTCCTTCCAGAAGTCATAGACACGCGAGCACCCCCAGGCCAGGTGCACAAAGTCAGCGTCCTCAGCACCGCACCGGACACACTGAGCAGCAGTCCGAAGACCATACCGAACCAGTTGAACCGGCGTGTAATACCACTGTTGTAGAAACTTATAATGCAGAAGGCGGAAATTGCCATTGATCACATACCCCCCGGTCATAGCACAGCATTCGGTCCATTCGTCATCACTCAGTGGTTCTGGGAGGCTCCTATCCCACCGCGCCCTAGTCAGGACCGCACCCCCTCCTACATCTTCCTGCGCAGCTTTATATAGTAATTTAGTCCTGTCCTTAGCCGTGTAGAGCAGTTGTAAGGCCCCGAGTGCTAACGGCTCCCCTGGGTACGTTGGATATAAATCACGCACGGCAGCCCGAAGCCTGACCTAGACAAAGGTAGACATAGCAGCATTTGTCGAACGGGCTGTCATCGCCTGTGAGGAGAAAAACGACGCACCTGGAAAGAGGTACCCCATTGTTTGTAGCCCAGCTTCCCGCAGAACCTGTAATCCTCCGATCTCACCCGATACTGAAATTGCAGAGTGATAAAGTAGTGGCATAGCCGGCGCGTATAACGCAACCTGGCAGCTCGTCTACCCAGGCCCTCCCATGCGGTCGCTGTGAGTCGCACAGTATCAATCTCCCCCTTTTCAAACACCGAGTGGTCGTTGACAATCATGGCCCTCCGTGGATACGGCAGAACCGCACTCGCCTCTAGTGCTACGTGCGGGGTATACGGTGGAGCATTCAACCAGTAAAGCGTGAAGTGTGCTTGCGCGCAGAGATAATAAAGCCTCATGTCCGGCAGGGCGAACCCTCCCAGTTCATATGGCTTGATCAGCACCTCCCAAGTTACACGTGGCTTCTTGCCGGCCCAGGTGAGAGATATCAAAAGGGACCGCATCCTTGCAAAGAAGTGCGATTTCAGTGGTACAGGAATGTTCGTAAAAAGATAAAGAAATTTCAGCAGCACTACCATTTTTATCAAGGCCACGCGATCCGCCAGGGTCAGTGGAAGACGAGTCCATCGCGCTACCTGGTCCTCCAAGTTAGAGACGGCAACGCCATAGTTGGCCCGTATGACTTCCTGACAATCCCTATGTACCCAGACGCCCAGATATCGAACCGACTGTCGCCCATTCCAGCGGGAATTCCAATGGAGCCCGGTGCGTTGCATCCGTGAGAGGTAACACTACGGATTTGTCCCAATTTATGGTCAGTCCAGAGTGGCGACCAAACTTAATGAATTCACGAAGAATGTTTTCAAGATGGAGCACCGGGTCCCTGACATATAGGACCATGTCGTCAGCATACATTGACACAGCCAAAGATCTAAGAGGGAACTTCAACGCTGCTTCCGCATACCTCTGCCGCAAGATACAGGCCAATGGTTCCATCATGATGGCAAAAAGCAAGGGCGAGAGAGGGCAACCCTGCCTCGTCCCCCTCTGAATCGGAAATGAGGAAGAGACATGACCGTTGACTCTAACTCTCGCCGTGGGCGCAGTATACAAAAGGGCAATCAGCGATGTGAAAAAGAAAGGCACCCCCATCCGGTGTAGGACAGCCAACATATACTTCCATGCTACTGAATCGAAGGGCTTGGCAGCATCAAGCATGACTGCCACTGCAGCCAGTTCTGGTTTAAGGAGATGTAGCACAGCAAACAGCGCCCTCAGATTGTGAGTGGTGGATCTGAGGGGGACAAATCCCGATTGATCCGGCAGTACCATAGCCGGCAGGAGTAAACGCAATCTCGTGGCTAACACTTTGACAATTATTTTAACATCAGTGTTCATGAGTGAAAGGGGACAGTACGAATCGCACTTGTTCGGAGGTTTCCCTGGTTTAGGCAGCGCTACCAATAGCGCCTCTCTCATAGACGCTGGAAGCCGTCCGCACTCAAACGCTTCCTCCAAGACCATTGCCAAGTGCGGAATACGCAAATCTGCATACGCTTTATAGAATTCGGAGGGCAAGCCATCCGTGCCAGCCGCCTTCCCATTCGGGAGAACTGCTATTGCGTCCCTAAACTCCGCCTCAGTGACATGATGCATTAGGAATTCCTGTTGACCCCTGGAAAGCCACACCAGCGCCACGTCCTCCAAATACCGATTCACGTCCTCCTCATCCGCCGTGTCCCTGTGCTCATAGAGCTGTGCATAGTGTTTCGAAAAGCAGGCGAGAATACCGTCCGTGCTAGTCACCACGGTCCCCTGATCCTCAATCTCTTGTACCGTGCAGTGGCGAGCCCAAGGGTCCCTAATCCGATCCGCAAGCCCCTTTCCTGGCCTACCCCCTTCTCCATAATACCTGGCTGTAGCATGTTTGGACAGGAATTTCACCTCCTGGTCGGCAACGTCGTTATATTCAGTGACTTTTGATCTAATGTCAGCCAGTAACGTGACCTCCGCACATTCCTCCAGTCTTCGCTCCAGAACCGACAACTCTTTCAAGCTTGGACATAGAGTCCCTGATGGACGTGAGCACCCCAGACCTTAGCCAAATACACGCCCCTCTCACCGTCACCTTAAAGGCCTCCCACACCGTGCTCATATTGTCAACAGAGCCCACATTGTTCACGAAAAACTCCTCAATTATCTGTCTCAGACGCTCACACAACACCTGATCAGTCAACACCCCAGGGGAGAGTCGCCATGTAAAAGGAGCTGGAGCATGCGTTGGTAGCTGCAGCACCAGTGTAACAGGCGCATGGTCGGATATCGTGCGAGGCAGATGTTCAGTACCCATCACCCATCCACTCACATCACTGGTCAATAGCCAGTAATCCAATTTTGACCACGTATCATGCGCCGATGTGTAACAAGTTCCTGCCCGTCTGCCCGGATTCCGCAATCTCCAGACATCCAACAGTTGCAGCCCACTCATACCCTCACATACCACATCCGCCGCTTTCTTGCGCTCATAGGGTCTGTCGTGTTTCTTGTCCAATTCGGAATCCAGCGTGACATTCCAGTCCCCCCCCCACAGAGAATAGCCGATGGTGGGAGGCTATAAAGTTTGTTCCAGAGTGTAACGAAGAAATCAGGCTCATCTACATTCGGACCATAGACATTTAGAAGAGTGATCAGCGTACCACACAATTTACCCTGTACAATGATATATCTACCATCCTGGTCAATCTCCTCATGAATCACTTCAAACGGGACATTTCTTTTTATCAGAATCATCACCCCACGGGCATAGGAAGAGTATGCCGTGGCCAGTCGCACCCCCGCCCACTGTTTGCCCACCATTTCAACCGCCTTACCCTTAAGGTGCGTTTCTTGAAGAAACACCACCTGTGCACCATGTCTATTCAAAAAGGCAAGCATTTGTCGAGTCTTTTGCGGCTTATTGAGTCCCCGCACATTCCATGTGACACATGTGAGAGTACCCCCCCTATCCATAACGCCAAAACTTCAAGCAACCCAGAAGCCAATAGATCCTCACCAGCTCCCACCCACTAGACCAACCCTCCTTGCTCATCGACCTGGTATTGACATGAGCTCCTCTGTGACAAATCCCGATCCTCCACCAGAAGCTCCAAACACAGCCCATAGACTTCTCAGATCCCTCACCTTTGACCAGGAAAAAGAACAGCCCCCCCAACAAACCCCAACAGCCCCTCCCCCATCCCACCACCCACTTCAGCACTCCCAATTTGCCAAAGCCACCCCGTGTGTCCCCCCCCTTGCAACCCCCAACAATGCAAACAACTGTGTGTGGGGGTCTCCCATGTCTGGGGGCGTAGCGGCACACTACTCTCGCCAGAAACTGACGAGAGCGCAGACCATTGTCATTAACAATAACCCCAACCCTTCAGCCCCATCCTCGTGGTCAAAGCAATAAACATTTAGCAATCCAATATCAGCACATTGCACTGGGCGCCCCTTGATGTGTTCGCAACCAATAGAGCAGCAACTGAAGCCAACAATGCCCGCAGTGGCCAGCGCGGCAGGCGCGCAAAGCCCCCCCCGGTCAAAGCCCATCTAGCCAGGCCCCCCGCTGAGCCTAAAGGAGGAATAGCCCCAACAATATCAACACATCCACATCAGCAGAGTCATCGCTGGCCAGAGCATCCTTCCCCCCACAGCAGACACAGCAGCAGTACAAAGCAGGCCAGGCACTGAAACGCCCAGAGGGCTGGCAGCGACCAATAAATGTATAATAATGGAGTTAACCCAGTGCAGCACTCCGCAGTTGCACCCCTACCACAGCTAACAGTGCAAAGCAGTTCAGGCAACCTCGTCCTGCCTCTCATCATCGCCATCTCGACGTCCATTCGGCTCTTTAGCACGTTTTTTCATTTTTTTAGCGTAGTCCATGGCCGCCTTGGGTGAAGAGAAAATCTTATTATCCGAAGGAGGCCCAATACGAAGGCGTGCTGGATACAACATGGCATATGCAATGGCTTCAGCTCTCAATAGCTGTTTCACTGCGGCAAATTCTTTACGAGCAGTCTGCACCGCCATGGTGAAGTCAGGATAGAACTCAAGTTTGTTACCTTAGTATTCTATGGAGCCCTTTTCCCTGGCAAGACGTAGAATAGTATCCCGGTCCCTATAGTTCAGGATCCTGGCCACGATTGGTTGCGGCGATGCCCCCGGCCGTTTAGCCAGAGAGCGATGGGCACGCTCCACTATAAAAACACGAGACAGTTGGTCAGCCCCAAAGATGTCGATGAGCATGCGTTCCATGTAATCCTCCATTCGCCCAACATTCGTGGATTCCGGCAGGCCCGTGACTCGAACGTTGTTCCTTCTGGACCTCCCTTCCAACTCCTCGTTCTTCGCTTGTATGACCGCCAGCACCCTTTCCATACGGAAAACTTTAGACGAGACCGTGGCTAGGCCATCCTCCGTGGCGGATACTCTCTGCTCCACCTCCCCCATCCGTTCGTTCTGGCGGTCAAATTGCGTCACCATTTGGTCAAGGCAGTGATTAACTGACTCCATGGTGCCTTCAATTGATTGGAGAGTCTTCTGCATAGCCACCAGCGTAGACTCCAAATTCGGGGCACCCCCAACAGCCCCCCCCTGGTCAGAGTCAGTGGGCGCCTGCGAAGACATGAGCGCAGTCTTTTTTGCCTCAAACGTGATTTTAGGTTGGTTTCTCTCCGGCCTGCCCATGACGGCGAGCAAGACAAGCCCAGGCTAAGGCGCAGCTATGCAGAGCAGATACACCAGGCGAGGCACCCCAATCTGTCACAGAGTATATACCAGCTGCTCCACACCAGGGAGTAGGCCCAGGCCTCCGCAGTCACCTCCAACGCAGGTCAGGCAGGTCCACCGCTCCCGGCGGAAAAAGCTCGCCAAATCGGTCTCCGAGCAGCCCCTCAGCTCTCTTGTGGACAGCGGTCTGTTAGTCCCCAAAGCAATGAAGCGGCTATGTTGTCAGGACCACAGCCCCTGTATCCTCTTCCTGGCAGCGCCTACGGTCGGGATTGTGAGCACTGGGTGTGCGCCTTCCACCGGAGCTCGATCTCCAAAGGGTCCGGGGGATGAAGCCACAAAATGGCGGGCGCACTGAAGGCCCACAAACACCCAGCGTACCTAGGCACCTCAGCAAAATGTCCGCAGTAGGGGGATTACACCCTCGCAACTCAGACCAATGTCCAGCTGTGCTCAGAGGCCCGGCCCCGCCACTCCACCTCGCAGCAGGCCCCTTCCCCCTGCTCCCGCCAGCCCCAGCTCGCGCGGCGCGGCCTAGCGCGGCCCGGCGCCACCTCCGCAGCCCCGGGCTTGCGTAGCGCCCCGCCCCACTCACCGAGACCAGCAGGGCCAGGTCCAGGCCGTCCGATGTCTTGGCGCCCTCCGGGGAGATCTCGCAGGCTCCGCTGCCACACCGCCACTGCAGGTATAAGGCGCCGCGTCTCCGGAGCCCCACCCGCAGGCAGCTATGGAGTTGACAGCCCGGGCTGCAGCGGGAAGGCTCCTCCTCAAGTATCGAAGTTTCTGCTGGCGATGTCCCGGCACAGGGCAGTCCGGCTCCGGGTGCGCTCCGCTCAGCCGCTGTCGAAGAGAAAAGCGCCTCAGCAAACCCCCGATGGCAGCGGGGTGTGCTCAGCCAAAGTACAGGGCGAAGGCGTTGGTTAAAGCAGGATAAATGGGCGAATTTTAAATGATCTTGGCAGAGCCTCACTCACGTGCAGCCATCTTGCCCGGCGCCCTCTAGCGCCCCCGTCACCATCCTATTCTTGTTAATTGTAAAACAGTGTTGTTGTGTGACAGCCTCCCACATAGCAAGTCATTCTTTGTTGACATGTGCCTACCTCTATTGTGAAGCCCAGTAAAATTGTTGACCATGTTGGGTTGTTCCAGTTTTCACCACTCCCTGTCTTGGTGCCCTCCTGAGATGAGACTCCACAACCTCTTCTGGTTATGACATGATGGTCAGTATCTGCAATGTTTTTACAGAAGTGATCCTTTTTTTAGGTCTCGCCTGAGCCAGCGCTTCATTTTTTTCTTTTTTTTTTTTACTTCCAGCGCGAGGCGCGCGCTGATTCTTTTTTTTATGATATGGACCTTGACTGATTGTGTGTAGAGTAATGGATTACCCTTCTGAGCTCAGCTGCAATCACTTTGATTCCTCTCCCTGCACCCAATCCCAGCATTGGCTTTGGGTCAGTCTCAATGGTCTTTCTTCGGTCTATTGTCTCGCGCACATGCGCTCTACTGCAATATTCAAGATTTTTAACTTTTAAGGTCATGTTTCATTCCTGGTTGTTTATCTCACCCATACACGTAACCGTCACTTAAACACAAAACTGGCAGCAGTGTAGCACTTTTCTCCTGCACGTAATCGGCATGCCAGCAACTGTCCCTGCTTACCCGATCCCTCTCCTTATTACCCATAGATCACTCTTCTGGTAGTGACTGTCCTCGCTGCGGTTCACATTTGCCAGTATTTATTGCCACCAGGTTGGCTTTCACTTTGCTGACGGGACTGTGCGCATTTGTGCAGACAGTAGGTTTCACTGATTTTGACCTCACGCAGACTCAAAACCTTTAATCTCCCCGTTGGTTGTTCTTATCTTTCCTTGTAGGCCGAGCACTATGACCCTTGTTACCTGGGCTTTTTTAGGTCGAGTTTACTTGAACCTATTGTTGTCAATCCAAAAGCTGACTTTTTACGATGCAGATTTTCAAAAGTTCACGTGAAATCACGTGACCACAAGCTCTTTCGTGCACGAGCTTGCATTTCCCCACAGGCTTCCCCCTGCCAGTAGCATTTGCCACATCAAAGGGTTCCGCTGCCCCGCCCCCTGCTTCACTGCCATCTGTTCCCCAGCACCTCCCCTCTCTCTCCCCAAATTATTCACTGCTGGCCGGCCGGCACATCTAGTTTTCCACGGCTTTCGTTTTCCGCTTGATTGGTTGCTTTGCTAATTCTTGTTTACACTGTTCCTTGTCGTATTGTGCAGTTTTGTATTATTTCGCCGATGCACACAGCTTTATCATCCCACGTGGTAACTATGTTTATTGCGCTTTTCACAATGTAGAGAGTGCTTCATACAAACTTTCTCCATCTCGCCGAAGCGCACAGCTTTATTATTTTTTTTCGTAGCACTAATGTATTTAAATTTCGTCCAGTTAGCTCGGCTTTCTTAATATTCGTGTGCATTGCACATTTATTCTCATCTTTATTCACATCTACCTGTTCATTTCATTTTGCTGGGGTTTGCATATATTTTTCTGGAGTTAAAAACTTGTTTTTATTTGCTGCCTTAGGGCCCTTTTTGTGCAGATGTGCTGGTATCAGCGACCACACATCCATAACCACAAGTAATGTTTGATAAAATCATCCTTACCTCTAGGTGGAGTTTCCCGTAGTCGGACGGAAGTTCTGCCTTTTCTTCATTGGGATCGCTCTGTTACTGTGTTATAACATTTGCGGTTCTCATGTGTGTCACGACAGGAGGCCATTTCACGGCTCTCGCACTATGACTTTTCACGCTGCCTCCAGCGAATCCACTACGTGCCATGTCACATTTCATAACATCTGCCATTGGTTGTGTTTGCCGTTTACATAGCAACGTCCCTCACAACCATTACTCGTTGCTGGCTTTTCCTGTTTAGTTTTACGCTGATGCGCACATCTTATTTGCAATTTAAAAGGCGCATTGTGCAATTCTACATGATTTCGCCGATGCATGTGGCTTTATCGACCCACCTGATGTTGATCACAACCATTACTCCATGGTGGGATTTCCTTGATTAGTGTTCAGCTGATGCGCACGATTTATGTACACTTTAAAGTGGCGCATCATATGGTTTTACATGATTGTGCTGACAATGATGTCTATTTTATTTTTTTACCCTGTTCCTTGTCGTATTGTGCAGTTTTGTATTTCGCCGATGCACACAGCTTTATCATCCCACGTGGCAACGATGTTTATTGCGCTTTTCACAATGTAAAGAGTGCTTCATACAAACTTTCTCCATCTCGTCGAAGCGCACAGCTTTAATATTTTTTTTCATAGCACTAATGTATTTAAATTTCGTCCAATTAGCTTGGCTTTCTTAATATTCGTGTGCATTGCACATTTATTATCATCTTTATTCACATCTACCTGTTCATTTCATTTTGCTGGGGTTTGCATATATTTTTCTGGTTTAAAAACTTGTTTTTATTAGGTGTTATTAAGGAACATGCAATCTGTAAATCCTCCTCCTTCGTTTTTAGGTCACCCTCACACCCCCTCACCCTCCCAACCCTCTCACCCTCACAACCCTCTCACCCTCACACACCATCACACCCTCGCCCTCACCCTCACTCACCCTCACTCACTCACCCTCATACACCCTCATCAGCATAGCATAACAAAACATAGCATGGCATAACAAAAAAAGCATAGGATACACAACCTCACAACCCTCTCACCCACACCCTCGCTCTAACACACTCACTCTCCCACCCTCACCCACCAACCCCCCCACCCATTCTCCCTCCCACCCTCCCTCCCACCCACCCCCTCCCTCCCCCCCTCCCTCCCTCCCACCCACCCCCCCTCCCCACCCACCCACCCTCCCTCCCCACCCACCCACCCTCCCTCCCCAGACACCCCCCCTCCCTCCCCACCCCCCCTCCCTCCCTCCCCACCCCCCCTCCCTCTCTCCCCACCCCTCCCCCCTCCCTCCCCACCCCTCCCCCCTCCCTCCCCACCCACCCCCCAATCCCCCCACCCCCCCACCCCCCACCCCCCCACACCCCCCACCCCCCCACCCCCCACCCACCCTCCCTCCCTCCCTTCCTCCCCCACCCTCCCTCCCTCACTCACCCACCCTCCCTCACTCACCCACCCACCCTCACTAGCATAACAAAGCATAACATAACAAAACAAAGCAAAACAAAACAAAGCATAGCAAAACAAAACAAACCATAACATACATAATAAAACATAGCATACATAACAAGACATAGCATAACAAAACACAGCAAAGCATAACAAAACACAGCAAAGCATAGCATAGCATAACAAAACATAGCATAACATAACAAAACATAGCATAACAAAATACAACAACACATTGCATAACAAAACACAACAAAACATAGCATGGCTTAACAAAACATAACAAAACATAGCATGGCTTAACAAAACATAACAAAACATATAGCATAGAAAAACACAGCATAGCATACCAAACATAGCAAAACATAGCATAGCATAACAAAACATAGCATAATAAAACAAACCATAGCATAATAAAACACAACAAGGCATAGCATAAAAACATAGCATAACAAAGCATAGCAGAGCAAAACATAGCATAGCATACCAAAACATAGCATAGCATACCAAAACATAGCATAGCATAGCATAACAAAACACAACAAAACATAGGATAGCAAAACTAAACATAGCATAGGATAACAAAACAAAGCATAGGATAGCATAACAAAACATAGCATAACCTAAAACATAGCATAACATAACAAAACATAGCATAACAAAACACAACAAAACAGCATAGCTTAACAAAACATAGCATGGCTGAACAAAGCATAATAACATAGCAAAACACAACGTAGCATACCAACACAACAAAACATAGCATAGCATAGAAAAACAAAGCATAGCATAATAAAACACAACAAAACATAGCATAGCATAACAAAGCAGAGCATAACATAGCATAGCATAGCATAGCATAACAAAACAGCATAGCATAGCATAACAAAACAAAACATAGGATAGCAAAACAAAATATAGAATAGCATACAGCATCACTCAGCACCACCACAGCATCACTCAGTGGCACCACAACATCACTGAGCTCCACCACAGCATCAATCTGTGCAACCATTCAACAACTACTGGTTCAAATATGTTATCTCAATGTTCCAAGCTTTATTACAAATGTAACAAAAAGATGTTAATATTTGACATATGTTCTTGGATTTTCGTCATAATAAAATACACTGAACATAATCTTCACAAATGTTATTTGCAAAAGTTTAAGCTATTGCCATTGTAAATTACAATAACTTTTATTTAGGTATTAATTATTAAAAAAAATTCAAAAACATTGTTATTTGTAATATCAATACATGTAAGTCACGTAAATACAACACATATTGCATTACAAATGCTATAGGTGTCGCATTTGCGAGAATTATAACTATTGGCATTGTAAATGACAAAGCTATTAATTTAGCAATTTTCAAAAACAAAACCTAAATAAAAAATGTGTCATTTACAATACCAATAGCTCTAACTTTCCTAATACGAGACCTATTGCATTGCAAATGCTTGTTGTTGCATGTGCTGACACTTGTCACCACACGGCATTCCACCCTTTCCGAGTCTGTGTACCTTAGGGCTCGCAGCAGTTACGCAATCCCAGCATTGAGCGCATACTGATTTACGTTATCCAGGAATGTTTATTATCACAACATTAGATGTGTTATGATTCAGTGCTAATATGTTCCACAGGGTTAAAAACAATCTGCACACTTAATTTTTACATTTCACAGAACAGTTTGAGAAATGTTGGGCGAGTGTTAGTAATGTCACCTCAGTCTATCATCTTTGTCCGCTGTCTTACTGCTTCACAGCTTTTCACATAGTCATCCTAGACAGATGACTCACCTGATTTTCAGCATATTGTGAACCCAACGTCATAATGTTAACTGTGTGCAAAAATAGAAGAGTCACTACCAGTCCTCTATCTGTATATACACCCTGTCATTCACTGTAGTGCGCTATGTAATCAAGGCCACAGGCTTGTGGTCGAAACGCGTCATCTTGACATGCATTTGTATTAAACTTCATCTTTAAAGGAGTCTGCGACCCGGTGTGGTATTACCTTGGGATCCATAGCTATTGGTGCCGTATATACAAACGCGTAGCACATTTCCACCTATAGATGTACTCTTCGTATGGATGAAAATGTACTACTGCTTGGAATCCACAAACATTGGCAGTAGTAGGCTTGGAAACTGCCAGTCTTGGGTTTCCAGGTGTACTGCTGGTGATCACCCAAAAGGTAACGGGACAAATACTTGCAAATACTGTAACCACTCCATTTGCTCAGGGTAGATTTCCAAACCACTGTTTTTCACCCAATGTGCCTTTCTCGACAGAGGGCCTGATTTAGTTTTCAGCAGAATGGGAGGCAGAGGACTTTACATCTGCCACACTGCCTTTTCTCCGCCCACCGCATTTAGAATTCTTGCCGGTCCAATGAACATCTCTATACATTAAAAGGAACCACTGTCATGGATGTTACTGTTCTCCCATCAAGTGGGGGTAATTTCTTTTTTATTTACTGTCCTTAACTGTTAGGAAATACGTGGATGTGATGGACAAGAAAAAAAGCCATTTGACTGTCCACTCTAAATAGTTTGGACGGTCAGGTGGCTTGCTGCCAACAGTGCCTACTTCATCTGGCTGTCCCAGGTTATTTTCCACCAATTGAGTACATTTTACCCCAGCAGTGCAAAAGTTGCTGTCCGTCTAACTTTAAATCAGACAGGTGGACCAAGAGTTTGGCGAACAGGGTACTCCATTGCTGTTACAACTGACTACCTGTCTGCCAAACTTCAAATCATTCCCCTAGGCCCACCTAATGAATATCAGATCTAACCCTGCCCTTCATGGGAACAGTCCATGCCGAACCTTGGTCATCTCACCGATTTACCCATTCCTTTTTTCAGTTGATACATTTTAAATACACACCCACAAATCTCACTGACTAAGCAGCGCTCCTGCTGGTATGTTTTCACAGTGAGCCTCACTTAAGGGTTCAGCTTTTCCTTCCTCTCAGTCTATCAAAACTATCTCATGGGTCATTGCAAGAGAGCTGCAAGATAATATACTTCGTAGGTGTGAGCTCCCAGTCCTCCCTTATCAAGGGATAACTGTAGTTTGTGGCTTCCCTTTTCCTGCCTTTACTTCACATCAGGTCAGACAGCTTTGCATGCAGGTCTACAAACAACTTTCATTGGATAATGAGTGGTCATGCCACCAAAAAGTATAATAAAAATGCCAACATGACCATTTTAGAGAGAGCCACTCTATACATGTTGGAGGAGCAGTGCAACAAAATGAAATCTACCTCTTCTGCTTATGTTGTGTTTAACAGTACTTAGTTTAGCGGCGAGTCAGCTGGTCGGCCACAGTGGTGCCATTTGAATATCATTTGGTTGCAAGTGCCAGAGCGCAGCTTGCTTGTCGGAGGTATTTTCTGATCCAGCTTTTTAGTTTGTCTAGGCCACTTTCATAGACATCTTGTGTTTCAACATTTAATCACATGTCCTGTTTGACATTGCTTTTGGATTGCCGCTTACAATTGATGCCTGTGGCAGAATTTGAATAACTTCTCCCGTCTTTTTCTATTTTTAACAAATATATATATAAAATCGGTTGAGTGATTGCTCAGCATTGTGCTTGGTCCAGATATTGAAAAGCCCGCTCTTAATTTGTGTGACTTATCCGTGCAATGCTTCTTTAGACATTAGAATACAGTAAACATAATTATTATTCCATTGTAGGGAATTAAAAAGCATATTTTATGGTTCCATCATGTTTGTTTATTTTCTTATTTGGTGGTATGGGCATGTCCAAAGTTTCTGTTCAAAATGCTTTTTTTTCTGTGTTGCTGATGCTTATGTGTATGGTGGCTCCGCGACAGAGTATGCAAGGGTACAGGTGCTTGTTATGCTTTGTGGACATGCTTTCATCCCATGCAGTCCAGGTCAGCGGCTCTAGGGCAGCAAACGCAAATATGTTTCAATGTCTTTGCTTGGAGACCACCGTTGTAGTGGTCTCCCACACGGGGGCCTATGTTACGCCACTTCTCCCACCTCTTAAGACATGGCAAATCGTGGATCAGTGCTTCCTGAAATGTTTGTTGCATTTTTTTAGTTCTTCTATGGAATGCAGGGTGGAATAACAACAAGCATTGGCATTGGCAATAGGTCTCGCCTCTGGGACCTTATAAGTGTTTAGCCATGCAACAGTTGATGTTCTCGCACCAAGGATATTGTGCTGCATAACTAAATACTTAAAAGGTTCCAAAAGCGAGACCTATTGGCTATGCCAATACTTGTTAACTTTGTATGCATCAAGGTTTGATCGCGAATCACAATAGTTGATCTGGAACCGAGCCACCATTCATCTGTGATGTACAAATGTGCAGATTCTTTGTTGAATGTAGTTCAATGGTTTCTTCTTTTGCTGCATTGTTTGTGCTTTGCCTGAATAGTAGAGGAGTGTGACGTAGGACCACTCTTAATTTGCAACAGTGACTATTACAACTTCCACAAAGACTCTCATTTTCACACCTTACATCAGCTTTTTTGGCCTCTCCTTCATAGGGTTTGCATGCTGGTGGTCACTGCTTGAGGCAGTGGTGTCACTGGCATCATCTTTGAAGATGTAGGATCATATTTGACCTGGATTAACCCACCATTATATTCTTGATTTGGGATCATTACAAACCCTGGTTTTGAAAGCATTATTTGCCTTCCTTATAAACAGTGCTTAGGGCAACAAGCTTTCTAGCATAGGGGTTATGATTGGTAAGCATTCACTTTTTCCACTTGAAGCGCTGTTTGTGATCCATTTAACTGCACACCTAAAATAGATTTGGTCAGCCAATTGTTCCAAGCTTTTATTAAAATTTAGTTCAAAGTTTTTGCATTATAACTTGAAAAGTTACAAAGAACATACATAGCTAGAAAGGCATCATAAGATACTGTTCATTTCCATTAAAAATTATAATTTAAATTATTCATATACACCAAAACATAAATTCATACTTGAACATAGTTTATACAAAGCGTAATTTGCATTATTGGTTTCACTGTCCAAAAATGAGGATCTTAGACCTTACATGTGCCGTTATTTTCGATCAGAGCAATTAAAGATGAGTTTAAATCATTTACACCCCCATTTATACTAAGAGCATATGTTTCTATTTCTACATCTTCCTATGCAACATTGGGATTCCTCATCAGTGGATGACCAATCCTAACGTTTTAGAGTAGCCACATCAGTCCTCTTTCTGATGTAGCAGCAGAAAGATTTGACCTGAAATCAAGTGGAAGTTATGCCTACCAAATTATGCCCACTCCAACAATTTATTTGAGTGCTGAGATATTTATTCGCAGTCTAGTTGGAGGCAAAGGATTCAACCACTTGAAGCACCCGACTAATTTCAGAGTATGACTCATGATGGTCCTGTTAAAGGGGTGGTCTCATCAAATTTAGTGGTGCTGGAGAAGATGGGATGAGATGGACATCAAAGGTCTTAGCGGGTACATTCTGCTTCAACACAGGTGTGTTTAGGGGCAGTCCTTAGTCGCCACCACACATTGTGGACCAGGAGGTCTCACAGTATTATGAGCTGGTAAATGGCCTGCAAAATTATCTCAGACTCCTTTATGGTTCACCATGCCCTTTTTAAACTAAATCAAGTCGTGTCAAGCCAAGTGCATTCATTTAGAAATCCTATATCAGTGAATGAATATTATTGCCCCACCATTTAAAAAAGAAACATCAAAGCAAATATAAGCAGTGATACTGCTTTATCTCGAATATTTTGTTGGCCCATATTTTTTAGGTACTCCACTATTAGATGTGAAGACTCTTTCGCTGCTCACTCTACACAATACTGCATGTGTGCAGGCATTGAGCAACACATTTTTGAACTTCATGCAGGTCTTTACATCTTGTTAATAGCCACTTTAAAGGAGCACTCGACTTCCACCGTTCCAGATTTGACTGAAGACTCCCAAGAACTGGTGAAAAACACAAGGACAACATTGTTCAGTGTGTTCACTTTTACTTTATATGTTTCTCGGAAATTTGATACAAGGCCTAATCTAGGAAGGCATGGTTGCAACCTAACAGCGGGTTTTTTGCACACTGACTAACTGCCGAGCCCCTCCTCCCTTCATTTTGAGATATAACTGAAGTACTAACTAATTGTATAAAAAAATCCAGGAGACATTTTCCTACTTCCTGTCTTTGTCTGCAAACGTGAGGATGGAGGCCTGCGAGGGACGGCAGACACTCGTCCAGGCATTTTCGTTCAGTGCATACCACTGTTTCTTTAAAACTGGGCAAGGCTGCTTTCAAAAATAAGAGTCAGCGTGCCATGAACGACATATGGGGAGCACAAGAACACTGTATGATCTTCCTGCTGGCGGCATACATCATTCACTCGTATCCCTTGGGTACAGCTTCCTATTTTGCTAATTTCTTACTCCTTTTTCAGTCATAAACATTGATTCACTGCATATGGATTCTCAAACGAGAGGGAAAGAGCATTACACACACCCTTCCCATTAAGAGTCAGTTGGCTCGCACTGTGTATTTTGCAAGCCAAAAAGGAAAATCAGTCGTGCAACGTTGCAACCAACCTACATGTTTGCTGTTGCAAGCCAGTGATTTGGCCAATCAGATGCTTTGCAACAACAAACCTGCTCAATACAACAGGCCCAGTGTAAATTATTTCTGTCATTCTGCCTTCCAATAAACTAAAATCGGACATCTCACAAAAATTGAAATAATATTGTTTTTATTTAGGCATTAATAAACAAAAGTACCACATCGGTGTCTGATTATATAGTAACGAATAAACTTTGTTCTTAGTTCTAACTGTACAGTCGTATGACATTGGAATATTTCAACAAACCCCTTTTACATTTAAAAGACCTTCTTTTTCATCTCCAAATGCATAACAACAGCGGAATCTTACAAAGCAAAAGCGCATATTAAATATGTGCAAAGCGAGGTATCATTAGCACTTAATTAGTCATGATCATCTATTTCCATAAAATGTGTTTCTTGTCACATCATACTTTTTGCTGGGTAAATATCTTCCCCACTGCCTGGCCAATGTTACCAAACAGAGCATTTTGCTTCTCCCTCTTTGAAATATTCATGATTTTTGAGTTATGTTAGGTTCACTCTGGTAAACCGAATGTCACTTTCAAAATGCATTAGGAAATTTTTCAGTGCTTAATTTGAGCCGGTGGTTTTCAGATGCTCGGCATTGGCACTTGCCAACACCAGTATTTATGACAGTCTGCCACGTCCACGTGGTGGCACTGTTTGTCCAAGTTAAAGATGAGCACACAGTAGTTGTTTATTAATTAGATAAACGTAAAAAAGGACTAGCATTACTATGATCCCCAAAATTACCTTTTCTAGACTATTCACTCCTTTACCCCTCCCTTGCATCATCTCAAACCTCTTTTACTATTCAGATCTCACAAACAAGCCTTTCAAAACCATTCCCTCTGACACTCATCCCAAAATTGCTCCTGCTGCTAGGGTCTCCAAACAAACTCTTTCTAGGCCTTTCCCTTTTCCATCCCTTCACTCCTTTTCAATCCAACAGACTCACAAGTCCACCGCTCATATTCATTTCATATTTCCCTATACTAATTGACCACTAATCCTATTTGGGTTCCTATAGAAATGCAATTACAAATTAAATTAATGTAGATATTTTTCAATTTAACGTATGTGCTGAAGACTCCAAAAATGAAGTGCACAGGCCCCTTTTGCTCCTGTGCAGAAAATGGCATCATGAAACAGGCAAAGGTGCTCAGTACTGTGCACTTACATTAACAACATTGGCCCGATTTACAAAGGGCCTTTGCACTCGTGGTGGAGGCTCCATAGCCATTGGGGAGACTCCCCATTCCGTGCTGATTCTCCACAATGAGATTTCTCATTCCCGAGGTTCCGGCCTGAGTGCCGACACTCCCCCCCAACTGGGGGGGTCTCTGCCACAAGCGCGGAGGCCCTTTGTGAATCTGGCCCCATGTCTGCTGGTTCACTAAATTGCTTTTTTTGTTTATATCGAAGACTTCACCCCTTCGACGCTCATGACGAGCTCAGCTCATCATGAGGCACAGTGGAGCTGTGCTCATGACAAGCTGAGCTAGTCATAACAGCCGTGGAACGCCCACGCTGGGCTAATTCCCCTCCTATGCGGGGCGTTCGATTGAGTGGGTTGAGTCGTGACGAGCTCAGCTCGTCATGAGCACAGCTCCACTGTGCAGCATGACGAGCTCAGCTCGTCACAAGCACCGCGGCGCCACGCATGGCACTCCTCCCCCCGCACCGCGGGGGAATTAGCCCTGCGTGGAAGGGGTTAAATCTCCCCTCTTTTACAATTCTGTGGCACAGAATGTAAGGATAATGTATTCACATAATGTTTCAGAGGAGAATCTATCGGGTTAGTTACTACATCCCTTCAGGACGAGGCTTGAGAAAAGCAACATCATGCATCTTTTTCCGATAGGGTGTTTCAATTGAGTTCCTTGTATTATTATAACCTAGTCCATAAAATACTGCTGAATTGCAATTTCATCTACAACTTGGTTCTAAAATGTTGTAAGCTCTTCACTTTGGAAAGCCTGATTTTCTTTTCCCTGGGTAACCACAAATTCGGCGGGATAGATGGGTGCGATGGCTACTTGCTGTTCTTCCACTCCCATTGCAGCTTGTATTTTCCTATTAATGAAAACAGAAGTCTTGGTGTTAGCTTTTCCTTTAAACTTAGAAATTAATTATTTGTATTTACAATCAGAATTGATATCCATGTACTAAAGAAAAAATAACAAGCATACGCAAAGCCAATTTGTCTCGCTCTTGCCACAGAGCACCAATCTTTTGACTTTGCATTCGCGTACATTCACGATTGTCATCCTATGATGAAGTTCCAAAAAAATACTTAGAAATTTAATAGAAGATGGCAATCATGCTTGCCCATGCAGACATAATCAGCCATTTTCAATGGCGTTGCTTATAGTTTTTCGAAACACCCCCACGTAAGGTGCCCACCATATAGGCATGGCAGTATTTTGGAATTATTTGATTTTACCAATACTTGTGAAGCACTTCAACAAGTTTTGGCAAAAGTCAAACTGTGAGCAACCTGGTGTCAGACGGAGACAGTAAGATCCATATCCTGCAATGGTAGAGGGTACTGGACCTGGCCCTCTCAGCAGGGTCACCCTAGATTTTTTCCCCGACTTTGCTTAGCTCATTTTTGTTGGGTTTTAGGACTCTTTGCAATTTTTCCCTGCTAACCAGTGGCCTATGCTCTTCCTTTCAAACGTGTTAAAATTGGCCTACACCTGATTGCTATCTTAATTTACTTGTAAGTTCCTAGCAAATAGTAGTAACTGTACCCAGGTCCTATACATTTAATGCTACTAGTGGAAAGCAGCAGCACCCATTGTGTCACCCACTAATGTAGCACTGTAAAACATGTCTCAGGTCTGCCACTGCAGCCTGTAGTGCAGTTCTAAGCTGCCATTTTGACCTTGATAAATAACCCTTATTGAATAGTATTGTGAGAGGCACACACCTTAATCTTCCTCTTAACCAACATTTATTAGGCACTGTAATCAGACTATCGCTTGCTGTGCAGGATTTGAGAGCTGCCTGTCTCCCTATTATTTAACAGCAAAAGTATTTCAGGTCAGTATTTCCCTCAGAAACCTGCGTGTACTGCACTGTGTTTTCAACACACAAAGTAACTCCAAAATGAATCAAATTAACAGTTATTCTCCACTTAATCACAATATCTTTGACACAAAAATTGTTTGAATGAAGCGTTTTCTGAATTTTCCCCTATGACAGGCCTAAACCTTCCTTTTTACTACCTGTATGTCACCACTAAGGTAGGCCCGGAATGTTCAAAAGGGCAAGGTGCATGGTACATAAATTAATTGTAATTTAAAATCCTCTTTAATAGTAAAGTCACATTTTAAGTTACTATTCACAGAATGTCCCTTTTTAAAAGTTGCAAAAAGAACAATTGATAGACAGAATGTTAAACAAGGTCAAACATTCACCCCAGTACAGGTATTTGGGCCTAAATTCATTGTTTTTTGCTCTCCATGCCCTTCCAGTTTAAACCCAGCCGTATGCAAATCAGTCTTGACCCTGTTCCCCATGGAAACGGTCCAGCATGAACTGCCAGGCCTGGTCCTCCATGGACCAGAAACGGGCATCCTAGGACCGCTTTCAGGGTATCACCCCATATCAGCCAGGCTAGCTTGACTCCAGTGGAATGGAGATCACGTGACCCACGTCTGGGCATACCGTCCCACTCGGGGTGACAAATGCAAAAAGAACAATTGATGGAGAGAATGTTGAACAATGTAAACCTTCACCCCGTACAGAGATCTGGGCCTATACCCACCATTTTATTTACTCCCCATGCCATTCCAGTTTAAACCCAGCCATATGCAAATCAGTCATTACCCTGCTTCCCCATGGGAACAGTCCAGCCCGACCTGCCAAGCCAGGTCCTCCCTGGACCGGAAAAAAGCATCAACTGGTCACAGTATGCTTGTTTCTGGTCCAGGGAGGACCTGGCTTGGCAGTTCTGGCTGGAATGTCTCTATGAGGAGCAGGGTAAAGACAGATTTGCATATAGCTTGTCCAAACTGGGGTGGCATGGTGAGTAAAAGATCGATGGATTAAACTCAGATCTTTGACTGCGTGTGAATGTTTGCGCTGTTCAGCATTCCGTCCTTCATTTGTTTTTTTTTTGGTGTTGTCACCCTAAGTGGGAAGGGTATGCCCAGACATGGGTCCCGTGCTCTCTGTGCCACTGGATTCAAGCTAACATGGCTAATGAGGGGTGCTACAATACAATACAATAGCCATTTATAAAGTGCACAGGTACCTCAAACAGAGGTTTGCCGGCACTACACAGACTACAGCAGCGAAATAGCAATAGACAGATATTACCGCGGCTTAAAGAGCCAGGTTTTTAAGGCCTTCCTAAACTCATGTTCCAATTCAAACTGGCGCAAGTAAGATGGCATAGAGTTCCACAATCTTGCGGTCCTGACCGAAAAAGACCTACCTCCTTGTTCGTTCTTGGCATATCGAGGGATGCAGAGCAGGCGCTGGTGGTTGGATCTTAGAGTTTGTTTCTATCGATATGGGCTGAGCCGTAGCCTGGGCCCCTATCTCCCATGGCTCGGAAAGCAAAGGTCAACACCTTAAATTCAATCCTCTTAGCCACCTTGAGCCAATGTAATTGTCTCAGGTGAAGGGAGATGTGATAAAGGAAGGGGACCGGGTGAATCAGCCTTGCCGCAGCATTCTGAACCATCTGTAGTCTGTATCAGGTAGGCTGGCAGCCCCAGATACAAACTGTTGGCTTAATCCAAATGCGAGGTCACCATCGCATTTACTAGTATCCTGCGGTTCTCTTCCGGGAGCAAGTGGAGAAATGTCCTTACGCTTTTCAACCTCCCAAAGCACACTGAAGAAATCTGCCACACTTGTGCCATGAAAGATAGATCCGTCTCCCACTTGATGCCACAATTTCTTGCTCCCTCTGCTGGAATCGACGGAGGTCCAATGTCTGTGGGCCAGCAGAGGCATGAGGCGGGAGGGTGTGTCTGACTCAAAAACAGGACCTCCGTCTTATCTGCATTTAATTTCAAGCGGTCACTATTCATCCAACTTCAAATATCTGTCAAACTCCTTGACTTTGTGGAAGGCATTCCTAGACTGTCTTCTCTATGTAGCAAAGCACTTTTCGCCTTCACCAATGTGAGGAGAGATTGCATCCAGGCTACAAGTGGAGGGGGTTGGGGTGATTTCCACCAACTGGTAATGAGATGTTTGGCCATCAGTAACCCCAAGTCTAGAAATGGGAGGTAACTCTGTGTTTCTTGTCTCTGTCGTAGAGCCCCAAGAGACATGTTTCCATTTGTGTAGTGCTGGATGCCCTGTGCAGGTTACAGTCTAGAGGTGGCACCTTGCCACTAACTGAGAGATGGGCAAGCCCATAGCATGCAGAGCATGTCAGCATCTACCAAGCGCATGCAGCATCTATCTGGTGAAAGTAGAGATTGATATTGACAGGAGTCAGGTAGGTACTATGTATAATGTAGACTTGGATAAGGCAAAATCGAGCACTTCACGGAATGTATGTGGGACCTTCCAACAGGACAGCCCATTCCTTGTCCATGGAGGGGCATGCCAAGTCACCCTCCCAGTGGCAGTGCAAGGCCACAAGAGTTGACCCAGCGCCAGTAACATGCAGGTACTGTATGATGAGGTGAGTCTGATGCTCTTGTCATGTTGCATCATGTATTTGCCAACGACGTGAGAACAATTGGCTGGGTGGTACACCTGTGTCTGCCATTAGCATTTCCTAAGGGATGAGAGCACCATCTTAGTAGAGATCTCCCATGGTATGCAGACCAGTTGTGTGCCAAGTGGTTAGCTCCGCCAATAAGGTGAAGGTGCGGCCTCTAGGCTCATCTAATAGGGCTAGTGCTGGTGCAAAAGGGGTTACTAACTGTGTGATATAAAGAATTCGGCAGTAGCAGCTGTATGCTACTCCCAGCAACACTGAGTCAGGAATATTTGTTCAGGTGAATGGGTGGAACAAGTGAAGGGTCCTGGGCAATGTCCGGGCTGGAGATGTTATGGCGGTGTCAGCCAGTAGTAGGCCAATTCCCATTTAGCTACCCATTGGAGTTGGGAGGGAAGATAATATTTTTCTAAGTTCAGTAGAAAAAGCCTGCCGTGGTTCGTGGGTAAGTAGAGCTGCTGAAGTGCTACCCTACATCGCTATTTGTTACAGATGAATTCCCTCATGTGTTTTTCAAAAGACTGAAAAAGTTATGTTGGGAGATATAGGGGTAAGTTAGCAAGCAGTATAAGAGGCGGAGAAGGACCACCATATTTAGGAGGGTTACACGTCTCATCACTGATAGAGGTGATGTGTGCCAAAAGGTCATATAGGATCTTAAGGTTGTGACAGCGTATGTGAGGTTACCATCAAGTAGGTATGTTGGGGAATGTTATACTTGTATACCCAAATACCGTAACTCTTCAGCGGGAGAATCTGGTCCCTGTATCTGACCCGGGCTCCATCTGGGACAGCTTAAACTTGTGACTTTCTGTTGGTCCAGCAGGACCAGATAACCACGAGTGGCACTTTGTGCTTTTGGTGCTTTTTTCACCTAAAAGTTAACCCTTTTGATGCTCATGACAGAACGGTTCCGTCATGAGCATCGGTTGGGCTGTGCTCATGACGGAACCGTTCCGTCATGACCACACCCATTAACATTGGGCCCCAGCACCGGCGGTAAATCGTGGCAGCACGGATGAGGTTAAAACAATTCAATCTCTGTTTCTACTGATAAGATTTTTGTCATTTTTGTTTCATTTTACTAATTAAAATTTACATGATGTTTCGAAATTGGTTTCAGATTTAATTGGCATTGTGCTTTCACTTTATTACTGCTTGTGTAATGCTTAAATACTTTACACGTTGCCTCGAAGTTAAGCCTGACTGCTTTTGTGTTAGGCAACCATAGGGTTAAGAATATGTTTTTTTAGTGACTTTATGGTTCACTGTGACAGGGATTGAGTTTCTTATTTGAGTGGGACTTTCCCATTTCTTAGCGGGAGCTTGAAGTTTGGGGTGGGTGATGGTGTAGAGGGTGCGGGGGCAGAGGCACAGTGAAGATGTTGACCCCGTGGCTAGTTAATTCCATGACTTAAGAATTGCGTATGTAGCCATTGTCAAATTTTTTAAATGGCAATGGCTGAAGGGGGCTGGCTGTAAGTCCTCTCTTCTGTACTGTATGTATATGTACATATATATTCACTGAAAACATCATAGTTTCAGACATGGCATAGTTAGGAATTTGCATTTAAAAACCTTCAAAATTCACTGAAAAAACATCGGTTTCAGACATGTTTTAGTTCGGAATTAGCATTTAAAAGTCCTTAGAAATTAATTTTAAAAACCATAGGTTTTAGGGGTGTTATAGTTAGCTGGACATTTCACTCGAACAAACCGATTGAAATTCATCCGTTATATGTATTGTACTCACTATAACTCACGCACCCGCAATCCACTGCTGATGATGTCCCATATTACATCATTCATGACATGCTCAGTGACATTACTGATGACATCTCAAATGACATCACTGATGACATCATCCAGTGAATGTGTTTTTCTTTAAAGTTTAAATATATATTATATATATATATAGGAAGGTGAATTGAAGAATGAGTGGGTGTATAAGTGTTTGGATGGTGGATTTAGTAGGTGTGTGACTGACTGTTTAAGTGAGTTATTTCATGTGTCTTACTGAATGCATGTGTTGGTGACTAAACTGTGTGAATGTCCGTATTGTTGTTTTTGTACGAGTGAAATTTCCAACTAACTATAACATCCCTGAAACCTATGGTTTTTTCAATGAATTTATCTGTTGGTAACGTCAGGTCACCATCATACAGCTAAAGCTGTGCAGGGGGAGACCTAATAAGAACTGCATCATTATTTTTCCTAGCCACTTTATTTTTTTTTTTTAAAGCAGCTTTCCTATTTTGCTACATATCCTATCTGTTTTTGTTTTAAAACGCACACTTTTCTATTTGACTTCAAATGTCTGACTTCCTAATTTCTGACTTAACTTTGACTGTTGTATATTGTGATGAACCAATGGCCAGGAGACAGAAGTGTATTAAATAAAACTGAACTGACAAATATGTTTATATGAATGCTAAAAAAGGCGTCTGCTATGCTACTATGACCTGCACTGTACAGCGGTCATACTGAAACCAGAGGGGACGATTTTTATGCTGTGTAAGGTAACACCATAAATATCACGTGTGTCCAGGGAGCTTTTCTAAAGGCGTCTTACACCAAACAAGAGACACTGCTGAGAGGCCCGCCCTACAATTACACACAGTGCGGAATGTAGAAGTAAGCGGCCCAACCAACCCAAAAGCATGAACAGAGAGGCTCTGCGAGAAAATAAAAGAACTTGGAATGCACAAGTGTTTTTTTTAATCAGCCCCCATGCAGAATCGACATACATTTCGCTTTGTGTTTGGTATCACATGCTTACAGCTTTGAGACAATGTAAATAGTAAGTGATAATATTACTCAAAGGTATTTTTTTACTGATCTATGGAGTATGAAGTTCAGGGCCTCTGCTTGCATTGGTTTGCACACAGAACAGCTCAATGAGTAAAACATTTGCAGCCTAGCTATGCAGTGCTCTGAAAGTCACGAGTTTGAATTGCTGTACAGCTGACTCAGCCTTTCATCATTTCAGAGTTTAGCTAATAGGGTATAAACAAATTCCTAATAGTAACACTTGTGTTAGACCCATCATCCTTAGGGTGGTCTTTCCCCAGACATTTTGCCTCACCTCCTCCATTTTTGCTGGATTTATTTTTGTTGGCCTTAGGAATCGTTGCACTTTACCACTGCTAACCAGTGATAAAGTGCCTGTGCTCACTCCCCTTTAACATAGTCACAATGGCTTATACCCATTTGGCATATCTAATTTACTTGTAAATACCTTCTAGAGTGGTACACTCTATACCCAGGGCATGTAAATTAAATGCTACTAGGGAGCCTGCAGCATTCATTGGGTCTCCCACTTAAGTAGCAATTTTAACAATGTCCCAGGCCTGCCATTGCTGCCTGAATGCAGTTTTAAACTGGCATGTCGACTTGGCATCAAAATCCACTTGGCAAGCCTTAAACTCCCCTTTTATTACATTTGTCACCCCTAAGGTAGGCCCTAGGTAGCCCATAGAGAAGTGTGCTGCGTAGTTAAACGGTTGAACATGTACTTTTAAGTTTTAAATGTCATGGTAGTGAAAAACTCCGAAATTAGTTTTCGCGTCTGTGAGACCCGCCCTTCCCATATGAAAACATTTGGAATTCCTCATTTTATTTAATAAGCTGTAATTCCCGAAAGGGAGTTGCTAGATGTATCAAGTTTGCACTCTCCCCCTCAATGCTCTAGGCCGCGTTGCCCTTATCACAATGATAATACTCCCACAATTCCTTCATGCTATGCAGAACTTTCCTTTGGGGATGTCGCCCTTTGCACATTGCCCTCGACAAATGTTGTTGCTCAGTCTATGACAGGGGGCTGGGAGAGTTAATATCTGTCTGTACTACTGGCCGTCTCCTCTCCTAGTAATAAATGACTCGATGTCCGGTGGATGGAATGATCCAGCATACCAATTCGAACTGCACTCTCTGTGTCCGGATGAGGTGATGCACTATTTATACAGTAGCCCTATTCCCCTTCATATGCCTGAACTTACCATAACAATGTTTCTTGTTTGTCAAGCCGCCAATAGATGCAAACCCCGTTATGGAGAGGGCGCTAACTAGCTATCTGAGCAATAGGAGGTATTTCAATTGACAAGATCGGAATTACTTTATTGGGGGCTGTTTTGACAGAAGATTGATCAAATGCATTCCTTTGTGGACATGTGGTCATTTTTCTAGCTTTCCCATAAACAATTTCACAAGTGTCTACAGCTCCGATATTCACTTGAGCAGAATTTGTCTACCTAGTGGACCTGCCAGAATACAGCATCCTTGAGGCTTGATTATTGAAGGGTAGTCCAGGTAAAGGAGGGTCCTCTCAACTGTGTCGCTCCCTCGTCAACAATGCCTAACCCGATGGAAATGGGAGGGCTGGGCTGGAGACCTGGATGACCTTTCTGCTTGACTCAAAATTGAACAACTAGACTATCAATCAATCAAAGTTCCTTTATTCGGTTTTCATATATTAGCAAAAACCATAAAAGTACAATTTAACAACAATGGTTAAAACAAGCAATTTTTAATTCTCTATATACAATCAGTGTTTAAAAAAAATAATCAGATAAGTGAATAAAATTCATCACATTAATGGACGCCATAATCAACAAGTTTTCGAGAACAACTGATACATAGTTAAAAAGACGGATAGATAAAAACATCTTATTTGCTAGAGAGAATTTACAACAGCAACCTTTTCTGTAAAAAATTTCTGTGCCTGACACTAGATTTCAAAAATTGTGCAATGTGTCTCGTGAAACATTCTGCATCCAGCAATTGCAAAGCAAGATATGCTGGACGACATTGTCTCATACCCCAGATTTTTAAAATAGGTTTTAACCATTTTTTCCTTAGTTCTTTATAGAATTTGAAAAACAAAACCACATGCATCGATGTTTGTAACAATACCTCATCACAGGGGCAGGTTGGTAGAGTTTTGGCCCAATCATTCATTTTTGGGACGGTTACCAAATGATGAAATATATTTAGCCTAAGACGTGTTAGCACAAACCTATCATAGCGCTCAGAGTGAACGTTAGATAGGGTTCAATTGTGGGGCTAATTTGCATCATTAGGTTGTTTTGTACAGTTTGCTTATTTGCTTCAAAGACAAATTTAAGCTCCCCCAAGTGGCTGATACATTGTTTTTTAAACACTTTACTGTGGATCTGAGCTATCAATATAGGGTTATTATAATAGATTAGTAAGCCCAGGTCAGACAGGAAGTTTTCACATTCATGAGCCACCCTATCTTGTGTACATTCTCAAGACCAAGACAATCTTTCAGAATCTCCAGATTAAATAATTTTTTGGAGATGACCAAATGCGATGCCATAGTAGGGGCGGTTGAGCTTTTATCATGTCTGTGATGTACGGTATTCCCAGTTCTGAGTGGCAGATAAACGTCGAAGTGCCTTTTGTAACTGCTAACAAATACCTTAGACAGGCTTTTTCAACTTTCTAGAGTTTGTCAACTACACCATAACCCCAAAGTCCTGCCCCATATATTACTGTGCTGATACATTTAGTTGGTATATTTGGAGAATTTCCAATGGTGGCCTCTTACCTAACCTCTGTGCAAAGTTAACCAATTCAGTAGTTGTCCTCATAAAAAGCAGCTTCCTGGCTTTAGTTGCTCGACGCCATGAGGCCTTATTGTCAATTAGTATACCTAAGTATGGGTATGTAGTAGTGGACTCCAACTTTATATTTTCAATAAAAATATCCTTCGGTTTCCTTCTGCCTGTCCCACAGATCATTACAAAAGGATTCTTGATGTTTATTTTTAGATCTAAATTTGCCATAAATGTATGATACCTGTTAAGGGCACGTTGCAACCCTATCGACGTCTGAGCCAGAATTACGGTGTCGTCCGCATAGAGTAGGGCGGGTATTGGGCGTTTCTGCAGCAGGGGTAGGTCCTGGCACCCCTCCAACATGGCTGCTTGAGGCCATTTGTATAAAGTGTAAATAGGAAGGGTGCAAGGACACAACCCTGCCTAACCCCTCTCTCCTCTTTGAACGGCCCCGTATTCTCCCCATTTATGCAAAACCACACCCTAGCAGTCCCATTCGCATATAATTCTCTTAAAAAGTTAATTATGGGATCTCCACGCCCATCGCTTCCAAGGTCCTCCAAAATTTGATATGGTTTATACAGTCGAATGCGGCTGTTAGGTCTACATAGGCCATATATAACTTTCCCCCTTTTGCATTTAAATATTTTCCCATTAGGAGAGTCAGGTTAAAGCCTTGCTCCCTGGTACCCAATCCCTCCCTGAATACAAATTGGAGGTCAGACAGTACTTTATTGTCCTCTGACCATTGTTGTAGGCGGTTAAGAACTATGCGACCTGCCACTTTGCCCACTAAATCTAACAATGAAATGGAGCGATAACAGGCCGGGTTCTGTCGAACCCCCTTCTTGAATATCAGGACCAAAATTGATTCAGACCATGATTCAAAAAGCCCGGTTGTACAGGTGGCTTCTAACACCCTTGTTAGTATGGGGGTCCATAGTTCTATATTGTGCTTAAAATGGTCAACTGGGACCCCGTCTGGTCCCGGGGCCTTTCCTCCTTTACTAGCCTTAAGGGCGAGCTCGACTTCTTTTAAGGTGACATCAAGAGCTATAGGTAAGACTACCGAGCTTGCATGAGGACTGATGTTAACCGTACCTACTGTCACATAATTCTCCTTAGTATGTAAGCCAAAAATCTGAGAGAAATGTTCCATCCAGTGTCTTTCATCTATTGCAATTTCTATGGTCGGCGTATCCCCGGCTGCTGAAAGAAAAGGGAATTTAACCACCTGCCAAAAAGCAGTACTGTCATTATTTGTACACCTTTTATGTAGCTCCTCCCAAGTTTCTTTTTTTAATTAGCCTTTTACTTATTTCACGGCTTAATTGTATGCTTTTCTAAGCTGTCTGGTCTCCTGTCTGTCCCTCTCCTTCTTATGTAGGGCAAATTTTAGGTCAGCGTATGCTTTTGTGCAGTTTTTGTTAAACCATTCTTTACGCTTGTCTTTCCTTTGTTTTAGTTGGACTCTCAATGCTTCCTTTGTTACATTTGTTATCTCCATGAAGCTTCTCAAGACCTCACGGTGTGGTGTTAAAGGATTTAGGCACTTCATTACTTGGTCTGCACCATGGGGGTGCCCAGGAGTAGACACTTCACAGGGAAATCCAGGAAGGGTTCCCTTGCGGTATTCGTACAAGCGCCGGGAAACCCACTGCGGGTAGCTGTGCGCTATACAAGTACAAAAACATTTACATTTACATTTTACTTCTACCTGATTCAATAATAGTGCAAGTCGTGCCTACTTCTAATGACTCCTCTACTGAGGATATTTGTTTATCCAATGCCCCATTTCCCCTGTAAGGTAGCTCAGTAGAGTTTGCTGTGCCTCACTGGAGACTTTTTTTACTGGTTGGTGCTGAGTGCTTGGTAGCTCTCTTTTCCCCATTGTTGATTCCTTTAACCGTACTGTGCTATCTGTAATATTATTGGATACACCGGCCCGATCAGTCTCTTTATTCCCTTCCAGCCAGTATTTTGGAATACGCGTGCTCTTTTAACATATGTGAACTAGATGATCATATACAATAGGGTACTGTTAATTAGCTATTTCCTCCCTTGTATAGTGGAACTAGTTGCAAGATCAACAGTGATAATATAATAAAAAGTTACTTGAGCTGGTAGGATGAGCCCTACCTGACGATCACACATTTGCACCGTCCGGGAAAAAATCCAAGAGATTAGGCCCAGCCCAGCCTCATCCTGACACTGATGGGCAAGGACGGGCCACCCTTCGCCCTGGCGTGTCCCGCGCCGCAGGTGCCCTGGCATTGATTTATGCGCAGTGAGGCGCAGAGGCATTGCACGGCTCCTGCCGCGATAAAACAAAGCCCCCTTGGGGTTGTAGTTTGATCCTTGTGACGGTCCCCGCGAACGCTGCGGCTGCAGCGGGAGGATAACCAAAGCGGTGATGACCAGGCAGTGAGGCAGTAAGCAGATTGTCAACTTTGGCGTGCTCACCTCTGACCAGATGCTAACTATCACAAGTGTTTTGCCCCCAAGGAAGACTTCTTCTGCCAGCCGATCAATCATTACTGGTTATGGTTGGGTTATACCCTCTCCAGGGTCTTGGGTACAAATGTTACGTTCTCCCTCAAAATAGCCTTCTGGGGTTTTTTGAGGATGGCAGTGACTCAAGAGTCGACCGCCAGCCGGTGGGTCTGATAACATTAGTGGCTAAAAGAGACATTTTAAAGAACTGGAAAATGTCACAGGTCCCTGGGTTGCAGCTCTGGAGACCTGGTATGGACTGGTGTGCCAAACAAGAGGAATATATATATATATATATATATATATATAGTGGGATTATTATGGCTTGTCCTCTATGTCGGAGACAGTACTTGTTGACAATTCTACATCTCAGTGATCAATGGAGGGTGAGGTGGTGGGGGCTGATTGGAATGCAATATCTTTTGTTGTTATGTTTGTCCTTTCAAAAATGAATAAAATTGGTTTATAAACAAAAATAAATATGCCATGTTTGGTGTCATGAATTTCATTACAATTACAATTTTGAAAATTCCGCGTTTAGAAAGTTAAGCAAGTTGAATCCAGCCCGGAAAAAGCCTATGAAGTACTAATCAATATTCAATATTATTTGCTAAAGGAGAAATTACTGGGGGCTGCCTTAAAACTTAAATCCATTCAGGTCCATGATGCCACTTTTAGGATTCGTCGGACATCTCTCGGGTCACAGAGGATAGAAGGTGGGAATTGGGCAAGAGAATGGATGCATTGAGGGATCAGGGAGCCCAGGTTCAATTGCGATTCCCTACTTTTTTTAAAGTTGTATGAGCTAACAACATTTTTAACTTCAGATTCCCAGAGGAAGTGGATAGCTTTTTGACACAGACTTAACCCAGTTAACTTAAGTTTAAGGGGGGGTCTATACCGGCACCAGTCATTACTATCACTTTTCATGCTTTTTATTTCTTTTTTTTCTTCTTTTTGTTGTTTTCTTTCTTGGAGGCTGCAGTGCCCGACCCGAATAGGCAATACTTATTGCCAATAGGTAATCAGAGGGGGTTCCCGCAGGGGGGAGGAGGGGTCGTGGGGTTGGTGGTGGGAAGTAATAGTATTCACGTTTACTGGTGGGGAGCATTGAGAAAACCACAATATTGTGTGACATAATAGCCTCTAATAGCTTTTGCAGTCATTGAAGTGAGTGGAGACAAGACAGTGATGGAGGATAGACCTCTGCGGGGAGAGAAGCATCATCTTGATCTACTAAGCTGGAATGTGAATGGATTGAGGGTGAAAGGGAAACAGCGTCTGATCCTTCAGTACCTAAAAAATAGCCCAGCAAGTAATTTAATGTTACACGAGACCCATCTTTTACAATCAGAATGTATGGCATTATTTGGACAACTAAGATGGGTTGATAAGATCATTGCAACAGATCAGCACTGTTCTTGGAAAGGAGTTGCTGTGATAATTAAAAAGAATTCAGGAGTAGAAGTAATTAAATCTCAAGTGGATGACAGAGCGTTGGACTATAGTTGCAATTAAGTGCCGGGGGATAAAATATACAATAGTCAGTTATTATGGGCCTAATGATGATGATACTACTCCCCTCAATAACCTTTCTATTGCATTAGCAGATTATGATTCCGCTCTGATCTTGGGTGGAGACTTTAATGTACTTCTAAATAATAAACTAGACAGGTCCTCCCTTAGAATTCAGGTAGCAGTACAGCATGTTTAAGTTTATCTCCTGGCCATGCTGAACAACATGCTGAACCGGAAACAAGCTTCTGAGGACTGGTTTCTGGAATTTCAGCCGTCTTCAGCCTGGCTTGCTTCAATCCAGTGGCAAAGTGAGCAAGAGACTCCCGTCTGAGCATACCCTGCCAACTTATGGCGAACAAAGCAAAACCAAAGCTTCTTTCCGGTCCAGGGAAGGCATGGCTTGGCAGTTCGGACTGGACTGTTCCCATGAGGCACAGGGTCAAACTGATTTGCATATGGCCATGTCTGAACTGGGGTGGCAGAGTGCTCAAGACCGCAGTTCCTCATTTGCAGGAGGGTGAATCTTTGCCTCTCCACCTGTGCCATAAAATGGACTTGGCTAAAAAGGCGAAGAAGCCATCAGGAGGTTACAAAAGGTGGTGCAGCATTGTCAGTGCACCCCCTAAAGGCAGCCCTCTGTAGGGAACTCAAGATGTCCTATGGGTCCTCCAGACATCTACCGGCAAGCAGACTTCAGTTTACTAAACACTCTTAATTTATTTAATATTATTTGCCCTATGCGACCTGGGCTCTGCAGGAGGGAAGGGCCATCAATGATGCAGAGTACCACCTTCCAGAACATTTTTGTCAGGTGGTGGTGATGGGGGGTGGGGGGGGGGGGGGGCTCGGCGTGTAAAAAGTTTTAGATGGGGGGGCTCAGCCAACAAAAGTTTGAATACCTCTGGTCTAAGCTCATGTTTGAAATTTTTCCTACTTCACTTGATGATACAGAATATTTTGGGAAAAAAGGCTTTGCAGCCAGAAGCTTGTCCTTGACACTCAATGGCAATTGTTGCTAGGGCACTATGTGTTTGCCTTTTGGGTTATGTTAGTTTTGCTGTTTCCTCACCTTTCTCAGAAACTTTAGGTCCATTTCCAAGACCTAATAAGAGACGGTTAGGCACCATCAATGCATTTTATACAGTCCAGCTTAGATAGGGCAGATTTAGTCTCCAGATCAATTGGAACATCTGTCATTGCTTGGAGGCAGGGCTGGCTTAAGACCTTAGGTTTTATCCCAGAAGTGCCATCCACCTTGATAAACCTTCCCTTTGAAGACACTAAGTTGTTCGGGGAAAAGTGTAGCTCTGCAATGGAACACTTCAAAGTGAGTTCCACCAGGGCCTACTCTCTTAGCCTACAGCCCAAAGGAATAAATTCCATGGGGTTTCATACGTTTTGTGGATTTGGGAAAGGCTTCAACTTCCAACTACACCAGGCAGCCCTTGCTCAGCAGCATTCTCAGAACCAAATGCTGTGACAGTACAGTGGCTGCGGAAGGGTAGAGTCTGTGCAACTCTTCAGATAGTCACTTCTTCCTCACCTGACCCCCCCCTCCCCTTAGCCACCACAGGGCAGCAACTCTAGGTCTCCCATTTCTGGCGATTTGAGGCTGATGGGAGGCCAAGTGTCCCTCTTTCCACAGGCCTGGAAGGCCATACCATCAGGCCAACGGGTTGTACAGATAGGGGGAAAATGAACAACTTTCATACTGTAGGTAGAAGTGTCACCCTTGCTTCAGGAAGGAGTTGTGGATGTGGTGCCAGAGCAGGAGACTGGACAAGGAAGGTACTCACAGCACTTTCCTGTTCCAAAGAAGGATGGTGGTTTCCACCCTATCCTGGACCTCAGGGTCTTGAATTGCCTTATTAGTGAGAAGTAGTTCAAGATGCTGTCCCTTCACGGTGATTGGAGACTGGATGGTATCACTCTATTTACAAGACACGTGTTTCCATACACCATTCCTAAAGTCCCACAGAGTGTACATGCATGGGGTGGGCATGACTCAGTATCAATTTTTTGGTTCCTCTTTTTGTTCTGGCATCTGCATCACAAGTCTTTGGGAAGGTGATGGCAACTGTGGATAATTAAGACACAGTTTAATATTAAACTCAAAATTACAATGTACACAATGAAAACAAGATTTCTCTAGCCCCTGTAAAAGCAGGGACCTGTGCAACGTTTCTCAGTTTTAATATAGTGTAAAGCCCCTTCCTATGGTGTTTGTCATGGAGTTCATAAGGCAAATCTCATTCCTGTTCTACTTGTCACATAGATTGCAAAGTGAACAACATTGGTTTTGCATTTATCAGAGCGTTGACAATGCCAACCTCCTGGTATAGTATTTTCAGAAAGTTCACAATGTGAAAACTCTTTCACTGTATTCGTCATGGGGTTATGGCATTCAAAGCCCTTCTGACACAGGGTCTGTGTTGATAGTGTTTCTATATCTCTTGGCAATGGAACTATTTCATAGGTGGACTAATACAACTGCAGCCCAATCAAATGGCCATAAAGACGACGATTAAGCCAGGGGTGGGGTCAAAAACCTCCCTCTTTATCTCTGGAAGAAAGCTACAGCTTTATCTAGCCATAACTAAAAATATGGGTGGGTCTCTAGACTCGCACAACATCACGCCAATGTGATGTCTGATCTGGGGGGGAAAGTATTGCATGCAGGAGTTCCTAACTGCAGCTTTAGCCTCAATTATATCCCTGCATGAATAGAAAATATAGAAGATAACCTAGGATTGAAGTTGCACAAGAATTGTGAATGATATTGCCCTATTTTTGACTAAAATATATAAAATGCTTTCATGTGACCACTGCTCGGTGCACTTTCAAAAGAATTAGCAGTTAAATACTGAAAGGCAAACAGTATTAACCATGGCAGAAACTGAACACTTGTGGGAGGGAAGATCTGGCACAGCGGCCAGAGCGGCTGACTTCTGAGCTTGGGGCTCACAGTTCGATCGCTGGCAGAAGCTCAGCTCAGCACCATGTGACTCTGTGCAATAGCTCACTTAATCTTCCAGATGACATCCAGCGCCTTGAGACCCTTTGTAGTGATTAGGCTATGCTTTACAAAATACTGGATTTAACCACTTCGATGCTGATGACGAGCTCAGCCCGTCATCCGCTACGGCGCTCGTATGCTGATGACGAGCTGAGCTCGTCATGTAACGCGGTATTTTTAAAAACGCCGCACACAGCGGGAAAAGCCGCCGCAGCGATGCGGTTAGTGATTTCCCCTCGTACCTCTTCTTTCCACCATCCTACACGTCCTGTCCCTTTTATCTCTTGCAGGTTCTTTTTCATCCCCAAACAAGAGTCCCTGTGTCATCCACCTGTAACCATCTGCTCAAATTGAAGGCTGATGCCCTCTTGGCTGATTCATCGTTAAGGTGTGAGTAATTGACAGCATTTGACGCATTCAGCAGCGGGTGTTCAGCAGGGAGCAATACAGCTCAAGTGGCATTTATTAGTCTTTATCGACAGGACAGAGGTGTACCAGTTCTACAAACTTGGTGCCTCATTTACGAGGCCCTAGAGGAACTTTTGCACTGCTGGATCGTCATTTATTTGATTCTCTGGTGTCACAATGTTCTGTAGCATATTTACAAGCCACGCAAAAGCACTTTACCTGGCTTTTCATGACCTTGTAAATATGTGCCCCGTTCAACACTTCATGAAAGGGGCATTCCATAGGTATTGCTGTGGGTGTTCCCATGCAACACTCAAGAAATATGAAGCATTCCCAGGTTTACGAGGAATCATGAACCTGGGAATGCGTTAGATTCTAACGCAGCCCCAGTGGTGGCGTTAGGGAGACGCAACGAGGAAAAAAAATCCTTATTTCCCCTAGTTTTTTCCTCTTTCTATGTTTGCTGCTTTCTGCATCACACAGAAGGAGGAAATAGCCTCCATTGGTTGATTTTGTGCAGAAAGGTGTCCCTTCCTGCACAAAATCAATAATCCCCACTACACAGGCTCCCTTGCAATGTGGCGCGAGGGTGCTTGCGTTGGCGATAGGCTGCTTTTTTAGCTCCGGGGTCAGTACAAGAATGCACTGTATTCTTGTAAATGCTGCGTTTTCCTGCTCTTTTGGAATGATGCAGCACGGCGCTGCAAAATTGCTTGCAGCACCGTGCTGCACCATTCTATTGTAAATGAGGCCCTAAAGAGTCAAATGAAAAATAATAATTGTGCTCATCATTTTAATGAAATGGGTGCTGTAACAGTCAGCTAAACCTACCCCCATGGCAACACTGCCCCGGAAACGCAGCATGTAATCCTCTGGCCCGGCGTGGCCAGAGACTATATAATAAAAGGGCAGAGACCGCTCGTGGTCTTCCGGCCCACACCAAAACCAAGCATGTGTGTCACTTTTTTATCCAGTCTACCAGACCTGTGGCTTTGCCCTGCAGGCCCCGCCATCACCTGTGCAGCCCCTTTAGCATGGACGAGCTGCGCCCATGGCTGGGGTGATGACTTTCACAGGGGTGCAGGAAAATCTCCCTCCAACCTGGTTCTAAAGAAAAGTGTAGTAAACACTGTTCTGAAGTCTATTTTTCTCCTTTCTCTTGTCCACCCATACCTTCTTCCTGTCCTTCCCCTTTTTTCAACACACTGACTGTTAAAGAAACCACGTGGGAGGGGGGGGGCGGCGGCAAATGTTGTTTCACCCAGGATGTTATCTGCTGGAGCGGCTCCTCCGCTTGTCTTTTAAGTAGTGAGAAACATAAAATTACAATAACAAAGTTATTGTCATTTTATGTTTCTTGTCCTGCTGCTTTGCGGCGGGTGCAGCTGGGCGGGCTGCTTTGCTCTCCGAGCAGGGCAGGGGAGGATTGGTTTGCCCACTCCTAAAGTGCGCAGTGGCTGTTTGATCGGCTCTCTGGGGCTGCCCAAACCAGTCAATGGCACTTCCCTGTTCTCCATGTAGGGTGCATTACAGCCTGAATGGAGAACATGCTCACCCCTCCAGCCCCTTACTGAGCGCTGAGTCACAGCGCTGGATATTGGATAAGGGAAGGGAGCCTGACTGCCTGCTTCCTGTTCCTGTCTGAGGCAGGAAAGCAGGAGCAGAGAGGATGCAGGACCTGGCTGTAAGGTAAGTGCCTTAAATTTCATATCTCCAACCCCCCGCGCCCGCTCCGCCACCGGCGAGCCATGCCGGCTGCTACTGGTTATCTGAGCAATGGCCACCTCTAGACTGACTCGCTTCAAATCTTTGCAGGAAGCCAAGAGCATAGCCTTTTTAATTGCCCAGACCTATAACAAAAATATTTAATTCACAAACATCTCTTAATATTTGATTGTTCACGCTTTGCGAACTCATTTAAAATCTCCCTACCAATGGTCGAGTATTTTACAACATGACTCTTACTTTTTCTTTTCACGCTGTCCAACGACGATGAGTGCAATGAAGGCAGCCACCACTATGATCATGACTACTCCAAACACAATTAGCCAGATGGTAACAGGTGGTTGTGGAGGTGGCGCCAGGGTAGGCAGGAGGCCAACGAACTCCAGGGTTTTATCGTCTAATATGAAAGCACTGTTCACCCGACCCCGAGATTCACTGTAACAACAAATTGATCAAACAAAATACAGAAAATGTTAATATACATTCTCCTTCGCACACAGCAGGTCATTAGCGCTTCACACATTAGTATTGCAAATATACATAAATGCCTATCTTCATTAACCCCTCCCATGCTTGTGACGGAACCGCTCCGTCACAAGCCACGGGTGAGCTGTGCTTGTGACGGAACGGTTCCGTCACGGCCCGCTCGCCGCGCCTGCGTGGCGCTGATTTCGCGCCTGCGGTGACGCTTTAATGGGCGGGCGGGTTCGTGACGGAACCGTTCCGTCACAAGCACAGCTCGCCCGCGAGCCGTGATGGAGCGGTTCCGTCACTATTATGGAGCCGCCGCGCGGGTGCCCCACCCCCTTAGCGCTGCGGCGGAATAGCCACCGCAGCGAAGGGGTTAAATATATTGGACCCTATTTAGAGTTTGTAGGACAGGATACTTCGTCACAAACTGGCGGATGCCCCATCGTCCTTCATACAAATAAATTATAGCCTATAACACTTGTAATACAATGGCCAATACAACTGTCACATTCTGACAAAGTATCCTGTCTGCCAAACTCTAAATAAAGGCAATTGTCTCCTGAGGGGCATTCCTGGTTATTCCGTACATACTGGTACAACAGTGAAAACGTTTTCTAAAGCTAATAATAATGCAAGTGAGAAAATAAGATCATGTTACTTTAAATTATGATAGTGTGGGTGGCTTTTTCCCTAAATCCAGAGTCACTACTCACTGTCTTTCTCATTACAAAACCGTCTCGGAATATATCCACCTTTCAACATGGAGCTATAAGAGTCACTCGGTCTAGGACTGCAAAAGTGTCAAACCATTCCCCAAGTACTTAGAGAAAACACCTAGTAGGTCGATAGCATTGGTTTTTATTTCCAAAGACAGAACCGTGCTTTGAGTGTTTGCTTATGATGGAGCAGAAGTTTCATATTTGCATTTTCTCATTTGTAGGGGTGCATCGTAATCATGTGTAGATCATTTAATCCTGTCTTGTGTAAATGTGTCAATTTGGAATGCCTCTATATGGGTAATGAATAAAAGCCATAGCTGCAAACCCCCTGGCACCAAGGTAATATTATGAGTAATAAATATCTCCAACTCAAATAACAGCCTTAAATTCATTTTGACAATTCATACATTTTTCTCCAAACATCAGCTTATGAGTTATGTAAATACACAGATTTTTGTCTCGATTACATGCTTTTTGACTTTTGGTGTACATATTATAATTCAACCAGGCAAAATTTTCTATAATAGCCTGGGCGGCACCCAGGAGAGCAACTCACAGGCACCTGTAGAGCTACTGGTACCTCATGAGCTATTCATTGGAGATGCCTGGTTTAAATGATACGTTCTTATGTTAGCCAAAGTTGTAGGCCTGAAATGCAAATGTCTGACAACTCTCCCTTTAGGATTAATATTCTGAATTTCCTCTGAAGCTGTTCTTTCTCATGTTTGGCATTGCAGTTGTTGAAGCATTATTTAGGCAACTAATGTCTTTGTTTTAGCAGCTAAACAAGGATACATGGTTTGGAGGCGATAAGGGAAGAAGTTGATTTCTCATGGGAGAAGGCACGGGAACCAAGAACAAATTGTTGCAAGGGATGTACATGGAGAACACCGTGGAAAAGTACACTCATGACTGTACCCATTGTGGAGTACGTGTGTGAAAGTGCATCTTGGGAATACTACCTGGGAATAGCAGGTTGTTGGAATTAGGGATAGTGCCCGCACATCTTCCTTGCCTTTGGAGAGGGAGCATCTGAGAATGAGATCTTCCTCTTGTGATAGTGGCTTTATGCTGCTTGACCCATCTCAACGGTGGAGAGACTTCTTAGGAAGACTCCACGACTGCCACCTTTCCTCCCGATTCAGAATGCTTACTCATTAATGTAGGGATGTCACTATAGTGATAGACTAGGGATAGATTTAAATGCTCTTCATTTATTAGCTCTCGAAGCAGGGGCATTTGAACTCTTGCTCCTTGACTGTTTGTATCCTCCTTCTTGAGCTAATAGTTCTGCTTATGTTGCACCGTCTGAGTTGGGTGTGTAGAATTGGCTTCATGCTATTTCCTTTGTTTTTCTATACCCTCTTTTTGGCTTTGTAATAAACGTAACTAACCGCCCTCAATTAGCCTTTGGTTATTGCGTATATGGAAGCGTTGTTTCTAAATTCACTGTGCAATAATGATTTTGTTCCCTTTACACTTTCATGCTGCTTTAAAGACCCATCTGAGTGTGTCTCTAGAAAAGTTCCAGAACGACTAGATTCGGCCTCTTCACCTACCAAGGACAAAAAGGGGCTGAGAAGGGCCACTATCTCAACATGGCATGGCAAACCAGCTGTCTCTCTTTTTTGTCGGTGACCTGGCAAAAAAAGCGAGTACACCTGGTAGTATAGTTAAAATCTATTTGACCACTGCACCTGAGCTGTTGGAAGTGGTATCTCTGCCAATTCAAAGGTTTAGAGGCTACCGGACTGCTAAATAAAGCGCTAAGTTTGGAACAAAAGCAGTATGCTCTAGCCCTTATTAAATAAACAGCAAATTTGTGCAAAATATTTTTGACACATATTTTTCTCCTTACATTGCGTGGCGTAATCTTCCAGAGAAATGTTAAGGACAAAAGTACTTTGCTAAACTTAAAAGTACTTATTTATACGTCAGGTCCCATCTCTAGCTAGCTCTAGAAGAATTCCAGGTTTATGTAGAGCGAACTTGGCTCAAGGGCATTAGACTGCTTCACATGAGCACCAGATTACATAACACCTTTTATTTTTTATTTTTGACACAGCTCAAGGCCTACAACCCCAGGGGCCAGCCGCGTCGGAAATACTGGATACTTTACTTATCCAAAAACAACACAGCCTTTCAGCCGACAACCCTGGGGTCCGGCGGCCTATTAGAACAAAGTGCATATTCAGTATTTCAGTCGTGATTTGGATAAGTCATAGGTTTGTGGTTTTTGTGTTTTTTTTTAAAATCATGTGCAACATAATGCAATACAACAATCTTACACGTTGGCAAACAATACAAGTCTTTCTACGCATGTATGTGAGATACAAGTGAATGTATTTGCGGAGTGGTCCGAGTCATTTTATATGGTGTGGCACCTGTGTCACTACCTAGGTGCTCAATTCCCCTGTTTACCTCTTTACTCCCCATCTTCCTCCTCATCTGAGCTGATGCTATCGTCTTCCGGCATAACACATTTTTAAGGTACAGGAAGTTTAAGTGATCTGCTCAGAATCACAGGATGTTGAGTCAAAGCCAGGACTTAACCTGGCTCCCCAGTTCCAAGGTGTGCAACTCATGGCCATTAGGCCACATCTCTTTGATATCTCCATAGATTTTTTATGGGATCACTGAAACAATGTCGGAATCAACAATATTGCGAAACAAAAATATTGTGTCAAATATAATTTACAAAAATATAGTTTACCTATTCTTATACTGGTAAGTACAAAACATTTTGTTAAATTATTGTTTCAATCTAATATTAAAAAAGCATACAAATATATTGTTTCTTAATGTATATATGTATAGTTCAAAGTAGTAAATCTTAAATATTTTATTATATACCATTAATATTATGTTAATTAAATAAATCACACTAATATTTAATACGATATATACATATATACATATATAAATGCACATAGATATATATGTGTACGTTTTTATTTATATATAATTTAACACATTTATTACAAATATATATTTTACATTACATATATATGTGTGTGTTTTTATATATATATAATTTAACACAATTATTAAAAATATATATTTTACATTGTATTAATTTGTTTATTTCTTTAAATTTACTACTATAAAAAGCACATTATATATATATATATATATATATATATATATATATATATATAATTTTTTTTTTACTTGAAACATAAAATTATTAACAATTTAATTCCAAAACATTAAATAAATGACTAAACAAATAACATTTTAAAAATAAAATAAAAGCAATATTATAAATTTCCCAAAAATATTATAGAGCAAAACAAAACAAAAAAATATAAGAAAGTACTATAACATTAACATTATAAACAAATATTAATAATAAATAAATGTGACCAATGAATTAAAGTCTGGGAATAATACAAACACTATTCCCACTCTAGTGTATGCAACAGTAGAGAAAGTGTAGGCCTTTGGAGGGTTTAAGTATATTATTAAATAAAGTTGTTCTCCCCACCTCTGGGGAAACGTCCCCTTAGTGCACCACTTTCATCCCTGAAAAGGGATGTCATCCGATTGTTCAAAAGTTCCTTCCAGAAATTCAAATTTACAAACTTTTGTGTAGAATGTTCAAATTTAATTCATATTAGGTTCATTTGAATCACAGTTTGATTTGAAATATTCCAGATATGTCCAGTCGTATATGCAAATGAATGTTCAATCCCAAAATTTCAAATATCCTGATGCATTTCGTGCTAGGCGCTTCTTCGAGGAAATGTTATTCTGTGAGGTAAAGGAAATGGTGAACATTAAAATCCAAGTTTCAAGCAAGGATTTCAAATGACTATATAGATCTATATAGTAATTTATATTCCATGCTTGAAAACTGGGTTTTAATAACACTTACCCACGTCTAGGATCAGAAGGCCAAAACCTAATTAAACTTGGTAAATGAAATTACCCACAGCTACACATCTTGAGTACGTTACCTACTTATTAAATGTATTATTCCCACTCCAAACAGAGCAACGGTAGAGAAAGTGTTGGACTTCAGACGGGTTAAATGTACTATTTCCAAACCAGTCTGTGCAACAGTAGGGAAAGCATTGGACTTCAGAGAGGTAAGACTAACTATTCCCACTCCAGTTTGTGCAACAGAAGAGAAAGTGTTGGACTTCAGAGGGGTACATTTACTGTTCCCACTCCAGTCTAAGGGCCTGATTAGGAGTTTGGCGGTGTGGGAGCAGGGCAGCATGCCGCCGCCCGCTCCGGCACTGCCAAACTCAATCAATGGCGAGTGGTCCATTGCCGTTCCCACAGAAGTGCCTTTGAAAAAGGTACAGCAATGGAAATGGCGAAGCAAGTTCCTGCATGCAAGTCCATGCCGTGCAGGAACTGGGCATGCATGCAGACAGGGGGCACAGTATATGCCCCCCTGCATGCATCTCCATGGCCTGAGGCACCAGGCTGCCCTGTAGGGCCCCCTTAATTTCCTCACCGCCAGCAGTTTCATGGCATGAACACCACCATGAGAAAGCTGGCAGTGAGGAAACTCGTAATATGCTTGACAGTCCCACAGTGGCCCTGATAAGCATATTGCGGCCTCACATCACTGATCCCTGGTGGTTTCAGTGGTGCCATGGAGGTCCGACCGCAGTAGTAGTAATACCGCAGTCAGACCACTGGTGTAGCGGTCCCCGACCACCACCGAACCTCCACCATGGGTTCGGTGGTCCAACCTCGTAATCAGACCTTTAGCAACCATAGGTAAACTCCTTCCCTTCAAAATTAAAAAAAAATATATAACTCTTAATATAAACATTATTACTTAACATAAAATATATATTTATATATTTAAAAAAGTAAAAAACAATTAACCAATTTACAAAATTCATAAACAAAGTAATAATTATCAATTTAAAAATAATGGTTGTTTGATTACTACTTAATTAACTTGCCACCCTATACGCCTACAAACCTAGTAACACCCACCCAAAATATAACTCAAATAAAGAAGTATAACACAATTTACATAATTGATGATCAATCAATTAAATAACGAATTAATCATTATTTGTTAATTAGTAGTTACTTAATTAACTTTCCACCCAACAACTTACAGATCCAGCAGCCCATAACTAAAATATATATCACACACTTCATATAATTAATAATCACATAAATATTTAATTATGCATTATGAATAATTATGTTTTAAATATTACTTAATTAACTTCCCACAAACCTAACACACAAATAAAATATCACTAAAAGAAATCAGTATTACATAATGTACATCATTAATAATCACACCAATAATATTAAATTCATTATTAATTAGTTATTACATTATTAACTTCACACCCTATACCACTAATTACCCAGTAGTCCACACTTAAGATTAAACTAAAATATATGATTATTGCACAATCTACATTATTAATAATCAACAAAATGTTTAACAATAAATTAAAATTGAGTTGTTAATTACCTAATTAACTTCCCAACCTATACCCCACCAAACATAGAAACATGCACCTAAACTAAAAGTTAATTAAATCAGTATTACATGATATACATAATTAATATCAATGACATACCTACTTGGTACTTATTAATTAATTAATAATTTACTTCCCACCCTATACCCCTAAAAGTCCCAACAACCCGCTACAACACACTACATTTCTATTAGCAATTAAATATTTTAAAAAATATATAATCACAACCTATATTTAAGAAATGTATTATTGTTTGTATAATTGTTAGTAACATACAATGAATATATGAAATAAAATGCATAAAAAATAATTAAAAAACAATATCCTTTACAACTATATTATTGACTACAATATTCTTAATTATGATATTACTTACCTGAAAAAATGATATTTCTGCATCATATTTGTGTCACAGTATTTGTTTCCGATATTTCTATCTCCCTATATTTAAAACTCAATATTTTGTCCAAATACATTTTTTATAATGGTTTAAATATGAGACCATAGTCATACCTTTCTCGAGGTAATTGTGCGCTTGCACAATCCAGCTCAGTAAACGGACTGTCACTGTGGAGAAGTATGGCTCAATGGTTACAGCAGGCAGACCTCGATGCAGAGCTCTGGCCAGGGACCAGGTTTCGATTCCCGCCTCGGCGGGTCTCGAGCTCATTAATTCCCCTGACCGGATATTCTCGCCTCAGTGCCTATTCTGATCATGGGTCCCACGCTGCAACTGCGGGGGATGCCTGGTCTTGAGGAAATATAAATTTTTGGTCATGTTATGTTCCCTAGCGCGTACCCCACCGACTCCATGTACCAGCTTAAAGTGCATGTAACTTCCCTCCTGTGCCAGCTATGAAGACGCAAATACATTTGCGTCCAACGTTAACTTGTCCTCTTTTAGATCCACCCTGAATGGATTATATAGTCCGTTCCTAAGTATGCTATGCCACCGTCTTTTTGTAGTACACTTTACATGTTTTCCTGCTCTGGCAGAGTAGGCCCTGAATTTCTGCCATCGAGCCTCTTTTGGCTCCTGACTCTGACAGCCTCTGCCCAGGCTACCTCTGTACCCGTGAACTCTGACTTACTTCCAGCGTGGCCCCTCGCGCTCAGCTCAGCCTGCTTTCTGCCAAGACTGACTATAACCTTCGAGTTATCTGTTCAGCTCCTCGAGAATGCATTCCTGCCTACTAGCTCCAGTAAACATCCTCCCCAGCTGCAGAGCCAAAGGGCCGACCTGTCTCAGTGCAAGTAATTCATAGCCTCTGTTACCATGCTCCCATGGAAGGCCCCGTGCCCCACGCCTCTCATGCAGACACTTAGGCGCTTATACACGCATCCACAGTTAGCATAGAATAGCTTCTGCCTTAGAGACCTTTCCGCCCAGATAGTATGGTTCCTAAACATCAGATATCAGATATGATAGAAGTACAAGTTGATCTGACATGCCAGACCTCTGTCTCTTTCCGTCAGTGTAAATGTCAAGTCCCCTGCACCCCTCCAATCACACGTCATGCAGCTGCGCGCGCATCCAAGCTTCCGATTTCTGCTGACATTGCAACAATTCTGTTAGCACCACCCCTTGGTGCCACCCACTTGCGTCACCTATCAGTGACGTTTCTAGCACACACGCCTAGTTCACGCCTCTTGATTACGTACTAGTAACACGTGTATACTGTTATCTTGTCTTCTCTCAGCTGTTACGCCTCTTGCACTGTTGCCTATGGTATAAATACACACGCCTAGTTCACGCCTCTTGATTACGTACTAGTAACACGTGTATACTGTTATCTTGTCTTCTCTCAGCTGTTACGCCTCTTGCACTGTTGCCTATGGTATAAATGAAGTATATAAGCTATGTAATGTCAATAAAGTTTGCTCTATCCCTTCTGACACCCCTGTGGTGGTCAGAACATGATATCCTGGTCACGACCATTCCTTTTTAAGGAATAAAACGCCTAAGAAACTCTAACACCACGGACTCTGTCTTTTTTCATCCAATCTGAGTTATTATTGATTAAGTACTTACCTGCATAGAAATTAAGAGAGTAAATTAATTATTTACATATTTTGGCAAGGCTGATCTTTAGTGTCTGGTTATGCCTTTCTACAAGGCCTGCGGCTTCGGGATGTCGGACACAATGGAACTTCCACTGGTATCCCAATAATAAAGAAACTTCTTTCATTAATGCAGATGAGAATGGCTGACCGTTATCTGAGTACACGACACGAGGCAAGCCGTATCGTCGGAAGAATTCACGAACCAGCTGCTTGGCAGTGGTCGGAGCAGTGTAATCTGGGACTGGGTATGCTTCGGTCCAGCGGGACAGAGCACAAACAATTACAAGCACATACTTGAATCCTCGACAACGGTCCATCTGGATATAATCCATCTGGAGGACTTCAAAAGGGTGATCGGGAGGATGAAATCCACCTTGCTCTACAGGGACGCTTTTTCCTGGATTGAACTGACAACAGATCATGCAAGTACGCACTTTCTGTTTTGCGGCTGCTCGTAAGTGTTTATTGTTCCAGAGATTTTGTAAACTGTCTAACATCGCTTTCTCTCCTAGGTGTGCTGGGCTATGTGCTGTATTTATCATGACTTGAACCATAGAGTCAGGGAGAAACCATGTAGATTTTCCCTTCGTCACCCAACCTTGATCTGTTTGGATCCCTCCTTGTTCAATCCATTTCTTTATTTCTTCTGGAGTAGCATGTGTCTGAATGTCGATAACATCTAGTGTGGGATCCCTGACTGTCATACAGTTTGTCTGTTCGGTTGTCTTTGTTGTATCAGTTGTCTGAGTGTGAGTCAGTGCTGTATGTTTTGCTGTCTGATCTGCCAGGTCGTTACCCTGGGAAACAGAATCTGTGACTTTAGTATGTGCTTTACACTTCATGACGGATATGGCTGAAGGCAGATGTATTGCTTCTAACAGTGCTTGAATGAGGGGACCATGTTGGATCTTGGCACCATGAGAGGTCAGAAAACCTCGTTCTTGCCATAGCATGCCGAAGTCGTGTACAACTCCGAACGCATAACGGGAATCAGTGTATATGTTGACATTTCTGTTCTTGGCTAGAATACAGGCTCGGGTCAGAGCGATGAGCTCTGCCGCTTGAGCAGACAGTGTATCAATACGATGTGTTTCTTTAACTTCAGTTTCAGTGGTCACGGCATACGCGGCCACTAATTCTCCTGTACTTGTTCTCATACATGAACCATCCACATAAAGTGTCAGGTCTGGATTTGTCAATGGAACATCTGTTAAATCTCGTCGGGGCTTTGTTACTGCATTAATGATCTCTATGCAATCATGCGGAGCTGGATCTGTCATAACTGTAGGTAACAGTGTTGCTGGGTTCAAGATACTGCAGCGTCTGATTTCTATGTGTGGCTGGAATAGTGTCAATTCGTAACCTGTCAGTCGTGCTATGGTCAAGTGTTGAGTTTGGGTTCTGTTTAAAAGAACCTCTACAGAATGTGGGACTTGTACTGTTAACTGATGGCCTAAAACAATTGAATCACTTTGTCTTATTGCTAGCGCTGTTGCAGCTACTGACTTTAAGCACGCAGGGAGTGCCTGGGCTACTGAGTCCAATGTACTTGAAAAATAAGCACAAGGCTTATGTGAACCTGCTTGGTCTTGAGTGAGGACAGACAATGCTGTACCATCACGTTCTGTAACAAAAAGTGTGAACGGTTTGCTGTAACATGGTGTCGCTAAAACTGGTGCTTGGCATAATGCTTTCTTTAATTCCTCAAAGGCTTGTGTATGTTCCTGAGTCCAAGGGAGGGCAATCGACGTTGCTGCCTCCTGCGTCGTTAACTGGATGAGTGGTTTAGCTAGAAATGCATATTGAGGAATCCATTGTCTGCAGTACGAGGTGAGGCCTATAAAGGCCCGCACTTCCTTTTGTGTCTGGGGTCGTGGCATATTTACAATTAACTGAATGCGATCGGGAGTGAGCTGTCTCCCCACTTTGGACAGCAAGTGACCCAAGTACACAACTTGCTGAACACAGAATTGTAGCTTCGAAGGAGACACCTTGTGTCCCTTGTCGGCCAGGAAATGTAAAACTGTCAATGATGCTTGTTCACATTCGGGCTCACTTCGTGCGGTGATCAGTAGATCATCGACGTATTGCAGTAAAGCGGTGTTAACTGGCATTTGAATACAATCTAGTTGTCTTTTCAGTGCTTGACTATAGATGCTGGGGCTTTCTGTGAATCCTTGAGGTGCGCGGGAAAATTTGAAACTTCGTCCATTTAAACTGAATCCGAAGAGATATTGGCTCTCCGGATCAATAGGTACACTGAAGAAAGCGTTCTTGAGATCAATTACAGTAAAGAACGTTGCTTCTGAATCAATAGCAGTCAATAGGGAAGAGATATCGGGGACCACAGGGTACTGCGGTACAATGCATTTGTTCAGTTCTCGAAGATCGATCACCAGCCGATATACTGGCGGTGCATTGGGGTCTGTACGTTTAAGAATTGGAATGATAGGTGAATTACAGATATTGGAGTCAGTCTCTACGACCACTCCCTGGGCAATAAGCTCTTCAATGATTTTCAGTAAAGCCACTACAGCATCGGGTGGTAACTTGTATTGTCTGATTCTGGGTAGAACAACTCCTGTCTTGAGTGTAACACGATATGGAGTGATATGCATACAACCTACATCAGCTGGGCTTTTTGCCCATAGGTGATTTGGTACATTTTTCAATCTGACATCAAATTCTCGTAAAACATAATGACCCTTGAAATCCCGTAGAAAGAGTCTAACTCCCTCCGGGGAACAGCATATTATAGCTCCTAGAGCCTTCAGTGTTTTAATTCCTAACAGATTTTCTGGGCATGATTTCGAAAGTAACAAATCTGTAACTCGGGATAATGGACCCACAGCCAACGGTACTGGTTCCGATACTTCATTTACAATAGGCTGTCCTGAAAAACCAAGGGAAACATTCTGTGAGCCTGAGAGGGGTGCCCCTGGGACTTCATTATGACTGATTGTAGTGCGACTTGCCCCTGTGTCAATTAAAAATTTTCTGTCTTTTCCCAATACGTGACTGTGTACATAAGGACCTTCTTGATCTACAGGAATTTCAATAAGAGGCAAACCACCTTCCCTCTCTAGGCTGTTTCATGTGTATCGGGGGTAATCTGGATATGCAGATTGGGCATACTGGTACATCTGTTGTGAAACTTGCTGAGTCGCGGCAATGGGCTGTGGCTGTGGTACGGCTACTGTCTGCGCTGTGTGGGATGGAGCATGCATAGGCTGTGTACTCTGCATTGGCTGTACATTTTGTGAGGTCTGTTGCTGGACCTGATCGTGTCTAGGCGGATGCGGTCTTTCTTTAGTTTTACCTGTTGAAATGTTATGTTTCAGGACTGGGCATTCATGTACATAATGACCTGGCTGTTTGCAATAATTACATGTCCCTTTAACGGGAGCTGTATTGTGATTTGTCTGGGTCCCACCTTTCCTTTGACCGTCGGCTGGGACCGTCTGAGCTACTAACATTTTCATTTTCGTGTCTTTCATACGTTTCTGTTCCTGATCTTGTTCTTCTCTAATTCTGTTCTGATGATATTGTAACATTTGTAACATCTGGGATGGCGTATTTGCCTGCCAAGTACTTTCAACTTTGTACACTCTATTTTTAACTAATGGTAGGGAATTCTCGACTAATTTTGATACGAAAAGGTGTGGATATGACTCGCTGCTAGGTTGTAGGCCACTATTTATAATGAAACATTTCTCGAATCTTGAATAGAAGTCACTAGTATCTTCATCTTGTTTCTGTTTACAGGACGAGATTGCGTCCCAATCTTCCTTTCTAGTTGTCAATAATCTTGGCAGGACCTGTACTATTAATCCGGGTAATGCTTTAGTCCTATCCCCAAGGCCTAACCCTGGGACCCGTTTGCTTTCTTCGTCTTCTATTTCTGCCCATGCAATCTTTGTGTCCCCCACCTCCCATTCCTTTTCCTTTAATTTCTCGTAAATGCCCGTGGGCAACAGTACCTTCAACATTTTCATAATATCATCATACGTGTAATCCCCCATCAGTAACATGTCTTTAAGCTCTCTGTGAAAACCTGCAGGGTCTTTATCGTGACACGGAACTAGTTTCTTCATTTCTAACAGTTCTAACTTAGTCAGTGGTGTGTGAACATACACACGCTTCAAGACGTGATCCGTACCCATAACTGGGTGTACTTCTCGTAAGGGGTTCTGACTTTCAATGCCACTACCGCATTGCATGTGGTACGTTTTTCTTTCTGGAGGTGGGGCGGGAACATATTCAGAGCTTATGAAGGTGTTGTATTTATGTCGCTGTTCTAGAATTATTTGTATTAACTTGGTACTGAAACCTCTCCATCTATCCATGAGTAGTGCTTCTAATGTTTCGTGTAAGGGACCTGGATCGGAATGGTTGTTTCTATACTTGATGAGGAGGTGCTGAATCATGTATACACCTGCTAATTTCTGCTCGTCTGGGGAAAGGTTCAAGAATGTCTGCGCTAACGTATCATCATGATATATGTCTGGGTTTTCGGCCCATAACACGGCTGACCGGGCTAGTTCCTGTTCATCCATAGAATTGAGTACATGGTACCCCATTCGGTCTCGAAGCCTTTTATCAGTTTCCTGGAACTGATGTTCAGAAGAATTCGGGTTTGTTAAAGCAGAGAGAAAAACTCTCTTGTTTTCCGGACGGATGCCTTTCCTAAGGTAGTTTCCCTTACCTACATACGCTATAGTATCTGTAGACCTTCCTGGTTCTGCAAATTCTTCTTCCTCCTCGGAGGAAGCTTTGTCATTCCCTTTCTGGTGTGCCGTTATCACTGCCCTTCTAATTTTCTGGTACATACTGGCTATGCAAGCCCCCCTGTCATGTTTTCCTTCAGCTATATTTTGACCCCACTTGTTTAGAGCATCTAATTCACTTTGATCTGTCTCAGGCCGGTCTCGTTCTCTTATTAGACAATTTATGAAAAATCGTAATATCTGTGCTTGAATGTCAACTTTCTGCTTATCCATGGCATCCTTGATACTGTCAGGGTCTTTCCCTGTCTGAACAAACTCATATATTCTATCTAGCCGTTCCTTCATTCCTACATAGCATAGCAAGATATCAGTGGCCGATCTTAACCGTAGTGATGCCAATATCATTAGATCGTTTTTTCCGGGTACTGGATCATATCTGCAAACTGACATGTTTTCCTTTAATGCGTCAAGGCGGGGGGACTGGAACGTGAGAGGACTCTGCGTGTCCCTAAAATTGAATCTGCGTGTTAATGGCGGGGTCCGAAGACCCGCAGTCGCACCTCCTGAAGCGGATGCTTGGGCAGTATCTCCCTGCTGAGTCTGGATCTGAACTTGAATTAGTCGTTTAGTAGGATCAGGTAGGACTTGTTTCGGTAGGTCAATCTTGGGTGCGGGAAGTGGCGGAGCTGGCGGAACAGGGGAGGTCTGTCGCGGTACCAGCGGAACATGATCTGGGGGCGTAGTGCCACCCCCGTCCCTGTCAGTGGGCAGGGCACGAACAGGCAGATTAGCGTAAGCTGGTGCTACATCCTCTAAATATGAATTTAGGAATATGTCTTTAGTAGTTTTATGCATTACCTTAGTTGGAACTAATGGTGGTGGTAAGTTTTTCGGTATTTCTGATAGGGCTTCAGATGTGCCCTCGGCCGCGAGGTACATACCGTTTACAAGATTGTTTCGGGCACGGTCTATTTGTTCTGTTTTTACTCGGATTCCTTCAATAACTAATTCATTTTCTTGGGCTTTTTCTGATTCTTTAAGTCTGTCCTCTCTACGGAGTGCTTTCTCAGCACGCTTATGTGATTCCTTACGCCAGAATTCTATGGCGTCTTTCTGGGATTGTCTAGCTTTCTTTTTCCATAATGCTTCTTCTACCTTCATGATGCACTCGGCATCCCATGTTCCGGTAACAGGCCATCTGTGTCTTTCGTCTAGGTGCTTGGTGTAATCGGCCCATAAATCTAGATATAATATGGCATCTATGCCATGTTTGTGGTACATAAAGTTACCTGGAGTGTCCCTAGGGGGAATAGGAATTTCTTCCTCCAGTATCCCTTTCCTAGTTCCTATCTGCTTTAACTTGTTGAAAAACGGCATTTTGCTTACTTATTACTGAATACTCAATCCTTACTACTTAATACTGGTTACAGCTACTTTATACAAGAAACACAAAAATGCACATTAAACGGTCACATTCATACCACGACATTAATCACATAAGAAGACATTTAAAACATAGATGACTACCCCCCTTTACTGGATGTACTGCTCAACAGTACAGATACACTGGTGTAACAGTGCAGAAATTCGGAATACTAGATATACTGCTAAACAGTACAGATACACTGCCTAAAAACAGTGCAGACCGGACTTGTGTACCCAAACCCGTCTAGATACGACCCAGCAATGGTACTCACCGGGAAGCACGGAAACAGAAGGCCTCGGAAAACTCGACTGGACTCGACTCGGTACTTCGGGAAACTTCGGAAAACTTCGGAAAACCTCGGAAAACTTCGGAAACCTGGCGGGCCTCTTGACACCTCGGACCTTGCTTCTTTCGGCTAGGCTCTGGTCGGGATCCTCCGCACTCCTCATCGCCTCGTCTGGGCACTGATCGCAGTCTTCGTCACCTCCTTGGGTCAGAGGGAGATGCAGGAAATCCTGCCGGTACGCGTAGGTTCCGTCTAACTGACGGCAGGGGACAGAGCTTGCAATGCGCCAACCGGCGCGTGAGGTGGGGGAGGGGTCCCTATTCGGGCGCCAAAATGACGCCCGAATAGGGACCCCTCCCCCACCTCACGCGCCGGTTGGCGCATTGCAAGCTCTGTCCCCTGCCGTCAGTTAGACGGAACCTACGCGTACCGGCAGGATTTCCTGCATCTCCCTCTGACCCAAGGAGGTGACGAAGACTGCGATCAGTGCCCAGACGAGGCGGTGAGGAGTGCGGAGGATCCCGACCAGAGCCTAGCCGAAAGAAGCAAGGTCCGAGGTGTCAAGAGGCCCGCCAGGTTTCCGAGGTTTTCCGAAGTACCGAGTCGAGTCCAGTCGAGTTTTCCGAGGCCTTCTGTTTCCGTGCTTCCCGGTGAGTACCATTGCTGGGTCGTATCTAGACGGGTTTGGGTACACAAGTCCGGTCTGCACTGTTTTTAGGCAGTGTATCTGTACTGTTTAGCAGTATATCTAGTATTCCGAATTTCTGCACTGTTACACCAGTGTATCTGTACTGTTGAGCAGTACAACCAGTAAAGGGGGGTAGTCATCTATGTTTTAAATGTCTTCTTATGTGATTAATGTCGTGGTATGAATGTGACCGTTTAATGTGCATTTTTGTGTTTCTTGTATAAAGTAGCTGTAACCAGTATTAAGTAGTAAGGATTGAGTATTCAGTAATAAGTAAGCAAAATGCCGTTTTTCAACAAGTTAAAGCAGATAGGAACTAGGAAAGGGATACTGGAGGAAGAAATTCCTATTCCCCCTAGGGACACTCCAGGTAACTTTATGTACCACAAACATGGCATAGATGCCATATTATATCTAGATTTATGGGCCGATTACACCAAGCACCTAGACGAAAGACACAGATGGCCTGTTACCGGAACATGGGATGCCGAGTGCATCATGAAGGTAGAAGAAGCATTATGGAAAAAGAAAGCTAGACAATCCCAGAAAGACGCCATAGAATTCTGGCGTAAGGAATCACATAAGCGTGCTGAGAAAGCACTCCGTAGAGAGAACAGACTTAAAGAATCAGAAAAAGCCCAAGAAAATGAATTAGTTATTGAAGGAATCCGAGTAAAAACAGAACAAATAGACCGTGCCCGAAACAATCTTGTAAACGGTATGTACCTCGCGGCCGAGGGCACATCTGAAGCCCTATCAGAAATACCGAAAAACTTACCACCACCATTAGTTCCAACTAAGGTAATGCATAAAACTACTAAAGACATATTCCTAAATTCATATTTAGAGGATGTAGCACCAGCTTACGCTAATCTGCCTGTTCGTGCCCTGCCCACTGACAGGGACGGGGGTGGCACTACGCCCCCAGATCATGTTCCGCTGGTACCGCGACAGACCTCCCCTGTTCCGCCAGCTCCGCCACTTCCCGCACCCAAGATTGACCTACCGAAACAAGTCCTACCTGATCCTACTAAACGACAAATTCAAGTTCAGATCCAGACTCAGCAGGGAGATACTGCCCAAGCATCCGCTTCAGGAGGTGCGACTGCGGGTCTTCGGACCCCGCCATTAACACGCAGATTCAATTTTAGGGACACGCAGAGTCCTCTCACGTTCCAGTCCCCCCGCCTTGACGCATTAAAGGAAAACATGTCAGTTTGCAGATATGATCCAGTACCCGGAAAAAACGATCTAATGATATTGGCATCACTACGGTTAAGATCGGCCACTGATATCTTGCTATGCTATGTAGGAATGAAGGAACGGCTAGATAGAATATATGAGTTTGTTCAGACAGGGAAAGACCCTGACAGTATCAAGGATGCCATGGATAAGCAGAAAGTTGACATTCAAGCACAGATATTACGATTTTTCATAAATTGTCTAATAAGAGAACGAGACCGGCCTGAGACAGATCAAAGTGAATTAGATGCTCTAAACAAGTGGGGTCAAAATATAGCCGAAGGAAAACATGACAGGGGGGCTTGCATAGCCAGTATGTACCAGAAAATTAGAAGGGCAGTGATAACGGCACACCAGAAAGGGAATGACAAAGCTTCCTCCGAGGAGGAAGAAGAATTTGCAGAACCAGGAAGGTCTACAGATACTATAGCGTATGTAGGTAAGGGAAACTACCTTAGGAAAGGCATCCGTCCGGAAAACAAGAGAGTTTTTCTCTCTGCTTTAACAAACCCGAATTCTTCTGAACATCAGTTCCAGGAAACTGATAAAAGGCTTCGAGACCGAATGGGGTACCATGTACTCAATTCTATGGATGAACAGGAACTAGCCCGGTCAGCCGTGTTATGGGCCGAAAACCCAGACATATATCATGATGATACGTTAGCGCAGACATTCTTGAACCTTTCCCCAGACGAGCAGAAATTAGCAGGTGTATACATGATTCAGCACCTCCTCATCAAGTATAGAAACAACCATTCCGATCCAGGTCCCTTACACGAAACATTAGAAGAACTACTCATGGATAGATGGAGAGGTTTCAGTACCAAGTTAATACAAATAATTCTAGAACAGCGACATAAATACAACACCTTCATAAGCTCTGAATATGTCCCCGCCCCACCTCCAGAAAGAAAAACGTACCACATGCAATGCGGTAGTAGCATTGAAAGTCAGAACCCCTTACGAGAAGTACACCCAGTTATGGGTACGGATCACGTCTTGAAGCGTGTGTATGTTCACACACCACTGACTAAGTTAGAACTGTTAGAAATGAAGAAACTAGTTCCGTGTCACGATAAAGACCCTGCAGGTTTTCACAGAGAGCTTAAAGACATGTTACTGATGGGGGATTACACGTATGATGATATTATGAAAATGTTGAAGGTACTGTTGCCCACGGGCATTTACGAGAAATTAAAGGAAAAGGAATGGGAGGTGGGGGACACAAAGATTGCATGGGCAGAAATAGAAGACGAAGAAAGCAAACGGGTCCCAGGGTTAGGCCTTGGGGATAGGACTAAAGCATTACCCGGATTAATAGTACAGGTCCTGCCAAGATTATTGACAACTAGAAAAGAAGATTGGGACGCATCTCGTCCTGTAAACAGAAACAAGATGAAGATACTAGTGACTTCTATTCAAGATTCGAGAAATGTTTCATTATAAATAGTGGCCTACAACCTAGCAGCGAGTCATATCCACACCTTTTCGTATCAAAATTAGTCGAGAATTCCCTACCATTAGTTAAAAATAGAGTGTACAAAGTTGAAAGTACTTGGCAGGCAAATACGCCATCCCAGATGTTACAAATGTTACAATATCATCAGAACAGAATTAGAGAAGAACAAGATCAGGAACAGAAACGTATGAAAGACACGAAAATGAAAATGTTAGTAGCTCAGACGGTCCCAGCCGACGGTCAAAGGAAAGGTGGGACCCAGACAAATCACAATACAGCTCCCGTTAAAGGGACATGTAATTATTGCAAACAGCCAGGTCATTATGTACATGAATGCCCAGTCCTGAAACATAACATTTCAACAGGTAAAACTAAAGAAAGACCGCATCCGCCTAGACACGATCAGGTCCAGCAACAGACCTCACAAAATGTACAGCCAATGCAGAGTACACAGCCTATGCATGCTCCATCCCACACAGCGCAGACAGTAGCCGTACCACAGCCACAGCCCATTGCCGCGACTCAGCAAGTTTCACAACAGATGTACCAGTATGCCCAATCTGCATATCCAGATTACCCCCGATACACATGAAACAGCCTAGAGAGGGAAGGTGGTTTGCCTCTTATTGAAATTCCTGTAGATCAAGAAGGTCCTTATGTACACAGTCACGTATTGGGAAAAGACAGAAAATGTTTTATTGACACAGGGGCAAGTCGCACTACAATCAGTCATAATGAAGTCCCAGGGGCACCCCTCTCAGGCTCACAGAATGTTTCCCTTGGTTTTTCAGGACAGCCTATTGTAAATGAAGTATCGGAACCAGTACCGTTGGCTGTGGGTCCATTATCCCGAATTACAGATTTGTTACTTACGAAATCATGCCCAGAAAATCTGTTAGGAATTAAAACACTGAAGGCTCTAGGAGCTATAATATGCTGTTCCCCGGAGGGAGTTAGACTCTTTCTACGGGATTTCAAGGGTCATTATGTTTTACGAGAATTTGATGTCAGATTGAAAAATGTACCAAATCACCTATGGGCAAAAAGCCCAGCTGATGTAGGTTGTATGCATATCACTCCATATCGTGTTACACTCAAGACAGGAGTTGTTCTACCCAGAATCAGACAATACAAGTTACCACCCGATGCTGTAGTGGCTTTACTGAAAATCATTGAAGAGCTTATTGCCCAGGGAGTGGTCGTAGAGACTGACTCCAATATCTGTAATTCACCTATCATTCCAATTCTTAAACGTACAGACCCCAATGCACCGCCAGTATATCGGCTGGTGATCGATCTTCGAGAACTGAACAAATGCATTGTACCGCAGTACCCTGTGGTCCCCGATATCTCTTCCCTATTGACTGCTATTGATTCAGAAGCAACGTTCTTTACTGTAATTGATCTCAAGAACGCTTTCTTCAGTGTACCTATTGATCCGGAGAGCCAATATCTCTTCGGATTCAGTTTAAATGGACGAAGTTTCAAATTTTCCCGCGCACCTCAAGGATTCACAGAAAGCCCCAGCATCTATAGTCAAGCACTGAAAAGACAACTAGATTGTATTCAAATGCCAGTTAACACCGCTTTACTGCAATACGTCGATGATCTACTGATCACCGCACGAAGTGAGCCCGAATGTGAACAAGCATCATTGACAGTTTTACATTTCCTGGCCGACAAGGGACACAAGGTGTCTCCTTCGAAGCTACAATTCTGTGTTCAGCAAGTTGTGTACTTGGGTCACTTGCTGTCCAAAGTGGGGAGACAGCTCACTCCCGATCGCATTCAGTTAATTGTAAATATGCCACGACCCCAGACACAAAAGGAAGTGCGGGCCTTTATAGGCCTCACCTCGTACTGCAGACAATGGATTCCTCAATATGCATTTCTAGCTAAACCAATCATCCAGTTAACGACGCAGGAGGCAGCAACGTCGATTGCCCTCCCTTGGACTCAGGAACATACACAAGCCTTTGAGGAATTAAAGAAAGCATTATGCCAAGCACCAGTTTTAGCGACACCATGTTACAGCAAACCGTTCACACTTTTTGTTACAGAACGTGATGGTACAGCATTGTCTGTCCTCACTCAAGACCAAGCAGGTTCACATAAGCCTTGTGCTTATTTTTCAAGTACATTGGACTCAGTAGCCCAGGCACTCCCTGCGTGCTTAAAGTCAGTAGCTGCAACAGCGCTAGCAATAAGACAAAGTGATTCAATTGTTTTAGGCCATCAGTTAACAGTACAAGTCCCACATTCTGTAGAGGTTCTTTTAAACAGAACCCAAACTCAACACTTGACCATAGCACGACTGACAGGTTACGAATTGACACTATTCCAGCCACACATAGAAATCAGACGCTGCAGTATCTTGAACCCAGCAACACTGTTACCTACAGTTATGACAGATCCAGCTCCGCATGATTGCATAGAGATCATTAATGCAGTAACAAAGCCCCGACGAGATTTAACAGATGTTCCATTGACAAATCCAGACCTGACACTTTATGTGGATGGTTCATGTATGAGAACAAGTACAGGAGAATTAGTGGCCGCGTATGCCGTGACCACTGAAACTGAAGTTAAAGAAACACATCGTATTGATACACTGTCTGCTCAAGCGGCAGAGCTCATCGCTCTGACCCGAGCCTGTATTCTAGCCAAGAACAGAAATGTCAACATATACACTGATTCCCGTTATGCGTTTGGAGTTGTACACGACTTCGGCATGCTATGGCAAGAACGAGGTTTTCTGACCTCTCATGGTGCCAAGATCCAACATGGTCCCCTCATTCAAGCACTGTTAGAAGCAATACATCTGCCTTCAGCCATATCCGTCATGAAGTGTAAAGCACATACTAAAGTCACAGATTCTGTTTCCCAGGGTAACGACCTGGCAGATCAGACAGCAAAACATACAGCACTGACTCACACTCAGACAACTGATACAACAAAGACAACCGAACAGACAAACTGTATGACAGTCAGGGATCCCACACTAGATGTTATCGACATTCAGACACATGCTACTCCAGAAGAAATAAAGAAATGGATTGAACAAGGAGGGATCCAAACAGATCAAGGTTGGGTGACGAAGGGAAAATCTACATGGTTTCTCCCTGACTCTATGGTTCAAGTCATGATAAATACAGCACATAGCCCAGCACACCTAGGAGAGAAAGCGATGTTAGACAGTTTACAAAATCTCTGGAACAATAAACACTTACGAGCAGCCGCAAAACAGAAAGTGCGTACTTGCATGATCTGTTGTCAGTTCAATCCAGGAAAAAGCGTCCCAGTAGAGCAAGGTGGATTTCATCCTCCCGATCACCCTTTTGAAGTCCTCCAGATGGATTATATCCAGATGGACCGTTGTCGAGGATTCAAGTATGTCCTTGTAATTGTTTGTGCTCTGTCCCGCTGGACCGAAGCATACCCAGTCCCAGATTACACTGCTCCGACCACTGCCAAGCAGCTGGTTCGTGAATTCTTCCCACGATACGGCTTGCCTCGTGTCGTGTACTCAGATAACGGTCAGCCATTCTCATCTGCATTAATGAAAGAAGTTTCTTTATTATTGGTATACCAGTGGAAGTTCCATTGTGTCCGACATCCCGAAGCCGCAGGCCTTGTAGAAAGGCATAACCAGACACTAAAGATCCGCCTTGCCAAAATATGTCAGGAGAAAGGGGTCGACTGGATAGTCGCCCTGCCAGTGGCACTATTCTACATGAGAATGGTCGCCCATTCGAGATCAGGGCTATCCCCGTACGAGGTGGTCTTTGGCAGACCACCGAATATGTGGGGGACGCCCATTCCGAAAAAGATTACTGATGTTGATTGTAATATGTTGACAGATTACCTTGCCTCCTTGATGTCTGCACTCCAATCATGTCGTTCACAGGTTGCCGCAGCCTTCCCTGACAACACTGATGTAAAGCCACACGACGTCCGTCCTGGCGACATTGTGCTCGTTCGCAACTTCGACAGAAAGAGTCCGCTGGAGCCCCGCTGGAAGTCCCCGAAGACCGTCCTTCTCACCACGAGGACCGCCGTGAAGATCGAGGGGAGAAAGGGGTGGGTTCATACGAGTCATGTGAAAACATTTTTTGGACTGAAACCTGATCGAGACTCGTCCACCCCCACCAAAGACTGTGTCGAGCCAAAAGACTTTACAGAAGCTGAACGAGAAAAAACTCCTCAAGAAAATTATCGCATGAAACTCCGATCTAGCAAGTCAGACAGTTTAATTGTTTAAGTCCTCCCCTAGGTGAATCGGTTAAATAGTTTCTGACATGTATCCCCTAGATCGAGATAGAGAGAGAGAGAGAGAAGCCAAGAAACGTACATATTGTAAATCACTTCGTAGTCACTGTATAGTGACCCTATTAATCATGTTTATTCTGAGTATTTTAATTATTATTACTAGCATCGTTTTACCTATCTATTACCCTATTTTCAAGCATGAACAATCTGCTTACAATATATCTGCTGAACACACTTTTAGTGAGTTACCTCCACACGAGCTTTCCTACAGACTTGCGCTGCGCAACAACACATTCATTAGTATGTTACATCATTCTCATCAAACTAACAATGCTACAAATTGCTGGATATGTGGCCGACTCCCTCCCTACCAGAATTACAAGGGAGCTCTGCCCCTCTTTCCGTACCCATTCACTCACAATGGCTCCTGCGGTGCATGGTTTAAAATAATTAATTCCTTAGATCCTGATATTGCTGTTTTCGATGGGGGCTGGGTATGGGGAAATCTGAACTTAGTCCTGCTAGACGTCTGTTACCCAGATAAGGAGGGACTTCCCACTAGAATAGGAACTGATCTAGAAAATGAAGTATATGGATTAGGTAATTATACAATTAGCCTTATGATTCTTACTGTTGAATCCGAAGACACACCAGTTCTACCCATTATGTCAGTATTGCCAGTCACTGGTGAATTATGTATCAAGAAGAAAGGTTCAGTACACTTAGGTCATAGTAAATGCACTACTGTGGTCGAATTCAGTGATCATGGAAAATCGTCCTTCAAAGCTATTAGTCATTCTTACTTTGTTTGTGGTCATACCGCATACATACGTCTACCTCCAGATTGGGATGGTACCTGTTACATTGCATTCCTTCTGCCACCTGTCTTCCTAGCTCCCCCTGATTACCATAGAAATACCAATCTAGTAAAGAATAGACCCAGAAGAGATATTCCACTTGTCGACTACACAGAAACGGCATGGGAACAGTACACCGATTTTAATAAAGGATTATTTTTCTTTTTAGGACCTGTTCAGAATAGTAAATTAATACGTAGTTTAACTAGAACACTTGAAGCAGTAGTGAATGAAACTGCCTCCGCCTTAGGTAACTTAACAGAAGAACAGTCCGCCATGCGGGTTGTTGTCCTTCAGAATCGTCTTGTTATTGACGTCATCTTGGCAGATAGAGGTGGAGCCTGTAAGGTCATCGGGTCAAGTTGCTGTGTTTTCATACCACAAAACGCACCATCTGTATATCAAGCTATCACCCGTCTCCATAAAATTGCAAATCAGATACATCAGAATCCAGGCACCTGGACTTGGTCCGGTTGGTTCTGGACAACGTTAACAGCTTGGGGATGGAAGATCCTATCCTTCCTAGGCATTGGCCTAGTCCTAGTATTTAGTTGCTGCCTGTGCCTACAGTGTGGGCCAGCGATTTGTGGACTATGTGCCACCTCTTGTATTGAACATTCCAGTTTTCTCTCAAAACGTAAACGAAAGAAAGAAGAACAAATGATGTTGCAAGAACAAACTGATCGATTCATGAGGATCGATATTTCATGAAGGGTCCGTAGGGAACAAGGAGGGAATGAGGAAATATAAATTTTTGGTCATGTTATGTTCCCTAGCGCGTACCCCACCGACTCCATGTACCAGCTTAAAGTGCATGTAACTTCCCTCCTGTGCCAGCTATGAAGACGCAAATACATTTGCGTCCAACGTTAACTTGTCCTCTTTTAGATCCACCCTGAATGGATTATATAGTCCGTTCCTAAGTATGCTATGCCACCGTCTTTTTGTAGTACACTTTACATGTTTTCCTGCTCTGGCAGAGTAGGCCCTGAATTTCTGCCATCGAGCCTCTTTTGGCTCCTGACTCTGACAGCCTCTGCCCAGGCTACCTCTGTACCCGTGAACTCTGACTTACTTCCAGCGCGGCCCCTCGCGCTCAGCTCAGCCTGCTTTCTGCCAAGACTGACTATAACCTTCGAGTTATCTGTTCAGCTCCTCGAGAATGCATTCCTGCCTACTAGCTCCAGTAAACATCCTCCCCAGCTGCAGAGCCAAAGGGCCGACCTGTCTCAGTGCAAGTAATTCATAGCCTCTGTTACCATGCTCCCATGGAAGGCCCCGTGCCCCACGCCTCTCATGCAGACACTTAGGCGCTTATACACGCATCCACAGTTAGCATAGAATAGCTTCTGCCCTAGAGACCTTTCCGCCCAGATAGTATGGTTCCTAAACATCAGATATCAGATATGATAGAAGTACAAGTTGATCTGACATGCCAGACCTCTGTCTCTTTCCGTCAGTGTAAATGTCAAGTCCCCTGCACCCCTCCAATCACACGTCATGCAGCTGCGCGCGCATCCAAGCTTCCGATTTCTGCTGACATTGCAACAATTCTGTTAGCACCACCCCTTGGTGCCACCCACTTGCGTCACCTATCAGTGACGTTTCTAGCACACACGCCTAGTTCACGCCTCTTGATTACGTACTAGTAACACGTGTTATCTTGTCTTCTCTCAGCTGTTACGCCTCTTGCACTGTTGCCTATGGTATAAATCAAGTATATAAGCTATGTAATGTCAATAAAGTTTGCTCTATCCCTTCTGACACCCCTGTGGTGGTCAGAACATGATATCCTGGTCACGACCATTCCTTTTTAAGGAATAAAACCCCTAAGAAACTCTAACACCACGGACTCTGTCTTTTTTCATCCGATCTGAGTTATTATTGATTAAGTACTTACCTGCATAGAAATTAAGAGAGTAAATTAATTATTTACGTCAGTCTGCACCATGGGGGTGCCCAGGAGTGGACACTTCACAGGGAAAGCCAGGAAGTGTTCCCTTGCGGTATTCGTACAAGCGCCGGGAAACCCACTGCGGGTAGTTGTGCGCTATACAAGTACAAAAACAAAAAACTTTCCTCTTTTGGCCATCTGACTTCCTGTTTGTTCTCATAGGTGAACGCCGGTCAACACTGTCCAATCAAATATGGCATCTGAGAAACTCTGAGGCAGGAAATGTCTTGCCAAACTAGCTAACCATCCAGCCTTACTACACTGTGATCAGCAACATTGGCATCCTGTATTCTTCATTAACTAGCTGTGAACAAAAAGTAAATTCCCATCGGTGAACCTGCCTGCCGAATGAGCCGAAGGACGGCTGCACACTTTGCACTTTTAGGAGCCTCCATATTGTAATTCAAGTCCTGCAACTGGTTCTCATTGAAGCTAGATCATTTCTGTAGGCATGACTGGTAGTGTCCAGAATGTGTCTCCATCTCTCAGCCATCCATGAGTGCTCACACATTTGGAAGCCTTAACCTCTTAGACGGTTTGTGATCTAATAACACACAGATCTCTAATGCTCAGGCTTGTCTTGGGTCTACCACAGTTCTGATATGGAATTATAGAGACCACACAGTTCTCGTGGCCAGGGCCGGCTCTAGGCATGTGCAAGCTGTGCACCTGCACAGGGCCACCAAACCCCAGGGGCCACCAAACCCCAGGGGCCACCACTCCAATATATATCCTTAATATATTAATCCTCTGAGGATGGATACATATTTGCATGGTGGCCCCTGGCAGGGATTTGGCGGCCTCTGGCTCTGTTCCACTTCTAAACTCCCTGACCCCCTCCCCTCTTTACTGGCCTGCGTGCTCCGCCCCGCCCGGACCCCCTCTTCCGGGCCCCCTACCTACGCTCCCTGCCCAGGGCCACCATGAGCCTAGATCCGGCCCTGTCGTGGCTAGAGGAAAAGGGAAGCTGCATTCTAACACATTTCCACCTAACTGAACTTTACAGGAAAATCGCAAGTTGTCAGAAAGTTGTTTGCTGTGGCGAAGAAACAAATGTGCCAACAGTATCCACTGGAGGCTACAGTCTACTTCGCAAAACTAAAAATTTCACTTCTATGCAGACTAAGCTTCAGTCTCTGCTTTTATATGATGTTACTCTCTCAATCTCTGTCTGGGAGAGAGGAGGAAGATAGGAAAGACAAATCTGGAGGTAACCCAGAGTCCTCCACCTTACATGGTAATACATGAAAGCCTAGAATGATATGGTTGAGAAGTCAGGGTTTTAAGACATGACGTGATTATACATCCAGATTCATGTTCAAATAATGCATCTAGCTCATTGCTTATAGAAATGTACTGTTACACTGGTGTTGCAGATTTCACAATACTTCCAGTTCTATTGACAACATATAGCATGTATTTTTGTGCATGGCCAGTGGTGGGAAGATTCTAATACTAGACATGTAAAATATTGCAACTATCTGTAAGTGGATGTGAGCTCCTGATAAAGGTGCATAAATACAGGAATGGGGCCTGACTCATTTTTCGGGAAAGAAAATATTTATAATCAGGGAGCAGTGATATTATGTAGACTTATGTACTGTGAAGAAATACTATGGGCCCGATTCACAGAACTAACTTGAGACAAAATCCTAAACTTACTACCATTTTGGTATTCACAGAAGGCATGTACTCATTTCGGTATTCACAGAAGTGAGGACTCCTAACTTTAGGACTCCTAAATTCCTTCTGTGAATATCGAAAGTCTTAAAGTTAGGATTTTTCTCAGTTTAGGAGTAGTAAAGTGAGGACTCCTAACTTTAGTGATAGTTGTGGCACCACAAGTGACGATCAGTGCCAAGCTCTGCTTCAAGGTGTTGGCATGCGAGCCTAACCGAACTGCTTTTTAGTGCAATGTGGGGGTGATAAAGAAGGATAACAATCAGAAGTAGGTATACTCCCATGGAAGGCATGGAAGTTGTGATTGTGCCCCCAGGACTCTACTCCAATTGGGTTTCTCTTCCAGAGCACATCTCTGCAGCTTTTTTGATAGCTACAGGCCTGAACATAAAGAAAGCACGATAAAGCTTATTAGCACCACCAAAAATGAATCCCCACATTTTCCAGTGTCTAAATTTATCAGACAAACATAGTGACATGGTAATTACATAGTAACTTTCCCCTCCTAGATGCAGCCATATAGGCCTTGGGTGCGTCAGGAATTGTTCATACGGGGGCAATGAGACACAGTAACAGAATGTTGATCCTCTGCCATGGCCTTGCCAACTTACGATGGCGGCAGCAGCTCTGGCACAGTGTTGGCATGGATCTCTATGCTGATGTTGACCGCTAGGCCTTGTTGCATGGGTATCACAGGTATATATGGCCACTACTAGCCTTTCTGAGCAGCACTGGTAAGGTTCTGGAAGAAGTGGCCTGAGACTGTGCACCACCACCCATTCGAAAACATGTCTGTCATAAATGCTTCAAAACCGGTGTACCTTTGTGATTTTGAGCACACATTCAAATATTACAAATCAAAAATAAATCATACCTTATTGCTTTCTCAACATCAGTTTTGTTAATAAAAGTGCCAATGTTTCTAGGATCCGTGACGTAAAAATAGAAGGAGATTCTTGGTGTTTCATTAGTTACAATGATATTTTCTACCCTAAGGAAAGAAAAACATGTTATACACATGGATAGAGAGCAGTTTAAAATATTTTAATGAAAGTAATGCATGTCTTTGAAGTTTACAAAATACATTGAACAGGGGAAGTTGTGCTCTCATTTGAGCAGTTGTATGTCTCAATATTGATGTGAAGAATATCAACCTGAGACAAGCTAGAAGCGGTACCACTATATCCACAAGTTATGTATCGATAAAGAACATATTTACTATTCTTAACCCACATCTTTTTACCTTGACGTCATAGTGTTAGATGATATTGTGAATTCGAGATTTTTCACAGATCAATGTTTTGATCACGATATTGCCTCCTCCCACGTAATTTAATCCATACCAATTCACATCATGTAAGCAGCATCACTTGCTTTTCAGAGAATATTCATAGAAGAACAAACACTTCCAAAATTTCCCCAGCCTGTGACAGTGCCACAGAAGGCAAAGGAGAGTTCCCCAGCTCCACAGCATCTCCAACAGAGTTTACCTTTGGTGTTATTCCATTTCCCTATCCGTTCTGAGTTAAGGTACCAGTATGTTAGTATTTTATATTGGGTTTCATGAGTGCAGACATTAAGGACGGATCAAAGTGACGCACTCTTGCGGCGTCTTTACGTATTGCTTCTGCTTCCTGCCATTCGAATATGAATCGGAACAAATGTTCCTACTGGTAGAGGACCTTGCAGTTCCAAAGCAAATCTGTAATATGTCGCACACCTCAACTTCTTTGGAGTGTTGGCATGGCACTATTGTGGTAGAAAATCAGTTTATGGCCTTCAAACACAATCTCATCCAAGTACAAGCTTCCTTTACCTCAATGAAACGTACTCTGATGTTGGGTGGCGCCTCTTCGCTCTGCCCTTCCTGGGACTTGTTGTATTTAGGAGCAGAGCCGATCTTAATTCTGAACATGTAGCATATGGCTTTAAATTTTATACGATGTTCTACCCTAAGCCAGTGTAATTCTCTCAGGGCATTTCCCGTGTTGGACATTCTGGGAAGTCCACACAGCAATCTGGCTGCAGAATTCTGCACCACCTAGAGCTTACGCAATACATCCCTGTTAGACCCCAAAAAAAGAACGTTACCGTAGTCCAGGCGAGATGTTACAAGAGCCTGGACTACCGTCCTTTGGGTATCCCCAGGGAACATCCTAATGATTTTTTTAACTATTTTAAGATGGTAAAACAGGTGAACGCAATTTATACTGCCTGTTGTTTCATTGCCAATTTATTGTCAATAATAAAACCTAGATTGTGGAACTGAGAGGAAGGCGTAGGTAAAGGCCCTATTTCAGCTGGCCAATGTTGAGGGCCCCAATGTTCAGGATTTTTCCCAAAGATAAGCACTTCCGTCTTTTTCCCGTTGAGCTTAAGCAAATTAAGTTGCATCCATGATGCAATATTGCGCAAGCCCAATTGCAGAGTAGAAGGACCCTGTTTCTCATCCGCGATAGGGAAAAGATGATTTGAGTATCATCGGCATATGAAAACAGTGCCAGCCCTGCTGCTTCAGCTATCACTCCCAGGGGTTGCACGTAGATGTTAAAAAAGAGTGGGCTCAAAATTGAGCCCCGTGGCACCCTATTCAGGGATGTGTAAGACTTTGAGGTGGCCCTGGTGGAAAACACCAGGAATGTTCGCTCCGATAAAAAGGAGGACAGCCAGCCAAGCACCAACCCAGAGATGCCCAATACCTGTAAGGATTATATTAATAAGGTATTGGGAAACCGTGGGGGCGCTAGAGGGCGCACAAGCGGAATGGCTGCTTAGACACGCAGCTCCCGCTCCTTGGTCTGTAATCCTGCATATAACCTCCACCACAGGGTGCAGACTCGCCCGATTTCCATCTTACAAGCTGTAAGAGGCTACGATCCACACTCGACCCAAGTTTGGGGTCGCTACGAGGTACGGTGCCGGAGATATCGCCCTTTGAAGTTTCACCGGCGACTGCCCTGGAGCCTGCGAGCGGAGAAGGCCGGCTGCAACAACCCACGCAACCCCGAGGATGACCACGAGGTGGTAGGCCGCGGGACCAGATGCCGCCCGGAGTCGAAACACCTACTGCTCGGGGACGCGGGGCAGGAACGCTTGGCTGTTGCCCCCGTCCGTGCGCGGCCCCCCCCCCTCCCAGCATCAGACTCTAATGGCCGGTGCTACAGGTGAGCCGCTACTTGCACTCGGAAGAGCGTCGTGGGGCAGGACGACCTCAGGGAGCCCAACACGACCCTCATCACGCCGGCGCTCTCAGCGACGAGGGGTATGGACTGCGGGAGGCCCACATCGGAGGGCGGAGAACATGCCTGATACCCGCCGTGGGGGGGGAACCACTGTGCCTGAGCCATACCCTTGAGTCCACTGAACACTGGCCTTGCCACTGCGGTGCTACTGCCTGCCTCTGCACCACCAAGTTTGCACCGTGCGGGGCCCTGTCCTCCGAACTGCCTGGACTTGCTCTCCCACCTGCTGCCGCACTGCGTGACTGGGCTTTGCTGTCCCTGATCACGGGGAGACCTCCGACGGCGCCTTGCCCATATCGGACCCTGCTTCCCCCTGGACCTGGCGCTCGAGGGTCACGACCTGCCTGCAGTTACGTGTGCAAGCGTCCATAACCTGCCTGTCCCGCGAGGGAAAGTTACAGCGCCACTGACGCTTGGGCGTTATCGGCCCCCTACCACAGGACCACCTGGGGAGCGCATGAAGTGCCTAAGGCCTCCCACTGGACGCCTACGGATCCCCGACGGAGTTACCTTTTCCGGCAATTGCTGCGTCGCGCCCTACCTGGACTGCACGAAAAACCTGCCTTAGCGCTCCTCTATATCACCCCCTCACCCCCGTGATTACAGCGATGCTACGCCACGCAGTGCTCAAGCGCTGTGACCTGTTGCGCCATGGTGAGGCCTGACAACCGCCAATCTAAGCTCAGTTTTGATGGCGCCACAAAAGGCGCGAAATCGGTGCCAACAGATCCTGGGCCTAGCGCCGCCACCCCGAAGGCCATTACGTCCCCCACCAGAGACATTGATTTGCACAGCCTGTTTCAAGAGATGAGGCAGGGGTTTGCCACCGTCGTCGAGAAGGTTGATGGGGTCACTGCCAGGCTGGATGCCTTGGTGCATAAGGTGGATCGCCACGAGGATAGGCTCACGACTGCGGAACAACGCATTTCCGACAACACGGATGCCACCTCGACTCATACGACGCAACTGGCTAGGATGGACAACCTGCTCAGGGTTATAGCGGCCAAAAACGAGGACTTGGAAGCTGGAAGCCGCCGGAACAACATACGGGTCACTAATGTGCCGGAATCTACAGACACAGGCAGGATGGAGCTATATATTGAGAAGTTGCTTAAAGGCTCAATCGGGGAGGACGCTTTCTCTCCCCAATTAATCGTGGAAAGAGCACACCGATCCTTAGCGCCTGTGCCTAAACCTGGACACCCGCCGCGGCCAATTATTGCTAAACTATTGAACTATCGGGACCGCGACACTGCCTTGCGGGCGGCCCGGTCTCAAAGAACATTGCAGTATAATGGCATCTCCTTCTCCATATACCCGGACTTCACACCGCTGGTGCAGGAGGAAAGACGCATATTCCTCCCAGTAAAGAAGAAGCCGCGAGAAGCCCAAGTGGACTATGCGCTTTTATACCCGGCGAAGCTGCGGGTTTGTGAAAAAACGTTGCCTCCCCTGGTGCGTAACCCGCAGCTTCGCCGGGTATAAAAGCGCATAGTCCACTTGGGCTTCTCGCGGCTTCTTCTGTGGAGGATTTTCTGAAAACACTCCGGAGAGCACGCAGGGAGGATCGTGATGCTGCAGAGGACCAAGAGGATGGAGACCTTCCTCCGGCACTACACGAGTAATGACTGCTTGCTCCAAATGCACTAGACGCATCATATGTGCTGCTTGAACCTTCTCTACTGCTAAGAGCACGGACAGAGCGGTGACTACGCATGCTGGACCTGCATGGACTTCACACTCCTGTGGTAATGTAAACCAAGGACCACTCTCTTGGACCTAGCCTCCACCAAGGGCGGTACAGTACTGGAGCTATGGACCGGGAAGTGGCTGTGCGTACTCTATGCTATTCCCCTATTGGGTATTCCCCTTAAGACTGCTGATATTTTTGTTGTTGTTGCTAAGGTTGGGAGGGATGGGGTGGGGGGAGGGATGCTGGGAGGGGCTCACTGGCTGCTGCTATGATTGGGATGCTGGGGTGGGATGTTCTACGAAGAGGCTTTCATCGACTGGACTATTTGTTTTGACTCTATTCTGGTGTGTGCGCCGAAGTTGGTGGGGCAGAACGGGCCCTATACCTTCGCCCTGGCCGGGACTATGGTGCTTAATGTTGGACTATCTATGGCTACTCTGAATGCTAATTCACACTGGACTTGCATATCCTGGAATATACGGGGCTTAAATGATGCAAAAAAATGTTGCAATGTCTTTGACTATCTTGATAGACACCACGTCCAGGTTGCCATGCTGCAGGAAACCCATCTGTCGCCACAGGGTAGGACCACTTATGCTAGTAGATGGGCCGGGGATCGCGTCTTCTCCTCATATTCCACCTATGCGAGGGGAGTTGCCATCCTTATAGCCCCCAGTGTACCGTTTCAGAGATACGGGGAACTGATTGATGGGGAGGGGCGCTATGCAATGTTGTGGGGCAGACTGGGGCGCGACACTTACACATTTGTTGTCACATATGCACCAAACATAGATACTCCTGAATTCTTTACTACTCTGTGGGGCAAGATCATGACTGCTGGGTCACGACACGTTATCTGGGGAGGGGACTTCAACCTGGCGATGGTACCACATCTAGATAGAGCGGACGGAGTCTGCTACTATAAACCTAGAGCGCGAGAGGCACTTGAGGGTGTGATCATGGAGGGCGAGCTGCTTGATGCTTGGAGACACTTGCACCCATATGGGAGGGCACTCATTTCACCTCACACACGGGAACTTGGGCGCGCCTGGACTACTTCTTGATCACCAGCGGTATAGCCGCGGAGTTGGTGGGGGTAGTGCACCTGCCGAGAACGTACTCTGATCACTGCCCCGGCTTGCTACACTTCCATACACCAGGATGGGACAGCCCAAGACGTCACTGGAGACTCCGCCCTGACATACTATTGGACAATTTTTTTCGCACTGAACTAGGGGAGGAAATAGCAGCCTTCTTTCCCAGGAATAAGGGGTCAGTTGACTCGGTAGAACACATATGGGAGGCATTCAAGGTGACCATTAGGGGATATTGTATCTCTAAGAGCCACGGTGTTTTGCGTGACATCCTTAACATGATAAGTACGCTAGAAAAAGAACTGCGTGCTCTAGAACTCCGTATGGTCGCCGAGACTGGACCCGAACTGCATGCTGCTTTCAGAGAGACATTAACAAAGTATGAGGAGGAAGCTATTAGGGAGGCCAAGTTCCGAGGTAAACACTGGCAAGCCCGGAAATATTGTGAGGGAGATAGGCCTGGGAAGGTACTCGCTACACTCACACAACCTTCACATGCACATAATGTAATACTTGAACTTGCAGATGATCACGGTGCCACAGTCCGGGACACAGATGAGATACTCAAGATATTCACGACACATTATCATTCGCTCTACACTTCCACCACGGGGCCCGACATGTCCTATGCTGATTACTTGAAAGATGTGGCGCTCATAGATGGGGATAGGGCATTTCTGGCGGCACCTTTCGAGCTGGACGAGGTCCGTGAGGCCATTATGTCCCTCAAGAACGGCAAAGCCCCGGGACTTGACGGCATTCCTGCCGAGTTTTATAAAGCCTACATTGACATCTTGGCACCTGTTCTTCGCGAGGTTTACTCGGAATCGCTCTGTGACGGTATACTCCCTTGCTCCATGCGCGAGGTAGTGATCACCTCTCTTCTGAAGCCCGACAAAGAGCCCAGCTCCTGCAATTCCTACCGCCCACTCTCCCTCCTGAACTGCGATGTCAAAATACTCACTAAAATACTGGCCACCCGCTTGTCACTTCTGATGACCAGGATTGTGCTGCCTGATCAGTCGGGTTTCGTGGCTGGCCGGTCCACCTTCCACAACCTCCGCACTCTGTTCTCTCTGCTTCGCACAGTTCATCTCGATATGCCTGTTGCAGCTGTATTCCTCGACGCATCTAAGGCTTTCGACTCAGTCAAGTGGCCCTACTTGTTCTCGGTGTTGGCTAGCATGGGGTTCCCCAAATTGTTTATATCCTGGGTTCGCCTCCTTTATACTAGCCCCACGGCGAGGGTATTGATTAACGGTCGCCTGTCACAACCCATTGCAATTACCAGGGGCACATGCCAGGGTTGTCCACTTTCTCCCCTGCTTTTCGCCATAGCAGTTGAACCTCTTGCCTGTCGCTTGCGACAACTACACCGAGATGGGGCGTTGCAATGCCTACAACGTCAAATAGATGTGTCTCTATACGCAGACAACATCACGCTGTTCGTTAAGCACCCCGAGATGCACCTCAATCCCTTACTCTGGGAGTTTGTTGCTTTTGGAGGGTTGTCAGGTGTACATATCAACTGGTCCAAGTCACAGTTTTTCCCCTTAACAGATGCGGTAACTGACTTTCCCCTCGACTATCCACTGGAGTGGTGTAGGACCGATCTCCGGTACCTGGGGATCCGCATTTCCCGGGACAAGGACGAGACATTACGGTCCAATTATGGAGTGGCAATAACCAGGCTGACCGCTTCTGTGGATCGCTGGATCATCCTGCCGCTTTCCATGGCTGGAAGGGCATCCCTTATTAAAATGGTAATCCTCCCCCGATTTCTTTACTTCTTCCTTAACATTCCTTATTTCCCCGGCGCTTAATTCTTCAAAACCCTGAAGATGGAGTTGCGCAGGCTGTTCTGGGGTGGCAAGAGCCCCTGGCTCAAATGGTCCACGCTCACTCTCCCCTATGACAGGGGAGGCTTTGATGTCCCCGATTTCGAGGCATATTATCAGTGCGCGCAGGCACACTTTGCCTACCACTGGATGGCTCCTACGCCTTTCATGCCACATATCGCGGTGGAAGACTGGATAGTGCACCCTCTCCCACTCGATGGGTTGCTGCACTGCCCTGAAACTTCCATACCTACGCCGCACATTAGACGCGTGGCGCCGTATAGCCAAGAGCTTATCATGTCCCCTGCCCTACTCGCCCAGACTGCCGCTCACCTATCATCCTAATCTTACCCTATTGTTGGAGCAAGGTTTCCGCAACCTTTGTGCAAGGATCCGTATCACCTGCTGGGGCGACTTGTTTTCGAACGGTCATTTTAAGCCGGCGGAACTTTTTTTTGCGACGCATAGCCACACCCCACTAGAACTCTTTTACTATATACGCCTGCGGGCGGGGATGAGGGACATCCTGCCCGACTTTCCCGATGAACCCGAGGTTCTGTCTCCACTTCATTTCATGCTCTGCTCGCAAGATGGGGCTCATCTAGTCTCCGGCCTCTACCGCCAGCTCATGGGCGCAGCCCCGACACCGGATTCTAGTGCTCGAACGCACTGGACTACGGAAGTAGCCACTGACATTACCGACGAGCAGTGGCACTATTGCTGTGCACTCACCTCCCGCATCTCTGCTAGTAGCAGATTGAAAATTATACATTATAAATTCCTGCAGTGGGTGTATTATACGCCGGCGAGGAAACGCAGATTCGGCCTGGCAGAGGATGATCGTTGCGCGCGATGTCGCGCCGAACATACGGACTTTCTGCATTTGGCATGGGGATGCCCCCAAGTGGAGTGCTACTGGCGGCAGGTAACAGGGGCCCTCACTGAGATGACGGGGGAAGCGGTGCCCACGGATCCACTGGTGACACTCCTTGGGTACACTTTGCAGATCCCTAGATCTTGCCGGAAATTTGTTGATATTGCACTACTCTTGGCCAAAAGGCGTGTGGCGTGCCGCTGGGGTTGAGACAGAGCGCCCAAATTCAAGGAATGGCTGGCAGACCTGACCTATTGTCAAGGTCAGCATAATACATTCGCTGAGTTACTGCCCATCTCGAGTCGGCCTAGCGAAATCTGGGGTCCACTAGTGAGCTATTTGTTTGCACGCTCAGATGACGCAGACCCGCCTGAAGACCCCCTTGCTACTGTTTAAAATCCCGGCTTGAGCTTCGGACCTGACCACTGATCCCATTCATGTGCCCGTAGTCTCTACTGGATGGTCCACGCCGGGGTCTCTTGCCCTCTCACCATACCGACTGGGCCTACTTCCCGGGACCCACGCGATCCCCAACGTCGTGGATCTCTCCCCTTCCATTTGCCTGTCACCCCCCCTATGTCATTCTGGGATTCCATACGCCATGTCCAACACACACCGATATTCCTTCTATTACTTAACAATTCATAATACCACATGCATTGCTTCTTATAGAGCTGATGGATGGTTGTTAGATTTGATATGCCGTGGCTGTAGTACCATGCCCACCTCTGCCTGCCTGGGTTGCCACACCAGCGTATTACCTATTTTCTTTCTGAACGGACGTGAATTGCCTCTTAGTTTCTGTACAGTTGGGGGTTTCTGTTTACTGTTACGGGTATGAACAACTCTAGAAAAGGAAAAAAAGAAACAAAAAAAACCTGTTCTGCTGCTGTCTATCCTTCACTGCCCTACTGCACCGGCTGTGTTATCATCCTCCAGCACGGATATGCTATGCCGCCGGGCCTCAGGGATGCCGGCCACGAGGCTGTGTTATGACTACCTTTCTATGCTGCCGGCCTCCGGGTTGTAGGCATAAAAAGCTGTGTATTGTGATTCCTCTTATACAATAAAGCGGTGTTTTGAACTCCAAAAAACAAAAAAAACAAAAAAAGGTATGGGAAACCGTATCAAACGCGGCACTTAGATCTAATAATATAAGGGCTTCTGTATCACCAGCATCTCGACGCTGGCGTAGCATCTCAGTGACGTCCAGCAATGTGGTCTCCGCTGAGATCCCTGCTCTAAAACCTGACCATCATATCAGTTCTCCAGTGCCAGTTGATGGATACCCTGTTGAGGAGTCTCATTCAATCTTTTGTCCATATTCTGTTTCATCTGGCCAATTCTGGACCCAAGAAAAGTTATGTCCTTCTGGATGTTCTCCAAATACCCCTTAAGTTCTTTGTGTATGGTACTGACCTCTTCTTTTATTTTCCTCAAAAAGTGTTCCACACCATTCTGGTAGATGTTGACCCCTCCCATCTCCAAGCTGGGGTACCGTTTTTTGTTTCTGAGGTGGGCATTTTTTGCTGCTCCGTCTAGATTCTCCTGTTTTACTGCTCTGGGTTATAGCATGTCCTTTATTGCCATCTCCCTCCTTAGTCTAGTGGTCGACATTTTTACACAAGCGTGTATAGCTTCCATGGGATGTAGAGCTGCAGTGGGGGTATTGCTTACTCAGGATTACCACCTTCCACTCTGTATTGTCACTCATAACAGTCTTATTTCAACATGGGGCTTGCTATACTAACTTTCCTGGCATAGAGGTCTGCTGCCACTTAGACCATTCTTTTATCTTCTATTCTACTCACCAGGCTGTGTGCAGAGACCCATTTGCAGGACTGCTGGTCATACCTGCCAGCTCGTGGCAGGGAAGTCTGCACTGCGATCCTCCACTTGGGCTTCTCAGAGTGCGCCTGGGTTGTGGTTAAGGTAAGAGTAGTATACTAAACCAGACAGGTGAGTCTATGGCAAAAAGAAGAAAGTTTCCCATCCTTTTGTAAGGTTTAGGGGCACTCCTCTCACCTTCTTTCCTGCTAGGATCACACAGCCCAAGCTCACCGCCTCCTACCTCCAGGGGCCCGGACCTGCTTATCCAGTAGTTCAGGTCGCCCCTCGTGGGCCTGTACAGGGCTCAATATCGAGGACCTAAATCCGAAAGTGGATGGGTTGCAACGTCAGGTCACCAAGCATCTCCTAGTGCATCTCTGACATAATATTGTGGCCGCAGGCCCAGCCCATATTCCCGTTGGGACGCCATGGCAGTCCTTGTTTGTTTCTGTCTCCTGGGGGCTGCTGCTCCTGTCCGCCATGATATTCACCCTCATGGCTCCTCTGTGTGGCACTTGGATGAGCTCAGGAAAGCTCAAGATGGTGTGCATCATCAAAGCTGATGACGACAACACTGGCCCTCTGCCATTTACAACGGTGTCATCAGTATGTTGGGGTATTTCGCTCTGCAATTCTGCCCCGCCAGGCTGACGTGGGGGTCAGAATGACTCCATTTGGATGGATATTGAGCGGAGCACCCGAGCCCAGTGTCTAATCCATACCTCTGCTGGCCACACCCCCCCCAAACTCAAACTTTGAGTAAGGGGAATAGGTTCCAAACAGCTTTGTGGCATTCTAAAACCGACATGTTCTTGTACCGTCAAACAGGAACTTTGTATAATTAATTGTCTGTTTTTCTGCAATGCCAGGAAGTGAGTATACTCCCTCTATTTCAATGGAGACGCCAGTCATGTGTACTCCCTTTAGCACTGGTGAGAGAATTCTTGCTGTTTAATATAAGACTCGTTTTTTCAAAAGGATGGGGCCTCACTTGAGACCAACAGTGTCTTGAAGACAGAGCAATAAACCTTAGTGAGGACCATCAACCCTATTTAGGAATCCCTACCTGCCTTGTGGCAACCTCTGTACTATGAAGACAGGGGCTCTGTTCACAGCACTGAAGGTTTGTAGAGTGGGAGCTCTGCTTAAAGCACCAAGGGGCATATTAACAACAACTTGCGATAAATATAGCAAAGCGCACTTAGCTCTTTTTCTTTTATCGCCGGCTATTGCTGGATTTCAACGCTGAGATAGCACATTATCATCAACGCTTATCTACGAGGCGATATGAAATCCAGCAATAGCAGCGAAAAGCGCCATTATCGCTTGAAAACCAGAGTTAAAATGTGGGAGTAAATTAAATCCTTGATGATACGCCCCTTAACCCTGCAATCCACCTCCTATTATGTAGATGGCTTAATCAACTTTTAGGCAGGTGTTAAAAACCTGCGATAAGGGGGCTTAGCGCTATTAATCTTGTCGCTAAGCGGGTCTGCTGCGGGCTTGTTAATACCGCAATGCCTTGTTAGCGACTATTTCCATGTAGTTGTGCTCCGGAACGCCTACTTTGCATGTCATTAGCAACGGTATGCAGGGCGATAAGAAAACGGGAGCAAACTCATGGAAACTAGCCCTAACAAGGCTTAGGGCAAGCTTGTTGATAGTGCGATGTAAAGCCAGAACAGCGGCGATATATATCCCTTGATAATATGCCCCAAGTCTACAACCATTTTTGTTTAGGGAAAACAAATTCTCAAAGAGATTTTTTCTCTACGAAACAACATTGCTTGGATGTGCAGGGAGTCTTAGCAGACAGGCTGCAAGTTCAGAGGTTGACAGTGGTGTAGTCAGTGGATCCTCTAACAATGTATACAGAGCGCTTCACCGACTAAAAAAAAGAGGTAGTAAACTGAGTTTGATGGAACAGGAGCACCAGCACTTTACAATGGTGCCTCTCCTCCACCAAGCTCAGAATAAAACCTTTTGTTTCTGCATGATTTGAAGAAATTAAAGCCCACAATACTCATAATGTAATGCAAAAAACAGGTTATCTGAAAAGAACGTAAGGATAACTATAGCAGTTGTATGTGACTGGTATGTTTTCGATGATAGTAATTTAATATCTGTAGGCATACTTGGCTTGATCCAGTTTATAGGGCTACTTGTTTTAAAGCATAGATCGAAATCATTAATTTAAAAAATTGTCAACTATATTAATAACTCTAACTCCAAGACTTAAACCCTAATCCTAATGATAACCTTATCACTAACACATACCCTATCCCTAAAGCCTAACCGTGACGTGTAATCCTTATCCTACCATTACTCACCTTAACCAAAAACCCAAACTAAATTGAAACTGAAAAACACTTAACACTGACCCTCTGCCCACACCTAAATCTAACCTTAATACCTGTTAAATGCATTACATGTTGTATGCTTTGCTGTAGGCAAATTATATTGATATAACTTTTCAGTTCTTCAGATTTAGTGTTTTTACAGATTCTACCCCTGGGATAGTAAAAATAGCAAAAATCACATATCCCATTTTAACTAAAATTTGGAGCCTTTTGCTATTGACCTCGACACTATCTGAGGTACAGAGCCCCATTTGCTAAGCAAAAGATCTTAATGGGCAAAAACTCACTCTAACGGTTACAAATGGCTGTCTGAGTGGGTCTATCCACTTCCTGACTGGTCATCAGGCACAGTACGATCCACCAGTCTTCTCTGCGGCTGAACTGCTTATTGGAAGCAAACTATACATAAACATTGAGTGGCAGTGCATGATGATTTTCATGCCTGGGTGCTGTGGTCAAGATGGTGTGAAGATCTGCTAACGCAAATTGAGAGGTCTCTCAAGTAGACCTGACTTAGAACATCCAGTGTCTCAAAGCAGAAAAACAAAAATAATCATCAAGTTGATGCCAACCACATACGTACCGGTGCTACAACAGTTACTGGGCAGGCAAAATATTGTCATTTGCTGTCATTGTCTTACAGAAATTCTACAAATATCTGCTTATGTAACTAAGAGAAACACTGTCAATGTGCAACTTCTTGAAAACTGTTGGACAGGCCTCGGGGAAGGCCCGCTCCCTCCCCGCATGACGGGGACCGGACCCCTGCTCTCCCTGTATCCCCGATAAGAACCATCCCGGCAACCCGCTGGGGCGACCCACGACCCGTCCACAACGGAACTCCAGCCCCCGCACACCCCGGTATCGGCTGGCCCGGGCCCCCGTCAGCACCACTGCCCGGCCCAGCCGCCATCTTTGGACACTACATAACAAGGCCGCGTGGCCTCAGCTCGACCCCAACCCTGGGCCTGGCCAGGCCCCGACATCGAGGCACCACCCTCCACCCAGGAGGTGAAGAGACCACTTGGCAGGTCAATGGGAGAAGGAGTGTCAATGGCTCCCATCCGCCAGGTGTCGATCGCCCCCGGCCTCCCCGGGCGCTGGCTCCACCCCCCTGCTGGGTGTCTGGACTCCCTCATCCCGGACCTCCCGACCTCCAAGTGCGAGGGTCCGGACATCAAAGGAGGCCAGACCTATAACTGGGGCAGCTCCAGAGCAGGAAGGCAGTTGTATCTTGGAGTTGAGAGACACCGTGAGGAACTCATCCTTGAAGGCCTGCTGGCGCTTCCGCGGCCCTTTCTTGTGAACCATCTCCGAAGCCTGCTGGCGCTGCCGCGGCCCTCTTCAACGTGAACCATCGTCTTGGCCTGCTGGCGCTGCCGCGGCCTTTCTCGTCGTGCACCATCTTCGTAGCCTGCTGGCGCTGCCGCAGCCCTCCTCGTTGTGAACCATCGTCCTAGCCTGCTGGCGCTGCCGCGGCCCTCCTCATTGTGAACCATCGTCCTAGCCTGCTGGCGCTGCCGCGGCCCTCCTCGCTGTGAACCATCGTCCTAGCCTCCTCGACAGTAAACTGACTGAACCTCGGCAACTCGCCGCCGAGGCTGACCGATGGGAAAGCACCCGAGTCCCCCGAAACGGGCCTAGCGAACAGAACAGAGCCTCCCAAGCGCCCCATCGCCCCCGAGGGGGAGGAGGAGGCCAGGGTCGGGGCAGAGACACCGTCCCGGTGGCTCCCGCCAGCAACACTCCACCCCCGGCCGGCAGGGGGAACCTCCCGATGCGACCAGGTTTTTGCGCCAACGTCACCTGCCACCGATGCCAGCGGCCCGGCCACTACGCCAATGATCCCAACTGCCCGAAGAACCAGAGCCCGATGCCCCGCCAGGTCACTGCCGCCGCCCTGGGGGAAGAGCAAACCCAAGAAGACACTGAAGAGTACGAGCCAGACCAGCCCGAGTGGGAACCAGCCGCCATGTCCCTGGTCTGCCTAGGGGAAAGAGACTTGATCCCGCGGGCACCCCTTCCCGCCAACACGCAGAAGTACAGCCAGTGGGTCAACATTAATGGGCACCGGGCTGAAGCCCTCCGCGATACCGGGGCCAGTGTGACCGCAGTCCGCTGCCATCTGGTGACCCCGGACCAGATCCTGCCAAATATCCTTTGCCCCGTACGGTCGGCCGACAACTCAGAAAGCCTATGTCGGATGGCCTGCGTCCCCTTCGAGTGGGGAGGAGTATCCGGAATGCTGAAAGTGACTGTCCGCGATGATGCCCCCGTGGACTGCCTCCTGGGGAACGACCTCGAAAGCTCGCCCTGGTCAGCCGTCGAGAGAAGAGAACACCTGGGGATGCTGGGCCTCCCTGAATGGGTCTGCGTAACAACCCGGTCCATGGCCGCCCGCGCCATCCCCAGTCCCGAAGAACCCGAATGGCCAGAGCCTCCTCCCCCGATCGTCCAAGAGGGAGCCACCCTGGAAGCCAGTCCTCCGGAACATGGCCAAGAAGGACTCGATCGGGACCTTCCCGAACTGGCCCAGTGGCGTCAAGAGGGTGGCCCCACCCAGGAACAATTCCGACAGGAGCAGAGAACCTGTCCTTCCCTTGAGGGACTCCGGCAGCAAGCCCTCGCCCAGAGTGCAGGAGACGCCTCGGGGGCCCACTGGATTTATTGGGACAATGACCTGCTCTACAGTGAGCAAAAGATTGCCGAACTGGGGGCCAGCCGGGTGCTGGTGGTCCCCCTTCGCTTCAGAGACTTCCTCTTGAACCTGGCACACGATGTGCCCCTTGCCGGACACCTGGGCCAAGACAAAATGTACAGCCGCCTGGTGACCCACTTCTACTGGCCCAAAATGCGGAATGACGTATCCAACCACTGCCGGGCCTGCCCAACCTGCCAGGCCAGCGGGAAGAGCGGCCGAAAGATCAAAGCACCCTTGCAGCCTTTCCCCGTCGTCACCACCCCGTTTGAACGGGTGGGAATAGACATTGTGGGGCCCCTGGACCCCCGAACAGCACAAGGGCACCGGTTCATCCTAGTCCTGGTGGACCACGCCACCCGCTATCCCGAGGCCATCCCTCTTCGAACGGTGACTGCGCCTGTGGTAGGCCGAGCCCTGATGGGAATCTTCTCTCGGGTGGGCTACCCCCAGGAAATCGTCAGCGACAGGGGCACTAACTTTATCTCTAAATATATGAAGTCTCTCTGGCAACAGTGCGGGTCACCTACAAATTCACGACCCCTATCACCCGCAAGGAAATGGACTGGTCGAGCGGTTTAACCGCACCCTCAAGGGGATGATCATGGGCCTAGAAGAACCCCTACGTCGCCAATGGGATGTGCTGCTCCCGTGCCTCCTGTTCGCCTACCGAGAAGTCCCCCAGAAGTCCCTGGGCTTCAGCCCATTCGAACTCCTATATGGACACCCCGTCCGGGGTCCCCTCAGCCTGGTCAAAGAAGGGTGGGAGGTGGCCCCCCAGAAGACTCCCCCGGATGTGTACAAGTATCTCCTGACCCTCCGCAACCAGACCCGGCTGTTCAGGGAACTCGCCAAGGCCAACCTTGAAGCCAGTCAGGAGGACATGAAGAGATGGTATGATCAGCATGCCTCCTCCATCGAGTTCGAGCCGGGACAACAAGTCTGGGTGATGTCCCCAGTTGAACCCTGCGCCCTACAGGACAAATGGACCGGGCCCTTCAAGGTGATAGAGCGCAAGGGTCCCGTCACCTACCTGATCGACATGGAGTCCCCCCGGAACCCCCTACGGGTCCTCCATGCCAACAGACTCAAACCCCACTTTGTACGCTCAGAACTCAGCCTCCTGATGGCTACCGATAGTGGGACGGAAGAAGACCCCAAGCCCCTTCCTGACCTGCTGAAGACACTCGAGCAGGACGGCTCAGTGGAAGGGGTCAGACTCTCCAATGCCTTGTCCCCAGAGCAACGCCAAGACTGTCAAGATCTCCTGCTACAATTCGCAGACCTGTTTTCCCTCATCCCCGGGGTTACCCCCTGGTGCCTTCACGACGTGGACACCGGGGATAGCCCCCCTATCCGACACAGGGCGTACCGAGTGCCGGATCGAGTGCGCGCCTGCATCCAGAACGAAGTCTCCAAAATGCTGGCTCTAGGAGTATTTGAGCCGTCTGACAGCCCCTGGGCCAGCCCAGTCGTACTGGTCCCCAAAGCTGCCGCCCCGGGCGTTGCCCCCGAGCTCCGGTTCTGTGTGGACTATCGGGGCCTGAACGCCGTTACCAGAACCGACGCTCACCCCATTCCCCGGGCGGATGAGCTGATTGACCGCATGGGGGCTGCCCGCTACCTGAGCATCTTCGATCTAACAGCGGGCTACTGGCAGATCGGCCTCACCCCCGGGGCCCAAGAGCGATCCGCCTTCTCTACCCCGGATGGCCACTACCACTGCAAGGTGATGCCTCCGGCATGAAAAACGCCCCAGCTACCTTCCAGAGACCCGTGAACCAGGTATTGGCGGGCTTTGAAGAATTCAGCACCGCCTATCTGGACGACATTGCTGTATACAGTCGCCACTGGGCAGACCACCTCCGCGAGGTCCTGCACGCCCTCCGGCAGGCTGGGCTCACCATCAAAGCCAGCAAATGCCAGATTGGCCAAGGGTCCGTGACCTACCTGGGACACCAAGTGGAGAGCGGTCTGGTGGCCCCCCTCCAGCTCAAGATCGCTGCCATCCAGGCCTGGCAACCACCTGTCACCCAAACCGAGGTCCGAGCCTTCCTGGGGCTCACCGGATACTACCGGCGTTTTGTAAAGGACTATGGCAGCATTGTGGGGCCCCTCACAGAACTCACATCTAAGAAAAACCCCAAAACAGTCGACTGGACTCCGGACAGTCAAGCGGCCTTTGAGAAATTGAAGGTCGCCATGTGCACCGCCCCGTGCTCCAGGCCCCCGACTACAGCCGGGAGTTCATAGTGCAGACGGACGCCTCAGACCATGGCATTGGGGCCGTCCTCTCTCAACTCAACACCGAGGGAGTCGATCAGCCAGTGGCCTTCATCAGCCGACGCCTGCTGGCCCGAGAACAGCGCTGGAGCACCATCGAGCGCGAGGCCTTCGCCGTGGTATGGGCTCTCAAGAAGCTCTGGCCCTATCTCTTCGGTACCCACTTCCGGGTGCAAACAGATCACCGACCCCTGCAATGGTTGATGCAGATGCGGGGAGAAAACCCAAAACTGCTGCGATGGTCCATCTCCCTGCAGGGGATGGATTTCACTGTGGAGCATCGTCCAGGCCAGGACCACGCCAACGCAGACGGCCTGTCACGCTTCTTCCGCCTCGGCGAGGAGAGTACACAAGAGGATGGGTGACTCTACCTGCCTTCAGCTGGGGGGGACGCATGTTGGACAGGCCTCGGGGAAGGCCCGCTCCCTCCCCGCATGACGGGGACCGGACCCCTGCTCTCCCTGTATCCCCGACAAGAACCGTCCCGGCAACCCGCTGGGGCGACCCACGACCCATCCACAACGGAACTCCAGCCCCCGCACACCCCGGTATCGGCTGGCCCAGGCCCCCGTCAGCACTACTGCCCCGGCCCAGCCGCCATCTTTGGACACTACATAACAAGGCCACGTGGCTTCAGCTCGACCCCAACCCTGGGCCTGGCCAGGCCCCGACATCGAGGCACCACCCTCCACCCAGGAGGTGAAGAGACCACTTGGCAGGTCAATGGGAGAAGGAGTGTCAATGGCTCCCATCCGCCAGGTGTCGATCGCCCCCGGCCTCCCCGGGCGCTGGCTCCACCCCCCTGCTGGGTGTTTGGACTCCCTCATCCCGGACCTCCCGACCTCCAAGTGCGAGGGTCCGGACATCAAAGGAGGCCAGACCTATAACTGGGGCAGCTCCAGAGCAGGAAGACAGTTGTATCTTGGAGTCGAGAGACACCGTGAGGAACTCATCCTTGAAGGCCTGCTGGCGCTGCCGCGGCCCTTTCTTGTGAACCATCTCCGAAGCCTGCTGGCGCTGCCGCGGCCCTCTTCAACGTGAACCATCGTCTTGGCCTGCTGGCGCTGCCGCGGCCTTTCTCGTCGTGCACCATCTTCGTAGCCTGCTGGCGCTGCCGCAGCCCTCCTCGTTGTGAACCATCGTCCTAGCCTGCTGGCGCTGCCGCGGCCCTCCTCGTTGTGAACCATCGTCTTAGCCTGCTGGCGCTGCCGCGGCCCTCCTCGCTGTGAACCATCGTCCTAGCCTGCTGGCGCTGCCGCGGCTCATCTTTGTGAACCCCCAAGCTCGAGGATTGTGAGCTTCCATCTTGCCGCCCCTGTACCTAACCGGTACTAAGAATGTCCCGCTACCCCTTTCCCCTACAGAGACTAGAATTGGCAGGATCCTCGTATCCTGGTTCCACTGTATCGTTATCACCTTGCCTCAAGATTCGTATATAAAGTGTATTGAACTCATCCTTGTGTGGTGTTCATCTGTGGGGGGGAGTTACTTGTCTGTACGATCGCCGGAGACGGCCCTCACCAGAGGCCTCTCCCCCTGTACTCGGCCGACCCTCCGGGTCCCCGTCTAACAAAAACCTTTCTACTATCAGTTGCCCCTCCGAATTACACCCACACAAGGACCATCCTAGAGCATAGCAAATTGCCTTACATCCTGCTTACACCTCTAGCAGTGCCAACATCTGCCTGCATCATTGTAATCACCATACACGTTTATTAAATTGAGCCCCCAACAATCTGATCATACATCATAGAATACTTTTCTGACTCCATCTGTGGCCCACTGAAACTTAAAAGGTGTGTGCCTACAAAGTCATTGTGAATAGAAATAACCTGGAGAAACAGCCATGCTAACTCAAAGGTCTGGTTGCATTTTTGGGTCTCTAAAGCATCTCCTTCAGACCACAGAATTTTCTTCAAATTGCTCTGAAGAAAAGCAATGGGACATGTAATCTTGGGGGAACCCCCATTTACGTTCTAGTTAATTCAGTCATTCCGTTTAGACCCGTTGCCACACAATTAAATTTCAAGATAAGATATGCTTCCTTTTGCAGCAATGCTGTATCTATATCAAATGGGCATTGGGTTCCCCCAAGATCACATTTCCCATGATTTAGTAGTATGACAGTCCTACGAGCTGTTTTGTTAACATGGCCAGTGGATTGGTTGGCAGGCTAGAACACATGGTCTTTTGATTCTGTTTTTACATATGAGGTTTAAATGGTTCCTCTTGAAACGTTTGCATTACATGCTGTTTTCAGAATGGTGTCTTTGCAGTAAATGGTTCTAGACTATTTGAAAATACAAGTAAACCAAATGCAATACTACATGTCCCACGATTCAGTAGTACAGCAGTTCCCTCACCTATTGGTAAACTTGGCCACTTGATTGGTTAGCTGGCTAAGACCACATGGTCTTGGGATTACGTGTCCCAAAGCTAAATCTGCAATCTGCGCGGCTCAACAAGACTACCATGCAGCGGTCAAGAGAGCTAAGAGCGTCTGGTACGCTGAGCGGTTTGCAAAAGCCAACAATAATAGTAAGGATCTTCACTATTGTCAGCAGTTTTATGTCTCCCGGCGCAGAAAAAAAAAGACGCTCCCAGTTTCTACCCGGTGGTGTGAAGAGCTATCTTCATTTTTTATTAATAAAATACTGTCCATTCAGGACAGTTTGGGCCCTTCCTTTGTGATCCAGCTGCTCCCTTCTGCCACTACCTCCTTGCCATCCAAGCTCCCCAGTCCAGGGTTTACTCAGTTCTCGCCTGCCGAGGTATCCGAATCACTCAAATCAGGCTCCCCATCGGACCCGTGCTCAGCAAGAATTCTAGCAGAAGTGGCAGGTAAGGTGCATTTGGAAGTCGCTGCCATCATCATCAATCACTCCCTTCAGTCAGCGATGGTTCCGACGCAATGGAAACAGGCTAAACGTCTTCCTCTTCTAAAAAAAAAACACTGCAGACCCCTCCGTCCTCTCCAACTACCACCCGATCACCTTACTACCAGCCTTTGCCAAAGTGTGTGAAAAGGTGGTCTTCCGCCAGCTCAAGACTTATGTTGAAACAACGGGGGCTCTTCATCCTGCTCAATCAGGGTTCAGGTCAGCCTATAGCACTGAAACTGCGCTGGTTGAAATGGCGGAGGCCATCAGAGAGTGCCTGGACGCATAGGTGCTGCCCGGACAGTGCAGCTGCTCACAGTCAAGGTAATCCTTTATTCAGTTGAAGATAAGCTTTGCATACTTATTGGAATTATTTCTGGCATTAAAGGTCCCGGTGCAAAGCGTGCCTTGCATGACCAGCTTTGAAAAGTCCTTACCTTCCAAAGAATTTTTGGATTCAGATATTAAGGCTGGTTCCCAGGTAACCATTTCTTTAAATATTTTTACATACCCCAGTTGGAGTGGCTTAAAAGAGATGGGGTTTCTGATATGGTGTTTCTGAATTATTTCCGTATAAAAAACGTTCATCCACTAAGAGGCAGCCCTGAGGAGAGTCCCGGCAGCTGTTGCCCAGATCTCGAAACGCGTTGGCAAATTTTCCACTGAGGATTCCAAGAAACCCAAATTAATTTGTGCATTCTGAGAGGGAGGGTGATTAATTGTATCACCGAGTTACGTTTAAGATTATTTCCTCAAGTGTGATGGAGGGAGTGGATGACGTTGGATAAATTAGCTTTAGTTGTAGGGTTGATGATGTTCATGAGTGAAATGTGTGAGTGGAGGTTGTGAATTATTGTCGGTATCAATGTAATTTGTGTCGTTAAGAATACATTGGATGGTTGATGAAAAATGTTAATTGAAGCATTTTCTTTTCTGTACATTGAATTTTTTGAAAAATCTTTTTTTCTGACAAAGCAATTTGAGTAATAAGTGGATACATAAATAATCCATGCAAACAGATGGAGTGGTTGTCTGTTTGTCGCTTGTAAGGTTGATGAGCATAAAGTAGAACATGCTAGGTGCTTTTTTGTGTTTGTACTTGAAGAAAGTTGGCATTTTTCTTTCTTTAGCCCTTTTGTGTCGATTACCTGCCTTAGGTCTCATGACTGGGTGTAACTGACAGCCAGACTTTGTGAATCCCTCCCAGACAGTCACACAATAGAGGGATTAGGTGTGCCTGAATGAACCACACTCTGGCAGCATGGAGAGGTGCAGCTGAGCACAGCCACACTTGCAACTAAAAACCCTGTGTGCTGCCTTCACACAAATGGCCTAACGACCCCACATTGTCACTGCAGCCAACTTGGAGCCAGGGAAGAGGAGTCAGGAAATTCCATGCACTTCAAAGCCACTGTGTAGATGCTTCTTCCACCTTCCAGAACCAGGGCACCAGGGTATAAAAAGGGGACTCCAGACACCAACTCTTTAGTTTACTTCTGGACTGTGGATGCTCTGTCAGGAAGAAAGACTGCTGTGCTGCTGGAAGAACTGCCACTGTGCTGGACTGCTGCTCTGCAAGACTGTGCACATGCCTGGACTACTGCCCTGTTTGTCCTGCTGTTCTGCTACCTTCTGCCTGGGGACAAGGACTGGATCTTCAACTGTCCAACAACCTCCACAGTGATTCACAAGGGCTAGATTGCTGTCCTCTTGTTCAGTGCCACATGGATCCAAAAGGCTTCCTCCATCTTGAACCTGCACCTGGGCCCCTCCTGGGTGAATCCTGACCCTCTAAGTGGTGGCCCTCCAGTCCTGGACCCTTGGAAGTAGTGCTAAATGTGGCCACATAGCAAAAAAACAAAAGTGGGGAAGTAGAATTTTTTTGGCTAAAAACTGCTTTAAGAACCAGGAGGAGATGGCCGCCAACTTGCTCGCTTATCCGACTGAGGTTCATCACCAGTCGGATTGACTTTGCAGTTTCTCCCGCTACATTATTCTCTGCCATAGCAAATCCTTTTCACTGGAGGGCCTTGGGAACACCACGCCGGCTACGCGGCTGCTGATTAGAAACTTTGGAGCACTTAGGGGCCGATTACGATGTCGGACAGAATGGAGCCTGTCCGACATCATTTGGGAACTGGAACCGAACTACCTCCTGGTGTCGATTCCAGCACAGTAAGATGTGACCGAAACGGAATGCATGCTCTCATTGCAGAGAACAGAGGTTTATCCCTGCACCCTGTGGCAGTCACTTCAAGGTGCCTGCCACCAGGTGCAGAGATCAACAGGGGTCACCATAGGTGACCCCTAGGTCGTCATTCGGAGGCCTTGCACCCATGGCATCCCTGCTGGGAGCCCCCAAAGTAGGATTCCCAAAGCCTTTCTGTGTCTGAATGGCTGGCACAGAAAGGCTGTAGGAATCTTCCATCAAAATCCCTTGGCTGGAAAGAGCCGCTGGAGGGATTGATAAAGGATTTCTGAATAGCAGCCGGGCTCTACAAGCCCATCGGAGGCCATTCAGAAATCCTGTTCGGATTCCTTTCCGTCCTACCCATCAAAATGGGTCAGTTGGAAAGGAGTCTGAACTAGCAATTTCGATTTGGTCGGAATGGCTCCGACCGCATCGGAATCGGCCCCTTAATATGTATCTGCCCTAACTCACTGGATCTGAGAAGGAAATATCTTCATCAAACCTATATTGACAGTAAAGTATGATCAGTCAAGGAAGCAATGAAGAGATGTTTCTCACCATAGATGATTTGTTCCACCAGTAAACTTGTGAAATACCTCGACTCTTCGTACGAGAGACTCGCCTCTTCTGACACGCGCTGCACTTTAACTTGAAACATCAGAGCCTACCTGAATACATTTTTTGCTTAATGTATTGTCCAGGGTTTATTTACGTTAACGCTCTTTGATTATTGACATGCATATTGCTGTTAAACTTACGATGGATTTTGTAATTGACTGATTTCAGTACAATACATGCACACAGTCACATTCCACCTATTTCCAAAGAACAAATGGAAAGCTGCTCCTTTTCGTTTTTGATTCTCAAATCCTGGAATGGTCTCCTGTGTTCTATTTACTCTAATCTATATTGTTTCGAAAAAAAACCTGTATTTGGACAATCCATTTAATCTGAGAATGTGAATCTACAAGCGCCAGGAGACCCCAGTTGGGTAACACTATGCTCTACTTCGTTCATTCATCCATTCACTCAGTACAAAACCTCCTCCTAACAACAGGAAAGTGAATATAACTGGGAACTCTTTTTGGGGTAAATCGATCTAATGTGAGCGCCTGAATCTACAAGTGCCAGCTCACCCCAGTAGGGTAAGAGTACGTTTGTCATATTATTAATTAATTAATGCATTCATTCATTATTCATTCAGTATGATACCCTAGCAACGAGGAGTTGGGAACATTAATGTAACTTACGTAAAAGGAACAGGCTCCTTTTTCTTATCATAATATTTTCTCACAGCGTATGCCATTGTAGCCCTGAAAAGGTATAGCTCACTGTCGTCCCATGAGTACTGTTAAAAAACAAAAATATATAATGAATAGACGATTAATTACAACACTCAGTAGCTGAATCTAAGCAGTATTGGATCTGAAAAAAATCCTAGGGCTCCAGATTGCAGATAACACAGAGTTTATGTAATGCCTACATTGACTTAAATCAAATACATCTCAGATTATATGAACACATGCAGATGTCAAGTAAATTTGATTCATTTGAATATATTTCAAGGTTTTTTACTTGACTTGGGAAAAAAAGACTAGAAAGTTCCCATTAGTGTTGTTCTTTATTTCTCCTTACCACCACACACCTTTTCCCAACAAATTAGAATGTTTTCGCAACTTGGGTCCATTAGGATGTAGGGCAGATTGCCACCGCCCGAATGGCATTGGCGATCTGCCCTACATCCTTCCCCGCCTGCCACCCATTTCCCACGCCATATTAGTATGGCGGATGGGAAGACCGTCCGCCGCTTTTCCGCCCGGTCGACAAGTCGACCGGGTGGAAAAGGGTTTAATATGGTGGTGGTGTCTGCTAGACACCGCCATCCATATCAGGATGCAGGCGGGGCGCACCCTTTCCGTGATGGGAAAGGCATGCAGTTTTCGAGGCTGGGGGCCCTTTGTAGGCCCCCAGGATGTTGGGGGTTGGGGGGCACATGTGCATGCACAACATGGCAGGCATTTTTGGCAGTGCGGCGGGTGCTGCTGAAAGCACCGGATCCGCAATGTTAAAAATGCAGGATGCGCCCGCCAGTGTGGCCGGCGCATCCTAATCACCCTCATAGGACCGCCACACTTATGGCAAACGATCCCTTTTTTTCACGTCAGGATGGCCTTAGTGTTCTTTACGTTAGTTAAATTGTGATACAAACTTGGAATCAATCTACAAGAAATGCAGAAATCCAAGCAACTATGCCAAATATGGTAAAATGAGGGGAATGATTTGTAAACCGAAACAAAATAAGCATATTGTACAGAATTTCTTTTAAAACACAATGGGTCAAATTTACCAACTATATTTTTAGGCATGAGTGTGCTTGCCAGGAAAAGCTCATCATTTATGCATGCAAACTTTAAGAATTATTCACAAACAGCGAAACAAGGGTAAATCATGTATGAGTGCGTAGTCTGATGATGTACTGTACACGTAACCCTTTCTTGACTGGGACCTTTACTCCATCTTACCAGATCTTTTCCATTAATTTTATTGGGTCATTCAAATACTGTGAGAAAATTTTCTTTTTGAGTGCTCACCCCCACTTTGGTCGCTGAATTGTATCACTGTTTTTAGACTCTATGCACTTGGACACTGCTGTCCACTATCCAGTGTATATGCTCTGGCCCCTAAAATATGTAAAATTAGCTAATCCCTGATTGCCATTTTTAACTCACCTGTAGGCCTGCTGAGCGATAGTATATGGCTATACGTTAGCTGTGGACTGCAGGCTTATTGCTCAATCCACTAGTGTGACATAAGAAAACATGGTTTCATACCAGTCATTGTTGCCTAACTGCTGTAGTTTAAACATGAAGTCTGGCCTGGAAAGATAACTCTTTTTGACAGAAAAAAACATCCCTTTTAAATATTAAGAAGTAATCCCTATGTAAGCCTTGCAGCCCACAAGGCAGATGCATGGCATTTAAAAGTGGGACAGAAGTTTAATGCTACTATGTACCTACAGTAACTACCCCCCAAAAGCTATATTCATTGTGGGAAGCTCTAGGTGTCCACTGAGGAAAACTAGAGTACAGATTAGAATATTAATTCTGCTATCTTGGGTTTGGAACAAGCAAGATAAATAGTTGAACAGCTAGTTTTAAAAATTCAATTCAATAGTGCAATTAGATTTTTAATAAATATTTAGGAAAAGTAACTTTTAGAAAGGTACATTTTTCCTAACTGAAGCTCCTGGAGGCTAATGTTCATAAGCCGGTCAGCATCTGTCTTGTCAGTGCTTAACCATAATGAGGTGTAAAAACTGCTCCCAGAACAGGCAAATGGCTAAGGCCTGGTAAGAAGATGGGCTCGGTGTGGGGCTGATGAGTCTTATCAGCTCAAGAAGTGCTGCTGGGGAGGTTTCTGGAACTTTATTTACTTGAAAGGGGTAGGTGTGAGGCCTGCCCATCCATAGTTTAGTGTAAGGAGAGACTTGGGAGGGGAAACTCTTTCATTCCAGGCCACATGGTAACCAGCCTGGCTCCATGTCACTGAGAGGGGAAGCTGACCCCAAATCCAGTTTGGTGTGCTGAGGAAGAGGAGACTGCTCTGTTCCATTAATGCACCCCTGGCTGGTCCACAAGCTCCCTTCAGGCGTAAAGGCCTGTGCCATCTTCAATTTCCTTTACAATACTGCACTGTGGGTTAGTTTGCTGGATGGTAGGTAGGATGTGCTGAAAAAGTAGGATGAGTTGCACCCCAATACCTTTTCCTCATTGGTTAGGGAGGGACGAAGAGTTACCCTCACCAACTGACTAGTAAAAACTACAAAGCTGGCAGCTCACCCACAACTCAACAGAACACTTAACATGTGGATGTACAGAGGAGGACTGAACCTGCTGTTTGAAACCTGGAAGGAGAACTTGCTCCTACTTCTACCCAGGACGAAGAAGTGGTCTTCAAGGGTCAATTGGCTGACCTCTGGTGTGGCTTCAGGGACATAAATAGCTGTAAGATACCTTTTCCTGAAGTGACCAGCTGCAACGGGAGGACGACTGAATCCAGTTAGTAGCCTTTGCTGGAGTAAGCTCTGACCCTTAAGTGCTGTCCCTGAGGTCTTAGGAAACATGACGGTGTTTAGAAGAACTTATCCTTAAATCTTTGAAAAGCCTAAACTTAAAAATATTTTTGGGCTTAAATATGTCCAGAGGACAGGGACCAACTACCCAAGTCAAGGTGAGGCCTCACTGGGCAAGAAAATAAGGATAGTCCTGCTCTGAACTTTTTGTTGGCTGAAAATCCAGTTCAGTGGACCCTCGCTTCAAGCGTATCTGACTTTGGTGCGACCCTCCCAGGAACAGATTGTTGCCTTGCCCTGTTGGAGGAATCCACAATTCAAAAAGGAGACTAAGTCCAAAGGTAGAAATCTTGATTGGGTGAATGCACCAAGGGTATCCATCTGACAAGAGTACTTTGCTAGGCGTGAAATTGAACTTTTCTCACTCAGGACTTTACCCACCAATCTAAAGTTTTAGCAGGACATCTCTCACAGCTTATCGAAATTCAAAGACACTTTGCTGGATACAGTCTGAAGGATGTTGACTTTTATATCCGAGACTAAGTCAGAAGGTGAAAATGTTTGACTGGGACGAACGTGCGTCAAATACTTTTGTAGAGTTGTTTGTTCCCCAACCTAGGCCTAAGTAGCAAAGCGACCTTTTACCTACATTTGTCCTACCTTGCTCTGCATAACAGCTCTAGCACTGACCTTATACCCAGTTGTATGCTGAATAAATGTTAATTGGTTTCCTTGAAATTAGCCTAATTCATGAGGTAAAATCCCCTGCACATGACGCACATAATAGGATTAACAAAGTCATCGCTATCTTCATCCTAGAGCTACTTTGCGTAGTTCCAATTATTGATTTAGGCTCATTTACATAATTGTACTCACAACATATCGATTGTGGTAGGAACCCCGAGGCTATCTTCGTGGTATAAAAGAACCACACCTTCACTAGGTAACTAGAGGAGACTCTTCCATGCTGACTCAAGACACTGAGGTCCCTGCACTCTGAAGCTTCAACATGCAGCAGTTTGACATCCCTTCTGGGGTGTCCAACTCGTGACCAAGATGGGGACTTTCATTCTCTACCATCAGGTAATGGGGTTGGCTCTTTCCTAGGGGATTCTTGGATTTACACCTACATACATGCTAGATACACTTACGTAGGGTCAGTATCGTAGGAGTACGCTTGATTAATGTCATATTTATATGTCTGCATATATTCACTGTTTTAGCACCATGGTCGAATTCTACCTCCTAATTACTCTGTTGGTGTTTGTAATCTTTTACATTTGCTTATGTCTATTTATTGTTGCCGCAAACATGTTTTATACTAGTGAAGAAAGTGACCCTCTTAGGGCCACCCGAGTCACCTTGGACCACCTCTCAGCCTTCCATACTAAATGAAGAGTCGGAGGGCCGAGTGTATGTATAGTTGACACTTACAATGGGTATGCAACCCAGAGGCTAGTGACAGAGCCGATAGGATAGCAGGCAGTCCCATTCCCAAAGTATCTCCTATGTGTTTCCACAAACACTTTATATATTGTATCCCTTCTATTAAGTCTCAGAGGAATGTGTCTGTTCATGTCAAGTGTTGGTACACTATGTGTATCTTCCAGAAACCATAATACCCCCATACTATTAGACCACCATTACCAGAGCAATGGCACACACAATCTTACTTTGTATAGACCAAATCACACTGCGTTGTCTAGGGGCAATTGGCTAATCCTCACCATTAATTTGTCTACCAAAAGGGTGCAAAATGAAACAAAAGAAGAAGCGCAAAATCATAAGAAATAGAAGTGTTCCCAGTGTCCATCAGAGCCTCACTGGTACAGGCTCCTGTCGTCCATCATCAGTTGGCACTCTTGGGCTCCATCCGTGGAGCTTGCTCTGTCGTAAGCTCTTTCCTAATCTATCCCATGTCGATAAAGGTGGTATACTTTTCAAAGAATACTTTCCTAAGTATTGTTCAAACAGCAAGAGCAACACAGATACAACTCTTTCATGTATTTCACTCCCTCGTTGGTACTGCTGCTCAGAACTTTCCTACCTTGAGCATTCCATCCCTAGTCTGTCTTTTCCTTGGACTCTGTGGTCCGGAGCTGAAGATGTAGGTCGTACCTGGCAGTTCCAGGCACTGTGTGATCACTGAACAGAGGCTTTGGGATAGCTCTTATTTCTGGTAGGACAGCCTCATTCTAAACGTTGTCGTTCTCTTTATCTGTTTGTGCACAAATTAACTTTGCATCACTGAAAGGCTGAATCTTTTCTAATTTTAATTTCAGTGTTCCATTAAATTTTTCCACCAACCTCGCTGGCTGTGGATGGTTGGCGGCATGGAACCTCTATTTAAAATGCAGACCTCCACATATTAGACTAATCACTTTCCAATTAAAATAAGAACCATTGTCACTCCAAATAACTCAGGGCATTCCAAACCGCGGGAAAAACTATTTTATGAGTACCTTTGCTGTTGTGAAAGCCATATTGTCTTTAGTTGGGTAAGCTGCCACCCATTTACTGAATGCACATATGACCAATAAAACATATTTAAGATTGTTACTATGTTCTGGCTCAATTAAATCTATTTGAAGGACTTCAAAGGGTAATGTAGGTGGTGCAAAGTTACAGGGTGGTGTGGGGGTGCCCTTTCCTGGATAATGGATCAAATAAATCATAACATTTTTCACTAAGTGTGCACCTGTTTTAGAAATATTGTCACCAAATTGGGACCAATAATTTACAGATACCATTTGCATTGATATGAGCTGGGCCATGAGCCATAGTAACTAGAGGGAGTATGTATGCATCATGTAACATACATTTCTACTTTCCGGACAAATCATTCAAACACCCTCCTTTATCTAAACGTGCTGTACTCTCATGCCACACAGCTAATTCTTTGATTGTGGCCTTGTTTTGTATCTCTTTCACACTCTGAACTGTGTTTTTGAATGTTGTATTCTCTGGAACCCATCTAGCTGGACCTGCAACAAACATTCTCTTCATCTTGCTCTAAGCCATCCCTTTAGTTTTCTGGTCAGCGAACGCATTCCCTCTACCCATACCATCTGTCACTTTCTTATGAGCACTACACTTCATGATTGCTACTTTCTTAGGACGTTTTAGTGCAGACAATAATCGTACTGTCAACTGTCCATACTTTATCATAGTACCATGCAATGCAAGAAATCCTCTCTTCCCAGAGGTGCCCAAAATGATGAGAAAACCCAAATGTGTACTGGCTGTCTGTGTAAATATTAACAGCTATCCCTTCACTTAATTGACAAGCTCGTATAAGGGCAACAAGCTCTGCTGCCTGGGCAGATTGGTGGGCCCTTGATGTCCCTACCAAGGTACACAATGTAGTGCTAGCATAAGCTGCGTAGTGGTGCCATCTGGTAATTTAAAACAAGATCCATCAACATATCGGGGATCAGATAAGGGAACATCAGTTAAGTCTACCCGTCCTTTCGTCTCTTCCTTGGTTTGGAAAATGCAATCATGTTTGTCAACTGCATCACTCTTGGAAGGGAGGGGTAGTAACATGGCTGGGTTCAGATTGGCACATCTTTTAACTGTAATATGTTTGGCAAACAATGTCAATTCATAGCCAGTAAGACGTGCTCTGGTGAGGTGCTGTGTCCTTGTCTTATTCAAAAGTGTATCCCCAGCATGGGTTACCATGACATGAGGTCTGTATCGAGTACAAGTCCTGCCGATTGTCTGATCGAAGTGGCCATGGCTGCAATCCCTCGCAGATAACTCGGAAGGGCCTTTGAGACAGGGTCAAGCAAAGCGGAAAAATAAGCACAAGGTCACTGTCTATCGCTAAAATGTGGCGTCCAAGGCAAAGGCTCATGGACCTCTTTGGTTGTTAATGCAAGCAGGGGCTTGATTAGTAAGGAATAGTTTGGGATCCATTGGCGGCAGTAGGAGGTGATGCCTTAAAAGCTCACACGTTCTTTTGAGTCTGCGGACGGGGCATTTTGTTAATGGTACTGATGCGTTCTGGCGTTAACCTCCTAGCCTCCTTTGACAGAAGGTGACCCAAGTAGGTGACCTCCTGTCGACAGTACTGAAAGTTTGTGACCTTGCTGTGTCAAGTACAACAATAATGTCACTGTACTATCTTTGCAACCTTGTTTAGTATCAGAAGGGATGCATGACGTTACAACGCATGCTTTTACCACGCATGCCTTTACAATGCGGGTTTTTACATCGCAATCCATTACAACGCATAGCGCTTAGAGGTGCTGTATAGTTAAAAGTTGAATTTTCTATTCCAACTCCAGTCCCCGTGGACACTAGGGAAGGTGCTGGATAGAAAATTAAACTTATTCCCTATCCTAGAGCGCCCCCAGCGCAATGCGTTGTAATGGTTTGCGTTGTAATGCCTGTGTTGTAATGGTAGTGCGTTGTAAAAGTTTGTTGTAAATGTTGTTCACCCTTTCAATGCTTCACTATAAAGGCTAGGACTTTCCGTATACCCTTGTGGGGTTCTACAAAATCGGAAACGTTTGCCAGCCAGCTAAAATCCGAACAAACACCTGCTGCCTGGGTTATGGAAATGCTAAAGAACGCATTTTTCAAATCAATGACAGAGAAAAACTTAGCAGTAGAGGAAATCATTGTTAAAAGTGTGGTGATATCAGGAACCACTGGGAATTGCAGGACCACTATTTTATTAACCTCGCACAAACCAATCACAAAACAATATACATCATCAGCACTGGTGGGGGAATCTAAACTTGCCCCCTTTAGGACCAGAAGAATAGGTCTGTTACATATATTGCCGGTAGTCTCTTCGACAACTCCCTTACGTAGAAGGTTCTGAACAATGTTAAGGAGAGCTTATTCTCGTGCCTTTGGTATTTTTTACTGGGGAATGCGCGGTAATGTAGCATTATTCTTTACTCGTATAAAAACTGGTGGTATGTGCAATAAGCTTACATCAGTGTCACCAGTGGCACACAATGTGGGTGGTACTTGATCAAATTCAGGTAGAAGGGGAGCATCTTTGGATAGACATTGTCTGATATCCACGTCAGGACCCATAGTAAGATAAACACCATCTGGTGAACAATATATGGAAAGTTCTATGACAGAGATGATCAACAATGAATAAAATGAATGTGAAATAAATATTTGAAGACTGATTACATTATTGAAAATTTAAAGGAGTGCAATTGGAGATGTCCTCCCATCCAGGGAGCAACGCAAACCAAATATTCAATTCATCCTCTTACTCAGGAGGATTTACCAATTAGCACCAACCACCCATCAATCAACGGCAATAACTTACACACCAGGTGTGCGAAGTCCTTCTACATTTGGATACAACATGGAACAATATATGGTAGCCTTCAACTTCTTTAGTAAGTCCAAGCCCATTAAGGTTTCACCACAATTAGATGCTAAAAGGAATGGCGAATCCACAGTAAATGGACCAACAGTAAGAGCAAGCAGACGCGAGATAGGCCTTACAACCGGTACTCCCGAAAAACCCACCATTATGTACAGCCATTAGTAGACCCTTGTGGATCGAGAAGTGACGGTTATTCCGGCAAGACCTGCCTGGGTCCCGAAGATTGGGGGTCTGATCAGAGGAAAGATAGTGGACAAAAAAGAATTTGGGACATCTTACAGAGTGAGTGCCTGTACCTGTCCTGGCTGTCGAAGGCACAAGAACAGTACTTCTTCCACCTCTTGCCAACTGCAACGATAAGAGATTTGTCTAAATTGATCTGATCAAAACACACTGTGTGGCTGATACTGAACAGTAGGCGGCGTGGGCTCCTGGGTAGCCACCGATCTCCTCTTGCTATCATAAAGGAAGTTCAGATGGAAAGATTAATAACTTTTGAAGACTCCACTCCAGGAAGTGAAAGAGTTATTAACAATGGAATGCAACTTGTACCCGTTGAAACTGAACAACTTCAAACTACAAATGACACACAATTCTCAATTCAGCCTAACACCAACGTCTACATGAATGTGTCTCGGACGGAGGCATCCGCCATTTCCACAAAACCTGCTGAGCTACCAAAGAGAAACTGAACTGCATCTGGCTACTTCATCCATTTTGACGATTTCTCATCGGATCCAAGTGAACTCGAATTCTATGGCACGACCGGAGGCTTCGGATTATGCCTGACTTTCTTCACTTTGTTTCTCCTGGGTTTTTGGGGCTCTAGGGGTAGCGTTTTGTCCTGCCAGGCTTGCGCTCCTATTTCTTTGTTATACAGAGTCCCTTACTCATCGCAGGACGCTTTGCGCGCTCCTCACATGATTTGGTTTGCCCAGTTGATTGCGCGGTGAGGTCCTCCCGCTGCTAGGGGGCGCACTTGCAACTCTGTGGTCAGCGCGAAGGAAAGTCGCTTTTATAGCGTTTTTTCCCGTGTTTCCTCAGATCTTGCCGTTTTTGCCCCTGCCACCCGGATTTGACACCCTTGGGGGGTCGCAAACATCACTGTGTATTGGCATTGACGCCCTGCATGGGTTGTATGGTTCCTTTTGACACCCTGAGGGGTCGCAATTAGCACCAGCTGGTTGTGTGTGGTGCAGTGAGACGCTCTTTCTGGGTGGTGCCCTATAGATATAAAGGGTGGCAGCGTCGCCTGGGGTTGCAACCCCCTTAAATTGTGTGCTCCAGTTGGTGCCCCCACATTCTTGGGCTTGCTCCCAGCCAAATGTTGGTGCCGGTGACGGCCAAAGGTTAAGGTCTGTGCCATTCCCTGGGTTCCAAGCGGAGCCTGATTTACCTCATCATACAGGAGGGACAAGGCCAGTACCACGAGGAGGATCCTCTCAATTACGTCCCCTGGGACGATGATTTTTATCAGGCAGTGGATGATAGCATCTACAGGGCGGTGGATCAGGCGATCGTTCCCCTTGAACAGCGAATTACGGCACGTATGGAGGAGGCGTACGCAAAGCTTGCAGCCCCGATTCCTGCGCCGGCCCCCTCCCCATCGCCTCCCCCCCCTCCTAGTAAGAAGCAGTGTTCTGAGGGGGTGAATTCCGAGGTTTTTGACAAGGTTAAGCGCGCCTTTGCGGCGCATGAGGAGCCCCAACCAGTTCCTGTGCCCCTGGTTGACCTTCCTCCCCCTACCCCGAGCACAATGTCCCTGGACCCTCATGATGATGGGGATTTGCCAGACACGGACGAGGAGGCTTATTCCTCTAGATCGTGGCTCCCATCGCAGGCGTCTTCCTCTGCGGGTCCTTCTGACATGCTGGACCCGGACGATATTGTCCATCCCCGGTCTTCGGACTGGGTCCCCGGGGAGAAGGTGGCACTGTATGTGGCAAACCGTTTGCGCAAGCCAGTTGATAATGATGCCCGCAGTCGTTTTAGGGCGGAGTGTCCTCGCCCCACCTTAGAGGGAAAGGTGGGGTTCACCCCGGATATAGACCCCAAGATGGCGACTTTTCTCGCCAAGTTCGTTAAGGACCCTAGAAAGCTTATCGGTCCATCAATACCTTTCGTTTCGCGATCTCGGCAGGACACGACTTGGTGCAAGGCTCACTGGTTGGGGAGCATCCTTTGGTGTGCAGGTTGTTGAGAAGGATCCGCCTCTCGCTGCCGCCTGAACCGCGCTACTCCGTCCTGTGGGACGTGAACAGAGTTCTGACTTTATTCCTTTCTTGGCAGCCGTTTCTCTCCCATAAAGAGCTGTCAGCAAAATTGGCAATGTTGTTGTGCCTGATATCTTGCAGGCGGGTCTCAGACGTACGAGCTCTCGACGTTACAGCCAGAGTTTTTTCCCCGGACGGGGTGTCTTTTACTGTGCACAGGCGAACCAAGACCTTCACACGGGTTATTTAATACCCAGCTTTTCCGGATTCCCCTAAACTGTGTGTGGTACAGTGCCTCCGTGCTTACGAAGACATGACGGATGATACTCTCCATCCGGGTGAAAGACAACTTCTCATTGCCCTACGTAAACCGTACAAGGCTGTTTCTTCCCCGACGTTCACCAGATGGGTGCGTTGGGTGATGCAGGAGGCGGGGATAGATACCAAGCAATTCAGGGCTCACTCTGGAAGAGGAGCTATGGCCTCCAAAGCTTTTGCCCTCGGGCCCGGCTGGAGGATCTGATGAGAGCGGCCGATTGGTCCTCAGACTCCACGTTTAAGAAGTTCTATTTTAAACAAGTTTTGGAAGTGGCTCGGCTGGTTGTCGACAAGCTTTAAACTGGCATAATCCGAAGCCTCCTGTCCTGCCATAGAATGAGAATTTGCCTAGCCTTAGTGCTGGTAAGTTCCAATTCAATTAAGGACTTGGAGGCGAGGATTATCCCTCAGTGCGGAGTAAAAGATGCGTTGTAACGGGTGTATACCCTCCCAATGACTTCTAAGAAGTGGACCCTCCCCGTATGGAATGTAAGTAAGCTATTCATGATACTGTTATTCTTTTATGACTGTAGATGCATTGTACGCAATGTCTATGTACCTTTGATAGGCTGAGGAGATGGTCAGAGTCTGATGATGCGTTTTTTTCAGGGAATGACGGTCCCAAACAGAATGCGTGAAAATGCCAGAACATGGGCTTCGCGCGAAGAAAGAGGAAGCAGCAGAGGAGCATGATGGGAGCTGCTGTGGCACAAAGACTGAGAAATGACTTGTGTTTAGATTTTTCTGTTTCCCAAGTGTTCATAGGAAAAGTAGTTTTTTGATGTGTTTTTTCCTTGCTGCTGTAAAAATAAAGTGAAGAAAGTAAGGCATAATCCTCGCCTCCGAGCCCTTAATCGAATTGGAACTTACCAGCACTAAGGCTAGGCAAATTCTCATTGCCGCCACTGCCTGTTCCCCACAAACAACAAATTTGCGATTTCTACCTTTGGCTGAAAAAGACTTGATTTGTTTTTCCCTGGCTACAGCTCTGGATTGCACTTGGTCTACTGTTCCTTGTCCTTTGGATTGGGGTAGTGACTGTCTTTTTCTTGCTCCTGAATGGACATTACCTCCCAGAATGCTCTGCAATACAACATGGGAACTTGGTCCTGAAACCGCTTGCAACATCACACCGTGAACAAAGATACCTGTCCTTAGTGAACATTTTTTTTTCTTTCAAAACACCTTTATTGACATTCGCATGTATAACAGTTTATCGCCTACAACCAACTAGTGGCCTGCAGTCATTGAGTTCAGGAGGATACAAATAATAATGTGGTCTGGTCCCCATGTAGATTTTACACAGCAAGCTGCCTACAACCACTCCGGGCCAGCTGTGTTACATTTACCATTCCATGACCCCCACAATGTGCTTTTATCGATAGTCCATGCATAACTTATCCTTCTAAGTCCAAGAAAAGTCACATGACCCAGTATCTCCCGCCCTGTGCGAAAGGTCTGTATGCAATAGGTCAGTGGGAACCAGTACGATATTATCGGTGTACATACAGTATTTTTCTCAATTTCGTATTTTAAACCTGCATTGTGTATGTATCATATAACAATGTCGCAGCTAATATATTGCAATCTTCTAACCATATATCTAGTGAAACCAGTAAAAAACAAGAACTAAAACGTAAAAACTAAAAGGCAAAACATTTCTGACACGACCAATGTAGCACAGTTCACATTTGTTCACACTTCTAACATCATGTCGCTAACCGTATCGCTGGGAATTGGCCCCCATCCTGGTACCCTTAGGGATGTTTCATAGCTCCCACCCTCTATCCCACTCCAACCCGCGGGCTACTCTCAGATTGTCCTTCGCCACAGGCTAACAGGTATTCTCGTAAAGGGGCCCAAATGTCTTGGGGCTTGGACTTAGTAGGTAACTCTTCTGCATAAGTTTCTATCAACCACGCCTCGACTTTAGGGCATTGTTTACTATCCCATGTGAACAAGGTACGTCTCTTAGCTAACAACAGGGCCACTTGTATCAATCTACCCATGACACCCCTCAGTTCCGGGGCATGCCCCAATAGACACAGCTCCATAGTATGCAGTAGTGTAGACCCTGTCATTTTCGCTAAGCAGGCTATAATACCTTCCCAGTAGGAATGTACATGTCCACACTCCCAAGCTAAGTGAATAAACCCCGCAGGGCCCAGTCCGCATCTTTTACACGTGCCCTCCTCGCGTAGTCCCATTCTCCAAAGTTTGTGGGGGGTATGATATGTCTGATGCAGGAACTTAAAGTGTATGATCCTTAAATTGCTATTAGGAGTCAGACGCCCGGTAATCGAACATATTTGCTCCCAGTCTGCTTCCGTCAGTGGAGGGTCTAACAGTTTGTTCCATCTCACCAGACTAGCATCCTCAGTGCGGGCATGCCCGCTTGTATCGCTTTGTACAATTTAGTGACCATTTTCTTTTTCGTAGGGGCCGTGATGACCAACTGTAGTGACAGGGAAATGTCAGGTTCTAACGGAAAAGTGGTATAATGGTCCCGCACTGCCCGCCTCAATCTATAACAAGTAAAATTGAACAGCAGCGTCGGGTTCACAATGTATGATAGTTCCTCCTCTGTTATGTACGTCCCCTCCACATATAGATCTCCCATATTCACTATCCCAACTTCACTGAGAGCCTTGATGGACCCTTTAACTTGTGCCACCGATAGGGCAGCGTGACCCTCAATAGGCAGCATAGGGGCGTATAACGGAAGTTTTTGAGTATTGCGCCCAATCGCCTGCCACGCCGCCGTGGTCACATCAATCGTGTTGATCTCTTCTTTCGGCGTGTGTCTATTAAAGTGTGTTATAATGCCCTTCAGTGGTATCGGATCGGCATCTCCTTGCTCCCCCGCCACGTGCGGCATGAATGCATGATGCTTGAACCAGTAGTAGGCGTATTGAGCTTGACAGCATAAATAGTACATATACATGTTCGGCGCCTTGAAACCCCCCCCCCCCTCTCGAATGCGAGCGAGAGCCAGCTTATCCTTGGTTGTTTTGCGCCCCATACCAGCCTTCATAGTTGTGTTTGGACAGTTTTGAAAAAATGCATTGTCAGGGATATCGGGACATTGCAGAACAGATATAGAAATCTAGGCAAAATCACCATCTTTACAATGGCTATCCGGTCTGCTAGGGATAATGGCAGGCTCATCCATTTGTCCACCTGGGCAACCAAGGCTGCATATGCTGTCCCATAGTTTTCAGATATGACCACTGTCGGGTCCCTGTGTATCCACACTCCCAGATATTTCACTGGTTCTGCGGACCATACCAATGGGTACTCCACAGGCGGAGCCCTGGTGGTCGCCGTCAATGGTATTATCACCGATTTCTTCCAATTTATGTGAAGCCCAGAATATAGGCTAAATTTCACATATTCGCGCAGGAGAGGAGCCAGATTCGAGGTCGGTTCTCGAGCGTATAGAACCATGTCATCCGCGTAGAGCAAAATTACTACTGGTCTGTTGCCAAAATTCAGCGCCGCAGCTTTATGAAGCTGCCGGATTTTGCATGCAAGCGGCTCCAGTACAATGGCAAACAGCAACGGGGAGAGCTGGCACCCCTGACATGTGCCCCGCTCTATCCTTAGTGTGTCAGATGTGTCCCCACCTATGCGCACTCTTGCAGTGGGCTCAGTGTACAGCAATTTGACCCAGTTCACAAACATTAGGGGGAATCCCATTCTATGCAATATCTGTATCATGTAACTCCACTCTATGGAATTTAACACCTTCGCGGCGTCAAGTAACACCGCGACGGCCTGCGTGTCCGGATGTAAGACATGCATCATCGAGAAAATGGTCCTCAAGTTCATAGCCGTAGACCGATCCGGGATGAATCCAGACTGATCCGGCAGCACTAGGAGGGGCATTAACGGCGGTAACCTAGTGGCCAGTATCTTCGCTAGTATTTTCGCATCTAGATTGATAAGGGACAGGGGCGGTATGATTCACAGTCCTCCGGGGGTTTGTCCTTTTTTAGTAGCGTGATAATCATAGCCTGACGCAAAGACGGCGGGAGCTTGCCTGTCTCGTATGCCTCTGCATACATCTCTAGTATGTGGGGCGCAAGCAACTTCGCAAATGCCTTGTAAAATTCTGCTGTGAGCCCATCAGGCACCTGTGCTTTCCCATTCGGGAGTGATTTAATAGCTGTCTCCACGTCCTCTATGTCTATTGGCTGACTAAGATACCGCCTGTATGCATCTGATAACCAGGCACATGCCACATCATCCAAATATTTATTTAGCTCCCGACTACCCGTATATCCCCCAGACGAGTATAATTTACTGTAGAATGTACGAAATTGCTCCAGTATGTCTTTTGATGTATGATGTGCCTTCCCATCACTGTCTACTATGCAATCTATGGGGGGTTGCATAACCCTGCATGTCAGTCTAGCCGCTAGCGATCTACTCGGTCTCCCACCCTCTCCATATCGTCTAGCAACCTGCCTTTTAGATATATACTTAACTTCCGAGCCAGCCATCTCATTATATTCGTCCACAAGTTTGTGTATGTGCACCAGTATCTCCTTATCATGTGCCAAGTCATATTGCGTTTCAAGCTCTCTCAATTTGCCTTCCAGTGTATGTAATCTATTCCGAATATCTTTTAATATGCCCGCCACTGTGCGTATACATGTCCCCCTAATTGTGACCTTGAATGCCTCCCATGGTGTCTCCTGGCTATCCACTGAGCCCGTGTTCACCTCAAAATATCGCTCAATAGCCACCCTTATCGCCTCAGCATATGTGGGGTCCAAGAGTGCCTCAGCTCGGAATCTACATGTGAATGGCGGCCTTTGGTTCATAGGGAGTGTGAATGCCAGTAGTATCGGGTTATGATCCGACAGTGTTCTTGGTAGTATCTGCACCTCCGTCGCCCACCCATTGACGTCATCACTTATTAACCAGTAGTCTAGCCGAGACCACCCGTTCGTCGCTGGTGTGATGTGCGTGCTTGCCAGTGTCTGCATATGCTTGTGTCGCCATGCATCTATCAGCCCAAATTCCAGCATGGCATTCGTGATACACGTCGCTACTTTTACCATCCTAGTGCCCTGTGGATTTGACTTTTCCATCCTAGGGTTCAGGTGTGTTTAAATCTCCCCCCCCACATTATTGCTGAGGTAGGCCATGTGCGCAATGTTCTCTACAGTTGTTGATAAGCTGCGGTGTCATCCACCACTGGTCCGTAGAAGTTTACAATCGTTATTTGTATATGGCCCAGTATACCCAACACCATCGCCCATCTTCCATCCCCATCTATGGCCGAATCTAGCATTGTAAAGTTCACACCTTCCTTTATGAGTATTAACACCCCTCGTGCATACGAGGAATAAGAAGAAGCGAGCCTGTATGACACCTATTTCCTAGCTACCTTGTCTTCAGACGTCCTAGTGAGATGTGTTTCCTGAAGTAGTGCTATTGTGACATTGTGACGATCCAAGTGCGCTAATACCTGTCTTATCTTCTGTGGTGTGTTACGCCCACACACATTTCATGATATAGCTTTATAAGGCGTACCCATCACGACGGTATCAGCGACATATTATCTTGCCTATATTTAATTCCTGTGTGTGCGTAAAAGTCCAGTATGCCTCCTATATAGGTCGAGTCATAAACTTTCTGCCCTTGGTCCAACAGGACAACATAACACCCCCCCTCCCACCTCCCACTTCAGCATACCCCAATCGCCAAAGACATGTTCCCTGTGAAACACCCCATCTAATAACATTTCAGGTTTCTCAAAGTCAGGTTGGGGATCACCCATTGGGGGTCATGGCGGCTACCACCACTCCCAGGTATTTGTTGGGAGGGGAGCCATTGAGTCTGTGTCGTTGCCCCACATCCCTTCAATCGTATCGGGCAACATCCACCTGTATCTCTGTGTGTCCGCCCTCAGTCATATCTCAGGAGCCATACCTGTTCAATCTGTTTGGAGCTACATATCAGTAACCGTGAATCTTACCCGACCTGCATGCTCCCTCTGCTCATCACTCATCAATGCCCGAAGTTGGGGAAGCGGCTGAGTCTTTTTGCTGGCGCAGCAGTGATTTGTATGATCCATGGCTTGCTTGGGTGTCGCGCAGATTTTCCCCTTCTCATACATCCCAATGTGCAGTTTAGCAGGATAAAGCATTGCGTACGGTATATGTTCGTTCTGCAAATTTTTTTTAACATTTTGAAACTCCTTGTGCGCCGCCTGCACCGCGGGGGTAAAGTCTGGGTAGAACGACAATTTGTTCCCTTGATGATCAATGGCTCCTTTTTGTCGAGCAATTCGCAGTATTGTGTCCCTATCTCGAAAATTTAGCAGTCTAGCCACTATAGGTCTGGGTGGCGCCCCCGGCGGGGGACGCGCCGCCAATGATCTATGTGCTCGTTCCACAGCAAATAAGGGGGAGAGTTCATCTTTACCGCAGATTTCCTCCATGTAATCCTCCATCTTTCCCACATTTGTGGATTCCGGAAGCCCTAGGAGGCGGATGTTATTTCTGCGGGATCTCGCTTCACTGTCCTCACTCCTTGCCTGTATGACTTCCAGCAATTTGGCGAATTCTCCTGTTTTGTCCGCGATTTGCTGTATTCCATCCTCCGCATCGGATATACTCTGCTCAGCTTCATTTAACCGGGCAGTGTGTTTATCGAGTTTCAATGAGAACTGGTCCATTCTACCAGTGAGGACCTCAATTTTGCCGTCAATAGTTTGCAGACTGTTTTGAATGGCTGCCATGGTCTGCTCAAGAGCAGAGGGAGGTGCTGCGTCCGCTCCGTGATCTGTGTCGGGCGCTGACATCCGTCCCGCACGTCCCCCTTTTCGCAGCTCGAAGGTGAGTTTAGGTTGTGTCTTGTCGGGTTTGCCCATGGTGGACCCATTCTAATTATGCCCTGACTAGATAGCTTATTCCCGCTGTCGAACCAACGCTATTAGTCACTTACCGGCAGTCCCCGCTCTCCCTCCGTCAGTCCCACTATAGACTGTACAGACGCTCGTCGTGGAGTGGGTCATGAAGGTGCCACTCACAAAACGCCCTATTCAGCTCCAGTATTCACCCCAAGGCCAGTCATTCCTGTGTCCACCAGCTTCTCAGCGCCTCCTCCGCCGTTTCCAGCCAGCTCTCCCAGTCCCGTGGCCTGTCCGCAAATTTCTCCAGGTGTGTCATACAGGTAGCGCCTTATCTCTCACCAGCGTAGTCCTCTTCAGATATTGTAGGCCTAGGAACACCATCCACAGCTCTCCTGTACGATGTCTTCCGCCCACCGCGTGGCGCATGCAATTGAGGCACAGGAGTCACGGTCGCACTCGCTCCTTCCCCGCCGTGAGTGCAGGGCCTAAGATAACCCACTCCGGCCTCAGTGTATTTGTGACCACGAGTGCCCCAGTCCAGCGCCGCGCCGAGCACTGTCTTGGTCTATCAGTTTGCTCGAACGTTTCAGCTTCTAGGCCGTACTTGTACCGAGCAGGTAATTCAAAGGGTCCCAGTTACTTTTAGCAATTGTCCATAGCATAACCCCGCATTACGCTACTGTGGCGTACCTGTGTGCGCGCTCGAGGCTCCGTGTCCGGCTGCGGCCTGTAACCGTCTCTCAAACCGGAGTCTTGCGTGATGTGGGGCCGGACATTCTGTGCGGCCCGGGCTGGCGTTGTCTCCGCTAATGCAGCGCCTGAGCTTCACTGCAGGGGCACCTCCTCAGCGACGCTGTCGGTCTCAAGCGCACATAGAATCATGCCTGCAGTTTCTCCGTGTATCTGTCCCGGTATCACCAGCGCTTTCCGTGCCGGTAGCGCAGCAGTCCCGATCTCCCAATTCAGCTCCAATACACATGTGATCTCCTGCACCTCAGTTGGTCTCCATGCCGGGGGGGGCCCCCACGCGCATCCAAGTGAGTTTTATTCCCACGGTGTGTCACCTCTGCAGCTGCTGGAGTTTGCGCTGTGGCCTGCGTCCACTTGCCAAGCCGGGCCTCGCGTAATGCAATGTCCGGATGTCGTGCTTCATCCAGGCCTGCAGTGTCACCGCAATGCAGCCCGCTGATCTCCTCCGCTCAGCCGCCCTCGCAGCAGCGCTTCCAGTTACCGCTACTCACAATATTGCGTCCCTCGGTCATGCGGTCTCCTCGGAGCCTCGCTTCAAATAGTCGCCACCTCGCCCAGTAGCTATTCGGCGCTCAGAGTCCCCGTCATTTTAGGCTCACTACAGGCGCTCACGATCTCGGCCAGCAGTTAGTGCCCACATACGTTTGCAAGGCGGCTCCAATTTTCGTCTCAGTCATCTCTGGGCTTCGGCGAACCTCTCTGATGGATGCCCCCTCACTCTTCGGGCATACCGGACAGGATTTTAGCCTATTTTGAACAATGGCTGGCGGAGCTGCACTACAGTGCGGCCATGTTCGCCGTGCTCCAAGCCATGCCCCCGTCCTCAGTGAACATTACAGCAGTTCCAGTTCCTGAAGGAATAGTTTAGAACTGAGTTTCCTGTGATGTATGTGGTCCAACCGAACTTTTAAGAATACCACATTTATTCAAATGTTCTCTTAGTGTTATCATCACCTCTAGTACCTTCTCTGCTGATTGGGACATTGAAATTGTGCAGACTATGCTGTCTGATTTAGAACAATCCGCTGCATTTTCAAGTGATGAATTGTATGATGGCACATCCTAATTTTGACACCATGTTCTGTAATTAACACTATGGTCACCATTCATTGCACAAAGCAAGTATCCCACTGAATGTTTTCACTTACTAAAAATGGGAACATTGCTCAACACCACCAAAAGGCAGTTCAACCACATTTGCACAAAAGTTTTCCTATTTTTCTGGGTTTAACACTTCAGACCTGACTACTTACTACTATAAGCTTGCACCTACATCAGCAAAGCAAATATGCTCACTAACAATAAGCTGATATACTCTGCTTCCTTTATTTCCCAACTGTCTTTACAGGGTTTTGAATTTTGGAGAGACACCATAGAAACACAATCTGTCTGGGGCTAAAATTGGCAAATTCAAAGAACTGAGGCCCTATTTAGAGCATGCCTCATCCCACATCAAAGGATTTTTCTGAAAGAGACAGTGCAACAGATTTCCTGTCTTGGGTTAGCCAAGGTCAAGGACACACCTCGAGGGTTGGCATAATTACACACAACACAGTGAGGATACATTAGATGCCATGCTACACAATAGTTCTTACAATTTATTAGACCCCAATTGAAGGGGATTGTTTGTTTGTCCTATTGACACAAAAAGGTGTCAGTCAAGATTCAGGGGTACCACCGAAGGGTTTAGAATCCATAGGCCTGACCAGCATTATGTAAAATCAAAACACTCTGGGTTGTGACATCTTAGAGTGTTGGGAAGTAATGCCTAGAGTGGCTAAAGACCTCCACACTGTCCCAAGTGAAACAACACTTATCCATTCTCTTGGATTACATGGATCTTAGGCTTTCTTTGTTAAGTCCCCAGAAGCCACGTAAAAAGCGCTTCTTGTATGCTATTCACAATGAGCTATGGAAAATCTCTCAACAGGAGGCTGCTGAGAGACTATGTGAAATAGGTAGAGTTACCCTTGAAAAGGCCATGGCTGTGGTCTACAATGATCATCCAGGATTTATTCACTGGTTAACATTGTGTCTTCTGCAATAGATATATTGAAACAGTATTTGTCTATTCTAGAACATGGACAATCGCAATTGTGGTCAATTCTATTATTAAGCTGGACGCTACAATCATTGCGTTCTGGCTACTAGCCCTGGTGCTAAATCAACAGCACAACTCTGTTCTCTGTATACAGTCTATGAAAAGACAGATGGTTATGGCAGGCAGAGATGCAAAATATACCGTGTTGTACATTGAAAAATTAGATCAATTACCTTTCACCGTGGATAAATCACCTTCCACAGAATGGTTAATCCATGGCTACATTACACTGCCAGTCATGACATTCCAATTTCAATACTGTCTCCAGTATCACCAGGTAGGCAGATATGATGCACTAGGAGGATGGTACATACACTAGCACTGGGAATTATTGTACAGATGTTGATGCAAGAATAGAGACACTGAAGTTTTTCTCAGCGGTTCAAACTGTGAAAGTGCTTTAAGTGGGTCCCTAGTTTGCAAAGGCATTTTGCTTCCTGGGGCCTGTAATGCTTCAGTTGCTAACTCGTCCTGTCACTTGAAGAGTCCCTCAGCTGCTGTGATTCATCCGGTGTTTGAGCTGCTCTCGTGTGGGAGCTATTTGATGCTGAATGATCAAGGCTGTTGTGGGATGGTAACTTCTGAAATGGAGAAGCACTCCTTATCTTTTAATGTAAGTTTATGAGATAGAAACTCAATTTACCAAGCGTGCTACAGAGGTAGCACATTTGTCCTGAAACCGTGCCTGCTACTAACCATCAGAACTCAAGAGAACACAACCCTTGACCTCTGTGCACTGTTGCTCACATGGTTCTAAACTAGAACATCACTCTCATTTTAAACCGTTCAAGATTTAACACAAATAGTCAAAACAAAGACTTCCTTTGTTTACATGCTCATTTACAGGTTCAAAGCAAACTTAATCAAAACTTCAAGTAAGTTGAACAAACAATTACAAAAAAATCTCAATTTAGATTTTCTCAAAACAATTCAAATCATCAAACTTTCAATGGTTACAATACATTGTTCATAACATATCCTTGATGACTCCAAAAACATGCCCAATGCATTTCAAACCCGAATGGGCTCTTCCTCGGGGGCCTGAGAATTAAATACATACATAACTTTAGTGAGAATAAATGTTTCCACAGGTATACTCTTAGCAAGCTTCCAAAACAATTGCAAGGAAAAGGATTACCATGTTTGCACCTCACGGATATCACCCTACTCAAATTTATAAAAGAAATGTGTGGTTTCAATAATTATGTGCCCCTTCACCAGTCTGAAAAAGTGCTCAAGTTAGATTGTTGCTAGAACTGTTGTGCTCATTCAGAAAAACAGTGATCCTGGAGGTCCCGAGCTGATAGGAAAACTGAACGAAAACCTTACTTTGAAAAAAAGAATCTCACGAGCCACTCCGTCTTACTACAATGTAAATCCAAACATTTGCTTACCTCCGCTTTTTTTCCCATGGTCCTCTCTGCCATGGGAGTTCAACCGCTGCTCATCACAACCTTAGTGTAAATTTCAATAACTTTTGGTTAAACTCTCGGAAAGAGCGATGCCCTTACTTTAACTACATGGAGACGGCACTGAACCGTACCTCTGTTTAAAGGGACTCTCCCAAAATACTTCTTGCAGACTCTGGGACGTATTCTGGTGACCTCGCTGTTTGCGGTTCTTTAAAAAAATTAACGGACTTTAAATCGGACGCTCATAATAAGCATTCAAGATAAACCTCTGCCACTTCTACCGCTTAACTCGAACTACGGTGAACCGTACCTCTTGTGCCGAATACTGCCTTCCGTCAAAACGTCATTTCCTGATAACCACCATACTCCCGGAGAACTCTCTGTGACCATTCCTTGGTGCCCCAGCCTCTATCTACACGAACGTTAAACATAAACGACGGACTACTCTATTCCACAAAATCGGACTCCATCTTGACGCAGTGTTCTGCTACTGCAAAATCAACTTATTTGCCTGGTCCTGGTCCTGGGTTGGAGTGTAATTGTTATTAGTGTGAAAATGACACCAGATAAAAAAATAATAAAAAATGTTAGTGAAGAAGTGTTCTGATCAAGATGTTTACATGCTGTTCATGGCTTATAAAGATAGTACAACAACATTCTGAATACTTCCTGGTTTACCTCATGCAACTGCCCTACAGGCATACAGGATGAACATAAATAGCATCTCTTCATCATAAAAAACATATGAGGTCTACTTTCTCATTGAGCCCCCTCGGCTCCTGTGTTTCTAATCTCTTGATCCAGTAGATCTCTCATTGAAGCAGGGATCTAGATAGATCCACTCCTTCATGTGGTTTAACTTGTTCCAACACTGAAAACTGTATCTGGGCTCTGTTATGCTTATTTTCAATCCAATGTTAAGCCAAATTGCTTTTAATGTTAAGGTTCCTAATTGTGCTTTTGTGTTCTGATATGCGGATTTTAAGTTTTCATTCTGTTTTCCCTACATATAGTTTTCCATATGGACACTTTATGTAGTAAATCAAGACTGTCGAACCAAACGGAGCTGCAGGACGCTCTTGGACACTGGGACCAGGCCTGCTCAGACTTGTTACGGGCTCCCCTAAAGTAAGGGCATCGCTCTTTCGGAGAGTTTAACCGAAAGTTATTGAAATTTCCACTAAGGTTGTGATGAGCAGCGGTTGAACTCGCATGGCAGAGAGGACCGTGGAAAAAAAAGCGGAGGTAAGCGAATGTTTAGATTTACATTGTAGTAAGACGAAGTGGCTCGTGAGATTCTTTTTTGCAAAGTAAGGTTTTCGTTCAGTTTTTCTATCAGCTCGCGACCTCCAGGATCACTGTTTTTCTGAATGAGCACAACAGTTCTAGCAACAATATAACTTGAGCACTTTTACAGACTGGTGAAGGGGCACACAATTATTGAAACCACACATTTCTTTTATAAATTTGAGATGGGTGATATCCGTCAGGGGCAAACATGGTAATCCTTTTCCTTGCAATGTCTTTGGAAGCTTGCTAAGAGTATACATGTGGAAACATTTATTCTCACTAAAGTTATGCATGTATTTAGTTTTCAGGCCCCCGAGGAAGAGACCATCCGGGTTCGAAATGCATTGGGCATGTTTTTGGAGTCATCAAGGATATGTTATGAACAATGTATTGTAACCATTGAAAGTTTGATGATTTGAATTGTTTTGAGAAAATCAAAATTGAACATTTTTTTGTAATTGTTTGTTTGACTTATTTGAAGTTTTGATTAAGTTTGCTTTGAACCTATAAATGAGCATGTTAACAAAGGAAGTCTTTGTTTTGACTATTCGTGTTAAATTTTGAATGGTTTAAAATGAGAGTGATGTTCTAGTTTAGAACCACGTGAGCAACAGTGCACAGAGGTCAAGGGTTGTGTTGTGGGATGGTACCAGGCATCGCATATCTGGTCACAGTAAATTCCAGGGTAACTTGTTGATTGCAAGTATTGCTTCCACCCACTGACAGTTAGGGAGGCAACGCTATGGCCTTCATTGAATGTTTCCTTTATACAGTTTGATTCTCCGTGCAGATTGAAAGCCACGCTTTTTCAGAAAGATGGGGCCTTAACCTCAGCCCGAGAGACGTTCGATCTCCAGGTTGCAAGGTCTTCATCTGAGATACAGGCACTAGTCCATACGAACATCCTCCTCCATTTCGGAGAAATGGTTAATTGTATCTTTAACATATCTGATACGGGGAGGGGGTTGGTGCACATATTTAAACGTATAGTGCCTGGACTATTGAACATCTTTCAGACAATCTTCGTCATTCCAGCATTCATACACACTGTATTGGGAAACGTTTTTGGAAGTCTTCCGGAGCTCCTACTACTTGTAGTGGGTATCCTAGTTTTAATTTTCCTGCTTCACAATGGACATTCTAGTTCATTGAGAGATGGAAAAATCACTTCTGATGCGTGAACGCCTGGTGCTTCATCTGGGCACACCTCGGCTTGGGATCTAAGTGAGCATTGGTTCCTATAGTTCAGACCAATCTGGTTTGACTGCATCTTGCCTGTGTTCCACTGCCTATTCTGTGGATACAAATGTATGTTGGACCTGTGTCTGACTCTTTCATTGGTTGTGCCACCGGACATAGATGTTCTACTGGACTCCTTAAAGGCCCACGTGTATCAATGTCCTCAGCGTATTCCCATGATGATGATGGCCTTCTTAGAGCCTCTATGGTATGCTTCAGCTCCTAGTGGAATGGACAATGGCTCTACGACAGGCTCACATGGTGTTGAGTGCTTCCTCAGCAGCTGCTGTGGGAACCAAAGAAGATCACCTTTGCTCCACTAACCTGGTAGGGGAGGTGTTACAGGGTCCATTGTCGGCGAATGCGATTGACAGTGATGCTGCATCTCCCACACAGGACACATAAAAATAGGGCTTTCTGTGTAATGGGAACAATTCGACCTTTTTTCCAAAATAAGCCACATTAGAATGAAAAACACTGTTTTGTTTGAATTTTTCTGCTGTCACTGAGCTCCATGGCTTTTGATGGGCTCAGTCAGTCTAATCCTATATTGACTCTTTAGTGGACTTGTAGAGCTTTTGAATTGTCCTACCTTGCTCTGCATAACAGTTCTAGAGCTGACTTTGTACCCAGTTATGTGCTGAATAAATGTGATTGGTGTCCTTGATTGAAACTAGCCTTATTTATTATGCATGAGGATTCTTAGTAAAATCCTCTGCACATGACGTACATAACCGGATTAATATACTCTGTATAAAAGTCATCGCTATCTTCATCCTAGGGTGACAGAGCTACTTTGCATAGTTGCAGTTATTGATTTAGGGTCATTTACTTAATCGTACTCACAGCATATCAATTGTGATATGAACCCCAAGGCTATCTTTGTGGTATAAAAGAACCGCACCTTCACTAGGTAACTAAGGAGACGCTTCCACGCTGACACAAGACACTGAGGTCCCTGCATGCTGATGCTTCAACACACAGTGGTCCGACATCCCTTGGAGGGTGTCCAACTTGTGACCAAGATGGGGTCTTTCATTCTCTCCCATCGGGCAATGGGGTTGGCTCTTTACTATGGGATTATTGCCTTTACACCTACATACATGCTAGGTACACTTAGGTAGGGTCCATATCGTAGGAGTGCGCTTGATTATTGTCATGTTTATATACCTGCATATATTCACTGTTTTAGCACCATGGTAGAATTTTACCTTCTATTAACTCTGTTGGTGCTTGTAATGTTTTACATTTGCTTCTGTCTATTCATTGTTGCAGCAAACATTTTTTAGACTATATGACTCTGGTTCAATATAAGCTTATTGAAAACGTCCTCAACGTTTATTCTGTGTATCTCTCTGGGACTAAGTGAGCACGATTGACTGAGCAGAAAGTACTGTACTGTTTCCACAATCCCTGAAGGAGCAAGTGTTGTCATGTTCAATGGTTGCCCAAAACAATTTGCTACTAGGTAAAGTTAGGGGGCCTATGGTGGCACTATGAGCTAGCTGGTCTACAGGCTGACATATCATGTGGGGGTGTTTGGAATCAGTCTACACACCAATCCCTCAATTTATGTTATGCAACAAATGCGCGGATCCTGTCTATTTTTAGGAACTACACAACACTAATACCTATAGTAAGTGGAGTATACACAAAAGCTGGCCAATTCTAAAACCGCATCTTGAAGAACTGAGTATGTAAGTGGTTTTGTAACAAGGAAGTTAGACCAATAATGGATCCTGGCTCTGTTGATATTTCATCTAAATATGCCTGTGATCTTGATTTGGAAACGTGACAAACTACGCTCAGTCCACCAAAACTGGAAAGGAGGTCTCTTAGAACGCTCACTCTTAGCAGATCAATGTATGAATTTCGACTCCTATAGGCTTCCTTTAACGTTCCAAGTCAACAACAGCCAACTCCATGTGAATAAAGTGAGGATATAAGTGGGATATTTTGCATAGTCTACATATGTTGGAGCTTTCTATCTCTTTATCTCACTCTTGTACGTTTATTTCCAGCCCTGCTTTCTCCCTTTTTCAGTCTCCACATCATTCTTTATCTCCTGCTTCTTAACTTTTGTGCCATTCTCTCGTATTATGGGTCAAATTTAGATGAAGAAAAAATGAAAGAAAAGAAAGTCCAGGCCCCCAAACCTGAGTACCCAGTGCCTATTACCTGCAACCACCTGGACACATTAAGCTCTACTTTTCGGCACAGTATTAAAAAACACTGAGTTGCCACTCAAACGAAATCACAGTTTTTCACATGGGACTTGCGCATTTTGTGGAGTCTGTTGGTACAGGGTATGCTGTTTCTTATGATGATGGATTGTGCAGATTTTGTCTTCAATGCCAACATATCAATTTTTCACCATGGGTGTGAACAGCGGCGGTGCGTCCGTTGGGGCGTTGCCCTCCCAATGCGCACCGCCGCCATCCGGAACCGCCGCTGTGTGCTTAAAATCACACATTCTGCATGCAGTTTCTGGCCGGCCGGTCACCGGGCCGGACCAGAAACCATCAGGAAAACGGGGGGGGGGGGGGCTGTGCAGACACGCTAGTGGGCGTGTCCTCTTCCGGACAGGTCATTTTCCTGCCCGGCGGGGACATGCGCACTAGCCCCCCCTTGGTAAACCGGGGGTTTCCTCATGCCGCAGCACCCAGCCACCTAATGGGGTGGGTAATTTGGCTGCTCCAGCCAATCCTGAGCTGGAGTCAGTCGACCCCCCCCTGCCTGATGACGTCACTTCCTCCTTAGTCACTCTCAGCCCCCACCCGCCGCAGCCACTGCCACACACAGTGCTGCCCCTTCTAACGTGGTGTGCGTGCTCCTGTCCTGGCTGATGGTAACTCTTCCTGGAATCCTGCCTTGCTGATAGTAACTCTACCTGGAATCCGGCCTTGTGGAGCATGACTACTACCGTAACGTAACCGGACATCAACGACAACGAGGAGGTGAGCCACAATGGTGATGGTGTTGATCACAATGGTGATTACCCGTTACCGCCCTTTTGTATTGGATTTCAAACTCCCACCACCAACCGTTAAGCATTACCCATGATCCCCCACAGCTGTACCCATTTTTTTCAATTATGTCTACGCGTGCCGTGTTTACGTGCCTGTTTTCTTGCGGAGTAAGTAATTCATTTGCCAGTCATAGTTAAGGGATTTTGCAGACTTCCTCTCAAAGGTTCAGGAGGGGAACGTTTAGAGAAATGCACGACAGCTGTCTCTTGGAATGTGAGAAGCATTTATCGCGCTGAGGCAGTACATGCACTGAACTTACAATGAAATTCTGGCTATTAGTGCAGAATTTCACAACCACAGTTTGTTCAATTGCTCAAGTTTTCATCTCAGTCCAGTTAAGTTTGCACATGTCGCTCTGGTACTATCTCACACAGCACCTGACTGAATTATATAATGAGATGTGTATCTGTACAGACTTTTAAGTTTGATTTACCAATGTTTACACTATTTTCGCTTTGTACCAGGAATTTTAACGGACATAATTGTCTAAATAAACTATTTTTATTTTACGGCGTTTTATATAGCGCGAACTTGACCCGAATCGGGTATCAGAGCGCTTTACATAGCACCAGTTGCATTACATGAGGACACATTCATTTTTGCTAGGCACGGGAGATTAAGAGATATACCCAAAATCAGAGGATGTTGCACTTCATTGCCGAGACTCGAACCCGGTTCCGAGGACAACCACCCTAGTCCTTAGGCCAACTCCTGTCCCCTATTAAACATACTCGGTAACAATAGGAGAGGTAGGGAGAATGAGGCACTCTCTTAGTCCCCGGTTAATTATGCAAAAACAAGAAAAGAGAGGTCAGATCAAACACTTGATCAATTAAGGAGTTAACTATATAAACCACAGTTCAAGGAGTCAACACAAGGTTAGCTTTATCACATCCGATTTGGGTGATAAGGAAAGCCCTCACACACTGACCTAGTCAGTGTCATGCTCATCATCGGGCCCCACCGACAGAGGCCGAATGCCTCTGCGGTGTGCTACGACGCCAGGAAGACTGCGGAGCAGGTTTTTTTGTGTATGGAGGGCGTGCTCTTGTTTACAGTGAAATATTAAAAGTGCCTGAAATAAGGGTATCGAAAAAATATATTTAATAAATGATCCCTGAGGCACAAAATAAAGAGTATTATGTGTCTGTATTTATATGCCAAGGTTCAAGGTTGGTAAAATACAGGATATACTCAATTGCTATCAGTCAACATGTTTCAGCCATAAGGGTGGTATATTACCGTGGCATTCATCAGGACTATACCCCGGCGGTATGGGCTCTCTAATCACCCACCCTAACCTGGGGACGTGAAAGTAAAAAGGAAGTGAAAAAAAGTGCAAAAATTAGTGGAAGAGTAAAATACTCGATTCCAAAAAATACTCCATAAATTTGGAGTGTCACTGCACCTGTAAAGTAAGGAAAGACACACAGACAAACAAAAGACAAACATAAACATTGTTAATATGAGCCTTACTGAGTAGTCATAGTGCTCCATGAAGTGTGGCTCGAGTGGTATCTCCCAAAAATAACCATAGATTTTATGCACCATCCAGATAGCCCCTAGAGGATGATAGCAGATATCTCTGGGAAGTGATGTGCTAAAGGTGTGCTATTTACAAGAGAAACTATAAAAAATGGGGGATTTTAAAAACGCGATTGCGTGTACTCCTTATGAAGGGATCAATGGACCTAAAAGGTCTGTGCCCTTCGAATCGATATTAAAAGGTACATGTCTCACTTTCAAAAGGGGCGCTACTAGCACCACGGGTCTCGGGAGGGGATCGGAGCGACCTGGCACATCCTAAGGGAAGAAGAAATATGGTACATTGGCAATGCCTCTGCAGGGACTTAGCTTGGGTAACAGGTGGAGCGGCAGCACGCGTGTCGTCGTTACTCACGCCCTCTGTGCTTCCGACCCGCTGATCAGCCTAGTTGTAACCTCCAAACCGGACCCCGAAGATGGAAAAACGGGGCCGGTAGACTAGTTTTTAAGCAGAGCGGTCGCGTATGCGCCCTGTTTCCGGGTGGGCGTGTCAAGCCGATAGAGAGGCTAGGAACGCACACGCCCACCTCGGATGCGTCCCATCTCGCTCAAAGCGAGGCTTGGGTACGTCACCGGCCTCTCAGGCTTACCAGATCGAGGCTTGGTAGCGCAGTAGCGCTAATGTTGATTTAAGGTGCAAAGCATGCTATACTATGTACCTAGACCTGGGTGAGAGACATAGGTTGTACATGGGAGTGTTAGTGTATTAATCAACCGTTTTGACAAGCGGTGCTAGTATTGCTTAACAATGTTAATGGATAGATGTAATTAAATACATCTATATTAGAGGTAATACATTGTACATGGGAGCAAACCCAATAGGAAAGGGACTGGTCTGTATGGGCAAGGTTAGTCAATGCAATCTTAACAAGTAGATAGAAAGAACCGGTTTGGTTATGATAGGTGTATAAGGAATACTGTTTTCACGATAATACTGAGCTCCATGGAATGTCATCGTTGAGCCCATTAACATGGGTGCCCAGACGGTACACCCAACGTTGCTCCTTTTCAAAAAGTCTGCTGGTAATGTTCGTTGTGCCCTTCACTTCCTCGATTATTGTCCACCTCATGTCATTAGTAGTATGGTTGCTGTTCAAGAAGTGGCGGCTTAGCTTTGTAGTTAGTTTTTTACACCGGACGTTGCTCCGGTGTTCGCAGATGCGTTGTCTGATTCTGCGCGTTGTCATACCAACATACCGTAGCTGGCACGGGCACGTGATCAAATATACCACATTCATGGTGTTGCAGTTGGTATGTTCCCTTTGGGTCCATACCTTGCCTGCTTCAAGTGAGAGGGTTTTGGTTGCCTCTGTCAAATGACAGACACTGCAATTGGAGCATGGGAAATGTCCTACGACTTTGGGCATCCCCCATGAGCTGGTGACTGTCGGTGTGGGTTCAAAGACTTTCTCTTTTGGACGGGTGTGCACCAGAGAGTCCTTGAGGCTACGACCCTTTTTAAAAGAAAATAGCGGTTTTTCCCAATTCTCTCTAAAAGTGGTCAGAATACTCCAATGTTTGTTGATGGTTTTCTTCATTATGTTGGACAAACTGTTGTATGTTGTCACACACGTGAGAGGTATTGGATTCTGGGTGGTGACTTTCTCCTCTAGTAGTGCCTCTCTAGGTTGGTTCCTCGCTCTCTTGAAACCTTTGTTCAGGATTGGTGTTGGGTACCCTCTGTCTTTCAATTTCTCAGTGAGGCTCAGGGACTGTTCTTTGAAGTCCGAGATGGAGGTGCAATTACGCCTAAGTCTCAGAAATTGCCCATAGGGGAGGTTTTCCTTCAAGGGGCGTGGGTGGAAGCTACTGAACTCGAGGAGGTTTATTTTTTGCGGTAGGCTTGTGATGTGTCTTAGTCATAAGGCTAGTTCCTTGCACAGAAATCTCAACATCCAGGAAGACAATCTCAGACCTACTCTTGGTGTTTGTGAACCGCAAATTACGGTCTAGGGTGTTGATCCAGTTGAGGAATAGATCGAGATCAGTGTCATTCCCAGTCCATAGTAACAGAATGTCATCTATGTAGCGCTTCCACAGAAGCAATGAAGATGAAAAGGGCTGGGAGGTGGGTAGGATGTGTCTAGCTTCAAAATCAGCTACATACAAACCCGCCACACTTGGAGCAAAAATGCTGCCCATGCTGGTACCTGAACATTGGAGGTAGAGTTTGTCTTTAAAAGAGAAGTAATTCTCTTTTAAGGCAATTGTTGCACATTCGATGATGAAGGTTTTCGGAGTTTGAAAATCCCATTCGGTGGAGTCTAGTGATTCACCCAGGACTCTGATCGTATCGTCCTGGGGGATGCTGGTGTACAGACTTTCGACGTCCAGTGTAACGAGAGTGACTGAGTTTTCAGGGAAGGTGACATCAGATAGTAGACGTAGGAGACTTTTTGTATCCTTCAGGTAAGTTGGGGTCGACTGCACCAAGGGTTTCAGAAAATAGTCACAGAATTCGGATAAAGGCTCAAGCAGGGAACCGATACCCGAGACAATGGGGCGCCCAGGAGGTGGGAGCCTGTTTTTGTGCATTTTTGGCAGTGTGTAGAAATAGGGGATTACATATTTAGAGTTCGTCAAGAATGCAGCCTCGTTTTTTGATACATGGCCCTCCTCCTCTGCACGATGGACAAGATTTTTGATCCTGCTTGTAAGGGCTGCGGTGGGGTCTGTTGTTAGTGGTGTATAGTTCCGGATGTCCCCCAGCAGTTCGTAGCATGTTTTTTCATAGTCAGCTGTGTTTTGGATCACAATCCCCCCACCTTTATCAGCCGGCTTAATAGTGATCGTACTGTCATTCTGCAGTTGTTGCAACGCTTGGTATTCAGCAGTGCTGAAGTTGCCAAAAACCACGGGGTTTTCGCAGGACTCTAGGTCTTTAAACACTGTCTGCTCGAAGGTGGTAATCGCTGCGGGTATGGTATGAGGAGGGGGGGGTGAAGGTTGAGCTTGGTCTCAAACCTGTGTCACCTTTTCTTATCGCTTCGTTCGGGTCATCCTTTCCTTCGAAGAATGCTTTGAGTTTCAGTTTTCTAAAAAAACTGGCAAGTTCGCAGTGAAGCTTAAATTTATCAGGTCTGGCTTTTGGAACAAAACCCAAGCCTCTCTCAAGCACCTTTATTTCAGTGGGTGTTAATACTCTGGTGGAGAGGTTGGTCACTAGACTTACATCCCGCTTGTTCCTGGTTGTTGGTTGCTGCGGGTGTGACTCGCTACTGGGTCGTCCTCCTCCCAGGTGACTCGGCTGTTGCCCCTCCGCTTCCCTCTCCCTCTCCGGCCGCTCTCTAAAAAAGGCTGCCTTTGTTGGTTCTGGAAGTTAGGTGGGGGCATAAACCCTGGATTCCAGCCCATAAAGGGGAACTGTGGTTGGGGGAAGGCAAAAGGGTTATGGCCCATCATCATTTGGGGTGGTTGCCATTGCTGATGTTGACCTCGGTATCCTTGTTTTCCCCTTGTATTTCTATTACCACGATTTCCTCTCCCCTTTGTTTGCTTGAATGAGCTGTTGCTTGATCCACTACTATTAGAGGATTCATCATCAGATTGGTCAGATCTATTGTTATTACGAGTAGGAGGAGTGAAAGTTGGGGCTGAATAAGGATATACCTTTTCAAATTCAAATTTCTTTTGATCTTTCTGTAGTTTGGTTGCTTTCGACTGCATCAAATTATCTTTGTACTCGTTCAGTTCCTTATTAAGTTCGTCCAACCGTTTCTTAAAACCCGTGATAGTAGTTTTAAAGGTTCTCTCTGTTTCAGTAATCTCCACCATTAATGCTTCGGAGAGTCTCAGCGCTGTTTTTATGATTAGGACTAGCCAATCGCGAGTACAATGCCAAGCGATCATGGCCCAATCTTTACGGAAGGTAGCATCATTGAGGAAGATGCGAGGGGCATTCGTCACTAGCAACCCTTTGGGTGCAGAGTTTGACATCAGGTATTGTTTCAGAATAGTCCCATGGAGAATAGTACGGATATGTTCTCTTTTTTTCTCTGTGAGATTTTCCCATTCAGTGGTGTTAGCTATTGCCTGTGATATCTGAGGATCTGCAAATATCGATGTGTCCGACATCAGTTCCTCTATCTCAGACTCGGAATATGTCAGGCCCATGTTCGCCATGGTGAGAGTAGTGAAAGTGAGGCAAAGGAGTAAATCTTTAAAAACCAGCAAGGGGAATTCTGCCGGTAATAAAAGAAGCTCTCACAGCTGTGCGCTGCTATAATACTCGGTAAGAATAGGAGAGGTAGGGAGAATGAGGCACTCTCTTAGTCCCCGGTTAATTATGCAAAAACAAGAAAAGAGAGGTCAGATCAAACACTTGATCAATTAAGGAGTTAACTATATAAACCACAGTTCAAGGAGTCAACACAAGGTTAGCTTTATCACATCCGATTTGGGTGATAAGGAAAGCCCTCACACACTGACCTAGTCAGTGTCATGCTTCATCATCGGGCCCCACCGACAGAGGCCGAATGCCTCTGCGGTGTGCTACGACGCCAGGAAGACTGCGGAGCAGGTTTTTTTGTGTATGGAGGGCGTGCTCTTGTTTACAGTGAAATATTAAAAGTGCCTGAAATAAGGGTATCGAAAAAATATATTTAATAAATGATCCCTGAGGCACAAAATAAAGAGTATTATGTGTCTGTATTTATATGCCAAGGTTCAAGGTTGGTAAAATACAGGATATACTCAATTGCTATCAGTCAACATGTTTCAGCCATAAGGGTGGTATATTACCGTGGCATTCATCAAGACTATACCCCGGCGGTATGGGCTCTCTAATCACCCACCCTAACCTGGGGACGTGAAAGTAAAAAGGAAGTGAAAAAAAGTGCAAAAATTAGTGGAAGAGTAAAATACTCGATTCCAAAAAATACTCCATAAATTTGGAGTGTCACTGCACCTGTAAAGTAAGGAAAGACACACAGACAAACAAAAGACAAACATAAACATTGTTAATATGAGCCTTACTGAGTAGTCATAGTGCTCCATGAAGTGTGGCTCGAGTGGTATCTCCCAAAAATAACCATAGATTTTATGCACCATCCAGATAGCCCCTAGAGGATGATAGCAGATATCTCTGGGAAGTGATGTGCTAAAGGTGTGCTATTTACAAGAGAAACTATAAAAAATGGGGGATTTTAAAAACGCGATTGCGTGTACTCCTTATGAAGGGATCAATGGACCTAAAAGGTCTGTGCCCCTTCGAATCGATATTAAAAGGTACATGTCTCACTTTCAAAAGGGGCGCTACTAGCACCACGGGTCTCGGGAGGGGATCGGAGCGACCTGGCACATCCTAAGGGAAGAAGAAATATGGTACATTGGCAATGCCTCTGCAGGTACTTAGCTTTGGTAACAGGTGGAGCGGCAGCACGCGTGTCGTCGTTACTCACGCCCTCTGTGCTTCCGACCCGCTGATCAGCCTAGTTGTAACCTCCAAACCGGACCCCGAAGATGGAAAAACGGGGCCGGTAGACTAGTTTTTAAGCAGAGCGGTCGCGTATGCGCCCTGTTTCCGGGTGGGCGTGTCAAGCCGATAGAGAGGCTAGGAACGCACACGCCCACCTCGGATGCGTCCCATCTCGCTCAAAGCGAGGCTTGGGTACGTCACCGGCCTCTCAGGCTTACCAGATCGAGGCTTGGTAGCGCAGTAGCGCTAATGTTGATTTAAGGTGCAAAGCATGCTATACTATGTACCTAGACCTGGGTGAGAGACATAGGTTGTACATGGGAGTGTTAGTGTATTAATCAACCGTTTTGACAAGCGGTGCTAGTATTGCTTAACAATGTTAATGGATAGATGTAATTAAATACATCTATATTAGAGGTAATACATTGTACATGGGAGCAAACCCAATAGGAAAGGGACTGGTCTGTATGGGCAAGGTTAGTCAATGCAATCTTAACAAGTAGATAGAAAGAACCGGTTTGGTTATGATAGGTGTATAAGGAATACTGTTTTCACGATAATACTGAGCTCCATGGAATGTCATCGTTGAGCCCATTAACATGGGTGCCCAGACGGTACACCCAACGTTGCTCCTTTTCAAAAAGTCTGCTGGTAATGTTCGTTGTGCCCTTCACTTCCTCGATTATTGTCCACCTCATGTCATTAGTAGTATGGTTGCTGTTCAAGAAGTGGCGGCTTAGCTTTGTAGTTAGTTTTTTACACCGGACGTTGCTCCGGTGTTCGCAGATGCGTTGTCTGATTCTGCGCGTTGTCATACCAACATACCGTAGCTGGCACGGGCACGTGATCAAATATACCACATTCATGGTGTTGCAGTTGGTATGTTCCCTTTGGGTCCATACCTTGCCTGCTTCAAGTGAGAGGGTTTTGGTTGCCTCTGTCAAATGACAGACACTGCAATTGGAGCATGGGAAATGTCCTACGACTTTGGGCATCCCCCATGAGCTGGTGACTGTCGGTGTGGGTTCAAAGACTTTCTCTTTTGGACGGGTGTGCACCAGAGAGTCCTTGAGGCTACGACCCTTTTTAAAAGAAAATAGCGGTTTTTCCCAATTCTCTCTAAAAGTGGTCAGAATACTCCAATGTTTGTTGATGGCTTTCTTCATTATGTTGGACAAACTGTTGTATGTTGTCACACACGTGAGAGGTATTGGATTCTGGGTGGTGACTTTCTCCTCCTTTCTCCAAACCGGTTCTTTCTATCTACTTGTTAAGATTGCATTGACTAACCTTGCCCATACAGACCAGTCCCTTTCCTATTGGGTTTGCTCCCATGTACAATGTATTACCTCTAATATAGATGTATTTAATTACATCTATCCATTAACATTGTTAAGCAATACTAGCACCGCTTGTCAAAACGGTTGATTAATACACTAACACTCCCATGTACAACCTATGTCTCTCACCCAGGTCTAGGTACATAGTATAGCATGCTTTGCACCTTAAATCAACATTAGCGCTACTGCGCTACCAAGCCTCGATCTGGTAAGCCTGAGAGGCCGGTGACGTACCCAAGCCTCGCTTTGAGCGAGATGGGACGCATCCGAGGTGGGCGTGTGCGTTCCTAGCCTCTCTATCGGCTTGACACGCCCACCCGGAAACAGGGCGCATACGCGACCGCTCTGCTTAAAAACTAGTCTACCGGCCCCGTTTTTCCATCTTCGGGGTCCGGTTTGGAGGTTACAACTAGGCTGATCAGTGGGTCGGAAGCACATGGGCGTGAGTAACGACGACACGCGTGCTGCCGCTCCACCTGTTACCAAAGCTAAGTACCTGCAGAGGCATTGCCAATGTACCATATTTCTTCTTCCCTTAGGATGTGCCAGGTCGCTCCGATCCCCTCCCGAGACCCGTGGTGCTAGTAGCGCCCCTTTTGAAAGTGAGACATGTACCTTTTAATATCGATTCGAAGGGGCACAGACCTTTTAGGTCCATTGATCCCTTCATAAGGAGTACACGCAATCGCGTTTTTAAAATCCCCCATTTTTTATAGTTTCTCTTGTAAATAGCACACCTTTAGCACATCACTTCCCAGAGATATCTGCTATCATCCTCTAGGGGCTATCTGGATGGTGCATAAAATCTATGGTTATTTTTGGGAGATACCACTCGAGCCACACTTCATGGAGCACTATGACTACTCAGTAAGGCTCATATTAACAATGTTTATGTTTGTCTTTTGTTTGTCTGTGTGTCTTTCCTTACTTTACAGGTGCAGTGACACTCCAAATTTATGGAGTATTTTTTGGAATCGAGTATTTTACTCTTCCACTAATTTTTGCACTTTTTTTCACTTCCTTTTTACTTTCACGTCCCCAGGTTAGGGTGGGTGATTAGAGAGCCCATACCGCCGGGGTATAGTCCTGATGAATGCCACGGTAATATACCACCCTTATGGCTGAAACATGTTGACTGATAGCAATTGAGTATATCCTGTATTTTACCAACCTTGAACCTTGGCATATAAATACAGACACATAATACTCTTTATTTTGTGCCTCAGGGATCATTTATTAAATATATTTTTTCGATACCCTTATTTCAGGCACTTTTAATATTTCACTGTAAACAAGAGCACGCCCTATTAAACATAAACACAGAAATGATCGATGAAAGATGGAGGTAAAAGGGCAAGGTTTTCACTGTCTCCCTAAAGTTTATCACCGTGGATACTCAAGGGAGATTGAGGGGGCAGCATTTCATCGTGTTGCTGCTGCCCCTAGAAATGCGCGACCACCAAAATTGCAGTGATGGGGCAGCGTAATCCTGATTCAAAATGTAGATGTTTTTTAAAGTACTGTAAATAATAGATTATAGATGAAAGACAGATAAGGGGTAACACATATTAATCAGCACGTTGATGGCACTTCTAAAACAGCTGCCAACACTGAGCTTTTTTCTTGCTCAAAACGCAGCATTCTCTGCTTTACGAAGGTCTGAGTTCCGTGAAGCACTATTCAGAATTCTGGACACACTGCAGTAGCCCTCGTCCGCTCCCGCCTGGCTGTCCTGCACATACACTCACCAGGAACGCTGCCCGGCTCATCTTTCAAAGATTGAAAGGGGGAGCAGCCGGGGTCTGTGGACCACCTGCTCAAGAACACACGGCGCGCGTTCCGGGTCAGTCCATCACACAGCTACATATTGCACGTGAACACGCATGAAAACCACACAAAAAAGGGTGGATTTTAATAACACAGGTGGCCGTGCTCATCAAAAACTGGACACACCGGCTCCACAAAACGCTTCCATTTACAAAGAAAATTAGGACAAATCATATCTATATGTATGAACATTCTGTTACTTTGAAAATCATTTCTTTATTGATTTCTTTTTTTTATATATAGGCAACATATGTGCTTGTAACATTCATTAAACACCGTGATGTTCATATATCATTGTTCATAATATACACGTTCACGTGGTCAATTAAAGCAAAAAGGTACCGAATAGGTTAGTGCATTGTGAGGTAGTCAGAAATGCATTGTATCTCAACGTCTGTTATGAAACCACATATTGATTAAGCAGGACATCTCTTTATTACTGTCATAACTGCACTTTCACAATTTCTTTATTAACCTTCCTTCCTTCTCAAAATTGCTTGCAAATGCGTCATTTGTCCACTCGATGTTCAAATTTTTCTCGGGGGGGGGGGTTGGGCGGGGGTGTTCGGGCACGCGTGCCGCGCTCGCGAACTACAGTACGGAAATCATTTTCCACCTCACCAGGTTCAAATGTCACCAGCCGCCAGTGGGTTTGAAACCAGGGAAGGAGGTGGAGCCACTTTCTTTGCTTGATTGACGTCATGATCCACCACTGCATAGAGTATATAATGTTGAAATTCCTGATACAAAATTTCCGGTTTGTGTTTTTTGCCCAGAAGCAGGCCAGGGTTGAAGTCAACTCACCATGTTTTTTCCTGGATTTTGAGAATATGGCGATTCCAGGGCAGCATATGTTGTCTGTCATGATAATATCTGAGTTTCAATATTATTTATTTTGTATAGTGTTGCAAATGTGTATGTCAGTTAACATCACAGGAACATAATATGCCTTTGTGTGGGATTTTACTTGCTGCCCTGTTCATGTGATATCATTGCCTATTTGGGACGTGAGTTTATAATAGTAGCCTTTTTATATAGGCTTTTTACCATACTCTTGCTCACTTTGCCACTGGATTCAAGCAAGCCTGGCTGAAGACGGCTGTAAATCCAGAAACCGGTTCTAGGAAGCTTGCTTCTGGTCCAGGGAAGGCATGGCTTGGCAGTTCGGGCTGGACTGTTCCCATGAGGTACAGGGTCAGACTGATTTGCATATAGCCATGTCTGAACTGGGGTGGCAGAGTGAGCTAAAGAACGGTGATGGATTAAACCCAGATCTGTTGACTGGGTGCGAGGGTTTGATTGGTTCAGCTGCTCCGTCCATCACCACCCCCTTTTGTACCGCTTTATACCATACCTCAGCCGTTTTTTGAGACTGTTAATAGCAAATATTATTACCAATGTATTCAATTGACTAACACCGGAAAGATGAAGCCTGATTCTGCTTTGCTTGTATTTGGAGGAATTGGAGCATTATGTCACTGAAGATAGTTGTGCTGATTTGAGTTCCTGGGACTAGGATCTACTTTGTAAGCAACTAATAAATATGTTTTTGTTACTTGTTCATTTTGGTGTGACTTTTAAGGGCTTGGCGTTATAGTGACCACCTCACTCCAGGTCATTATGTACACTGCCTCCAATTCTGAACTTCTTACCTACAAATCATTGCTTTGTAGCCTAATTAGTTCAATGATAGCAAAACAAGACTACAACATCCAGAATGCATTAGGAAGTAAACTGAAAGTTCAGTACTGGAAACTGTGTCAATATTGACCTGGAGGCAGGTGGGTGTCCTACTTTATTTGCACTTGACTGCTATATTCAATATGCTGGTTTGCCTTAGTTCTGTCATTTGGTCCTGAATATCAGTGTACTCAACCTCAGACCAATTTCTTGCATAAACACATTTATCAGTGCCCAGTTAATATGCACAGTCAGACCCATGCTGTTTCATTTTGCATGCATTTTCTGATTACAGGTGTACTCCATTTGCAAGTTCCCAGTGTGCACATGCAGTGTACTCACCAGTTGATACACACCTGGGAGTTTCTTGCGATCACCCAATTGCCATTAACTAGTTCTTGTACGCACATTTCACTACTATCTAGAGTAGAGATCTGAGAGGGTGAGAACCCAAAATGAATTCTACTTCCCCTCTTGTGTTTTCAAGTAAGAATTAGTTGGGGAGTGGAAAGAGGAGTTGGGAGATATAAAAAACAGTTCCCCGCTCACCTCCTCTCTCTCTCTTATTAGTTGTTGTAATGGGACAGTATGTAAAAGGTGGATTATGCAGGGGTGGCTCATCCACTAGGGCAATGGAGCGTCGCCCCACTGCTTTCTCGCAGTGGGAGAAAGCCAAAACATAAAATGGTTATAACTTTGAGTTATTACCACTTTGTTTGCTTTGCGCACTGCGGGTGGGCTGCTCTGCTCTTTGAGCAGGGCAGGAGAGGAGTGGTCTGCCCACTCCTGAGTGCGAAAAGACAGTTTGATCAGCCCTCTCGGGCTGCCCAAACCAGTCATGCACACTCTGCCCTTCTCCGTGCAGGCTGCATTGCAGCCTGCATGGAGAACATGCCCACTCCACTAACCTCTGGCTGGGCGCCGTCCCGGCCATTCGCAACACTGCTTGCAGCGTTGTGATTGGCTTAGGGGAGGGAGCCTGGCTGCCTGATTCCTGTTCCTGTCAGAGGCAGGAGAGCAGGAGCAGAGAAGACGCAGGACCCAGCAGAAAGGTACGTTTAATTGTATTTCTTACATTTTTTTATTTCCCCGTGACTGCAATCTCCCCCCACAACCTCCCCTCAACCCCTCACGCTCGCCCCCCCACCGCGAGTAATGCCAGCTGCCACTGGGGTTGGGGTTATGGTGGAGCATAGCCTCCCAACTGTGTTTCTGTTCTCTGTTCTGATACCCTGGCAAGAGCAGGAACAAGAGGAAGTGAGAAGGCTATGAGCAATCCATGTAATTGAAAGTGCTTTCCTCACCTCCTAACCTCCATATTTGGACCACAGTAGGAAGGGGATGGTGGGAGAGACTGGAGTGTCGATAACCATCTCTTTCCTTCCACTGCCCCTCTTATCCCAGTCATAAGCTCAATCACTGGAAGGCCGGTACAGCTGGAAAGAAGCTTGGCAGAGCGATCACTGCTTCTTGACTCCATTATGTCTGAATTCTCTCATAGGTTTTTCTTAGGCTTGCAGGTGAGAGCAATTAGATGGTACAAGGACTTGGCCAGCTCTACAGACCCTCTCTCCTTTCACATTTTCATCCCCAGAAAAAAAAACTAAAGGGCTTATTTATGAGAGCCCTACATATTTTTTGTGCCACGTAAAGTGGTACGTGTACGACGCAGGGCTCTCAATTCAATCTATGAAGCCACTCAAAGCCATCCAGCGTGGCCTCATAAATCATGAGCAAGGCGAAGCAGTGCAGATTGCTGCTTCGCCTTACCCTGCGCCCGGGATGGATGTTGTGGGTTTTCCCACACTACTCCCATAAAACCTGACGGCAACCCAGATGTATAAACTCATGTAAAACTGGGGAAGCGCCAAATCCATACTACTCCCGCGATGAGGCGTAACAAGGATTACTATGCTTATTTTTCCTAGTTTTTTCCTCTTTCAATGTGGGCTGCATTCTGTAGAACAAATAGAAAGATCCATGTGGGCTGCATTCTGCAGCACACATAGAAATAGGAAATCGCCTCTTAGGATTGTTTTTGTGCAGGAAGATGCCCCTTCCTGCACAAAAACAACCCTGCTTGCAACTGAGGCACCTTTGCACCATGGTGCAATGGTGCCTACATGGCGCTATCCTGCCAAAACGGGATGCTTGTTTCCGGTCCAGGGAGGGCCTGGCTTGGCAGTTCGGGCTGGGCTGTTACCATAAGGCACAGGGTCAAGACTGATTTGCATATGGCCAGGTCTAAACTGGGGTGGTATGGTGAGCAAAAGAATGATGGATTTAACCCAGATCTCTTGACTGGGGGTGAATGTTTTGATTTGTTCTGCATTCTGTCCATCAATTGTGTGTCTTTTGCCTAAACAGCTCTAGCACAGGTAGAAAGGACAGGAAAACACAATATTGCTTAAATACAGTGTATTCCTGCCCTCACACAATAATCCCATAAATGAGGGCCTAAGTGCTGGTCCATAAACACAGGGAGTAAAATGAATGAGTAGTTTCTCTACTTTTTCCCCCTACCCAAGTCAGTCCTCTTTTTTGTTGCTAAGAGCCATGAGGAGAGACTCTCTTGCACCGCTCTTAGAATCTTAAACAAAACCTTAGCATCTATGGTTCAAGTAGTTAACCTGTTGCATGCTCATGACGAGCTCTGCTCGTCATGGCATACACCTCTCGCATGCTCATGACGAGCTGAGCTCGTCATGGCCCGTGGAACGCTCAGGTGCTGGGGGAATTCCCCTGCTGTGCTAAGCGCCAGCAGGGAAGGGGTTAAAGGGTGTGGTGAGAGCAGAGATCACTTCTTCCACCCCTGTTTGAGCTGGAAGTGAGCAATATGCTGGCTTTAGAATTAAGATGGTGCATGGATTCTCTGCTGAATATGGATATAAATCTTCCAATTGCACTAACAAGCGAAACTCTTTTTCCCTATTCTTTTTAAATAAAGCTTCTCTGCTATGCCATCCCTAAAAGTATTTGTGACATGCTGGCAGATTTGAAGGCAACTTTCTGCCAATAAGTAACTTAGACCAGTAGAGTGTGTCAAGTAGGTATTAAGCATGGGGCATGTGTGCGTTGTGTGTTACATAGCTATAGCTGGAGAATTTCAAGTTTTTTTGGCGTTGTGTGCGCAGACCACATCTAACTTTTAACTGTATTTTTCTTAAAAGTTTTCTCCTTTTTTATGATGTACTGTGTTCGCCTGGTATGTAATCATTCAGCAGTGCGCCGCCTTTCAGTATGCATTGGGAGGGAGGGTTGTCCATGTGACCTGGCCTTTCACCAAGACTGAATTAACCCTGACTTACACCTGGCATGAGAGTAAAATTATACCAAAAAAACTTGTTTTTGTAAGTTTGATGCAAATCTGTTAAATAATTTCTGAAATATAAGCATTTTAAAATGTTGCCAAATGGGCTTTAAAAGACTAATGCTATTAAATGTCTGTGCCGTTTGTGATTTGCGAATCCTTACGCAATCCAACAATTAAAAAAAAATCAGATTGGATGTGGGAACCTTTTTTCCCATAGTCCCTTTTGAAGTCAAAGCACCAAAGTTGGAACTGTGGGTACGAGTGATCTGATTGGTTGCTGCAAAAAAAGAATTTGTCATGCAGAGGCCATTTCAGGATGGGAGATTTGGCTGCCCACATCTGGTATGGCACAGAGTCTGCCCGCAGCCCTGGGGCCAACTCTGCTGCATGCGGTATATTAAAGGAAACCACTGAAAAACCATTATGGTTCTATTTCAAGCACACAAAATTACTGAAATTCTCCAGGTCAGACACGAACAGTCCGTTTTCACTGTCTATTGAGGATGTGTGGGAACGATGGGAATAAAATGATCTCTGTTTGTTACACACGCCAACACTGACGAAGCCGTAAGGCAAAACGCGTCTGTTGGAGGGGCAGGGGGTCTGCAATAAACAATTTTTGAAATCGGAGACCAGAGTGCTTTCCATGTTTTTAGCTCGGAACGGACGCTGACACGTTTTGAGAATTGACCGCGGTACACCACTGCAGGATTGAAGCACCCGGGACCTAGGTGGTGCGACGGTGGTGACGAGTGCGGTGTAGGAAGCTAATATGGCTGCTCACCCCGAGGCATGCTGATGATTTATCGGAGGACTAATCTAGTGCAACCGAAGAGGGAATTGACTGGAGATTGTAAGCCCAGTCGCTACCGGGCGGAGAGGAACCGCATTGTGCCGTTCTCGGAGGACCGGAGAGACTCCAGTTTCGGTAAGTGCTGCGCGTGCGAACTCCCTTTGCAAATTTTATTTGACAGCTGAGCTGCAGTCCCGAAGTGTGGTCCCGTCCATGCAGTCCCCCGTAAGTTCCCCCAAGTAAAGTGTGTACGCGAGAATAGGCACTACTGTGAGAATGTTCAGTATCGATGAGAGAGAGAGGGATGCGCCGGTCATATTCAAAAGCATTTCAGAAGCTCCGGTAAGAACTGAAGGAGCTGTAATGACAACTGTTAATACTATCAATCTGCAAATCTTATTCCAGCAACTAGAAAAAGCCCAGGAAAGGGAGATCCGAAAATGGTGGGAAGCGACCTTCCTCCAACGTTATGTGGAGTGCAATAGAATTCCCAGGGGGCGCCACATATTTACAGTACCATCATATGAAAATCCGGTCCCGCAATTGTTGAAAGACTTGGCAGCTTATACAGCAGAATAGGCCAGAGGAATGGTACTTATGCTTATAAAATACACTTGGAGCGACAGAGACAAGGCCCTGGCAGAAACTCAAAGGCTGGAAGATACAATTAGTAAAGACAAAGATACTAAATCGAGCGAAGATCTGCGCAAGACCATGACGAAACGACTCAAGGAATATGAGTCTGGAATCAAAAATAGAAAGCAAACGAAGTTTCAAAGAGACGAACAAGATTATTTAACGGGTCGAATACTAACATTTGCACAAAAATTTGACGCCACAAGAAAAAGGATGGCGCAAGGTACCCAGAATACTGCCAACAGAGACACCTCGGAATCAGAGGCAGAAACCTCAGAGGGGGAAGCAGCAGAGAACTGAAGGGAGCAGACAAAACATCTTCTGCTCCTTTTTGAGACGAGTACCAGGTAATGAAGGAGACACGACAACGGCCATCACAGAAGCCACATCCACCCTCAAAACCGGAACAAAACAAAAAAAGAAACGCAAAACGAGGCGAGGAAAAAGAGGGAAACGTAATGGCAGCTACCTCAATGGTTACTCGCAGCAGAGGCAGGAGGGGAAGATGGTAGAAAATGATAACACAATCATCAACCTTTCTGATTGAAAACTCAAGGTAAAAGGTACAAGGTAGTTTATTATGATGATTATTTAAAATCTTACAACATTTTAAACTAAAAGAAGAATTTAAAGTTAAATTCCAGTTTAAAATCATATAAAATGACATTACATAGTCTTTACAACCCATTAAGTATTTGTAATAGCTACGTCTCCGAGTTTCTTTTTGGCTAGCAGTAGGAACTTTACAAAGGCGGAGTTTAAAATGATATCATTTGAGATCATACATTTCATCACGGCCTGCCTACATGACCGTATGCCGCGTGAGTTAAAATGAGCTTTTAGCAATGATTTTCTCTCTTGGAGGAGTTCAGGGCAAATACACAAAAGATGTTGAATGTCTTCCTCACCCCTATTGCACAGGCTGCATTTCGTTTGGGTTACTTGAAATTCCCATGGGGGAAGATGGCAAAGCCCTGGCATGGATCCGAATCTCGCATTGAGGAGGACCTGCTTGTTTTTTTGCGTCCACGGAGTTATTAGATATTGTTGTATCTCCTGCTTATTGTAACCATTTAGCACCATCCAAGTGTGTTTCCTCTTTGTAAGGGTAGCTTTATCCTTTACTATGGATAAGTGTGCTGCGGTTTTGTTAATGATTTTCTTGAATGATGTCTTTGTGATAGAAAACTCACATTGGATGAGGAACAGGTACTCAGGAAGGGTTTGACATCTTGCCCTACAGCTAAATTCGATCCAGTTCAAACACGTATAGACTTATTTAAATATGTTCGGAAGTTGAAACTTCAGAAAATATTTGCTCTGAATCACGGAAACATATTAACAACGAACCAAGAGAGGAATGATCACAATGACCAACCGGAATTAAGAGACAACAATCTTGATACACTCATGACAGTACAGACACTGGCTGGTATGGAGGACATTCCAAATTCAATCGAAGCGATAAGAGCTGAGGGGATTCAACAAGAAAGGGATCCAAGTAATCTGAAGAAAAAATCAAAGGTCCTACCACAAACCCCCCATGATGCAGTGGATGTCTTCAACGATGCAGTCCTACTAGACCTACAAAAATTGGCGACAAAAACAACCGAAATGGACATGAAGAACTCTAACATTACCAGGAAGGAATGGGAAGCCATAAAGTCCTTGAGGTCCGATCCAAACATCGAAATAAAACCTTCGTACAAAGGTGGAAACATAGTTGTTTTTAATAAAGTAAAGTATAAAGAAGAAGCAATGAAACAACTAAGGAACAAGGACTGTTATGAAATAATCTCAAGAACAGACTATGTAAAATGTACCTTGAAATACCAGAGTCTGTTGGAAGGTTGGAGGGAGGAAGGGATGCTAAACAAAAACGAATTTGAATTGTGAGAGTCCAGTGATCCCTACCTTTTACCACTTTCCGAAGGTGCACAAAGATACAAAGAACCCCCCAGGGAGGCCAATAGTCTCTTCAATAGGTAGCCTCTTGGAGAATACATCTAGGTTCATAGACACCTATCATGCACCATTTGTCAAAGATCTATCCTCATATGTGAGAGACACCCAGGACTTCCTCAGACTAATTGACAACATCAAATGGGAGTCAGACATGCTCCTGATAACCCTGGATGTTGCCAATTTATACACATGTATAGGCCACAAGAACAGCATTTCCGCTGTGAGTTGGTTTTTGGGTAGTAAACCACTCAAATACCATCAACACAACCGAATGCTTCTGACAATGATAGAATTCTGTCTTGAGAACAACATCTTCCTATTTGCAGGGATCTTGTATAGGCAGACACGTGGGACAACCATGGGCACGTGCTTCGGCCTCAGCTACGTGAACTTGTTTGTTGGCTGGTGGGAGAAGCACGTGGCCTGTGACGGGGCCAATGAAAGATGGCTGGACAAAATTATGATCTGGGACAGGTACATCGACGATCTCTTTGTGGTTTGGCGTGGCGATAGGGCCTCGGCTGAGGAGTATGTCACCACGCTAAACAACAATGAGCTCAATTTAAAATTCACCAGCACCATCAGCAATACTTCGGTGAACTATCTGGACCTAGATGTCTATGTGGTAGAAAACACACTACAAACAAAACTCTACAGGAAGCCCACTGCGGGCAACACTATATTACATGCAGCAAGCCACCATCCTAAGAGCCTAATACGGAATATACGGTTTGGAGAACTACTCTGTCTGAAGCGTAACTGCTCGGCGGTGGAGAATTCCATAAAGCTAAGGATGAAGCCACTGTAAGATTTAGAGAAAGGGGCTATTCTAAAACAATACTGGCGGACGCAGTGAATAGAGTGGAACTGATTGACAGAAAAGATCTATTGGTGGACAAAATCAAGCAAGAACCCGAAGGAATAATATGCATGATTACCAATTTCAGTATGAGATCAGGGAAACTGGTACAGGTGTACAATAAAAACTGGCACATTTTACAAACTGATGCCACTTTGAAAAGAATTATACCACCACATCCGTCTATAACTTATAGACACTGTCAATCATTAAATGATCACCTGGTTCACAGCCATTTTGAACACCCACCCCAAACAACAACACTGAAAACTGTTAAAGGCTTTTACCCAGGCCTACGTTGTAAGGCCAGTAAATATAGCAAGAAGAGATTCAAATATGAGGGAAGACCTAATGACCCACGCCCTGTAAGAGAAATCACAAAATTTCTCAACTGCAATTCAGACTTCACAGTATACTGTTTGGAATGCCCTTGCTCCAAGAGATATATCGGAAGTACAATTCACCCCGCAAAAAAACGTGTACTAGAGCACATGCAATAACAAATCGGGACAAAACGTACCCTGTGGCACGCCACTTCGAGACACACCATAACAGCAACAGGGACCTGCTCACTTTCTTCTGCCTGGACCAGGTGGATAGAAAGGAGAGAGGGGGCGATAGTGTCAAAGCTCTACGGGTTTTGGAGTCTAAATATATCATAGACTTGCAGAGCAAATGGCCAACAGGGCTCAACAACGATGAAGAACTATGGGTCCACCTATAAAATAGGCATACACAAGAACAGAAATCAAGAAATAGTGACATAATCAATTAGGGGGGGAAATTATTTCTTTAAGAGTGGGACCACATAATTAGAGAATTGATAGACACACCAGACATTTCTCTCACTCCCCCTATCATCGACACCACCACCACCGATGTGCAAATATTGCTTTAACACAGCTCTCCTCTCTCACATACGATTGACATGTCCAGGACAGCCCATACAGGGCCAGATAACAGTTGAGCAAGCCCCTACAGGGCATTACTAGTGGTGGAGAAGGGAATTAAGATTTTCTTAGATACCGCTAAGTATGGCAGCAAAGATATTCACAATTTTCCCCACGATTAACATTATGTGGAAGATGCCACAATATAATGCTTTTTTTTTTAAATACTCAAAATTGACAAAATGAATTGTATTCGTTGCTTGGCAAAGAGGTATTGTATTGTTCTATTTTTCCCTTTCTTTCCCCTCTCCACTTTTATGAATTTTCTATGTGATTAATGAAAAAATTGTTTTTAATTCTGCACTTGCACTTGTTTTTAGAAACCATTTCATCGAAAAAAACATCCCATTGTAAATATGTTTAAAGATGGCCACCACAGTTGGTCAGATACGAACAGTCTGTTTACACTGTCTAGTGACGATGTGTGGGAACAATGGGAATAAAATGGTCTCTGTTTGTTACACACGCCAACACTGACGAAGCCGTAAGGCGAAACGCATCTGTTGCCAGAGTGCTTTCCATGTTTTCAGCTCGGAACGGATGCTGACACGTTTTGAGAATATATATATATATATATATAATAATTGAACACCACTCGAAAAGCAACTAATGATTGATCTCATATTCATTTTTAATACGTATTTTTATATGTATTTTAATTGTGGAATTTTTTCAATATGTGTGCAATATCGTGCATTTGAGCACTTTATAAGTATTTTGGGTCAATGAGGTAAATGTATTTTTTCTGTGTTGACCCCTTATTAGAAAATAATTGCATGTATTCAAGCAACAAACATATTATAAAATGGCGCCCATGCTCAACAACATTATGCATTACCTTTATAAATGTATAGTCCTATGTCTATGTTGTTGTTCATACCTGAGTTTTGGCGCGATCGGTATGTTTTGTATTTAATGGCGTTGGCTCATACTCTCCTCATCAGTGAGCAAGGACGTAATGTCCGAAACGCGTCTGATGACTTGCACCACCACGAGAAAATAAAAGCACTTTAATTGAAGACTGGCGTCGGCGTTGTTTGTTGTCTGCAAACCCGTCAGTGCAAGCAGGCACTGTTACGACGAGTCGGAGACGTATATTTATCGGGATGAGGTCGGTTCCCGATATTGCAGACCCCTCCACCGTGAAGTTGGCAGATCACAGGTCGGACCCACGAAGGATTTTTCTGCTCCGGTTAGAAGCAACAAGGATCAGCCCCCTGCACATCACGAAAAAGGCGGTTATCCACCAAACGAGTGCAGCCCATGAGGAAGTCGGAGGACTAAACCCAAAGGCGGCATGTACGGTGAGCTAAACCACGCTAGTTAGACAAAGCAAGTTGGGGAGGTGTCGGTAAAGCCAGCAACAAGGGTGCGCCACAAGATTTGCATCCAAATAATTTATAATTGAATAACATTGTGGTGCAATGTCAGAAGAGCGAGAGAGAGAGGAAGCATTTGAGGAACTGTTCCAAAATTTACCTAAAATCAAGCAAGGGGAAAAACCGAAAAAAACTAACAATGTTAATAATGATACTGAAGTCAAAAAATTAATGAAAGAACTGGAAAAAAACAGTCGAGGTGAGCTCACTAAATGATGGGAGATACGCTCCTTGGAGAAATACCATGAAGTAGGGCGGGTACCTCGCGGCGTGCGAATCATGCTCCTTCCAAGTTTCGAAAACCCCAATCCTCTTCTACTCAAAGATTGGGCGGAAAGCAACTTGGAAGCTTCAATGCGTCTATTATGCCTATTGGTCAAGTACGCTAAGATCGACCGCCCAAAAAAACTGGATGAGATCACCAGAATTAACGATGAACTAAAAAAAGACGACTACAAAAAGGATAAAGCGTACATAGACCAAACCATCAAAGACATGAAAGAACGTCTTAAAAAACAAGAAAACACAATTAAGACAAGAAAGGCATATAAATTTGCACGCGACGAGCAGGATTACCAGCTGGGGCAAATTTATACATTTGCGCGCAAATACGACCACCTACGCAAACAAAAAGGTGCTACAGCAATTCAACCAAATGAAAAAACTACAGGGGTCACCCATATAACCCATAGGCTTTTGGGTATCTCACAAGGAAAAAAACAAAGTAAAGCCTACGGAAAAATATTGTATCTATTTAGTTGAAAGATTGGATACCACCAATTGTCCAATCTTGAGTGATTCCTTCGCCACACAAACTAATTGAAGTAATTTTTTCGAGGAGTATCTCCAGAAGGATAGCCAAACGCACAGAGCAATACAAAATAAATGTGTAGTTTAACTTTCCCTTTTAATTAAACTACATTGACCCTTAATTATTGGTCTCTCACATTGAACAAACATTGTACACAATTCATATATACACACAAAACACATATATTATAGATTTACATATATACACTTTTTTTGGAACCAAACTCACGGTTCGAATGCCCCACTGATTTAAACAAGGATGTCAATGTATATTTCCTTAACATAACATTCCTTCACATTAGATCACCAAAACAAAACATAAACTAAAACAAAGGGAGTGTATGAGGTTTTAACCACTTTTAACCTCTCTCTCAGTAGCACTCTCCTAAATATTTTTTTTTCAAAATGTTCCACAGGTCTCTTGTTTTGGAGTCTTCCAATGTGTGTGTCGACGCGTTTCAGCCTCTGTTTGATCCAGGCCTCATCAGGACTACAAGGGCAAACATACTAGAACCCCAGTTCGTAATAAATGTAGCCAGAGGTACAAAATCCACCTTCTGTTCATAAATACTTTCAATCGCCAGGGCTTTATCTTCAAAATCCTTACATATGGACTAACAACTCTGCGGAAAACGTAAGCCTCATCACGTAATCACGGGGTTCTTTAATCCAAACCGGTACTTAATACCGAGTCTTCTTCCCTGCCGCCCTGAGCTCTGTTACTCCGCTCACGACGCCAACTGTGTTTCCTGCCACACAGTTGGCGTCGTGAGCGGAGTAACAGAGCTCAGGGCGGCAGGGAAGAAGACTCGGTATTAAGTACCGGTTTGGATTAAAGAACCCTGTGATTACGTGATGAGGCTTACGTTTTCCGCAGAGTTGTTAGCCCATATGTAAGGATTTTGAAGATAAAGCCCTGGCGATTTAAAGTATTTATGAACAGAAGGTGGATTTTGTACCTCTGGCTACATTTATTACGAACTGGGGTTCTAGTATGTTTGCCCTTGTAGTCCTGATGAGGCCTGGATCAAACAGAGGCTGAAACGCGTAGACACACATATTGGAAGACTCCAAAACAAGAGACCTGTGGAACATTTTGAAAAAAAAATATTTAGGAGAGTGCTACTGAGAGAGAGGTTAAAAGTGGTTAAAACCTCATACACTCCCTTCGTTTTAGTTTGTTTTGTTTTGGTGATCTAATGTGAAGGAATGTTATGTTAAGGAAATAGACATTGACATCCTTGTTTAAATCAGTGGGGCATTCGAACCGTGAGTTTGGTTCCAAAAAAAGTGTGTATATGTAAATCTATAATATGTGTTTTGTGTGTATATATGAATTGTGTACAATGTTTGTTCAATGTGAGAGACCAATAATTAAGGGTCAATGTAGTTTAATTAAAAGGGAAAGTTAAACTACACATTTATTTTGTATTGCTCTGTGCGTTTGGTTATCCTTCTGGAGATACTCCTCGAAAAAATTACTTCAATTAATTTGTGTGGAGAAGGAATCACTCAAGATTGGACAATTGATGGTATCCAATCTTTCAACTAAATAGATACGATATTTTTCCGTAGGCTTTACTTTGTTTTTTTCCTTACAGCAATTCAACCAAAGCATTCAATACAGCCAACTGCAGTTGAAGCATGTGATTCCAATCCCTCTGGATCAGACACCAGCCTAGTCCCTAGTGGGGACGACTCCGATGACAGCACCCCGGGTTCAAAAAGAGGGGATCTGGGCCAACTAACACTGGCGGAGGAGATCGAATATGTAAGGCTCCAGAGGAAGCAAACCTTACGCTCAGGGAATCAAAGCTCCTTGCCAAGCAGAGGAGAAACATCAAACGATGACAGCGCCGCAAATGTGCCCAAACCAAGAGGAAGACAACAGAAAAAGAAATGTTGGCGAAACAAGAAACAATGAATGAGAATACTATAATCAACCTGACAAACATTCAATTGGATAAAGCAGAGGAACAATTGCTTTCATTGGGCTTATCCTACTGCCCAGAAAGTAATTTTAACTATTGTAACACCAGAATAGACATTTTCAAATGTATCCGAAAAATCAAATTGAAAAAGTATTATGCAATAAAGACTAGCACAGCAACTAAAAAGACACTGAAAGCAACCGGTCTCTTAAGAAAAACATCCTTCAGGCTAAAGATACAAGTTTGATGTGATCAATGCATCACTTACAAACTGAAAACAGCGATGTCATCAGCACACAAGCTATAGCTGATGCGGAAGATATAGAGATCAACTGTGCTTGTAACAGTCCTTTCAAACCACCATCAACCTTTAATCCGAGCATGCCAAGAGACGCCATTGATATCTATGCTGACAGAATAACAGAGGAACTAAAAAAACTCCAAATTAGAACAATGAAACAATACAAAGCGCCCAATCCTCAATTGAGACCATACAACAATCTGATGAAGAAATTGAAAAATGACCATAAAGTTATTATTAACCAATCAGATAAGGGAGGAAACATTGTTCTTTGGGGCAAACAAGAATACATAGAGGAAGCCCACCGTCACCTCAATGATGAACTCTGTTATGCCAAAATTGATTTCAAGATCTCTAAACAAATTCAAGAGGCATATGAGAAAGAACTATATCAATGGAAACGGGATGGTTTATTATCCAAGGACGAACTCAAATTTTTGCATAAAGTACATCCCATCATGCCAAATATATATTTTATTCCAAAAGTGCATAAACAACAACAACCAGTGCCAGGACGGCCTATAGTGTCAGCTATTAACAGCACTTTTGAGAACACATCTAAATATATAGATTTCTTTTTACAAGACTTTGTGACTTCCTTACCAGCATACATTAAAGACTCCACAGAATTTCTGTTCCTCTTGAATCAATGCACTTGGTCTGATGAACTTCTATTAATGACTATGGATATAACGACATTATATACGAGCATTGCACATGCCGACGGCATGAGGGCAGTTAAACATTATTTAGATCAACGCCCTATAGAAATGTACCAGCATAACAAAATGCTACTAACCATGATAGACAGATGTTTGAATAATAACGTGTTTACATTTAACAACATTGTCTATAAACAACTCAGAGGGGTAGCTATGGGGGCATGTTTCTCCCCTACCTACGCGGGGCTCCACGTGGGGTGGTGGGAGGAACATGTCCTCAAGGTACAGCATGCCAGCTTTTGGAAAGACCATGTCATTAGATATTGGAGATACATCGATGATGTTTTTATAATATGGCGAGGCACTATGCAACAAGCAAAGCAATTTGTTGAAGACAATAACAATCAACTGAACCTAGCGTTCACAGCTAGTATAAGCGAATATGAGGCAACTTTTCTGGACGTGCAGATTAACATAATTGATAATCAAATAGTAACTAGCCTGTATAGAAAAGCCACAGCAGGCAATACTATTTTGCACGCTCATAGTTTTCACCCTCATCACACTATCACTGCTATCCCCTATGGGGAATTCTTAAGGATCCACAGAGCTTGCAGTACCCCTGAGCTTAGAGATAAACATCAACATGATTGTAAAAACAGACTAACGGCCAGAGGGTACAAGGAGAAAAAACGAGATGCATGTATGGCCAAAGCCAACCGCATCGAACGCACAGACCTTCTAGATCCTGATAGAGAAACCCCACATCTAATAACTACAAACAGTGACAATAACACCTTTCGTCTTATAACAGGGTTCAGCCGCCAAGCACGCCAAATAACCAAATTGGTAAAACAACAATGGCCCATCATCCTCACCGACCAAGTTCTGAAAGAGATTATGCCCAAAACCCCCACAATCACTTACAAGCGTGCTTACGCGATGCGCAATGACTTGGTGGTGAACAGCCCAGAAACATTAAAAAATGAAAATTGGCTGTCCCCACGCAAATGGTTTTTTCGTTGTAGCTCGTGTAGGGCATGTAAATTTGGGATAAATACAACATCTTTTCCCAGCCCTTTTGAAAACATGCCCATTGCATTAAAGGCACACTACACTTGCCGCTCAGAGTTGGCGGTATATGTTTTGAGATGTAGTTGTGACCTTATATACGTGGGAAGCACGAAATTACCAGTTCACATGCGCATTCTGCAACATCTCAGGGCCATAGTTAATGCTGATCAAAGCTACCCGGTAGCTCGGCATTTCCAGAACGTTCATGACCAGAACCTTAACCACCTGAAGTATTTTGTCATCGATGCTGTCATCCCCAGTAAAAGAGGTGGAGACAATGAAAAACGTCTCAGGCAGCTAGAATCAAAGTACATTGTTCTGTTGAACAGTAAGGCCCTGGGAGGTTTAAATATGGGGGAGGATCTCCACAATTTCCTATAATAGGACAGGTTTACACTGTATAATCAACTCATAACCCTTGTGGGATCTTGGCATTAAGAAACATCACCATAATATTTCTATGGACTCTGTAGTTCAGTGTCTTTTTGTATTTAGCATTTGTTCTTATAATTGCATACCCATATTTCAAATTGGTAGATAGGAAATGGAACGGTATATATTTTTTAATTCACACAAACCATATTTATGGTTTGTCATCACTTCACTTCACTTTGCCTTCAGGACAACTCAACAGTACAGTTGTATGTCCATATTCGCACTCAGCACTTATGAGCACAGCCACTTTAGTTATATACATATACATGCTAGCCTAGAATCATGCCCTATATTATCAACATATCCGCACAGATTTTAATGTTATGAGATCAGCACAATACTTTTGAGTGGTTATATACTTCACATATATATTGAAGTAGTCCAATAATGTGAGCAAACTTTTCATTTCTATATAACATTGTATTTGTACAGTTTATGAAATTTGTTATTGACGGACTTACTAATTGAACACCACTCAAAAAGCAACTAATGATTGATCTCATATTCATTTTTAATACGTATTTTTCTATGTATTTTAATTGTGGAATTTTTTCAATATGTGTGCAATATCGTGCATTTGAGCACTTTATAAGTATTTTGGGTCAATGAGGTAAAGGTATTTTTTCTGTGTTCACCCCTTATTAGAAAATAATTGCATGTATTCAAGCAACAAACATATAAAATGGCGCCCATGCTCAACAACATTATGCATTACCTTTATAAATGTATAGTCCTATGTCTATGTTGTTGTTCATACCTGAGTTTTGGCGCGATCTGTATGTTTTGTATATAATGGCGTTGGCTCATACTCTCCTCATCAGTGAGCAAGGACGTAATGTCCGAAACGCGTCTGATGACTTGCACCACCACGAGAAAATAAAAGCACTTTAATTGAAGACTGGCGTCGGCGTTATTTGTTGTCTGCAAACCCGTCAGTGCAAGCAGACGTCGGAGACGTATATATATATGATGGCTGGGAGCACTAACACCGAATAAACCACCTTGCACAAAACTTGGGTCCGTGTTTTCAGGACGAGCTGAGCCTGCCTTGCAGCCGGATTATCCTTGGAATATATATATATATATATATATATATATATATATATATATATATATATATATATATCCTAGTGGCTGTTGTCACTAGGTATTTATAGTTAGGCCCAGTTGTTCCATAGGAAAAGTGTTTTTTGTGTTCTTAATAACTTTGGCACCGTTTGACAAATCTCCACAACATTTTCTAAAAAGGTGCTACTGTTTGACTAGTTAGTGCATGAAGAGTTTCAGTGTGATCCATCAACCAGGAGCCAAGAAAAAAGGGAGGTCCCAAAACACATAATCCCCATGCATTTTCCATAGACTTCTTTAGACAAGGCTACAGCAAAAAATGCTGAACTGCATTACACCAAATTTAGCAAGAACCTTGATCTTGGTATGCAGATTGTGCTTTTTGTGGATTAGTGGAAATCGGTTCAGTAGTTTAATTAATGATCAAAAATAATTGCATATCTGGACTGTTGGGTCAGCGAGAGTCTCGGAAGAGCTTCATGGAGAGACAATTTTAAAGCAGAGCATTCTGATTGACCTAGGGAGCTTTATCTGCCTTGTACCATCTCGCTCCTGCAGGAGTCAGACTCATGTGGGAGTGAGCACTCTGATTGGCTGCCAGCAACACGAGAAAAATGTTGTTGGCAGCCATTACAGGAGTCAGGGACTTAGTGCCCTGTCCTGAAGAGAGAAAAATAAAATACAACAGGGGGAGTGGTCTTGGGCTGTGCAAGGATGAGCAGGAGGTGATCAGCAAACATATCAACCTCGTGAGGACAGCCTCCAAAGGGGATACTCATTATGTCGTCTGCTTGACGGATAGTAATTACCAAGGGTTCCACTGCTAAAGCAAAAAATAAAAGTGAAAATGGGCAGCCTTGTCTGGTACCCCTTCCAATTGGATAACCTGAGAAGAGTGTCTATTGACATGTATTGTGGCGATGAGGAAAGTATAAGATGCTATTATTCTAGTAACAATCGCTGGCCCTAAGCAAATTTTATCGAGTACCACAAGCAAGAAGAGACAGCTGACTCTATCAAATGGCTTCTCCAAGTCTATAGATAGAAGGTAGGATGGTATGTTGTGGCAATGACATTTGTCAACTAGGTAAGCAATATGGAGGATTTTATCTGCCCCCTGGCAATTATGAATGAAGCTAACCTGATATAGGTCAATGAGACCGAGGAGATAGGGCTCCTGTTTGTTTGCCAGGATTTTAGCAAAGATTTTTGCATCAGTGTTTGAGTGCAATAGGGCGATAAGAAGCGAAGAGTAAGGAGTCTTTGTTAGGTCTGGGGATCAGAGAAATCTACATCTCAGATATAGTGGGAGTTAATCCTTTTCAGCTGAGAGCGTGTCAAAGAGGGTCAGCATGAGACCCAGATGCTTTCCCCGATCTGTATCTGGGATATGTGGGTATGTGCACATTGCTGCCGCAGTATGCGTGCCAAAAGGGTCCCCACCTTATTCGCCCCATGGTATCTTTGTTTTAGGGTGATTAGGGCCCTATCCACTCTGTTAGTATGGTGTGCCCTCAACTTACATCAACTGACCCAATTGGAGGACCAGACGCAGTGGGTTGTGCCTAGATGGATTAAAATGATCAAGACGTTCGAGAGCCTTGATATCATCTGTCAGGATCTTCTCAGTCGTGCATATCGAGCCCTGGCAAATTCAATAGAAGGGATGGTACCTCTGATGGCGACTTTAAACCCATGTATTGCAATAGAAGTGATGGTACCTCTGATGGTGGCTTTAAACCCATCCCAAAGTGTGTAGCCCAAAATGCCAGAGTGTCTTTGAGATCAAAATAGGTCGCTATCCCTTTCTTGATCTCCTCAACATCAACAGGGTCCCGGAGCAAGTGTGGGGGGAGATGCCAACACAGACAGGATGAGGCCTGGACCAAAGTCCAATTCAGACCACTGCCAGGTTGCAAGATCAGAAACAGAGATAGCTGAAGTGGTTGCCATGTCAAGATCTCGTAAGAGGGAATGGGTAGGAAAGCAACAATCAATACAGGGATAGGAGTGATGAACTTGGAAGTAAGAGGAGAAATCTTGGCCCCCTAGAAGCTTATTACGCCATGCATCTACTAGACTCAGTTAATTAATATCGCGTTTCAGAGCAGTGGACTTTTCCCCAGTTCCCTGGAAGGAGGTAATGCTACGGTCAAGGTCAGAGTCCCAAACCAAGTTAAGTCCCCCACCAACCACCATGTCGCCCCCTTGTGCACGAGATGGTCCCGCAGGAGGTTTGTAAGGTATTGATCCTGTGTCTGATTAGGGGATATAGATGTTCAGGAGGGTCAGGGGTCTTAAGCCTCTTTGCACAATTATCTTTAAGAAGTGGCCAATGTCACCCCCCAACTCAAAAGACTTTGGAGCAGAAGTTGGCTTCACACAGAATTACAACCCCAGCCGTCTTAGAGGATATGCCCAGTGTCGGCTAGGATATTTAGGATGAGAAATGCAGGAGACAACTTGTTGCGTGAGATAGGTTACTTGCAAAAAATTATGAAGGGGTCCTGTAGGAGAAAATAACACCATACCTGTCTCCATTTGTTGGGTGTGTTTAGACCCTGCACACTAAGTGTGAGCTACTTGATGGATAAAGTAGAAGCCATAATGAAATGAAAGGCAAGGTGTGGTGTGTATGTGTGGGCAAGATGAATGAGTGCATGAGGGTAACTAGGGGCTGCAGGCCTCTTAAAAGCAAAGGGGGAGCAATAAAGGCCCAAGCAGAGGGCCAACATCTGTATGTGGGTGGGGAGTCATCCAAGTTAATGAGCCCAGAGACAGCAGTGTATGTTGGCCACCGTGTAGGGGAGTATGCTAGAAGAGGCTGTTCAGGTAAGGAATAAGCAAGACAGGAGCCTCCCCGGAGAGCAAGACAACTTAGGAATAGAAAAAGTCAGGTTAGAAAGAAACAATAGAAGACCAACAGGGCCCAAATATTCGACCCATGTTCAGGCATGGCCAGCGCAACATCACACCAGCCATAAAGGAGAAGTCACTCTCTCAAGGTCTGAGTTAAGAGGGAGGCTCAGTGACAACTAAAAGGCCATGGTATCCTGGACCCCCATGGTCTGCATTAGTCAGGGTATGCAGCAGTGTGAGGATGAGAGGGGCGAGTTCAGAGCCCATGGAGATAGTGTGGGCACTGCTGCATTGTAGGCCAGTACCGCCAGACGTTGTGGGAGGTGAGGCATTAAGGAGACCACTGACATCACACTGCCAGATAGGCACAGGAGTGCAGCCAATTGTGAACGGCCCCTATTGCGCTGAAATCATCACATCCAGTAGGCTTGAGCAGACACTAGTTTCTGCTGATCTTAGAGTTGGGACGGATCCACCCGACCTTGACCGACCCAGAAGTCGAAGGAGATGGGGATGAGAATCTCTCAAGGTTGCGAAGATGTTGGATGATGTCTTTCATTTCACGGACATGAAGCTTTGTTGTGTTTAGAGGCAATCTTGAATGCCACCATGGCCCATGTAGGCCACAGGGTTTTGTGGGCGGGCATGCAGGGTGGTAAGGGACTGCCAGACACGGAAAGCTAGATTCAAATTCAAGAGCCGCTGAGCCTCCTTCATGGATTGAATGACCCGGCGCTTGCCCTCCCAATGGAAAATGATGGCGCAAGGGTGCCCCCGTTTTTAGAAAATATTGAGCTCCTGGTGCTTGCTGGTGACTGGTTTGAAATCCCTGCAGTGTGGCAGTGTAGTAGGTGCCAAGACCTGCAAAGGTTGGATTGGTATGGTCTCTGAACACCAAGTCTGCCTTCTTCCAGGAACCCCACAAAAGTGCCTATTTTTCAGTGGAGAAGTGTACCCACGTCAAGATATCAAGGACAGTGTCAGGGTGCCCTGGAGCCGACACCACTCGGTGTGCTCTGTTTAGCGCAGGGGGAGAGGCATCAGGGTCTCCACGGATGACATACAAAAGCTCAGCAGTAAAGGTAATTATATCAGAGCCCTCTAATCCACAAGGGATCCCATTAATCCGGATGTTATTTCTTCAGCTTCTATTTTCAAGGTCCTCTTGTTTCAGTTGAAGATTAATCTGTTTGTCCTCCAGGATCACAAGGGTGCGCCAGAGGGCCTCTTGGGCTTCACTTTGTGTGTTGAGTGTCTGCACAAGATAAATCGGTCTCTCACCAAGCCCCTTAAAACCTTGTTTGAGATCATGGAGACAGGACTTACATTCCAACTTCAAAGATCCAATTTTAGTACAGAGTCCCCGAAGGAAACTGTCCATAAACGCCTAGGTGATGACCCACTAATCACAAACCCCCTACTTCTCTAGTAAACACTAGACTCCCCCACAAAAATACTATCCCGATACAGGATTCAATTCGTACTTAACCTACCTCCACCTGTACTCAAATCCTTCTTATACCAAAACCCCTGAATCATGCAACACTGCACGGTCCTTGACCAACAACCCTTCTCCATACCCAAGGACTACCCCAAACCACTAATAACCCCACTGTCTACCATAACCCGTCACACGTCTCCTCCAAACCAGTGCATCAGCACCTCCACTATTTGGTCTGCGCTCCATGAATTAAAAAACAAATTACATTTGATGAGGTCAGACATCCAGACTCTAATACATGCTACCTCTAATCTGGAACACAATTGTCTAAAAATGCATTATGGGACCCAAATTACTCCCTCACTCAAACGCCCTACTAACATCTTCTCTGCCAATACTAGAATCCTTTTTCCCAACTGGAGCTGCAAACCAAACCATGACCTCTCCTCCCGACTTAATAGATTTGTCATCAACTTATTAAACAACAATATCCACTCCCTACTCGCCTCCTATAACCAGGCACCCATCAATCACTCCATGTCCCTGGGAAAATCCAGAAAACCCAGACAATCATCACCCGTTCACTTAGAGACCCCATCCACCTTATGGACCATCACTAACTACAGCTTCAAACCAGTCCCCATTTCTCATCCACTCATAACTGTTAACAAAACCAACCTTGAATGTGCGTTACTCAATTGCAGATCTGCAGAGAGCATGCTACCGATATTGCCAACCTTATCCTTATTCATGATCTGGAACTCTTACTACTAACTTAATCATGGTTTTCTGACTCCTCATCCCCTTTACTGGACATGTTAGTGACTACCAACTATGATATTATTCATTTGGATCGCGCTGGACGTTTGGTTAGGGGCATTGCCTGTATTCACTGAAACAATCTTTTAATAAAACTATCTCATATTCAATCTCTGTCCTCATGCAAATATCTAGGGTTCAATATCTCAACTAATGACAACACAGTGTGTATGCTGCACGTGATATAACACCCTACTGGTGACAATCACTTAGTCATAGAACAAACCATGGAGATCTTCTCTACCAACATCAGCTCATACAATAATCAGATTTTTATTGGTAACTTCAATATTCACTGGAATGTCACAAGTGACCCTCTGGTGAATAGCTTTAAATCTTTTTTCCACGACCTCAACCTGGTTCAAGCCTGCAACAGCCCGACACATAATAAAGGGGCAACCTTCAATCTAATAATAGCAAAGGAGCATACACTCTAAATTGAATAAAACCTACCATGTGATTGGACAAACCACACCTGCATGCTTTTCTGTATACAGAAAGGGTAGATATCTCTAAAGGCCAACCAGTGGAACCCAAATGTTGGACCAGAAACACCAGAGACATCAACCCAACCATGGTAGCTACTCTTAGTAACAACATTCTAACTCCACCCACTAGCATCTCAGACACACAAGACCTCACTGATTATTATATCAACTCCATGTCCGACATCATGGATGCCATAGCGTCCAAACAATTAAAAAGAATCCAGATCAAGAAGTCCAACCCTTGGTTCAACCACATCCTTAATAAGGAATGCAGCTCACTAAAATCAGCTGAAAGAACTTGGAGACTCTGTCCCTCTCTGACTAATCTCAATTTACTGATGCTAAGAAGGAAACAAACCTATAATAGGCATTCCAATAGATCCAAGGGATCTTTCTTTAAATTACAACTTTACAATGCTTAATACAATCTCCAAAAACAGTTTGACCTTGTCAAAAATCAAACCAGTAGGAAAACCAATCCCCCTTCATCCTCCACGAACTTAGCTCCGCCCATTTGCCTCCTTCTTCATTGAGAAAATGAATTAAATTGACACCGAACTCCAAACTGCTCTAAAGCTCCCATCCATCACCGACACACCAAGGCTGATCTATCGAAGCCCAACAACTACGGTCCTCTTACCGATTTTGCCAAGAACTCCTCTCTAGCCAAGCTCCTAGATGTGTACGTCAACAGCTTTCTAACCACATAGATCAATTCCAACTCCTTGACCAACATCAATCAGTTTTCAGGTTATGTCACAATACCGACCTGCCCTGGTCCACATCGTCGATGATGCCCTTAGACCAGAATGAATCCTGCCTACTAGTCTTCTTGATCTGTCAGCTGCATTTGATACCGTTAAACATGAGAACCTCCTGAACCACCTAGAAAGTAGGATGGGCCTATCGGGTACCGTACTACAATAGTTCTCCACATTCTTACACAATAGAGCTCAAAGAGTTATGCTCAACCACGCTCTAGGCATCCAGATGCCAGTCACAAGTAGAATCCCTCAAAGTTCTTCACTCTCCCCCATCCTTTTCAGCCTACTCATGGAATGCATGAATGAAATTCTCCAATTATCCTACATCTCATACGATATGTATGATGATGATACGCAACTCTACCTAATAATCGCCTCTCCGGAAGACATCAGCACTCTCACATGCAACCAACTAAAACTCAATGCCCTCAAAAAATCTCTCCTCCCAACCACACTACCAACATCTTAGAATTTCTTGCCAATGTAACAGCCCTGAAATGTACCCACACATCATAACCTCAGCAAAATCGCTGGAAACAGACTTGGACAATCACCTCTTTATGAAGGATCACATGCACCAACTGCAGTTGCTTAGGAAATTAAAACCTTTCATTCCAACTGAAAATCTCAAGCTAACAGTTCAGGCCCTAGTACTCTCCAAACTAGATTATGTCAGTGCCACCCTCATGAGCCTATCAAAAGCAGAAATGGCACCTTTGAAGGCAATTTTTAACATGGCAGCTTGACTCATTACTTGCTCAAGAAAAGTCACATCATCCAGGGCCTCAAGACATTGAACAGGCTACCCTATGTGGCAAAGATCCACTTAAAAATTGCTTGCCTTACTCACAAAGCTCTTCACCACAACAATCCAACTTAACTGGCCAAGAAACTCATCCTATCAGGCAAGAATAGAACTTTAAGAAGAACAGGCTCCCTTCTACTAAAGCCCCACAAATTAAAAAAAAGAAGACCTACAGTCGCTGGTTCTCCAGAATCGCCCCTAAAATTTGGAATTCAATTCCCCCTGAGACTAGATCCAACCTTTCACCTGCCCTAATCAAACGGAAAGTGAAACAGCTGCTAATGATCCAGATTCCTTCTCCAATGAAGACACAACCTCTCCGATGATACCCTGCATATTTCTTTTAAAGGACTGGCCCAAATCAAAATTACTTACCTCTACCCTCGTCCGTACTTGCTCACCTTTGTTCTTCCACCCCATTTTTATACTCATATATATGTATATTTCTCTTGATGTACTGCCCTCTGATTCCTGAAATGGTCCCTTGTATATGCTTACCTATCTGCCGTGTGTTGTACAGCGCTCTGACACCCAAAAGGGTCATGTTAGTGCTTTATAAAACACAATAAATCAAAGAAAAGAAAAATATATGTCTATCTCACTTCACTTTGTGACTGAATTCCCCACCTATCAATCCTTCTGGTCTGGTTTCCATTTATTCTTTTGTACAGCAGGTATTATTCATATCTGGATTTTTACTAGGTTGTTACTTACCGCTTCCTCACCAAGTGCTGATTTCAAACTGATCCGTACTTTAATTTGGTAGTCATTATCTGAAAAATAGAAATAGTTTGCGTCAGAACAGCATGTAGTTTTCCGCATAGGTAAGTTATTGTAAAATATCTTCTACAAGCCTTCCAGACCTCCTTTACAGTGTAGCTTTGTTTTTAAATCACTGTTAATCCACTCAAAACATTATAAATATACATAAATGAACATACCTGTGTCATGATCTTTCACTTCTCTTGGCATAATTTTTAAAAACAGAGTAAATAGATACTGGGATTGTACACAGTGTGGAAGTGAAGCTTAATTTACCAGTTTTGAATATCTGATCATTGATGTTAATTTCGGATGGCCAGGGGTAGCAACTGACAGCCAGGCTTGTCCTGGCACTGTAATTACTTCTCCTGAACTCGGAGGCAGCAGCAATGGCAGGGAATAATGAGTACTCGCTTCTACTGACTTTCGGCAGTTTGTGCCAATTGCATCTTCTCAGCCTGTCTGTCAAGCAGTCTGTGGCCAGATGTGCGTGCATATTATCTGGTTGCAAACCTTACGATTCGGTAAATTGCTGGGTTTGCAAAAGAAAATGAGTTTTTAGCATATACTAAACCCATTTAACGATTCAGTAATATTTTGCTGAATTGATAAATGAGTTTAGGAAACCTTTAGGGATTGGTATTTGGAAGCGATAAATTTAAGGCATCCCTTACAAACAATACTTTCTGATAGTATATTTTAATGTTTTGCAACTGAAGGGGTCTCCTTTAACTTTGTGAATTGTCAGAAATGTTTTGGGGGAAGCAGGCAATGGTCATGGGACCATTCAGAAAAAAGATTTAAAAATGTTTCCTTTTTTTTAAAACACATACTTCCTTTATGGAAAATGGGGTGTATCTATTTAAAAGCAATCCCAATTGTATGGTGATCTACTAAACCCAGCAGGCCATTGTGCCAGTGATGGCAGCGAATCTTAGAGTATCGCAATTTGCGATCAACCACATCAATATTCACGAGGTAGGTCAAATTAAGATCCACTGCGATTGCATTGCGATCAACCACATTAATATTCATGAGGTAGGTCAAATTAAGATCCACTGCGATTGCATTGCGATCAACCACATTAATATTCATGAGGTAGGTCAAATTAAGATCCACTGCGATTGCATTGCGATCAACCACATTAATATTCAGGAGGTAGGTCAAATTAAGATGCACTGCGATTGCAATGCGATTGGCATTGCAAATGCTTGTTGATGTTTAAAGTGGAAACGCAGCCTCAAACAAACCACTGGTATTCCAGGTTATTGGACTCAGGAGATAAGCTTCAGTTTCACTTGGTAACATGAATGTTGCCGCCAAACTGCTATGGTGTTTGATTGCTAACTAAAGCAGACCTGCCTCACAGCATTTTAGCCTAAGTTCTGCAACATTTTTGCTTTAAAATGATGGCATGAGGCCTTATCCGAAAGTGTGCAGACCCATAGCATATACAGTTTAATTTAAAATTACAGGGGAACCAGCGCTGCATGTTTAGCAAAAAACGTCTGCCACATAATGTGTGGCACGTCTTAGCACTATGACAGAAATGCAACAAACATCCCTGTACCATTTTTTGCTTGTTATCATATTTCTAGGCAGATTTATACTTCTACATTTCAAATTAACAGACTGAACACGTATGGAAATAATTTACATAGTCACATCCAACCAGTTGCCAAATACTTCCGAAAAGGCTTCTAAGCCATGTTCTACAACAGCCTTACATTTTGCTTTTATTACACCCAGCAGAGGCTTCAGGGTCGGACCTGATAAATGTCTAACCAATCGTGTCATATCTATTATTAATAAAGTGACCCTGTCTTTTACTGCCTGCAAGCACATTAAATATGATCCGCTTGTCCTGGATGTACACATCTAAGTATTTTTGATCCTCATTAAAAAACCAGCTAACTACCAACACAAACACTTTCATTTTTTATTTACCTCCAAATATTTGTCCTAACAGTTCTTCCAAATGCCTGAAGAGTGAGTCCGAGCTAGAATATAGTTAATTGAGTTTAATAAAACCATAAAAGCACAAAGGGAAGAATCGAAATACACATAAAAACGGTATATATCTAAAAACAGTTTAAAATCATCACCAAAGCAAGCACTATAAAGAAATCACTAATAACTACGTCTCCCCCAGTAACAAATCCGACATGACAGCCAATATCTCATAATTACACAGCACGCCTCTTCCTGTTTCAGACTGCAGCAGCCAGAAAACATGCAACACTAAAACATTCAGAAGACTGGGTGACGCCTGGAGAGAAATTATAGCTGCTTAAGCCTTTTCCTCTTAATAAAAGAACTATGTAACGTTGTCGCAGTGAGCAAAAGGGGTTGCAAAACATCGTAAAATGCATTGTGTCCTGGAGGGAAAAGCTGTCACAACTAAGGGGACCATTATGATGTCGGGCGGATTGCCCCCGCCAGGCTGGCGGTGGCCACCGCCGGCCTGGCGGGGGCAATCCGCCCGACATCATCTCCTGAATTCCCCCCGCCACATTAGTATGGCGAGGGGACCACGGCAGACGGAAAGACCGTCCGTTGTTTTTCCGCCCGGTCGCCATGCGGCCGGGGCAGAAAAGGAATAATATGGTGGCGGTGTCTATCAGACACCGCCAGCCATATTATGATGGGCATTTAACAATGCCTTTCCGTGGCGGCAAAGCCGCCACAGAAAGGCATGCGGTCTTCACTTTGGGGGCCCCCTGCGGGCTCCCAAAGTGAAGGAGGAGTGGGGGTGCACACTGGGGGTACCTGTGGTACCCCCCTGCATTTGCATATACAATGCAGTAGGCACAGCGCGGTGCCTGCTGCATTGTGTATGCAAATGCATACATGCATTTATGACATTATGGCGGGCGGTGCAGAGAGCACCGCCTGCCACAATGTTATAAATGCAGGATGCGGCCGCCACTGTGGCGGCCGCATCCTAATACCACTCACAGGACCCCCGCCTTTATGGCGGGCTGTCCCGAGTCCCGGTAGGATGGCGGGTGGACTAAGTCCGGCCGTCATCATAATGACCCCCTAGGTACGGGGACCCGTCCTTCACCTTGTCTCGCCACTGTGGTATGGCAAGTAACCAATGTAATAGGTTAAAACTAAACCTTGTTAGAAGGAAGCGATTGTAGGGTGTTAGGGTCATCACTAATTAGGACTCTACTGAAGGACGCTTTTAACAAAAATGTACGCCCTAACAGGGGGTTTAGTGAGCTCTCTTGTTTCAATCTCAACAGACATAATTGTCAAGAAATGTTTCCTTTACCAAATCAGATTTCTCTTAATGAGCCCAATAGAGGACGCAAACAATTTGTGGCGACACGGTTTCTCTGCTAGGGTCTTAATATGGTAGAGCCAAGGAATACTATTTGCACGCTCCAAGAACAGGCAGTCTTTAGCTATTGTCAGGTTCAACTCCAGATCCGGATTAATCCAGATCCTAATCCAATGCAACAATGGAGATAAAGCCACTAAACAAGAAATTTACCCCATCCCCCTCTCCTCATGAACAACATAGGAGGATAGAGAATGAGGGACAGATAACCCACGTCTCAGAAATTTGTTCCCCACTATTTGCAGGTCCATCAGATCCTTATAGCCACAAATGTTACTCCCAAAGCAAGCAACAGAAAAGCATTTCACCTTGTTGACTTTCAGGAGGGCGGCACTGGTTTGGACCCTAATCTGTTTGCTAAGTCAAGAACTGCAACTGCAGCTCTAGACATAGCATTTTGTTCCGCTTTTCTTTTCTTTTTTTTTTAAACTGTTTTTATTGTTTTATACAGCAAAAGGCCAATAGTGACAGCGTACAAAGAATTATGTATTGCGATTAGATGGTATACATTCGTAATCATAACAAAGTGCAGTAAATACTGTTCTAGTTCCATATATACTTTCTCTCTCGTCTGCTCCCCTTCCATCCCATCCCCCAGTATGTCCTCAATCTTCATCCGAGTTCTCTTCTTTCGATTCTGGTAAGGGTTCACAAATATCGCCCCTATATTTATTCCATGCAGTCCAGATATCAGTCCATTTCCTGGGGCATTTATGGTTGACATACACTGTTCGCTCCGTTATCATCAGTACACGTTCTGCTTTTCTTAGCGGGACCCATGAACCTCTCTCATCGAACAGAACACCCAATAAGAAAAGGCAGACAACCTGGTTATTACAGCACCATCCCCATACTGACTTCCTATTTTTCAATCCCATTACCATTGTGTGGGATTTAGCAAAGGTGGTACTCAAATTCAGCGAGTTCTGAAATTCTATGAAAGTGTTTAGCAGATGCTGGAGAACTACTGCTGCCCTCGCTAACAGCACTGCGTCATCTGCATAAAAGAGCACAGGAATTTGCTGGGAGCCCACCCAGGGGATATCGTTAGATTGTGTGCATAAAGTTAGCCCCAAGTTATTAATATTTAAGGTAAATAGAAGTGGGGCGAGTGTTTAATTTGAGCCAGTAGTTTCCGGGGCTCAGCACCAGCACTTAATCATCAATTCCAACACTTTTCATGAGCAACTGTTAAGGATTTGCCCAGAATCACAGGATGATTAGTCAACGCCATACTCGTACCTGGTCCACAGCTCCAAAGTTGCTAGCTCTGGCCAATACGCTATGCCCTCTACCCACTTTCATGGTTATTAGTTGGTTCTGTGTTAGGCTGTGCTAAACTGAGAAATGGGCAGGTGCAAGCTGCCTCCTGACGAGAGCCCCAGCATTAACTTTTTTGAAAAATGACCCAATGAGTGGGGCCAATATACAGCCCTGTCTAACAACCCCCTTATGTACCTTTATAGGCGAAGAGAGACTCAATGTCTGGTAATATCTCACAGCAGCAGTAATGTCTACATAGAGCTCATGTAAATAGTTAACTATATTACATCCACACCCAGGTTGATTAACAGAAGCCACAACATTGAACCAATTCACTTGATCAAAAGCGGATGTTAAGTCCATAAAGGCTAAGTGTGGTATAGTGTATCTCCTAATAATCAACTGCAAGTTACAGCACTGATCGATGGTGCTTTTCCCTGAACTAAACCCAGACTGTAAGTTGGAAATTACATTTTGTTGCTCTAACCAGTCGGCCAGTCTGGCTAAGTTTACTCTTCCCAGTACCTACTGATTCAATAAGGGAAATAGGCCTGTAGCACTGTGGATCTGCTCTACCTTCTTTCTTGAATATCGGTATGATAATACAACTTGACCTGGAAAATGTAAAGCCTGTCTTGCAAGCAGCGTCAAAAACATGCCTGAAGAGTGTATTACAGTCCTTTCCTAGTTGTGTCAGAAAGCAATTGTGTCAGTGTATTGCACGATTGTTAATGGTATGCACCCTTGTCTTGGTGGAGACAAAGGCCAGTGTGGGGGCTGGACCTATGTCCGAAACATACAAGTTAACCCCTTCACTGCAGCGCCTATTCCGCCGCAGTGCTAAGGGGGCGGGGCGGAAATGCGGCGGGCGCATGCTGGTGATGGAACCGCTCCGTCACCAGCGTCGGTTGCGCTGTGCTTATGACGGAGCAGTTCCGTCATGGCCCCACCCACTCAATAGAACGCCCAGCGCAGGCGCGGAATCCGCGCCGCGCAGGCGCGTCGGGCGGGCCATGACGGAACCGCCTTGTCAACAGCACAGCGCCACCGCAGCTGATGACGGAGCGGTTCCGTCATCAGCAGGGGAGGGGTTAAATAACATAGATGTAAATACGCCCCACTACTTTAGACCTCTGGTGAGGATGGCAGTGCCACCATCGTTTTCTAAAGCTCATGGGTCCAGTCAACCATTTCACATACATATTGGTCATCTATTTGCCTTTACTGGCTGGGATTCAGGTGTCTTTTATCAGCTCTTTGGCATAATACTTGTTTGAAGTGCAGGGATTCCATACCTGAGATTTGAAAATGACAACATACAACTAGATGAATCTTTATAAAGGCCACAACAACTGGTTGAAATTTGTGACAAGCAGTTTTGCTGCCATTATTGACTTTTACGCAGCATCCAATGTATAATAGATGCTTTAATAATTCTGAAATTGGACTGGGTTGCAAACTGACCTTTATTAATATTCATTAGGTAGGCCACATATTGCGACTCACATCAATTGGATACAATCACAGGGATAGTGGTCTCCAATGTCAGTAGGCTGCAATGTCTCTGACTGTATCTAAATAAATCAATAAACATTTTATAAAGCAGTGTAATTTCCTGGTAAAAAAACAGGGCTGCTTAAAAAAAACTTTCTTTTTCCTACAGTTTCTTGGAGAGTTGGAGGGTCATTTGGACTGTTGCTTACTCTCCAAGCAACCTTTTCCATAGTTCAGTAATCTGGACCGCTGACTGCTCCCCAAGAAACCTTTTCTATAATTCACAAAGGGGAATAGGTCCATACGGGAGCCCTTCTCTTTGGCTAAAGAGTTACCATTGTAATTTAGCGGTCATAAACTTCAATGGTTTGTAACCAGAATTACAGATGCAAATCATTGATGCAATTTGGATGGAATCACAATTTAGAAGGCACTCTAAAAACACACCCCTTCCAAATTGCGATTATCTCTTGAGCGATTCAGAAAAGGATTTCCAAATCACTGTATGTGTTTAGTACATTAGAGAAAGGGTTTTAGTGTTAGCACACCCACTGATTTACCCGATTTGCAGGGTAGGCAAACACTAAAACCCTTTGTACATCTGGCGCCTGCTCTCATCACATACATTTGTTTAGTGTTACCACTTGCTATTGGTAACAAGAGTGCAGCTGGTGATGGAGTTAGGTAAATTTTGTAATATTTATATTTGCAGCAATTTTTGCATGTGTGCTTTGTTGTTATGCACGTATTGGACCTTAGGATGGGTCTGCTTGGGAATGCCTAGATTACTTGCTTGTAACTTTCACTGAATCGTGTTCTACTTTTCCACAAGTCAGTGTGTGTGCTGAATCCTGCTCCTCAGAGGATCTGTTGAACTTCAGTCTTTTGGTGGCTTATTTATTCTCTGGCAAACTCTAGGAATGCCAGCTCTTTTGATGGCTCCAAGACTTGGTGGGTGGCACTAGCATCTTTAGAACACCAGGAATACTCTTCATAGGCGGGATCTAACTTTTAATTATGGACTCTGATGTGCAATTTAAAGACTACAGTCAATTACTGTTAAATAATCTGCAGTATGAAGTATGAAGACTGTACCGATGTTGCAGTCGCTAAAGGAATGCCAAGAGTTCCTCTTCTTTGCTGGTCAGTTTTTTTAGTCCTTTTGAATTTCAAAAGCTGAGATTCTGGCTGAGCCTTCAAAAACTGAACATTTGTAAGGTTTACCAGAGTGATAATGAAATATACACTGTGACTGGGGCTACTTATTTGGGGCCAGAGGAGATATATGAAAGGGCCCTCAGGGTCAGGGATTTAACTAATTGCAAAGTAGGTGTAGATAGTAGTATAATAAATGTTCTACTTCTCCGGTTCTATGAGTCTTGCTTTCAGCAAGGTAATGGTTGGAACTGCCATCCCATAACAGGGAAGGGAGAGCTTAATTTCCTTCAGCATAAGCACCTAGAGAGAAAAAAGGAGTTAGGTAGAAAATGAAAGACTTGATCCTTCAGCAGTCTCACCAAGACAGGCCTCAATCGAATGGACACTAAGATCTAGCAGCCACGGAATACTGGTAACTACACAAAATATCAAATTCAGGATATTGAATGGACAAAATATCGAAGTAAAAATATAGAATAGACAAAATATCGAATGGACAGAATATAGAGGTGAAAAATATCGAATTGAAGGTAAGTAATTTAATATCGATTTTTAAAATATAGAAAGTCAAAATATCGAATTTTTTAATATATCGAATTTTTATTAGTGTTTTGTATGTTAGTATATGTGTGAAAAGTGTATATTATTTTTGTAATTTATTTTAAGTAATTAATTTTATGTTATTTAATTTTTGCGTAATTTAATTCTGTAGCGGGTTGTGGGTTTATAGAGGAATAGGGTGGGTAGTAATTTAATTATATTAAATTAAATATATATCTTTAGAAAGTACTAATTATTTTTAATTTAATTTTGCGTTTTAGTTCTGTAGGGGGTTGTGGGTTTATAGGGGAATAGGGTGGGAAGTAATTTAATTGTAATAAATTAAATATTTGTATTTATTCATTGGTATTTAGTTTGAATTAACTGGTAATTCATTTTGAATTGGTAATTAATTTTTAATAATTGATTAATTGATGCTATGTTAATTTTATTAATTTATTTTCTGTAGTGGGTTCTGGGTTTATAGGGGAATAGGGTGGGAAGTAGTTTAATTGTAGTTAATTAAATATTTTTATTTCTTTATTGGTATTCATTTTGACTTAATTAATTAATTCTTAATTGGTAATTAATTTTTATTAATTGATTAATTGATAATTACGATAATTGTATTAATTTATTTTCTGTAGTGGATTGTGTGTTTATAGGGGAATAGGGTGGGAAGTAATTTAATTGTAATTAATTACATATTAAATATACTTTTTGTGTATTGATAATTAATTTACTGTTAATTTATTATTGGTATTGATTTTTATTAGTAATTCGTTTTTGTTATTGAAAATTAATTCGTTGTTAATTATGAATGGGTAATTAATTTTAATATCTAATATTTATTTGTATTTTTAACTGATTAATTATTACATAATATTAAATTGGTAATTACTTGTAATTCATTTTTTATTGGTATTGATATTTAATATATTTTTATTAATATATTAAATCATTACTTTCCCTACTGTTGCACTCTCTGGAGTGGGAATAGTATTTGTGACCCCTACGCTATCCAACGCTTTCCCTACTGTTGCACTCTCTGGAGTGGGAATAGTAATTTTTTACCCCTACGCTATCCAGCACTTTCCCTCCTGTTGCACTCTCTGGAGTGGGAATAGTAATTTTTACCCCTACGCTATCCAATGCTTTCCCTTCTGTTGCACTCTCTGGAGTGGGAGTAGTGATTTTTACCCCTACTCTATCCAACGCTTTCCCTACTGTTGCACTCTCTGGAATGGAAATAGTAATTTCTACCCCTACGCTATCCAACGCTTTCCCTACTGTTGCACTTATAGTAATTTTTACCCCTATGCTATCCAACGCTTTCCCTACTGTTGCACTTTCTGGAGTGGGAATAGTAATTTTTACCCCTACGCTATCCAACGCTTTGCCTACTGTTGCATTCTCTGGAGTGGGAATAGTAATTTGTACCCCTACGCTATCCAACGCGTTCCCTACTATTGCATTCACTGGAGTGGGAATAGTAATTTTTACCCCTACGCTATCCAACGTTTTCCCTACTGTTGTACTCACTGGAGTGGTAATAGCATATTTTACCCTCCCGCTATCCTACGGTAAAAATATTATATATTTTTTATTACTATTACGTTAATATATATATATATATATATATATATATATATATATATATATATATATATATACATATATATATGTATTAAAAATACAATTGTATTTTTTGTATAACTTAAATACTTAAATTAATGTTTTTTATAATTTTAAGGTTATTTAAGTATTTTTCAGTATGTTTTAGTTAATTATATTTATTATTTCATTATTTTAAATGACTTTTAAGACATTTAAAAAAAATTGATATTTTGACTAACTACATTTTTTACAACAATATTTTTGATTCAATATTTTTGTACTTACCTGTTTGTAGATAGGAATTCGATAGTTTTGCATTCTATATTTTGGCATTGATGTTTTGGTAAGTCAATATTTTTGAATTTGATATTTTGTCAGTGATCCTTAATACTCCCCGAACAGCACTGTAAGTGTAGATATGGCCCTCAAAGGGAGCATTCTGATTATGTGGCCTGTACCCAACATTCAACTCCTGGTGTTAATTATAATAGTTATATTGTGCTTTAGCACTTTGATGAAGTTAAGCGCTGAACATAAAAGGTGTTGCTGTTACCCAATTTAATGGTAATCAAAAGAATGGAAAGAGTTACTAGTACCACATTTGATGGTACTCAAAGGAACTTGTAATATGCTGTTTGAACAATCATTGTGTACCTCAATTGTGATCATTAAACTCAATTGGCCAGATTTTCTGTAATCTTGAGTGTATACGCAAGAAATGTACATGGCTAGAATATTTAAGAAAGGGATGGGCTGTGCAGTAAAGATAATGACAGCTGATCGATAGATGACAAGAGGCGAGATAACAGCAGTCATTAAAATGCTACATCTTAAGGCCTAAGAATGAAGAATTTGAAAATTGGATGTGCTTTTTCAGTCGACTAATGCATTTACTGCAGTCATCTTAGAGCCTATAGCCAAGGGTTCAAGTCCCAGATAATCCACTCAGTTTTGTATTGTTTTAAGGTTGATAAAATGAGTTGGGTAGCAAAAACTGTTATTAGTGCCAGGATACTACATGGTGTGAAAGTGTGCTTTCCAAATACAATATATAGTAACCGAAATTGCATTCGATTTTGCAATTGCACCTACTGATGACATAGTGTGTGGCCCTCTCTGCCAAGTTTTAGCTAAACCTTTTGCCTTTACCCCTTCTAATTTTGCTGAATTCATTTTTGTTAGCCTTAGGGCTCTTTGCACTTTACCACTGCTAACCAGTGCTACAGTGTGTGTGCCCAATCTCTAAAACATGGTAAAATTAGCTTACACCTGATTGGCATATTTTATTTATTCATAAGTCCCTAGTAAAGTGGTATATCATATACCCAGGGTCTATAAAGTAAATGCTGCTAGTTGGCCTGCAGGACATATTATGCCACTCACTAAAGTGGCCCCTTAAAACATGTCCCTGGTCTGCCATTGCAACAAGAATGTAGTTTTGATCTGCCAATTTGACTTTGCAAAATAAATTCCTTGCCAAGCCTTAAACTCCCTTTTATATTACATATAAGTCACTACTAAGGTAGGCCCTAGGTAGCGCAAAGGGTGGGATGCAATGTAATAAAAAGGTTGGCCATGTACTTTTAGTTTTACACGTCCTGGTAATGAAAAACTCACAAATGTGTTTTTCACTTCTGTGAGGCCTACCTCTCCCATAAGATAACATTGATTTGCCTTATTACATTTAATAAGTGCTAACTTTTGATTGGGAGCAGGTAAGGAAGCATTATTTGGTGTCTGAGAAATTGAAATGCTACTTTTAGAAAGTTGGCATTTGCCTGTTTTAACTATTTGATGCGTACATCCTGTTTCTGGGTCACATAACTGGATGTAGTTAGCACTTGCAGGGGTAGGGAGCACACTGTCTCTTATCCCAGCACAATTTGCTCCAATGTATTCTGGTCAATGCATTATGCTTACTTCACAGTTGCTCTAGTTTTCACCAAAGTTGGTGCCGGTAGTGTTGTTATCTCTAGACATGTGTTTCTGGATTTAGCCCTTCATCAGTAGAGAACAGAAGTAGTGGAGAGCAGAGAAAACTCATCTTAGGTTGCTGAAATGCTAGGGAAGTCTTCAAAGGTCACAGTACCACTCCACAGACACATAGGTGCATCTCAGGTGAGCTTATCAGCTCATTGGCTCAAGGAAGCCTTTAAAACACAAGAGGGGAGGGAACACATTGCCTATCATCCCAGCACAGTTCACCCCATTGCATCTGGTAAATGCAGTATGCTTACATCAAAGTTGCTGTAGAGTTTCACCAAATTTGGTTCGGGTAGTGCTGTTATCTCTAGACTTATATTTCTGGGTTTAACCCTTCATCAGTAGAGAGCAGAAGTAGTAGAGAGCAGAGGAAAGTCATCTGGGGTTGCTGAAATGCTGCCCAAGTCTTCACAGGTAACAATACCACTCCACAGACACACAGGTGCATCCCAGGTGAGCTTGTTAGCTCATGGACTCAAGAATTTTTACCCACCACCAAATTGGCCTGTTGCTCTATACTAATGAAGGAATTAATTTAGAAACGTGTCTAGAGTTACACAGCACAAACTTAACCAACAAGGGTGAAAAATTAGAGACTACTAGTAAAGTAAGTGTTATCATTCACTGCATCTACCATGATGTATTGGGGTACACTGATACTGGGATTTGAGGCAATGTGCTCCTACCCTCCTTCTGTTTGAAAAGACTCAATTGAGCTGCTGGGTTCAGGAGCTTGTGTTGATGCACTTGCACCCAGTAAGTGGTACAGAGACCTGAGAAGCTTTTGGGCAGCATTTCCAGAACCCCTAAATAGACCGGTTGCTCTCTGCGGATGAAGGAATGAATCCAGAAACAAGTGTCTAGCCTTACACAGAACAAGCTGCACCAATAAGGATGAAGAATTAAAGAATACTACTACTGAAATAAGACTTATAAGCACTGCATTTACCATGATGTTTTGGGTCAAATTGAGTGATGGAATTTGAGGCAGTATGCTCCCACTCACCTTCTGTAGTTAGCTGTTGGACTTTGTTTATCCTTCTCAGACAGCCACACAATAGAATTGTGCCTGGATGGGCCCTCACTGGCAGGATGAGGGGGGGGGTTCAGCTGAGCAAAGCCCCACTTGCAAATCAATACCCTGTGCCCTGCCTTGACATAAAGGACTTGTCAACCCTGCAATAAATAATGCAGCCAGCCTGGGGAAAGGACAGGGGAAGCAGGCAACCTCAAGCACTTCAAAGGAAATTCCCTAGAAACTTCTCCATCTTCAAAGAAAGCACCAGGTATAAAAATACGACCCTCAACCAACTCTTCAGTTCACTTTCTGGTCCTGTGGAAGAGTTTTCAGAGGACTGCATCATGTGTTGGCCTGCTGTGTACTTGAGGATTGCTTGACTGCACTTGGACAGACAGTTCTGCTTCCTGAAGCCTGTCTAGAACCTTCAGAGGCCTGCCTTGCTGCTTGAGCCCTGTTCCAATGCTTGAATCCAGAACCCAATGCTTGAACCCAGAACCCAAGAAACCCTGCTTCACCCATCCCAATCGGGATTTAGACCAGGCTACTTTACCGAATCAGCAGGCCTTTACTCTACGGAATGTATCCGCAAGATGGTGGACGAGGGCGAGACGGCAGCGTTGGTCATGTTGGACCTCAGTGCAGCATTTGACACCGTGCTGCACTCAATGCTGTTGTCTCGTCTCTCGGACATAGGAGTGAAGGGCCCAGCACTTGCCTGGCTTGAATCCTTCCTAACCAACAATTCGTTCCAGCTACACTGCCCACCCTTCAGATCATCTCCTCGCAAGGTGAGCCATGGGGTTCCACAGGGCTCTAGTTTGAGCCCTACATTATTCAACATCTATATGGAGCCCCTGGCACACATTGTAGAGAATTTTGGGGTGGGCATTGTCAGCTATGCTGACGACACACAACTAATGTTCAAACTAACACCGGACAGCAAAGAATATGCCACCAACTTCTCAAATTGTATGTCGGCAGTAGCCACCTGGATGGACAATAACTGTCTCCGCTTAAATGGAGACAAGACTGAGGTATTGGTGGTAGGAAAAGAAACCTCCGTATGGTCTTACACATGGGGGCCCAGTGAACTGGGGAAACTACCCAGTCCTGTAGAAACGGTAAGAAACCTAGGGGTCATGTTAGACTCTGACCTCTCTGGCAAGACCCAAGTTAATAAAATAACAGGAAAATGCTTTGGCATACTAAAAATCCTTCGAAAAGTTCTTGATCTTATCCCCATCGGGGCTAGAAAAACAATAGTCCATGCTCTAATAACACCTCATTTAGACTATGGAAATGCCCTCCTGATAGGTCTCAACCAGAAAGGCCTTCACCAGCTTCAATGTATACAAAATGCAGCTGCTCGACTGGTACTAGGTCTTTCGAGAAAAACATCCACCAAAGCAGCATTGGCTCCCTGTTAAGGAGAGAATTAGATTCAAGAGTATCTGCTATGCCCATCGGATAGCTCACAATAAAGGCCCCATTTATCTTAGAAGTCTCCTGACCATCTACCGCCCGACCAGAGACTTAAGATCATCAGGCATGATGCAATTTAAACTACCCCGTATTACAAAAGCTAAAATGGGAGGCAAATCCTTCCGTTACTTGGCCACTAAATATTGGAATGCTCTCCCACTCCAACTGCGGATGGAACCTTCCGAAACGATATTCAGGGCAAAACTAAAAACTCTTTTATTCCCGAATTGATTTCTGATCGGATGACCCTTCTGCCTCTACTCCTCTAGTTTGATTTGTAAGCAGTTAGCGCGGGGACACACAGTTTTGTGCAGCCAGGCGCTTTACAAATGTTTTATTATTATTATTATTATTATTATTAACTACGAGAGTGCCTGCAAGGGCTAGTTGGCTGGCCTCCTGATCAAAGCCTCAGGTCAGAAAAGGCTCCAGCAATCTTGAACACAGCCTGAGTGAGTCCTAACCCACCAAGTGGTGCCTATCCAGTCCTGGGCCCTTGATAGAGGTGCTAAAGGAGCCCAGATAGCCATAATCCAGAACTTGGGGCTTTGAATTATTTTTACTAAAAACTGCTCTGAGAACTGAGAGGACACCAGGACCAGCCTGCTTGGTTATTAGCGCAAGGTGCCTCACTGGTCAGCCTGACTTTGCAGCTGCTCCCATTATGGTCTTCTCTACAACAACAAATGCTGTTCAGCTGTCCTTCGCAGAAGAGATATCCAGCTTTGTGGAGCACTTGTTGGCTAAGCCTCCATCCTTGACAAGACAAAATTCGAAAGTGGAACACAGCCTGCAGCCTTGCCCCACTGAACTTCTATCTTCTCAGAGATTTTCTTCCTGAAATTTCTTCAAAGTCTGAAGGTAAGCGCTGGCTTACGCTCACACTCAAACTCAACAGCAGTTGGCCATATTTTCCGACTTTGACCCGGACCAGATGTCCGTGGTTGGTGATTTGATCTTTTAGGCACTAGTTTTTAAAAAGTCATAACCCCGGTTGTACTAATAGGATTTTTATTGTTTTGCAGGCAAATAATTTATCAAAATATACTCTATTATTCGAAATTGGTGTGGGATATTTCTTGTGTTGGGTTTTCACTTTGTTACTGTTGGTGTGCTGCATAAATACTTTAAACATTGCCTCTAATTTAAGCCTGACTGTTTTTAGTGCCAAGCTACCTCAGGGTTAAGCATGGGTTAATTTACTTCCTTTAATGATTCAATCTGATAGGAATTGCTACTGTTGCTTAAGCAGGGTTAACACTCCCTTCAATCAACCACTCAATTTCTCACAGCGTGACTCCATCATGACCAACCTTTCACCCTCTATTGAATAAAACCCTGCCTCCACTACTGTCGTGTGCAGGGGCCAGCAGACAGCATCAGGGTTCACCCCTTGTTAAGGTCAGAGTCCCTGAGCTATGCTTCTCTCATCAAATGTCTGTCTCTCTTTGGAAATCTATGTCTCAGTCTCGTGAACAGTGTGTTAAGATTGGAGCACATGCACAGGTAGTGTGAGGAGCTTACACACCTGAACTGAGTGTGAGGCACCCATAGGACATGTGTGAGGAGTGTGGGGGACATGAGCAGTGTGAGCTATTTAGAGAACATGGACAGTGTATGGGGCCTGGAGCACATGAGCAAGTAGGGTCACGAGCATACACACACATGGACATACTGTGAGGATCTAGGGGCACGTAGACTCAGTGTGAGGAGGATGGGGTACATGAAAGGTGTGGGGAGTTTTGAACACAGTTGGGGTGTTAACTTTGCAGCACATAAACAGGAAGTGTGAGGAGCTTACGCATCTGAAGAAGTATAAGGGGCTCAGGACAGTGTGTGAGCAGTGTGGTGCACAGACGCAATGTGAGTAGAATGTACCACTTGGACAGTGTGTGGAGCTTAAAGCACATGAGCAGGTAGCATGTGGAACTTGCATAAATGGACAACATGTGAGGCACAGAGACAGAGTGGGACCACTGACAATGAGATGATTGTTTCAGCTTTGTACCTCTAATATATCACATGCCCAAAACACTAAGGAAACAAAGAACCAAAGCTTGTACAGGGTGTCCAGTTCACTGTGCCCACTACGCTGAAAGTACACTGCGAAAGTACACTGCTGCCTGCATATGTAGCCTTTCACCCTAGAAAAAGAGAATACAAATCTGTGATTGCTTACTTGTCAAGCAGACTATGACAAAGATAGAGAGAGAGAAAGGACCTCTCTAGTTTCAAAGGGCCAGAATGCTTGGAGGTTTACGCACCAAGAACTTTGCGTCTAGTCATCCGACCGACATCTCCAAACACACCCATGAGGTGACCTGCTTGCCTTTCAGCGCATTCCCATCCGTGGCCCTGATTACCACATGAGATGAGCAGAAAGCACCCTATGAGCTTTGGGTGCTTAGTAAAGCACGGCACGGTTGCGAGCCAGCCCTGGCAGCAATGTATATTGCAGACCCTGGGTGAAGCATTAGCAACATAATAAGATCCCATTAGTAGATCCACAGAGCTATGCTGTGTCACTTGTTATGCTCTATACATCAATGGCTGTGAAAACACAGGGGCATATTACCAAGGGCCATTATCGCCGCCATAGCGGGACTTTTTCCCGCTAAAGCGGCGATAATTTTATCGCCCTATTACCTAGCTGTCGCTAACACCAGTTACCGACAGCTAGTGGGAGATAGCAATCATCTTGAGGCCCACTTTGCATGTCAGCGATATTTATCGCTAATGACATGCAAAGTGGGCGTGCCAAGATGTTAGCGACTGGAAACAGTCGCTAATATCGCTATCTCCAATTATCAACAAAGCCTTACTTTTGGAAATATTTGCGCTAAGCGCGAATATCTCCAAAAGTTAACGCCTGGCCAGAGCAGCTATTAGCCATGTTATCCAATGGAAGGTGGATAACATGTCTAAGAGCATTGTCACGATAATGCATGAATATCGCAGATTTTTCAGCGATATTCATGCATTTCGCAGGATTTTTACCGCTTTTGAGATGAACCTTGATAATATCAAGGTATCTCAGCGGTAAAAATCGTCGGAGCGCTGCGATATAATTTTTGCCGCTAACCATGCATAGCGATAATTATCGCTATTGCTTGGTAATATGCCCCTCAATCTTTTATGTTCTCATTCTTCTCATCCCGAACAAGGCCTGTTAAATTGGCTGTTTGAGTCACTGGCCTGTTCTTAGTGTCCTTGTGATGACACATGCCCATGATGCTGGTCTTCAATTTACTGAAACCACCATCCCATTTGTATAGGAGCACAGGCCCACAGTCTCATGGCCACGGGAGGGGAACTGTTAATTGCACACAGTTGGCTCCATCATTAGAAATAATGCAGCCAGGGGACAGTGTGATATAGTGGCCTGTATCAACAACCTTGGAAATTGGAGAGAGCACCATCCCCAGCCTTGGCATAGAAGTCATCCAAAAACAGGAAATGTCATTATTATAGACACAAAATTACAGGTGCTAAATAGCCTGTCTAGGGTAACAGAGTTTCTATTGATGAATAAGAGAGAGAGACTCAACCCAGACTCCTTCCCCATGGGTTTACTCATTAGGTTGTATGATACATCCAAAAAGTGAAAGCCCTTGAAGTAAAACCATGTGTGTGGGTCTTAATTATAACGAGTAAGGATGCATGCAACTGGATGATAAATATATATATTTTGTATATATATATCTGCAAGGTACATAGAGCTAGAGCTGAGAATAGTAAACCAACACTTCCCCATATACACTTACATTTCGATATTTTGGGCGCAATATTAAGGTATCAAGTTATTTCCTACTATTCCAGAATACAACCAAACCACAGTATAACCCTCAACAAGTATGCCACCTTCCAGGTAATTTAGGGGGCGAAGCTGAACACAGGCTTGCTGGGAAGCTCAAGCCTCTATCACCCCACTCTGTCCATGACCCTGAAAGGAGTAACTGTACTAATGTGACACTCAAGACTTACTAAGCTGGAAAAAGACTGCCTTCTCTTCTGTCACGCGGCAAGGTACCTCCTCATCGGGTACAAAGCCCTAAGCAGCCACCGGGCCACTCTTTGCGTAGTTCTACCAGTACTACCAGTCACAAATCTATAGTACACTTCTCTCAATCTTCATTTACCGAAACATTATGAACATCATGGGAACATGTAATACTTGTGGTAGGCAGATATGTCTAACTCATGATATGCTATACCTACATGCGTTCCAATGGGTGTTCCAGTAGGTCTGTCTGCCTTCCTCTGTGTTGTTCTGTCGCAGCCACTCATGTAAGGGCTTAAAGTATTCAAGAAGAGGTGCTGCATTCATCTTCGTCTCTCCTGTGATGCTCTGTAAAGCCTTAGTCCAAGGTTGTGATTTTCCAAGCTCAAGCATGCTTCTGCGGACGAAAATAAACATGATTTAAAATTAAAGGCACAGCCGTCTAAACGTAATTTAGGCATTAACGTGATTTAGGGGTCACCAGGGGTTGCAGGTGTGACCCCTGGCTCGTCCCTTGCAACCCCTGGCACTGCCTTTGCGACCCCTGACTTCAGAGGCAGCAAAATCCTTGCCGGAAACAGAGGGGGTGACTGCACACTACTTATTTTCTGTTAATTTGTCATTATACTAATAGTGAATAATGTGTGTAAATGTGAGCATGTATTTCTATGTGAGTGTGTGCCCATGTGTAAGCATGTACGTGTGAGTGAAAGTTAGGCAGAGTCAGTGAAAGATAGTCAGTGAGAATGTGTGAGACTGAGAGTCAGAGTGAGTGACAATGGGTGAGATTAAGAGCGACTACAAGAATGAATGAATGTAAGAGTGTTAGAGAGTGTAAGTGAGTCTGTCAATGACACACATACTGCAGGTAATTCTTATCTTACAGAAACACCCATGGCAAAACACCGGTGCTGGTATACTTGAGGCAATTTTAATCATTAGAGATACCTGTGGCAAAATACTGGGGCTGGCAATATTTCTTGGCATAATGGGCACCATTTGCAAGATACTGGTACTGGGAGACTAGAGGTAATTATTGCATACGGGAAAATGCTGACGTGCTTGAGGAGCACCCAAGACAAAATGCTGGTATTAGCACATAAGAGGTGATTCCTGGCACAAAGGAGGGCAGCTGGCATATGGGAGTTGGCAACCATGGCAAAAGTCTGACCCAGGTATACAGAGGTAATTTGAGAAATAATTGTCACCTATGGCATATTTACAGCATAAATGGAAAACAATCTGGCACTGGCATATTGGAAGCACCCATGGTATTTGGGGCACCCGTGACAAAAAGCAGACCATGGCACAATAGATGTAAGTTTTGGCATATAAGAGCACCCATAGAAGATTGTGCAAAAAAGGGTTCAACACTCGGGGAGTGCCAGATTTCAATGGCTTGGCACACACTGAAAGGAGTTGAATATTTTCCTATGATGTCACTTCCTATGATGTCAGTAAGGTCAAAAGGTATGTGATGCCACTTCTACTACCCCAGGCATTTTGGTGAAGTGACGTTCATGTCTTTAGGACTTTATTTAATGAGATTAAAAGCACAGCAGTCCCCCGAGGCCCTTTCTTCTCTTATTAAAGCCAAACTTCAATTCAATAAATTGTCTTGTGACTCTGCCTGTAATCATCTTTTAAAATTTAATTCCAAAATGTATGGCGGTCGCAATAAAGCAGGCAGGTCGCTTGCCAATTACCTTAAAATTAAAAAACAAAAATCTAATATAGCTGTTATCTCAGATTCTGCCGGGACTCGCCATTGTACTGACGATAAGATCCTTGATTGCTTTGTTCAATATTACTCCACTTTAAATATACCTGAATCCACTCCTACCCCTTCTCAAATTGACTCCTTTTTCCATAACATACCCAAATCCTCTTCCTCTACCCTTGACCTCTCTTCTCTGGATGCTCCCATCGCAGAGAAAGAGATCTTACAAGCAATTACTCTTCTACCCAAAGATAAATCTCCTGGTCCTGATGGTTTTACTGTTAGTTTTTATTTTCAGTTTAAGTCTTGTTTGATACCTCATCTTTCCTCCTTAATCTCTTCTTTCCTCACTGCTGTCGAGTCCAAGGGCTCCTTTACCCAGGCTATGCTATGTTTACTTCCCAAAAAAGATAAAGATCCTTCCCTTTGTAAGAATTATCGACCCATCTCTTTAATCAATACTGATTGTAAGATTTATGCCAAAGTTTTAGCTTCTCGTCTATCTACTTTTGTCCCAGACCTCATTAATGTTTATCAGACAGGTTTTGTTAAGGGTAGATCAATCACAGATAACTCTAGAGCTCTCCTTAATATTATTCATCTTGCTTCTAAAATGACAACTCCTCTTACAGTTATTAATCTTGACACTGAGAAAGCATTTGATAGGGTTAATTGGGATTTTATGTTTGGAGCCCTTAGTTGGCATGGATTTAGCCCTCACATCATTAAACTCATTCAACACAATTACTATATTCCTCCCCTTCTACGTCCATTTGGGTCAATGGTTCTCAGTCGTCTTATTTTCCTCTTCACAGGGGTACTCGGCAAGGTTGCCCCTTGTCTCCCCTTCTTTTCATTTTAGCATTAGAACCCCTCCTTGAGAAGATTCGCCTTTCTACCTCTTATACTGAAATCATTAGACATCAAATTCACAGCCTATGCTGATGATATTTTACTTTATATGTCTAACCCTGCTATTTCTTTACCAGCTCTTTTTTCTTTACTTGCGAATATTCTTCTGTTTCCGGCTATAAGTTAAATATAGATAAATCTGAAGTTTTACCCCTAAATAAATTTTGTCTTCCTCATATGTTTCAAGGCTCCGGTTTTGCATGGAGCTCTACTAGTATCAAATGCTTAGGTATCTTATATTCCTCATCCATTAAAGATTCTGTTAAGATTAATCTTAAAGATATTCTCTCTAAGCTTGATACCCTAATCGAAAGATGGTCCCCTTTATTTCTATCGTGGTGGGGTCGTTTGGCAACTGTCAAAATGATGCTTCTCCCTATAGTTAATTTTTATCTTTCTATGTTACCTATTTCTCTCTCGGCTTATTTTTTCACTCAGATCAATCGTGTTCCCACTCGTTTCCTGTGGAATAATCGCAAGCCCAGGTTATCCCTCTCCCGTCTTCAATTGCCAAAGCATCTAGGTGGTGTAAACTTCCCCAACATTGTTCGCTTTCATTCTTCTTTCACTTTAAAACAAATCTGGCCTTTTCTCTCAGATCTTCCTCCCCTTTCCTCTACTGCTTGGAGTGCTTTAGAGCAAGCCCAATTATCGCCTTTTCCCTTCTCTGCTGCTATTCATTTGTCTCAACCCCCTAAACGTTTTCTTTCCCCCATCTTCAAACTCTCTAGGGCACTCTCTCTTTCATTATTTCGCTCCACTTTTTCTCAGGCGCATTTACACTCCCTTACCCCGTTATGGTATAATTCCTCCCTAAAGATTAAGACTAAGGCCCTCTTCTGGAAGGAATGGATTGACAAAGGCATTCTTTATCTGGCTGATCTCTGTGTAAATCGTACTATACTGGATTTATCCACTCTTTGCACCACTTCTCATATTTCTAACACTCACTCTTCTTTCTGACCTTACCATAGCTTTAACTGTGTGTCTTATCTGAACATTTGGGAAAACTAATACTTTGTCTACTTGTATGTTCGCTTTTAACAACTGTTCTGCTATGGTGCATAATTTTTGAAGGGTGCTGTCCAATTTCCAAAACTTATAGCTTTAACTACACTCTCCTCATTTCATACCACCTTATCGGATGTTGTCCCAACTGACTCCACTCCTTTAGTTTTCACTTCCCCACTTAAAGCAGCTGCCATTTATAAGATCCTCTCCCGACCTATTCCTGATCGCCCTAAATCCAAACCTGAACTTGCATGGGAAAAGGATCTCGCACAAGATTTCCTTTTCCTATTTGGGAGTCTATCTGGTCTAAAATCCACACAGTTTTTCGTTCAGCTAGCACCACTCAGACCCTTTTTTTCTTTTATAATAGACTTTTTTTTACCCCACATGACCTTTTTAAGTTCAAAGTCCTAGAATCTAGTCACTGCTGGTCTTGCTCTCACTCTGATGGTACCTTGTTTCATATGTTTTTTCAATGTCCCTTGGTAGCTTCTCTTTGGCAACATATTTGGTGCAAGCTGAATGAGATTCTGAACTCAAATCATACTTTTGATATTGTTCATATTTTTCTAGGTGGTTCTTCTCCTATTTGGGATGTTTCACGCAATGTTCGCAATTTTATAGATTTGTGTATAGCTATTTATTTGCAAATTATCACATCTAACTGGAAAGACACTTCAAAGATCTCTTCTACTGCATGGTGGAATTTATTATGTCATCATCATAGACTTGATCGTGCATATGCTACAACTACCTCCCTTTTAATCAAAAGAGATTTGTTATGGTTACCCTTAACTGATTTTCTTTCCAGACGCTCACCCTAATATGCCTTTTCTCCTTTTTCTCCTTTTTCTCCCTTCTTTATATCCTCCTACTCTCTTTCCCCCTTTCTTTTCTTGTCTTTCTTTCTCTCCTTTTTCCCTTTTCTTTCTTCTTTCCTCTTCTCTTTCTTTTCCATCTCCCAAACAATTTAAAAATGCTTTTTCCCTTAGTATATTGTTTATATTCCCCCTTAGGGGTTTTTGCTCCTTTTATATTTCACTTTCTTATTATATAATGCCATTTCCTCTTATTGATTGTGATTTTTTACCGATGTTTTACTTGGTTTTATCTGCTCAATAAAGCTTTTTGAACTAAAAAAAAAGGCACAGCAGGGCATTGTTGGACGGGTGAATGCATCAGCGACCGTGTCTACGACAGAACCAAGCAGGGCGGAAGGGGAGAAAACACAATACCCATTTTATCATGAAACACTTCTACATTTTCTGTGAATTCTCTGGCTTAAAGCAGTGTGTGACATGATTTTTTATTTTTTGGTCGAACGCCATTTTAAAAATGTTACACATATGTAAGCTTCAGATGGGCAAGTCAGTTTGAAAATGATTCAAAGCTAAGCCACAAGGGTTCGAATTGATTCAAATATTTTGAGTTGTTTGGAACATTCAAATGCAAAATTGACTGTTTGTGCTGGCTCGACCTGTTGATGTGAATGAATTAAAAACTCTGTGGTTGTAGAGAATTCTGGGCTAGTGGGCATTAAAGATGTGGTGCATAAGGAACAGCCCCTTCCTGTTTAGAATTCCTAGCAAGACTTGTGAGATCATCGAGGTTCCCTGTGGCCATGTCCATCACATCATCTATCCTAAACAGATTTTAGGGGGCTCCCCGGCTTTGGCCCCTGTTTAGGATTGTTGACATATTCACGAACATACTTCTTGCAGCTTGCACCCCAGAGACTCAGCTACTCAGCGCATTTGTATGACACAATGGGACGCTTATTGATAAGGCTCAGCTATCTGCTGTATGGATTTCCTTTTGGCACGACTTGGGGAGGGTGGTGGAGAGTTTTGGGAGCTTAGATTGGGAAAATACGAGAAAGGGCGGATTGGCTTGAATAACCGCACTGTACATGATGTCACAAATGTGCTAGTTGTTTGGTGATGCTATGTAACTCAATACATTATGGTTTTTTTTAAAATCTATCCTAAATAGGTTTTTTTGTGCAAAGACATTTTTCACCACTGCAATTGCTTTTATTAAAAAATCATGCTTGGAACTTTAACTTTAGAATCACCTGCTACACGATTGCTACCTGTTTCTTTTTAAGTTAATGTGTTTTACCTTCAAACTTCCCCGTCATAAAACATCATGAATAGGTGTTAACAATGGAATACAATATATTGTATTTCATCCGAAAAAGGTTAAAACTAATTGATATGACGATGTGCCTTTCCAATCAAACATATATGGGCCTGATTCTCAACCTGCACTTTGTAGTACTTTTTGTAGGGGCTGTTAGCTAAGAAGAGGGACATTAGTGATGGAAGTGACACACATTCTGCATGTGTAGGACTTGGCAGGGCAGTAAATAATCTTTTAATAGGTGGTCATTAAGATATGGTCTAATTATATTGATTAACTACATAGCGGTTGATATTTGTCATATATTTATCTTGTACAAGAATGGTTTCTTCTACGTGTTTGCTCTGTGTGAAGTGACTTTTTCGATATGATGGATCTGTTATACTGATGCTTTGTTTGTGAAATGTCCTTGAACCTTGTGATGCATGTACTTTGGGTGGCAGCCTAGTGCGCCTGCCCAGAGTGTCTGTGCCCCCTTTTTTCGTGAAATGACTGCACTGGACATTTCTACACGTTTGCATGCTTTGTTATGATTCTGGACTGGTGCTATAGAAGATGGTACTGTAGAAGTTGACAAGCCAACACATTAACATGGAGAGCTGACGGGTAATGGGTCTTGCTTGGCCATAAGAGGCACGTTACACACCCGGGCGGTGCTTGCAATCTTCACAATTGCAACTGGAGAAGGCCCCACCAATTGTATCTGTGCCTCCTCTGCCCCCAACTAAAATTCTACTGTGGAGCCCCCATTCAATTGTTTAACTTCTTTAAGCCAGGTGTGAAGTTCCCCAGCCAAGAACTCGGTGTTACCGAAGAACTGCGCCCTGCACCTTTTGGGGGGAAGCATTCTAAAAATGTCTGCAAATAAAGAATGGCATACCTGCACACCTGTAAGACTAACTCCCTCTTAAATTGATTAGAAATTTCTATTTGTGTGTGTGTGTGTGTGTGTGTCTGTGAGTGAGAGAGAATATGAGCATGTCTTTAATGCATTGTTTCCACTATGAAATCTTTTCGTTGATTACCGCAGCTTATTCCCAGCCACTGTAGAATTAGTGATGTCACACGTGTGGAGAGGCCCTTTGTGATTAGCAGCCTGGCAAAGGGCTTTCTGAAACTGGAACTGATAAATGGTCCTGGTGTAGTATCTGCAAAGAGAACAAGAATACCGCGTACATGTTACTGAAATGGTTTTCAGATTCTCACTTCTGTATTCATGTGAATACATCACAAAGTATTGCAACAAATATTGCATTGTCAACACTGTAAACTGCATCACAAATAGCTGGCCGAAAATGACTAGAATGTCAAGCTAGATTGGACATTACTGTGTAAACATGCATATTTCATTTTTTCAAGCGGGCAGACGTTACCAGGGGTAAAATGGCCGACAGGCCAGATAAAGAAATGTGAATAGTGTATCTAGAGTGCTGCCTTGTGACTGTTGCAGAAGTATGACCCCACAGATGTCCTTCACTGTTCATGGTTTCCTACCAAAAGCATTTCTTCTTACACTAATAATCAGTGTTTTATATTTCTGGGCTCAATTTTGGTGGCCATCCTTAGTCCGTATACCAACAGTTTCATCTTGGTGGGCTTGAAACAGTTATTTCATGGCTTGCATTGGTATCTCCCACTTTAAATGACTATACAGCAGTGCTTAATTTGTAACAAAAAATAAGTGCCAGGGCTCTTATCAGGAGGCCACTGCAGCTTGCATCACACACTGCACCTGCCATTCTGCCAATTAAAGTAACAACCGACCTACTAACCATCACACACCTACAAGTGTGAAAATTCGGACTAATACAGTCCCCAAAGATATTAGAATGGCTTCTGTAGCAGGAAATAGTCATTTTAATGTATACTGAATATATAATTAAAAGTTGTTGTTGTCAATCACCTCTAAATTAGGCAGACAGAGCCACCTTGTGGCAGACTGTCACAAGCACCGTGTTGACAATTAAGTGCCGGTGCCAAGCACCGGATACCACTGGCTTAAATTAAGCACTTCTATACAGGGCCCAATTCACGAAGGCATTTGCTTCTATGCACCTATCTTTGTGAGAACATTGATTTCCTAGTAAAAATCATGTTTTATGTAAGTAAAACGCAAGTTTAAATCTTAAATGGATTTGCTCATACATAGTAGCACAAAAATAGTGTAATATTGCATTTGAATACATTTGCTGTCTAGTGTACATTGTGGGATTTTCAGGGCGGGAATTCTCCTGTGTAAATTGGTGAACACCATTACAGATTTTGTTCTTGTGAAGGACAGGTGTAAAACCATAGCCATGTTGGCAATGAGGATGAAACCTCCCAACAATTGGTGTGTGTTATTTGGGATCTGTTTCTTCATGAGGGAAAATATTTCCCCTATGACGAAAAAAATGTATTGCACGCAAGGGTGGCACATTTTGGTATGTGCAAATGTACATCAGCTACATTTAAATACATGAAAACACCTCTGAAAGAGAGTAATTAGGAATTCATAAAATAATTATATTACTACGAAACTGCAACTGTCACTAGTGGAAATACTTATGGAATCCTTGGGGGTTCCACAAACTTGGGAAACTGACACTAAGGGGCCGATTCCGATCTGGGTCAGAAGGGCACCGAACGCGATCCGGCCGGAAAAACTACGAGCTGGACGCGTGTTTTCCGCCCGACTCGTACAGCTGTACGAGCGAGCAAGTACGATGCGAGTGACATGAAATTTACCGACCAAGTCGTTTCCAGGTCCGAACCGCTCCGTACGCCTTGTCCATAAGCAAACCGTGCCGTGCAATGGAGGCGATTTATGACCGAGCCAGTACAATGCACGCGTCAGACAGCCGAATCAAGCCAAAGTGTCCGGCTCGTAAAAACGTCCGGAAAGCTGCATTTTGGTGTCTGCGTTGGACACCCGTCACCTGCAGCCTTATGACTCGGACTCAGGGGGAGACCCAAGGGTCTCCCCAACACAGGCATGTACAGTGCGGAAGGCACGCACTGAAGTGTACCCACTGTAGGGGGCGTCCTTGTGCAAGACGTACCCATTCAGTCAATGGGATCCCATGTACACGTTGTACGACCAGCTCCCATTGACTTCTATGGGAGTCAGACTGAACCGACTCCAGCAGCATGCAGCCGCATCGTACTCACTTGGTCGGAATGCAGGAGTCCGGTTTCGTCGGAAAACACTCCGGATCCAGCTCGGTCGGAGAGCTTTCCGACCCTGATCGGAATCGGCCTCTTAGCGTTTAGTTCACGCGGAGCAACTATGGAATCTAGTGCTTATTAGATAGTATGATCTTAGAGCAATCTGTATTACGATTTCCTATGCATTACAATGCTTTATCAAGAGACAATACTCTGAAATAAATACTTTCTCAGTATCAAACACCAGTCCTTAGTAAATAAAATCAAAAATAAAGAAGAGAGAAAAAACAAAAAACAAAGGGTGACAAATCAAAAAATAATCAAATAAGTGAGTGTCCGTAGGGTAAATAATATTAAGAACAAACTTTTTATCATAGGCCTAATGCATCGTTCTCATGAACAGTTGTACAAAAATCATTCGGTCTCCAAAGTAAATGATTGTGTTATAGAGAACAGCTCACTTCTAATCTGTAATTAAGCCCTCGGGGTTTCAATGTGCCTAGACGCTACATCCAAAATGTTCCTCTTTGTAATAAGTGTTTATTAATATCCAAACCTGGACTCTCCGCTACTTTATCAATGATCTGAAATTTAATCTGTGCAATTGAATGGTGATTTTCAATCCAGTGTGTCACTAGACAAGAGGTAGCACTCTTATTACGTATTCTGCTTTTGTTTTCTGAGATTCGAGTCTTTAGTTTCCTTTCTATCTCCCCTATATACAAGATACCGCAGGGACACTTAATTGCATAAATTACGCTATTGGTATTGCAATTGCCTTTGTAAGATAGTTTGACACTTTCACCTGTGTGTGGATGAGAAAATCATATTTCCAAACATCACGTTATTGCAATGTGTGCAATTTAAACATTTTCGCATTTCCACATTATCCTTTTTGTTGGGAACTGTTTTCGTGGCAAGAAGCTCCTTATTGTTCCTAGGTCTAGTGTAGGCAAATAGAGGTTTAGATGCGGAGATACCTCGAATATCAGGCTCTGGTTGTAAAAACTCCCATCTCTAACAAATTATGTTGCGTATTTTTTGAGAATTCATTGTGAACTTGGAGACAAAAATGCCTCGATCTGTGTCTATTTACTGTTTTTTCTTGAGTAAATCCCTCCTTTCTTGTGTTGGTGCTTTCGTTGCTTGAACTGGGATAACCACAACTTACATATTTCATTTTTAAATCTTGAATAGTAGTGTAACATTGCATGTGTTCTGAAACTAAACGTTTTATTTGCAGGAACTGAGAATATGGAAGATTCTTCCGCAATGTTGGTGGATGAAAGCTTTGGTACAGCAGTGCACTGTTCCTATCTGTGGATTTTTGGTACAGGCTAGTGCTTAGACCTTGAACACTAATTCCAACCCAGACATCTAAGAATGAAACCGCTGTTTTCCTCATTGTGTAGGTAAATTGAATCCTAGGTGTTACTTTTATTTTTGTTTTTTTGTTTAAGAGAGAAGATGTTACATTCTCCTATTTCAATGTTTCTACTGTTCCTTTAATTCTGGTGGAATGTTGATTATTGCTCTAGTGTACTTAGGAATGTAGTGGTCAGTTGGAGCTGGGCTTTTCTGCCAGTGACATCTTAGGGTCTAATCTACAAATAAACTACAGTACCATACCTGTTTCCTGTTCTTCTTACTTGCAAAACTAGGGTTCCATGATTTCAAGTGGGTAATGTTCTCTTTGAGTTCACCTTCTGTCCCAGTCCAAACTAGAAACATGTCGTCTATGTACCTGCAGAAGAAACGCAAGTGTTCTGTCCAGTCCAATGTTCAAATATATAGTCTTCCTCGAATTTTGCCATAAACGTATTGGCATACGAGGGGGCTCCTGCAAACCCCATTGAAGTTCCGCTGAGTTATAAATAAAATTAATTCCCCATACAAAATAGCTGTGGTGGAGACAGAAATGTGTCAGTTCAAGCAAAAATATCTTGTTCGTACCGATAGTGCCTTGTTGAAGTAGGGACCACTCAATGGCCTCAAGACCTTCAGAATGTGCAATAGGTGTAAATAAAGCACCTACGTCTATTGTGCACAGTATGCACTCATCTGTGGACGACAGAGTCACGTTCTCAAATTTCGTAATGAAGTCCGAAGTGTCCTGTATGTAAGTGTAGGACTAATGAGTGTACGCAAAGGTTTGCAGATACATTCCCTGTATGAGGCACTCCTTAAATGTTCATCAAAATGACTCCAAAGTTTTACGATGTAGTTTAGAATTTATTCATCAATTTTAAATCATTGGAATGATGTTTCAAACAATATTGTCTTCATATCATTTTGTTACATCCACAGTGCTGTATATACGCGTGCTCCAATGCATTTCGGGCTGCTCGCCCTTTGTCAAGGAGAACTAAAGAAAGAAGAAATAAGCCCATGTTAGAGAAAGAACAAGGGTGTATGAAAAACGTTAATGGCCAGTTAAGTTGTTAGGAAGTGCCGATCAATAAAAAAGAATGTGTGCCGGGATATAGCATGCTGGGGTACAGGTAGTGCACGGGTTGTTAATCTAGTAAGCGGTGGACGGATGGGTTGATGACGGAAGGTCGAGGACAGTGGACAGGTTAGGGATTAGCGGTTCCCAGGTGGGAAACTGCGAGCATAGATAAGACTTACTTCATGGCCAGAAGCCTTGTGGCTCTCCGTTGTGGTGATCCGAGTGTTTGAAAAGTGTGGTCGGCGTGTGGAAATATATATCAGAGGTAAAAAACGGACTAAGCGGAGGTGAGTGTGGGGGCCATCTTGGAGTGGGATGTGAAGCAGGGAAGGGAAGGAAATGGGAACCATCTTGGGGTGGGTGTGAACGGTAAGGGTGAGAATGGGAGATGAAATAAAGAGTAAAGAATTTCACCACACCATAGCGCAACTCCAAATTACAGTATTGGAAACCATCACCCGCACTGAAGGCATAGACAATGGGAAATGTTTACTGAAAAAAGAACTACAATGGATATACCTTCTGCAGACACTTAAACCACATGGACTGAATGATCGCATTGAATACAGTTGTTACCTTTAATAATCTGTTGTTATTTGATACCGCATTGCTCTTTATTCTTTACTCTTCATTTCTGGCCATGAAGTAAGTCTTATCTATGCTCGCAGTTTCCCACCTGGGAACCGCTAATCCCTAACCCGTCAACTGTCCTCGACCTTTCGTCATCAACCCATCCGTCCACCGCTTACTAGATTAACAACCCGTGCACTACCTGTACCCCAGCATGCTATATCCCGGCACACATTTTTTTTTATTGATCGGCACTTCCTAACAACTTAACTGGCCATTAACGTTTTTCATACACCCTTGTTCTTTCTCTAACATGGGCTTATTTCTTCTTTCTTTAGTTCTCCTTGACAAAGGGCGAGCAGCCCGAAATGCATTGGAGCACGCGTATATACAGCACTGTGGATGTAACAAAATGATATGAAGACAATATTGTTTGAAACATCATTCCAATGATTTAAAATTGATGAATAAATTCTAAACTACATCGTAAAACTTTGGAGTCATTTCGATGAACATTTAAGGAGTGCCTCATACAGGGGATGTATCTGCAAACCTTTGCATACAATCATTAGTCCTATATTTCTAGGCGCTGGACGGAAGCGCCTCCCTGGAGAGCACCCAACCTTGCCTCAAAACTTTTACTAAACCACCACCTATCGTGTTGTGCACCTCCCAATTCTCTTGTTTTGTCAATTACCTGTATGTAAGTGTGCCATGATTGCGCAAAAGGTTGCAAAAAAGTATCAATGAATCTGCTGGCAGATTGGAATAATGACCCACATCCCAACACAATAGGTTGGAATGGTGAGTCAAATATATTTTTGTGGACTTTTGGTAACATATAAAGTTTAGGTCCACGTGGAAACTGTGTGACCAAGTATTTGGCTGTGTTTTCATTAAACCACTCCATGTCCAAAGCTTTATCAATGATTTTTTTCAACAAACTAGAAATCTCTGCTGTTGGTTCCTTGTCGAGGAGCATGTATGTATTAGTATCTCTGACATGTTCCCCTACTTTCCTCTCAAAAATCGGTATCTTTCAGAACAAGAGCCTCAACTTTATTTACCTTTTGAAAGGTGATTTCTTGCCTTTTTGCCAATTGTGCTAGAATGCTCTTCCCGATAGGCTGAAATTATTAAGTAAAGTTTTGTTCATCTTGCAAATCAGTTTCTTAAGATCTTTGTTCACTAATAATTCAAACATATCCAGAGTCCTATGGGACATTGGAGCTTCAAAAGTGCTTTTAGGTGTAAACTCACTTCTTCTCTCATCTGCATGGCCTTGTGGAGGAATGATGTTTTCAAAGAAATGTCTGAGTATCCTCATAAATTTATATAATGCAATTTCATTTTCGAATGAGGAACCTAAATATGTGGGGATGAAAGAAATGCCTTTGGGGGCGTGGCCAAGGCGGCGATCATGGCGGACGCAGCTTGAGAGAGCTCCGTCCCGCCGATCCGGTATCCTGAAGATATCCTCTGCTTCCCTCACCCAAAGTAGCCCGAGCCGACGGATTCGCCCACCGGACCCTGCGGCAGAGCTGCGGTGATCGTTTGCGGGCTGTGGAGACTTGCTATGCAGTGACTTGTGAGGTTCTATGAGAATCGTAACGACGTTTTTGGCGGCTATGGACGAGTTTGGTATCTACGAACCGCAAATGACGAGTTTAGTAGGTGTACGCGTTTTCGCTACACTACTTGGAAGGGTTCGTCCTATTTATGGGTTTCTCCATCTGAACCCTCTGGTTCCATTTTAGATACGGCATCCATTTTGTTTCTTGCCCTCACGTAGTCGGCAAACGGACAATGTCCGCTTCATGACCCTGGGATGCCCAAGCTCTTGCGGAAGATGTATATTCCTTTGAGTGTGTCTTTATGACTAGGGGGATGACAGGGCAAAGGCAGATGGCTCCGCTCGAGGCTCATCTTGCCGTGCCGGTCTATTGTTTCAGCCTTGCATGCGTTAGGCCCGAATCCTTTGATCCTGTGATCACGCTTCCGATACTGCCCCCACACTCTTTCAATCTGTTGTCTGTCTTTGTCTTCCTTGCACCTGTTTCTGTCTCTTCTCTTAGCTCGTTTACAACCAGAGTGGAATGTGCCTGATAGTGGGATACCAGCGATGTTACTGTAATTATGTTCCGGGCTTCCGAAAACATGAATGCAACCCTTTTTGAAATTTACTGTGGGAACTGAGTTGTAACCTTTTGTTCGTTATGTTGTGCAATGACGAAAATGTGTATAAAAGGAGCGATCCACTTTTGCAATTCGAAGCAGACTCTCAGAACCTACACTCTGTTGTACTTCTAGCGATCTCTGTATCCCTGCAGTAAATAAACGCTGATCTTTGACGCCGAAGGAAGTGTCCCGTGTCTCTGTGATTTGTACGCCGGAACAGGTAACCCACGAAGGTTTCAGGTGTTGTCCCCTGGCACCGCTGGGCCTTAGAATAGCCCAGTCCTTCAGTTGGCGCCCAACGTGGGGCGACATCAGCGGTACCGGTCCAAAGCCTGACGATCGTGAGGAACTTCGTGTGAAATCTCCGAGGGAAGGTGCACCCCGCTTCATCGATCCTGTTGTCGAAATAAGTGGTCCGAAGATTTTTCCCGCGAAGATTCCCGCTTCCTGACGGCTGCGACGGACTGATGCCCTGACTGTCGACCTGTTTTGGCGCCTGGCGTAGTCCTTTGTACGGCGAGACGATAGACGGGCCTTCCTGGTGACGCCATTGCTCTTTCAGTTAAGTATTTGTGGGTCGCTCCCAGAAACCTTGGTTGTTGTTGTTGAAACTTGGTTGTTTGCATGGTTCCATTGCATTTGTGGTTCTTAGTTGTTGGTTCTTAGTTGTTGGTTCTTAGTTGTTGGGTTTTTATTTGACGATTGCAATTGCCAAAAACCGAGGGTCTCGTATTTTTGCGAGGATATCATAATTCGATAACCCTTGAAGTTTGAAAGCTCGGTTAGTGTGCACGATGCCTGGGCGTAGTATTTTGTTTGATTTTATTAAATGTTGCAGCACGGATTCCCGGTTGGGGGACTCATGTCCGATACCTCCAGTTGGAACTCCGATTTATGAGCTCTATAGTCAACACGGAGTGGGCCCTATTGTTTATAATGAATGTTGGATCCGCTATACGAAAAATGATGGCGTCCTTAGTTGGCCACACCATGGTAGTTTTGAGACTGAGATTTTAGATAATCTCGAAGCAAAATTGTTTAAAAAGAAAGCTAGGCCAGCGATGTTTGATTCCTTTCGGTTATGGCATAAAGAGGCCAAACAGAAAGAAATCAAACAGATTAAGAAAAATAAGAGAGAGGGTATCATTACGATGATGCAAGAGGCAGAACAGTATCAGCGAGATAAAGCAGAGAAAGAAAAGGAAGTTTCTACCAGACTGAATCGCATGGCGGTGGATAAATGTTATCCGGTTTTACCGTCAAGTTCTGATAAAAAGGAAGAAGAAGCAAAAGAGGATCCTTTGTTATCCTATTTATTAAAATCACCACCTCCTTATGTACAGGGTACTGCAGCCCCTGTAGTTCCTCCTGTTCCTCCACTTGTTGTTCCGGCGGCTGCTGGTCAGCCTGTTGTTGGTCCTGTTCCACTTGTTCCTCAAGTGGGCCCTGTTCCTTTACCTCCTCTCCTTCCTACTGCTCCTTTGCCTGTACCTTCTCAATCTATTGTTCCTACCACTTCTGCTATCTTGGCTACTCCTACTGCTCCTACGTTCAGTTCTCATGTTGTTGCTCCTGTACTTCTCTCCACTTCTCCTTCTGTTCGTAGTCGTATACCCAATACTGTTGCTAAGCTCTATTCTCCACTTTTCGGATCGATGCTTGGGTCCGATGTCTCTGACATCTCTCAGAGAAGGAGTCAAATTCCAGGTGGATGAGAGAGTGCGACGTTAGTAACTATGGCGCGCAGGTGGATTAGACACCCTGCTAAGTACACTTCGCGCATAGATTTCGATACGTTCTCTCAGTTTAATGAGCCCACACAGAGATTCGTGTTCGAGGAGATGTGCAAATCATTGAGAGAAGAGTGGGATAATGATGAGTTAGATAACGTACCGGCCGATATGACTGAACTTCAAAATCAGTTTTCGAACGGCATGATTGTCGGTGATGATGTACGACGTGCATTAGACCGATTGTTGGCCTTTAGGACTACAGTGCCTTCTCGAGTGTCGTTTGACGACGACTCCGATGATCCGCAAGCGAAATCTGGTCAGTATCCCATGCGAGAAGTTCCCCCTGTGTGGATGCCAGGTGATGCTGCTGCCAATCCTGCAATTCCGCCACACTTCCAGAGAGTTTGGATACATCTCCCATGGAAGCGATAAGAAGTTTTGCAGGTGAAACAATCCTTGCCTGACCCGCGGAAGAACCCGGTAGGTTATTATAAGGAGTTATCCCAACTTGTGGATGCTTCTATTATGAACCTTGCTGATATTGACATGTTGTTCGGTAATGTTGTACTGCAACCGATTTGGGCAAAAATTCGTCAGGAGAATCATGTAGCTGAATTAGGTGGTGATTGGCCTGCACTTGTAGCGGCTGATGGACGGCAAGTTGGTGGGGCTAAGCCTGAACAGTTAATTACGGATCTGCCCCAAAGAATCATTACGCTCATGAAAACACTTATGCCAGCAATGAGGGTGAACTGGGATAAATTGTCTGCTTGCAAACAAAAGAAAGACGAGAGTGTCTCCGATTTCTTTACTAGATTTGAGGAGGCATTTATTGATCATAGTGGTCAGGATATGAGCACTGAGGGAGGTCAGCGGTTGTTTGTTGATAAGTTTGTGTTGAATTTGTTGCCTGATTTATGCAACAAATTGAAAAATTCAGAAAGTGCATGGGCTGTTTCAACCACGGCTCAAATATTAGCAACGGCACAATACTATGAGAATAGGGAAAAAGAAGAGAATGATCGTGCAGACAAGAAAACGAAGGAGCTTAAAACTAAGGTTTTGTTGCAGCAAGCATATCCTCTGCGCTCGAATCAAAACGACTCGCAACAACAGTATCGACCGCAAGCGCAGTCTTCTAGGATGCAGTCACGCTCTGACTCTTCTGCATCCAGATCTATGCTTGGGTATAATCAGTGTGCATATTGTAGGGGTGAGGGCCATTTAAAGTTTAATTGTCCTGTTTTACGTGACCGAAATAATGGTGTTTCGGCCCGAGGAGGTCGTAGTGGTCCTCAACAGGCATCTCGAGGTAGAGGTCGTGGCACCTCTCAAAATCAAAACGAGCGTTCTACTCCTTCATCGGACGCGAACAACTGTTTTGATCATCGAAATACATCGTCTGGTAGATCTGCACAGTATCATGTGGATGACTATTATGTTGAGCATGAGATTGGTGTAGATGACAATTACTAGGACAGCCATAGACAAAGAGAGGGAGTAGTATCAGTTCCGGTTGATCAGAGAGGGCCTTACGTCGCAGTTGCCACATCGGGCGTAGTTGAGCCTTTTCTGTTGGACACTGGTGCAGCAAAAGTTCCATCATGCATTCGAAACTCCCTGGCGCACCTTTGTCTGGCTTAACGAATGTTTCCGTTGGATTCTCTGGCGCCCCGGTTAGCAATCCAGTTTCTAGCCCTTTGTCCCTTACGATCGGGCCACGTGAGCTAGAGGCTCCTTTGATTTTGACTACTGGTTGTGGTGAGAATCTCTTGGGTCTGGATTTGTTGAAGCGGTTATATGCGACTCTGTATTGCTCTCCTACGGGAGTGGAGCTTACATTAGGTCAGAGAGTGATCTCTCCTATGTACTTGTCAACTGATAAGCTCCCACCGGAATTGAGTTCCCTTCCTGAGTCTTTGTGGGCAACGGGTCCCAATGATGTGGGCCTGCTGGACATATCACCTTATGTAGTCCAATTGAAATCAAATGTGCGATTACCACGTATTCCCCAGTATCGTATCTCTCTTGATGGCGAGCGAGCGCTATTAGCGATCATTTATGATTTGATCAAGAAGGATGTCATTGAAGAAACTCGGGGAAATGTGTGTAATAGTCCTGTGTTACCCATTTTGAAACGAACTGACCCATCCAAGCCTCCTGTGTACCGTTTTGTAATTGATTTGAGAGAAGTGAATAAAATAGTGATCCCACAGTTTCCAGTGGTGGCTGACATTACAGCTTTTGCTGACCCTGATTCCAGCTTCTGCTTCTTGGTTCTCGGTGATCGATCTAAAGAATGCTTTCTTTAGCATTCCGATTGCTGAGGAAAGCAGAGACCTATTCGGTTTCTCATTAGGAGGTCGCAGTTTTAGGTTTAAACGCGCACCACAGGGCTACTGTAAGAGTCCATCGATCTACAGTCAAGCCCTTAAGAGCCAACTAGATGCATTTGTGTTACCGGCTGGTGCGGCCTTGATTCAATACGTGGATGATCTGTTGGTGGCTGCCGACACTGAGCAAATTTGCAAAACTGCTACAGTATCGTTGTTAAAGCATCTATGTGACTTACATCACAAGGTGTCACCTTCTAAGCTACAGTATTGTTGCCAAGAAGTAACCTATTTAGGTCACTTATTGTCAAAGGAGGGAAGAAGGTTGACCCCAGAAAGAATTGCAGCGATTGCTCGAATGACTGTGCCAACAACTCAGAGAGATGTACGTGCCTTTCTAGATATCACGTCATACTGCAGACAATGGATTCCAAACTTTTCATTGTTAGCGAAGCCATTGTTAGCTCTTACGTGTAAGGATGTTCCTACTCCTTTGCCATGGACTGAAGAGTGTCAGAAAAGTTTTTCTGAATTGCGTGATGCGTTGTGTTCGGCTCCTGTGTTAGGTACTCCTGATTACAGTAAGCCGTTTACACTATACGTTCACGAGAGAGAAGGTTGTGCGTTGAGTGTCTTGACGCAACAATTTGGCGGCAAACAGCGTCCATGTGCATATTTTTCTTCGACCTTAGACCCAGTAGCTAGAGCATTGCCGAGTTGTCTAAGAGCGACAGCGGCAGCTGTGGTGTCCATTCGACAGTCCGCAGGTCTGGTCATGGATAATATGCTTACAGTAATGGTTCCGCATGCAGTTGACACTCTCTTGAATCGAACAAAGACTCAACACTTGACGAGCGCAAGGTTGTCTGGTTATGAGTTGACGCTTTTGGCAAGTCATATACAGATAAAGCGTTGTAATGTGTTGAACCCAGCGACATTGTTGCCGATTAATATGGAATCAGGTGAGGTAGCACCACATGACTGTTACTTAAGAACTGAAGAAGAGACGAAGGGTCGTATTGACCTGAAAAACACTCCATTGGTAGATCCCGATGGTACTCTGTATGTTGATGGTTCATGCTTCAAGTTGCCGAATGGTGATGTGACGACTGCGTATGCTGTAGTGACGTTGAGTACGGTTGTGGAAACTGCGAGATTGAGTCAGAATTCAGCGCAAGCGGCAGAGTTGATTGCGTTAACGAGAGCGTGTGTTTTGTCTAAAGGAAAGCGAGTGAATGTGTTTACAGACAGTCAGTATGCATTTGGGTTAGCGCATAGCTTTGGTCGATTGTGGAGAGAAAGAGGATTTATGACGTCGCATGGTACGAAGATCCAACACGGACAGCTCGTGAACGATCTTTTGGATGCACTTACATTGCCTAAGCAGGTGGCAATCATTAAATGCAGCGCGCATCGAAAGGTTACGGATGATGTGGGTCGTGGTAACGCGTTCGCAGACGAGATTGCTAAGCAAACGGCCAAGAATTTGATGAGTCGAATGTATGTTACGAGTTCAGTGAGATGGCCGGCGGAGACTGGTATGTGTGAGGACACAGTTGAGAGTGTGAAAGCGATTTAGAATGAGGCTACCAAGACTGAAAAGACTAAGTGGAAAGAAAGCACGGGGAAGTTAGACGCGCATGGATGTTGGGTCGATTTGTCAGAATACCAGAGGTGGATGTTACAGGATGCATATGTGCTTGCCATTGTTACTATGGCCCACAGCATGTCACATATTAGTGCGAAAGGTATATGCAAGTTGTTGTCTCCTGTATGGAAGAATGATGGGATTGCTAAGTGTGCTGAAAGAGTGGTTAAGAATTGTATGGTATGCCTGATGTATAATCCTGGCACGGGCACCCCCACTCCACCTGGTCATTTTGCTCCTCCTACATGTCCCTTTGAAGTTATCCAATTGGACTTCATCCATATGGAGAGATGCAATAACCTGAAATATGTTTTGGTCGTGGTTTGCGCGTTCTCCAGATGGATTGAGGCCTACCCTCTTAAGGATAATACTGCCCTGTCCACAGCAAAAGTTCTACTCAAGGAATATTTTCCCAGGTCTGGAATGCCACGGATCGTATGGTCGGATAATGGAAGTGAGTTTGTGGGAAGTGTGATGAAGAGTGTGTGTAAGGGCCTGGGAATACGTCAAAAATTTCATAGTGCTAATCATCCCCAGTCTGCGGGTTTAGTTGAAGGGTACAATGGTACTCTGAAACTTGCCAAAATTCAAGCAACGACTGGTTTATCATGGCCTGATGCATTGCCTTTAGCTCTCTTATCGACCAGGGCGACTGTGCACTCTCGAGTAGGGCTTAGCCCATATGAGATTGTGTTCGGCCGTCCTGCGAACATTTGGGGAGTTCCAAGGCCTATGGAATTTGACAGTCTTGAATATCCAATGTTGATTGACTATCTTTACGATCTGACTGCTAAATTGAGTTTGATTCATCAACAGGTTTTTGAAGCTCTACCGGCACAAACCGAGGGTCCTGGTCATCGGCTCCAACCTGGTGACTGGGTGGTCACTCGCAACTTTGGGAGAAAACGTAATCTTGAGCCAAGGTTTGTGGGACCCTACCAGGTCTTGCTGGCAACAAGGACTGCAGTTCGGCTGGACGGCAGGAAGCATTGGGTGCATGCCACCCATACGAAAAAAGTCCAGCTTCCTTTGCCAGCAGATAACTGGATCAAGAGAGGATTTGCCCCGACGGAGACCAATGCCCTTCCACGCTACGTGCCATTCAGTGATGCTCAACTTGTAGAGAACGATTTAGTCCAGTCAGATACACCTGTTGAATCGTCTGGAACTGTACCTTCGTCTTCAGCATAGGAGAATTCAAGTTCTGAACTGTCGCCTGAACAATCGAACACTGTTTTGCCATCTGAACCGTTGTTTGAAGAGCAAACTCGACCTGGAAAAAGTCGATATTTTCTTCGATCACGTGACAAGGACTAATAAAAAATTCCCTTTTGTTTTTGAATTCACATTACCCCCTTCACTGTTGCTATGAACATTGTGAACAATTGCATTTTTTCTGATTTTTGAGTTCTTTTTATATATCATGTGTATTCCTCTTCTGTCCAGCTAGGAGACTTATATTAAACTGAATGTTTCATTGATTAAAACCTACCATCTGGGTTGGCCGTAGGGCCGTGCGGGTACCTACTTCTGTTTAGCAGGTTTCTGACACTAGGTCGCTTACTTTTGTCGATTTCTGGGAACTCCCGGGAAATGATAATCGCTACTCAGAACGAGGTGCGTCAAGAACGTTATGGACGGTCTTTAGAGGATGGAGTTCTCTAAGCTGTCGGAAATAGAGAGGATGTCGGCGCAAAGATCCAAATTGCATAAGATTTTGCGAACAAAATTTTTTTTGTTTCAGGTTTTCATGTTGTTCCTGACTGTTTCTATGCTGCTGGTGGGTGGAGTGTCTTTTGGGCTTCAGTCGTTCTTGCCTTCCACTTCACCTACCTCTCCTTCTCACAATCTGAATTCTGTTCCCACTATTTCTCCACATTCCTTTCATCTTCTGCCCCAACATGAACAGGTCAGACGTGCGGAATTTATGAACAACTCCTTTGTCCAACTTCTACATCAGCATCAGTTGGTGATGAATACTACTAACTGTTGGGTGTGTGGGTTAATGCCACATACCATGGATAAGGGTATTCCGTATTTGGTTCTTCCTTACAGCTCCCAGGGGTCAGCTCGAGCATTCCAAACCATGTTCCGTAGTGCACTAGATTCCTACCCCCGTCGAGAGCCACGCTCTGCAGACCTTGGGCCCGGCCCGTACCACAAGTCCTTGCTGATAGCGATTGCTGATCTAGATAGAGATATTTTTGATGCATCGCTTATTCCAGAGGAAGAGGTGCGAGCGTACAAGGATCTGAGTGAGGCTGAATATAGTATGTCAGTGGGTGATAGACAGCTTAAGAGCTCGTCTCCGATCTGGATCGTACCCCACCTTGGTCACTTCTGCCTGCAGGGTCTTGGTCGAAATCCGAGAGCTCAGCTTGGGAAGAGTGCTTGTACTGAAACGTATGTTTTACCGATGCTCTCTTCCCCCGTCTTCTTGACTGCCAAGGGTACCTATTTTGTATGTTATGATCGCGCTTATACGTGGTTGCCTCGTGACTTCTCGGGCACCTGTTATATCGCGAATCTTTTGCCACCAACTTTCACAGTTGCCTCGGACTATCACAAGACTAGAGTTGTGAGAGGCGTTATTAGCAAAGAGGATACTGCCGGTCAAGAAGCAGGAGACTTCTTTAAGGGTTTCCTGCCGTTTTGGGGACCTATGGTTAATAGTAGGAACCTGAGACAGTTGACTCGTGTGGTAGAATCGACTGCTAACATAACTGCAAGTGCTCTTGGTAATCTGACAGCAGAGCTTCAGGCGGATAGACTTATGACGTTACAGAACCGGATGGTTCTAGACGTTGTACTCGCAGATAGAGGTGGTGTGTGCAAGGTGATCCATTTGAGCTGCTGTATTTTCATACCTGATAACGCTCCAACTGTATATCAAGCCATCTCGAAGTTGCATAAAATCTCCGAGCCCATACACGTGGACGAAGGTGGTGATTGGACGCTTCTAGGATGGTTTTGGGGTCTGATGTCGACTTGGGGTTGGAAGATTCTGATGATTGTAGGGGTTGTTGTGACGTTTCTGTTCACGTGTTGTCTTTGCGTGCAGTGTGGTCCTGCCTTATGTGGCCTTTGTGCTACAACGTGTATAAGAAGGCCATCTGTTACCAGAGAGACATTGATGGATAGAATAATGTTCCAGCAACAACTGAACGATCTGATGAATATCGAAATTGATTATATCGACTAGTGCTTGCCTACATGAGGGCAAAAGGAGCGTCTGAGGTTCCATGAGAATCGTAACAACGTTTTTGGCGGCTATGGACGAGTTTGGTATCTACGAACCGCAAATGACGAGTTTAGTAGGTGTACGCGTTTTCGCTACACTACTTGGAAGGGCTCGTCCTATTTATGGGTTTCTCCATCTGAACCCTCGGGTTCCATTTTAGATACGGCATCCATTTTGTTTCTTGCCCTCACGTAGTCGGCAAACGGACAATGTCCGCTTCATTACCCTGGGATGCCCAAGCTCTTGCGGAAGATGTATATTCCTTTGAGTGTGTCTTTATGACTAGGGGGATGACACGGCAAAGGCAGATGGCTCCGCTCGAGGCTCATCTTGCCGTGCCGGTCTATTGTTTCAGCCTTGCATGCGTTAGGCCCGAATCCTTTGATCCTGTGATCACGCTTCCGATACTGCCCCCACACTCTTTCAATCTGTTGTCTGTCTTTGTCTTCCTTGCACCTGTTTCTGTCTCTTCTCTTAGCTCGTTTACAACAAGAGTGGAATGTGCCTGATGGTGGGATAACGTGCTTTTACAGTTGGGAACCGGCGATGTTACTGTAATTATGTTCCAGGCTTCCGAAAACATGAATGCAACCCTTTTTGAAATTTACTGTGGGAACTGAGTTGTAACCTTTTGTTCGTTATGTTGTGCAATGACGAAAATGTGTTTAAAAGGAGCGATCCACTTTTGCAATTCGAAGCAGACTCTCAGAACCTACACTCTGTTGTACTTCTAGCGAACTCTGTATCCCTGCAGTAAATAAACGCTGATCTTTGACGACTAAGGAAGTGTCCCGTGTCTCTGTGATTTGTACGCCGGAACAGGTAACTCACGAAGGTTTGTCCCCTGGCACCGTTGGGCCTTAGAATAGCCCAATCCTTCACTTGGGCCCCGGAGTGGTGAGGCCTGTGGCCACGAGTGGAGCCGGGGCTCTCGCCTAACGACAGCAGACCGGAAGTGGGGCACGGCCGGCGTGCCGCAGAGGAAGGAGCCGGTCCCGGCCATCAAGATCGCGGAGGCAGCGGCGGAGGAGGTACCCGGGTCGCACTCGGGGAGGAGGCCACTGATAATCTACTGGAGGCCCCTGCTCCGCATCATCAGCTGGCTCGCGGGCGGGATCGGCTGCTGGGCGGGCTGCCGCGAGGTGGCGGCGGCCGTTCTGTGAGGTGGTGGAGTGCCCCCCCCCCTCCTCCCCTGGCGAAACAACTTGGCTTCCCCCCCTATATACCTTACCCTGCAACCAAGTGGCGATCCCTGGAGCTGCTCGAGCGGGGGGGGGGGTGACACTTGGCCAAGGGGCGCAGCTCCGGCGCCCCCCCCCGTGGTGCGCTGACCTTTATCCTCCCCAGGCACGGCACCACTACGGGGCCACAGGGCAGGTCCCGATACACAGAGGAGGAGACGGGCAGTGGAGTCTGGCGGCACATTGCCTCGCAGCGGATTGACCCCGTGGGGGCTATAAACTGGCTTGGTGGTGTAGGCCTGCGGGTCAGAGGCGGTGGCCCCCCTCCTGGAGAGCGCCCTACGGAACAACACACGCGGCCTTGGTCCTGGCGTTGGCCTATTTACTGGTTGTTGGAGGGGGAGGCAACCCGGTGGCAGTGCAGCCGGAACGCAGGGGTGTAGCACCCTAAGCAGTGGCACGTTTCGGCCGAGGGGGGGGCCTTCTACACCTTGTTGGCCCTACAGATAGCGCCTTGGACCTCACCTCCGCAATATTCGGCAGCCATGATGAGGGAAGGCAACAGCGGTCACACCTCCTAACAGGGCACCATAGACAAATTCACAGGCCCGCAGGGGGGTGCTGGAGCCGCTGGGGGTCCTCCTGCGTCTGTCCCTGACAATGCTTCCCTCATGGCGGCGATAACGCAATCCCAGGACATGTTGGATGCAAAAATTGGGGCGGTTGGGGCAAACGTAATACTACTGCGCCAGGACCTACGCAACGCAGTGGCCCGCATATCCGAAGCCGAAACTAGGATCACTGGGGTGGAGGAAGATGTTGCGACCCTTAAGAAGAAAGTGGCTAACATGGAGGGCATTCAGAGGGGCCTTACCCTGAGGGCAGAGGATGCAGAAGGGCGCGGCCGACGGAATAACCTACGGTTTGTGGGTTTTCCAGAAGATTGCGAGAAGGGTGATATGGAGGCCTTCCTGACCAATTGGATAGAAGGTTGGATGCCGCCAGAGTCCCTATCGCGCTGCTTTATCGTCGAACGGGCGCACAGGGCGCTGACACAGAAGCCGCCGGTGGGAGAACGCCCTCGACCTGTGATAGCCAAGCTCCTTAACTATCACGACTGCGACACGATTCTGCGTCAAGCCCGTCTGAAGGACCCTCTGCTATACGACAATCATAAGATCCTAATATTTCCGGACTACACTAAGCTAGTGCAGAAGTAGCCCCAATCCTTCACTGAAGCTAAAGCGAGGCTGCGGGGTCTGAAAATCCAATATGCCCTGCTCTATCCAGCCCGCCTGCGGGTGGTGTTTCAATCCAGGACTTTGTTCTTTAATACACCTGAAGAGGTCTTCGCCTGGACAGACGAGACAGTCCGCATTCGAGTGCACACCCCCCCGGGTTGGGATTCAGACTCCTCCATGGCTGGGCCCCCTCAGACTCCGCGGCGGTCGCGCAGCAGAAGTAATTGGAGGTCCCGCTCTAAGAAAAACTCCTCCACGGATGATGGGGCAGCGGGAACTACTGGGGCTCCAGACTCTCAAGATCCGACGTCTTAGCTACCGCAACACCAAGCGATGGCTTCATTGAGATTCGAGGGGAGTTGATTCGCTCCCCCCTGATGTGAACAGCTGTGGCGGATCGAAGCAAAGGATTTTATTTGTACAAGTACCTTTCTGGTTTCGGGACTCGGGTGGGGGGACGGCTTAAGGAGGGCGGACTTGACCCCTCTGTTTGGTTTAGTTGTTAGTGGGATTTGGGTAGCGATGGGGGTCCATTGGTGGGGTGGGCGGTCTCTCTCACGTTGGGGGCAGGAGCCAAGCTTCACCGCGACAGGTACTTCATTGTTCATTGAGGTATGGGGTAGGGGCGGGGGGGGGTTGTGGGACGCTGATTGCAGTTGGGGTGGGGGGGTTGGGGCCTGAGGGAGGTGGGGAGAGAGGGTTGTCCTGCTCACGATTGTCTCGAAAGATGCTGCTGTGGTGTTCACGTTTGTTGAGCCTATTGCCTGCTGTACGAATTCACCGGCGTTTAGATGGGGGCTGAAAACCCTAGGCGGGCGCAACTAGGTGCCCTTATGAGAGTGTTGAGCTGGAATGTGAGGGGTGTGCTAGACAAGATCAAGCGGGGGCGGTGTTGCGACAGGGTAAGAAGGAGAATGCAGATGTCCTGATGCTGCAAGAAACACACCTCATGGGTAACAAAGCACTGAGCCTCCAGAGATATGGATATGATCAAGTCTACCACGCGGACTTTGGGAGAGGTTCCAGGGGGGTGGCCTTGCTGATACATCGTAGACTGGCCTTTACACACACCAAACACTGGATAGACCCACAGGGCAGCTATATTTTTGTACATGGGACGGTGGGCTCAGACTCAGTGGTTCTTGGGAGTGTCTATGCTCCACCCCCGCTGCAGTGGGCCCTAATAGAAAAACTCTTCACAGTGTGGGCCGAGATCCCTGAGAGCCTTGCGGTGATAGGGGGAGACTGGAACGATGTCATGCAGTGTAGACTTGATCGCCTCAGACTCAGGGGAGACCCCGCTGTTGATACCCCCACTAGATTACACAGCATGGTGAATGGCCTGAACTGGGTAGACGCATGGCGATATTTGCATACACATGAGAGGGAATACGCGTACGTCTCGGCGGTCCACCACTCATTTTGGAGACTGGATTACATTTTTGTTCCCGCAGCGGTCATTTCCAGGGTGGTCTCGGCGGCTATCCGGCCGCGGGGACTTTCAGTTCACTCCCCCGTGGTTGTGGAGGTTGCCCTCGACAGGGAGAGGCGCCCATTCCGGTGGCGACTCTCCACCTGGCATTTGCAGCAGGAGGCGTATCAGCAACACCTAGAGGTGGCTATCACCCAGTATTGGGAAGAAAACCTAGGTACGGTCTCTGATACACGGACAGTTTGGGAGGCTATGAAACCCACGCTGCGTGGGGTAGATATAACATGGTGCACGGCAGCACGTCGCAAACGACGGGAGGAACTGCTGCGGGCTGCAGCGGAAGTGGAGCGGCTGGAAACTCAATGTGGGGTGGCGAATCGCTTAGAAGACGTAGGGCAACTTTTGCTGGCGCAACAGACATACGCCTCTCTCCAGCTGGACGAGGCCCGCCAGATCTGGTTGGCGACCAGGAGTAGAATTTATCAATGGGGCGACAAGTCCGGCACCATGCTTCATAGGCTCTGCCAAAAGGGGTTCCAGGCACAGGACCTGCCGGGCCTTAGAGACGACACCAGGGCCTCATTACAGCTCCAAAGGAACTTGCGGACAGCTTTACTGGCTACTTTGCGGCGCAGTGCGCCCCGTGGGACCCTCTCTCGGCACTTGATGTTGAAAAATTTATAGCTGATCTCCCGCCCCACGCGCTCTCTGATGATGTGCGGGAGCTCCTTGAGGCCCCACTTTCGGCCGATGAATTGGGCACGGCACTGGGGGAACTTAATGCTGGTAAGGCCCCCGGGCCCAAAGGTTTCCCGAGTGAATTTTTTAAACGCTATCACCTACAGCTGGGACCGCACTACAAAGCCGCCCTGGAGGCAGCGCGAGAGGAGGGCCTACTGCCGGCGGCCTGGAGGCATGCGGAAATTGTTGTCTTTTGTAAACCTGGTCGGCCCCCGGACCGCCACGAGTCCTACCGGCCAATTTCTCTTCTGAACATTGAGGCCAAAATACTTGCTAAAGCACTCGCGAATCGCCTTCTTCCCTATATATCAGAGTTGGTCCATTCGGACCAAGCCGGATTTATGCCCCGCAGGGCGACGCGGCACAATATTAGACGAGCCCACGTAGCTGTGGAGGCGATGAGTAAGACCGGGGATCAAGCGGCACTGCTGCTAGCCGATATCGACAGGGCCTTCGACTCCCTGAGTTGGACCTACTTATTTGCCCTCCTTCCGCGCCTCAACCTAGGGCCCCACTTTCTGTCCTATGTCAAGCTTCTTTATACCGGTCTGACGGCCTCGGTGAGGGTGTCGGGGGAGGTGTCGGCAGCCTTCCCGATAGGACGTGGCACTCGGCAGGGATGCCCCCTCTCGCCTTACTTGTTTGCTCTAGCTATGGAGCCGCTGGCGGCGTGGGTCCGGATTGATGCACAGCTGAAAGGGTTAGAGTGGCAGGCGGGACCGTTGGACATAATCGCACTGTATGCAGATGATGTCCTGTTCTTTCTTACCAATGTGAACCGCTCCGGGCCGCGGGTCCTAGACATCATGAGAATCTTTGGCGAGGTCTCCGGACTCTGCCTGAAACCGCAGAAGTCCACCTTATGGACTTTGGGAGATCACTTCGAAGTCGGGCCGTGGGCCTCGACACTGCAGAGAGCGGTTGGGGGCCTTAAATACTTGGGAGTGTTCCTGACAACTATACCAACGATAGCCTGGGAGCGCAATGTAGTTCCTGTATGGGACAAAGTGCAGCAGGAAATGAAATGCTGTTCCCGCATGCCTCTCAATATTTATGGTAGATCAGCCATCTTCAAGATGGTTGCCCTTCCCAGATTGTTATATCAACTACAAAACCACCCGTTCCCGGTCCCACCGCAGTGGTTCCGACTAGTCAACTCGGCTCTTGGTCGCTTTTTGTGGGCCGGTGGCGCGGCGAGAGTAGCACTGCGAACCTGCTTTCTATCCACATATTGTGGGGGACTGGCGACCTCGGATATTCTGTCGTATTACCAGGCCTCGCATCTGGTGGTCCTGAATGATTGGTGGTACTGTGACGGGGGGGACCCGGCGTATGCCCTAGAAGGATTTCTGATGGAACCCGACTCCCTCCATACGGTCTTATACTCACCCCAGCTGCGAAAGAGACTGCCTAGAGCAACGCAAGTGGTGTTCCAGATATGGCGGCAGGCACTACGCCTCATGGGATGGTGGGGAAAGCTGACTGGGGAGACCCCGCTCTGGCATAACGGGCAACTGCCGGCCCTGATGTCCCTTTCAGGGTTTAGGAGCTGGGACTTAATAGGAATTTCTACTCTGGGCCAGGTCCTTAGAGGCACCACGCTTAAAACCTTCCAGGATCTCAGTGCAGAGTTCAATATGCCCCGCACCCAGTTTTTTCGCTACCTACAGCTTAGACATGCTTTGGCGCCCGCGCTGGAGGGCTTGGCTACACTACCTGAATTCAGCCCGATAGAAGCTAAAGTCTTTATGGGGGACTTGGAGGACCGTAAAATATCCAAAATATACCAAACATTAGTGACACACTGTTCCTCAGACCTACAGCCCTTAAGAGATCGATGGGAGCGGGATGTGGGAGAACTGGAGGAGGAGGAGGACTGGCAGGAGGCTCTTGAGTCCCCCAGGGGAGCAGCAGTAGCAGTCCGTTTACGGCTAATACAATTCAAATACTTGCACCGTGCATATTATACCAGAGAGAGATTGTGGAAGACAGGGCTGATTGAGTCCCCGGCGTGCTTGCGCTGTGGCCACGAGCTAGGCACCCTGTTGCATACAGTGTGGGAATGTTGTGGCCTGGCGAGATTCTGGAAGGGTGTGTGGGACTGTTTGTCAGAGGTGCTGGGGTGGGAGCTCCCTCGCACGGCGAAATTGGGCCTGCTCCATGTACTTGAAGGGGTAGGTGGGAATGTGTACAAGCGGCACTTGTTACTACTGGGACTAACACTGGCCAAACGTGATGTGGCTCAGGCCTGGAAGGACCCTGTGGCTCCTAAGGTGGTCGGGTGGAAGAAAGGCCTGGACTTTTGCATGGGACTGCGGCGGCTGGTGTTTGAGGCCAGAGCCTGTCCCACAAAACACTATAAGATATGGAAGAGATGGGCGGACTACAGGGGATTGTGGCTGGAGCCCCTACCGCCAACAAGGAGCGAGGAGGGGCAGATGTAGAGGGCATATTGAGGCTCGGTTCTTTTCATGTATGATTGTACGCTTCTCATAGCAGTGTTGGGGAGATGGAGTGTTGCAGGACGGGGGGGGAGGTTGGGTAGTTAGGGGGGGGGGTGGAGGGTGGAGGGTATTTTTCATTAAATGTATCGCACAACATGACCCGTGATTGTAGTCACAGTCCCTCCGGGGTTCGGAGCACTGTGGATGTTTATTTCTGCGATTCAATAAAACCAGTTTTGAAAAAAAAAATGCCTTTGTTTAAAATAGCAATTTCTTTTGATGTCAATGTTTGAGAGGATATGTTTATTACAAGGGTTTGTACTGACTCCTCAGACCTTTCTTCCCCTTGTTTTTTTCTTTGTCCTTGTCCCTTTCTTTGTCCTTGCCTTGCTTTCTGCTTTCTTTCCCTGCGCTCACATCTGGTGATTGACCCAAATCCAGTGCCTGGGACAAAAAAGAAAGCTGTTGTCCCAAGGACCCTACTTTTTCCATGGTTCCTTCACTTGTAATCAGTTGTGTGCGTTTCACTGGAATACTGGCTGTGTCGGTGTCTCTATCCGTTACGATGCTTTCTTCCGAAGAGGTATTCGGCCTGCGCGTAAAACGACGCTGAGTATACACCTCTGCCCAGTTGTATGTCTCATTTAATTTATAGTCAATCGTGTCACGTTTAAATTTGTGCAACTTGGTCTCTTGGAGTTCTTTTCCATATTCATCTAATTTAATGTTTAAATCGTCTAAAAACTGTTTCCACTTATCCTCCGGCATTCTTCTTGACAGATCTGCAAGGATATTTGCAAATTCTTCGTTCAATTCCTCTATGGTTTTAGCAAGCTCTTCCACAATAAGAAGTATTAAATCCAACGAACATTTGTTGGGGATTTGGTACCACTTCTCCATAAATTGAACATTGTGTTGTAGACGATATAACATGGGCTTGATTGCCAACCGCAAACCACGTGAAATCCTTTTTACCTTATGATATTGTATTAAAGTTGAGGCATGGAGTCTTTGATTAAGATCTTGTCTGGTGATGAATGCAAGTTGTTTTCATTGATGACTGACTGATCCTTTTTGTACATTGAGTGTACTAACTTTCTGAATGAGTCCATAAATTTCAGGTGCTTGCTCTGAAGTATAAGCTTTAGTTGTAGCTCTGTTACCGGTAATCGTTGCTATTGATTCAAAAGACATCTTTATCTTGGGGTGCAATAGTCCATAAAAAAGGTATGGGTAACTAATATGCAAAGTGTGGACTATGCACATCCCTTTTTAGTGATAATTTTAATATTAACTGCTCGATTGATCAGTGTGCTATGCCTGACAGTGTGTACCTATTCGCACCATGTAACATAAAGGAGGGCCAGCAGCCAACCTGCCTGCTGGACTCAGGCACGCACAACGCTATGTGATATACAACCTCTCAAAGTATTAACATAGACACTTCAACAATATTCATGCAAAAACTGTTTTTTCTTATTGTATTGTATCAGCAGACTGGACTACAGGAAAGCCCTCCACGCAGGAACAACAACCAAGCTCCTGAGACAGCTGCAACGCTTCCAGAACACTGCGGCACAACTGATTTTCGGCGCCCCCCCTACGCAGCCGCAGCCGCAGCCGCAGCCGCATCGCATCCCACCTAAGAGGCCTACACTGGCTCCCCGTCGACAAGAGGATCACCTTCAAACTCCTCATCCACGCACACAAAGCCATACACAACGCCGGACCGGCATACCTCAACGACTGACTCAGCTTCTACACCCCCACCCGCAGCCTCCGATCTGCCACCCTCGCCACAGTTCCACGCATCCGGAATACCACTGCAGGCGGCAGATACTTCTCCTACCTCGCCGCCAAAACCTGGAACACGCACCTTGCCGACCTACGGCAGACCCAGGACCTGCTGGCCTTCAGAAGACTCCTCAAGACCTGGCTCTTCGATCAGTAGCAGCTTCTCTCCCCCCCCCCCCCCCCCACCAACCCCTCTCCCAGCGCATTGAGACCCTCACTGGTATGTGGTGCACTTTACAAATGTAATGATTGATTGATTGATAACTCGAATCTCAGAACACTAAATCAGAATATGTAATAAGAGTACTACCTCTTGTCTAGCGACACACTGGATTGAAAATCACCATTCAATTGCACAAATTACATTTCAGATCATTGAAAAAGTAGTGGAGAGTCCCGGTTTGGATATTAATAAATGCTTACTACCAAGAGAAACATTTTGGATGAAATGTCGAGGCACACTAAAACCGCGAGGGCTTAATGACAGATTAGAAATTAGCTGTTTTCTTTAACACAATCATTTACTTTGAAGACTGTGTGATTTTTGTACAACTGATCATGAGAATGATGCATTTTCTATTTGTTCTCTCTTCTTTATTTTTGATTTTATTTTTTACTAAGGACTAGTGTTTGATACTGAGAAAGTATTTATTTCAGAGTACTGTCTCTTGGTAAATGTTAGAACTGGGGGTCTCTAGTTGGCAATGGCATACACCTTTGGCTGAAATTCACTAACAGGTCATCCACACACATCAGGGCATGACCTACCTTTTACATACAATGCACCCTGCCCTAGGGCCTACCTTAGGGGTAACTACAATGTAGAAAAGGGAAGGTTTAGGGACTGGCTAGAGGGTGAACTTGCCAAGTCGACATGGCAGTCACAGACTGCACACAGGCTCTGCAATGGCAGGCCTGAGACACACTTTGCAAGCTGCTTCTGTGGGTGGCACAACCAGTGCTGCAAGCCTACCAGCATCATTTGATTTACAGGCCGTGGGCACACAGGGTGCACTGTACTAGGGTCTGACAAGTAAATCAAATAAGCCAATCATGGAGTCACTAATCAATACATGAATTTACAATAGGGAGCACTTGCACTGTGGCACTGAATAGCAGTGGCACAGTGCCCAAAGCATCTAAACCAGCAAAACATATAAAAAACAGAGGAGGAAATCAGTACAAAATGGAAGGGAGACTCATGCCAGCGGTACCAGGTCTAACAGTAAAGCATTGTAATGCATAGGAAATCGTAATATGGATTGTTCTAAGATGGCCGCCACGGTACTATCTAATAAGCACTAGATTCAATAGTTGCTCTGCATGAACTAAACGCTAAGTGTATTGTGTCAGCTTAGTTTTGGCAGAATGATTTCGTAAGATAGAGCCATTATTTTATGTTTGTAGTTGATAATAACACATTTTGAGCAACGAGGATACTGTGGTGAGATTGACGTAAGGACATTAGGTTGACCCCGCATCAAGCTTTGAAAGGGCTGCTGGTATATAGACCTCCAGGACCAGTGGGTTCTTTTTTTGAGGACCTCCAGGCTGCCATCTCCGGACTGGCTTTGTGTGCGCGCCATTGTTTGCTGGCGGGAGACTTTAATTTTCATATGGATGTGGTTGAGGATTCGGACTCAAACAAATTTTTGACATTACTGCCCCTCTCGGCCTTGTTCCTTTTCTGGTGGGCCCCACACACGACAAGGGACATACCCTGGATCAGGTTTTTTCTTCGGTCCCTTTAGTGGATATTGAGCTTCTCCCGGTGCTTTGGACCGACCACAGGTTGGTCAGGTTCTTCATACTGGGGAGTGAGCAATTACCTAGTAGCGCCCCTAGACAGTATGGTTCTGCTTCGAGGGCACTGCACAGAGTGACTCCTGAGCTGATAGCCCAGGCTTTTGTGGACCATCCGTGCCCCCTCTCTGGTGACTTGGAGCAGGACGTAGAGGCCAAGCAGGTGTGGCTGTCGGAGAGGCTGAATGATTTAGCCCCCGCAATGGCCCCTCGGCCCACGGCTAAGCGGGTTTCTGCGCCCAGGTTCACTGAGGCACTGCGTGTCACTCGTAGCAGTGTAAGGTGGCTGAGAGGGCTTGCCGTCTTCAGTATGACGTGGAGGCCAGACTTGCCTACATGATAGCGGTCAAAGCCTACCATCGCGACATTCTCCGCGAGAAAAAGGAATATCTTGCCTGGAGGATAGATGCTGCCTCCAATTCATGTAAGGAGATCTTTACTGTGGTGAGGGAGTTCACAGCCCCCAGATCCAACTTGCCTCAAATAGCGTCACCTGAGTCGTGGGTCTGTGATCTTGTCAAGTTCTTTACGGACAAGATTAAATCGATCCAGGACTCCTTTACAGAGGTCTGCTGAAGTGTCTCCTAGCATTGTGTCCGGACTAGTTCCATCGACCACTCGGGATGTTGTTCTGGCGGAGTTTCCCTTTGTCTCCACTGATGCTTTCCTTGCACTTTTGGCCAATCTTAAATCGGGTTTGCCATTAGACCCCTGTCCGGCCAAATTTTTGGCCAGGATGGCGCCTGTGGTCAACCCATTGGTCAACCCTCTCTTGAACTTGTCTCTGAGCGAGGGGTGGGTCCCGCGGTCCTGGAAAAGGGCTATGGTGATTCCCCTCCTCAAGAAGCCTGGGTTAGACGTCGAGGTTCTGGCCAATTACAGGCCAATCTCCCTCCTCCCGGCGTTGGCTAAAATCACGGAGAAGCATGTGCATGGCGCTCTTTCTAGTTTTCTAGAATTGAATGACCTATTGCACCCCTCGTAATCCGGTTTCCGTCCTATTTTAAGTACGGAGACAGCACTCCTGGAGGTGTCAGAGGTTATTAGGGAGACATTGGACTCAGGAGGCAAGGCCATGCTTGTCATGCTTGATCTGTCGGCGGCCTTTGACACCGTTCCCCATGAGGCGCTTCTCGCCAGACTCTATGACATCGGTCTGATGGGGACGGTGTTCAAATGGTTTACATCTTTTCTTGAGGGTCGCCGACAAACAGTCTGGGCCTCCCCGAGCTCCGCTGAGATGCCGCCTTTGGGAGTCGGAGTTCCGCAGGGTTCTGTGTTGAGCCCGACTCTTTTTAACATCTTTATGACCCCTCTGGCGGCACTGGTGGAGTCCTTTGGGGCCCAGATCGTGTCCTACGCGGATGACACTCAACTGCTCTTCACGTGTAGGAAAGATCAGGCTTTTGATGGAGAGAGCATTCGGGGCTGCTTAGGGATGGCCTTTAACTGGTTTCAGCGGAACAGCCTCAAAGCTAATTCCAACAAATCGGAGGTACTGTTCTTTGGCTGTGCCTCGGACCCTGAATGGCGGGCCTGGTGGCCAACGGATATGTGTCCCCCTGCTCAGGCATCTCAGGTGGCAAAAAATCTGGGAGTTAAGATTGATATTAATCTGACGCTGAGATCACATATTCTTGGTTTGACGGGCACTTGCTTTGGTATTCTGAAGATGCTCCGGAAGTTCTTACCTTTGCTTACAGAAGAGCATAGAAAGATTACTGTGCAAGCCTTAATAGGCTCCAGACTGGACTATGCCAACGTCCTATATTTAGGGCTTCCGGACTATCTTGTTCAGCGGCTGCAGGTTGTGCAGAACTCTGTGGCTCGCGCCATCTTCGGCCTCCATAGGCGAGCGAGAGTATCCGGGTTGGTGCAGTCGCTTCACTGGCTGCCCATCCGGAAGCGGATTATGTTTAAAGCGTTGACCCTGGCTCACAAAGCGCTTTCTGGCTCGGGAGCAAGGTACTTACAGCGCAGGCTCGTCTTTTATTGCCCGGTTCGATCTCTTCGGTCGGAATCTCTGTTCTTGGCCGTGGTCCCCCGAGTGAGGAAGGCCCGTACCGGGGGTCGCTCCTTTGGTTTTAGGGCCCCTCAGTTGTGGAACACCTTGCCTCTGGCCTTGCGGCGCACACCTAATCTGTTCCTGTTTAGGAAGAGCCTCAAGACCTGGCTTTTTAACCGTTAGGACGTCTTTCTTTCCCTTATCTGTCTCTGTCTTATAGTGTTATGTTTTTCACACTGAGCTGCCTAAATAAAGCGCCGGGACACTCTTACTGAGTAGCCGTGCGCTATAGAAATAAAATATAACATAACATAACATGATCCCCTGTCACGTGATCGGGTTTTGTCTTGTGATTAGCAGTTTGGCAGAGTTCAGAATGACGTAGGGACGTTCCCCTGTTTGTTATCAGGAGTTCGGCGGAGTTTCGGAATTAAACGCGCTGAATTTGGGAAGCGTAGAGAGAGGTGAAGACCGGTATTCTTGGCTCCTTGTATTGTTCGAGCAGGTTGTAGGTGTCTAATTTGACTGTGGTTCGTCTCAATTGAATGCATGTTACTCACGGTGTTCCTTTTCTGCTTTAGGGGCACCGTGTTGCGAAAAGGAAGAGCGTATAGGGTAAGAGATCCTACGGGTTTCTGTTTACACCGCTTGGCATTACTAGAGGGGCTTTTATTCATAGTTTTGATTACTTATATTCCAGATAACACAGCCAGAGAAACCTCCTTGTTATTCACCACATATACCAGAAGGTATGATCTATTTAGATTTCAATGGTCATTGATGTTCGGAATTTGCCGATAGCAGATAGTTGACATATTTGAATTCTTTCATAGCGTGATTGCGACTGTTCAGATTCTACTTGTTCAATCTATTTAGGAGATTTTCACTGAGTGAGTACAGTCTTTTTTTAAATAAGTTTTTTCACTCTTGTTGCTTTTTCTTATTATTATTTTAATTATTTTTTGTGTTTTAAGCTGGTTCCACCCTTTATATATTTTTACACACAGAAGGTATTTTTCTTTTGTCCTTGGCATGTCATTGGTGTTATACATCTTTTCAACCCAGATCACACTCTTCACACAGGGATTGTTCATGACTGTTTCGCATATGTGTACATGGTATAAGTGTGCTTTATTAATTTTATGTTTTGCAGTGATGCCCCTGAAGAAGGGACGTACTTGTCCCGAAATGATTGGGCTTAAGTCATCTGTGATATATAAAATGTTGTGATGATAAGAGATTATCAAAGAATTGTTTTTTCCATGTGTTATGTATTTGTATATATTGACTCAGCAACATATACTTCTATGGCTGCTATTGTATGGTTTAAAAATTGAATACAAAAAGAAAAAACTGTTTTTGCATGAATATTGTTGAAGTGTCTATGTTAATACTTTGAGAGGTTGTATATTACATAGACTTGTGCGTGCTTGAGTCCAGCAGGCAGGTTGGCTGCTGGCCCTCCTTATTTTTGATTTTGTTATGACATATTGGAATTTCTAAGACTCAAATTCACTAGTGGGGACTAACCTGGATGCTGCCTCAAGTAAATGGATAATAACCCCAGGCAGTAGCTAGAAGAGGGTGGTGCGGGAGACAATACAGACCCTGCTAGAATACAGAACTTATGAAGAGGGTGTTATTATTCAGTGTGGCCTGTATTCCACTTTGTGTGTGTGTATAAATACTACTTATTATAAAAGTGAGTATTTGGATGGACATTCATTTATTGAGGTCACTCAATTTACTTGAGTGGTGTTCAAGTGTTTGCACTACACCTACTTCCTCCCCAAGTAGCGTTGGACTGCCTGAGGTTGTGCTACCTCTGAGAGTCAAGTGTGGAAGGGGTACTTTGTGCAGTTGCTCAGAGCCCATAGTATGCTGGGCCCAAGGCACCAAGAGCAAAAAGGCCTCAATCACCACAGTTGGGCCCAGTAGCTCTTGCTTAACCCTTGGGCCTCTGAATTGGGTACTGATAGGCCCTGTGTAGAATGAAGATTTAAACAAAACACCAATTAAACACAAATTAACATGCTGTAGCTACAGGTGTTAAACAGTGAGATTCCTTAAAAAACTTTGGCCCTCATTCCTGAAAAAGCAGAAAATCTGTAGAGGCTGCATTTCAAACTGGCAATGAATTCAGATATTTGACTTTTTGTCATTCAAAAAAAGTTCAAGATTTGTCCAAGAAATCACAGTCACAAGTCCCAAAGCATAATCCTGCAAAACATTTGTGAATTCAATTTTCATACATAAGCATATATCCATTCAGTCAAATGTGCTCACTACCTTATTAATTTTCTCCAAAAGTAAAAATATTTTTCCTTTGAAGAACTCCCTTCTACTGCACCTCACAAATTCTGGGGGGAACCCCTTACATGTCCCAACCTGGAAATGAATATCCTGCCCTTGACAGGAGTGGATCTGAAAAGTTGTTTTAGGGTGAGAAGGTGCCAAAGGCAAATTTATGAAAAAACAGTAAGGTTTAAATGTGTGGGTTGTCACACACTCACAGGTGATCCCTAGTGTGTATTTTCCACCACTATCTAACGATAAATTAAGAGAGTGGCTTTGCACTTGTAAATAAAGCTATTTGTGGGCGTACGTCTCATTTACACATGCAAATAGGTTTGAGATTAGGGTCAACATTTTTTTTTTTTTCATTAACTTTTATTCGATTATCAGTTGAATAATCATAAAAAGTACATGTAATAAATTTTTAACACATGAATAAGAAGCATGATATAAAAGACATTTTTAAATAAAAATAAGTTTTTGAGATACTGTTCAGTTCACGTTTAACTAGAAATGCTGCGACGTATTGTTAAGACTTCTTTAAGGAAGGTCGCTATGAATTTGGCTTCATGCAATGACTTTAAAGATTGCAAATAAAGATATGCTGCAAGTGTTTGTCTGTGACCACTGATTCGGAGAATCGGAATAATCCATTTTTTCCTTGATGTTTCATAATATTTACAAAAAAGGACTACATGGATCGCAGTTTGTGGAGAAATTCCGTCACAGGGGCAGTTCAACAAATTTGGCGACCAATTTTTCGTTTCAGGGAATGTGACTAAACGGAAGAAAATATTAAATCGAAGTCTTGTTAATAAATACCTTTCATGGTTAGATAAAAAATACGTCAAATAAGGCTGTATACATTTTCCAGTTTGTTGGGCGCCGATTTTTTCATTTGATGGTTTAATAATCTCTGTCTGGTTCCGTAAATCCCTTAGGTGGTCCAGACACATTAGCTTTAACTGCTTCCTGGAAATATCTGCCACTGAGGGTGGTTCTTCAAAGTAGGATTCACGATCCAAGTCTTTAAAGAAATTAGATACGTAGGTTAACCATGGGATTTTCCGCCAATTTGCCAGGGCTAAACAGTCAGCAATAAGGGAGCGGGTTAGATGACATTCAGGGTTGCACCATATTCGATGCCACAAAAGAATAGGCTGGCATCGAATGGTGTCAATAATATATTCCATACCAAGCTCCCGATGTGAGGCTAATGTCGGGGAACTTTGAGGGAGGGACAGAATGTACTTTACAAAAGCGTTTTCAGTGACCTGTAATTGGTCGATGCGTCCATGGCCCCAAATTCCAGCACCATAAGTGGCCACGCTATGGCATTTTGCATAATATATCGTCATGAGTTCAGATGGGGCTGGTTTCCCCAGTTTCCTCGAGAAAGATGTTAAAGCTGAAGTAGCACGTCGAAAGTGGAGATTTCTGGCCTCAATTGCCTTTCGCCAATTCAGTGCATCGTCCACTAGGATACCCAGGTATGGATAGACCGAGGTTTTTTCCAGTTTGTTGTTGTCTACCATTATTGGTTTTGTGGTTTTGGTCCTAGGGCCGAGATGCATTATGAAGGTTTTCTTGATGTTTATTTTGAGACCAAGTGAGTCCATAAATGCTGTGTACTTGTTGGTTTGGATCTGAAGTTGGTTTAAGGTCCGTGCTAGAATCACTGAGTCATCAGCGTACAACAGCGTAGGTATCGGGCGATGATTTATCTGGGGGAGATCCTGACTCCCTTCCAGCATAGCCTGTTCAAGTCCATTAGTATAAAGGTTGAACAGGAAGGGAGCCAGGACACAGCCCTGCCTTACTCCCTTCGTTATCTGAAATGGACGTGACAGTTCGCCACTGGTACCATAACGAACTCGGCCTTCAGCATTTGAATAAGGTTCTCACAGGAATGTTGTTATCGGGGGGTCCACACCCAGGTCGCTTAGTATTTGCCAGAGTTTCGCATGCTGGACGCAGTCAAATGCTGCACTTAGGTCGACATAGACGAGGAAGATGTTACCTCCTTTGGCGTGTACATATTTACCAGCCAATAGAACAAGATTCAAGGCCTGCTCCACGGTCCCAAGCCCCTTCTGGAAACCGTATTGCAGGTCGGTTAAGATATTATTCTCCCGGGCCCAAGATTGTAAACGGTCCAGGAGTACCCGACCTGCAATCTTGCCCATTGAGTCCAGAAGGGAGATTGGTCTGTAACAAGCAGGATCGTTGCGGTCTCCTTTTTTAAAAATGGGCAAAAGGATGGAAGTAGACCACGAGTGGAAAAGGCCGATCTTGGTTACTGCTGACATGACCCGGGTGATTATCTGCGACCAGAAATCCACATCATGGAGGAACAGGTCCATTGGAACACCGTCAGGGCCTGGGGCCTTGCCAGGTTTGGAGGCCCTGATTGCCTTTATGATTTCATTAAGATGAAAATGTATCTTAATTGGGTATATGATGTTACTCGTTGACTGGACCTCATATGTTGTGTTTTCTGCTGCAGGGTCTAGGGCTGTTCCGAAGATTTTAGCGAAGTGGGAAACCCAGTTTTCCTCTGATATAGCCACATCAAGGTGTTCAATGTCTGTGTTGTTGGCCAGGAAGGGCGATCTTATGGTTTGCCAAAATGAAGTACTATCTTTTCTTTGGGCACTATCATGTAGGCGCAGCCAGAGGTCTTTTTTGATTTGTTTTTTGCGATCTTGCCTTGCTGAGTTGTAGATCTTCCTCAGATAGGAAATTTCCTTGGGATCCCTGGTAGGCTTATGCAAGGCGTCTTTAAGTGATGAAAGGGCCTTTCGACAAGCGGTGTCAAACCATCTCGTGGTAGGATGTTTAGTCTTGTTTTTTATGCTGACAAATAACTCATCCCTTATTGTTTCCTGAATGCTTTGGAAACTGCTGACAATCGTCTGCGGTGATGCATCCAGAGACGTGCATTTAGATAGCCACTGACCTGTTTTTTCGAGGACCCTCTGTGTCACCTCTTCGGGGTCTATCTTGGCCCATTTTACTGTGCACCCATTCAGTTTGTTCATGGAAAGTGATTGTTGTTTGAGGGAGCTCAATTTTATGGTATGGGCTCTTTTCTGTTTGATGTTAATTTTTATACTGAGCGGGTAGTGATCACTTGTTGGGTTTGACCCAGTTTCAAAGTTCGCTAATTGCCCTTTAAGTGAGGTTGAGGCTATTATGTAGTCTATGATTTTACAGTAGCCTCGCCCGTGGAAAGTGGGCTGGAAATCCTGCTGCGGGTTAACCAGTTCGTTCGCATAGTCCATATCTAAGTGGAATAGGATTTCATTGAGTTTATTTCCGCATAGCGAGTGGACGAAGTGAGGTATGGGGTTCCCAAGTTCATTTTGGAGGCCGCAGTTTCCGTTTTTGTGGTTTGGACACAGAGGGAGATTGAAGTCACCACCCCAAATGATGTAATTTGTGGTTTTAGTATTGTCATTTTGAAACGCTGTTATAGCTGAAGCAATCTCCTCTAAGTTTGACCAGCTATCCAAGGTACCTAGATTGTTATAGTAGTTTATGAGTATATAGTTGTTGTTGTCTTTGGATGCTGGCAACTGGGTAATTTGAAAAATTTGAAATGTTGATGCCTCCTTTATTAGTTTCATTTTAAGGGGGAGGGTATTGGCTACGTATGTCGTGAGCCCCCCTTTTGATCTGCCCATATTTCCCTGTACTGCTGTGGTGAAAAAAGTTTTGTATCCCGCAAGGTGGAGTGGGATTGTACACCAAGTTTCTTGCAGGCACAATAACTGATGTTCTCTAGCCGTGTCTAGCCATGGCCCTAGTGTTATTTTCGATAACAAGCCTGCGATGTTCCAGTATGCAATAGAGATGCTCAGATTTGTGGAGTCTGCAGGGACATGGGGTGAATCTAACGGGGCATTTACAGTTAGAGTGTCCTGAGGTTGGCGGAGTTCAGCCTGCGGGAAGATAGCAGGAAGTTTGGGAGCTGTAATATGCTGGTGATGCGAACCAGTGTTGATTCTATCTGGGGCTGTGGAAGTTTTGTCGGTAACCTTATTAGAATTGCTTGTAGAGACAGTTGGCGATTTCAGGAATGAATTATCAGGGGTAACAATATTGGAGAAGCTGGGGGGAGCAATTGATATTTCTGGAAATGGGTTTCCAGAATTGCAAAAAACTAGCTCCAGGGGAAGTTGCTGCTGGATAGGGTTTATTTGTTGTGATAAGGTGGACGTGTTTATGTTCCTGGGTTCGGCCCTGGGTGGTCAATCGACCATCTCCAGACAAGCAAAGCGGTTTTGCGTTGGGAAGCCCTGCCAGCCTTCGTAAGATTGTAAGGGCCTATCTTGCCAGTGTTGCCTTGGCCAGTCTCTCGGAGGGTTTCTGCCCCCCTGATCATAGGTGTACTCCGGCTGAAACCAAGGGGCTCTTGGGGTCTGACGCCAGGATTCCCTAGGGGTCTGGTGCCAGTTCCAGGGTGGTGTATAACGATGTTGTCGCGCAGGAGGGTAAAAGAAAGAAAGGTGACGAGCGTCAATTCCCCCCTTTTTTTCCAGTGCGGGCCAGGCACAAATATGATCCACTACGGAGGGGTCTCTGCAAGTTACTATTACGCAGTCTCCGCGGGTCGTTTTTGTTGTTTTGCCTACCCATACTACCCTGCGGACTGTGGATATCCCTCCCGAGTGGTGGGGTTCTAAAGGCCTATTGATGCTTAACCACTGCATGACCTTGTTTTTAAGAGACCATGCAGTTTCAGGTGTATCATCGGTTAGCTCTGGTACACCGGTGAGTACTAACGTATATGGAGTGGCTTCTGGGGGCAAGTGGACTAGTCGTCTAGTAGCTGATGTTTTATTGGGGTTATTTTTAGGAGAAGGCTGGGGGACCGCTGATTTTGGCGGGGGGGGGTACTGGCGTTTTTGTTGTGTGGGGTTTGCTGGATTTACTGGTCACCGGTCCTGGAGTGTCTTGATTAGCCGGGCCTATGTTGGATGTTGGCCGGCCTAGTGCCACAGCGGTTTTACTCTGCTGCGGTTGGAGCTCTACAGTTTGAGAGTTATGATTTATGACACTTTGTGTTTGATTTTTTGGGGGTGGAATAGTCAAATTTGGTCGTTTTATTGCATTAGATGGTTGTGGGTGTGGATGATTTTTAAAAGACTGGGGGGCTTTTCGCTGGCCCTTTATTTCTATACGTGTGTTAGTATCAAGTAGTGATGCAGAGAGAATAGTCATCTGGGCTTCCAGATTTCTAATACTAAGTTGAATGGGTTTTAAGTACTGATACAGTAAATCTTTTACCGTAGTCAGGACTTGTGAAGTGACATTGCATGTTCTGCAGAGGTTGGCAGTTGCCTCGTTCAGGGTTGTTCGATGGGAAGTATTGACTGCCGGAAGAAGTGATATGTTTTGTTGGAGAGATTGTGCTGCAAGGTTTAAATGGTCTGTGGCATGAGCGGGGATTGGAGCCATTTCTGGTACACTGTCGATAGGTTTTGTGCTGCCTTGTTTTGAGATGGCTCCTTCCCTTTCTCCTTGGGAAAGCAAGATTGAGTTGCACTGGGATTCTGCCTGGGTTTGGGTTTGGCAGGCCGCTAGGTCGGGGGTTGCCTCAAGATTATCCAAGGTTAGTGAAAGGTCAGACTCTGTCTGAGTGACTGAAAGGTCTACTGTGAATGGTACTGTAATGATTTCAGAGGCTGTCATAGACACAGGTAGGGAGCAGTTTTGGGAAGTAAGGTGGATCGGGGAAGTGGCAGTTGCTATAGTTCCTAAGGATGATCGCTTCGCGTTCATGAGGTCCAGTGACACTCTCTTTTCGAGAAGGGAGATGCTCTGGTTTATTACTTCATGAGTACGGGTGATAAACAAATCGATGGGGCCGGTTATTTGTGCTACCTCCTGGGCGTTTTTGGATTTGCTCTTTGTAGTGCTCCTGGTTTTCGGCGGCATGTTTGTAGACTACTGGGAGTGAATGCTGGAATAAAAAGGGGGTGGCCCGGTCCGGTCTCTACCGGGCACTAACGGGCAACAACGGGCCCGCCCTTGGCCCGGGCTTTGCCCCGCGATGCGCGTCGGTGTCCTTGCTTAAGACTCTGCGATGTGAGAGGGGGCGTGGCACTTGGAGGGAGCGCGGCTCACGCGGGAAGAGGAAACAGCTGAGAGTGTTGAACGCTGTACCTCGCAGTCCCGGGGCCGCGCCTCTCGCCTCCTCTGCGGCCTCGCAAATGGATTCCTCCTCCCTCCTGGATGGCAATGAGCTGGAAGGCTGTTGAGCTACTCCTGTAGCGGTAAGCGGTCTGGAAACACAGTGAAACCTCTAAGGCGAGCGGCCCCCGCGAAGCGGGGGCCGCGAGAGGTTAAGAACACCTTGGGGGCGTGGCACTGGGAGGGGGCGCGGCTCACGCAGGAAGAGGAAACAGCTGAGAGTGTTGAACGCTGTACCTCGCAGTCCCGGGGCCGCGCCTCTCGCCTCCTCTGCGGCCTCGCAAATGGATTCCTCCTCCCTCCTAGATGGCAATGAGCTGGAAGGCTGTTGAGCTACTCCTGTAGCGGTAAGCGGTCTGGAAACACAGTGAAACCTCTAAGGCGAGCGGCTCCCGCGAAGCGGGGGCCGCGAGAGGTTAAGAACACCTTGGGGGCGTGGCACTGGGAGGGGGCGCGGCTCACGCGGGAAGAGGAAACAGCTGAGAGTGTTGAACGCTGTACCTCGCAGTCCCGGGGCCGCGCCTCTCGCCTCCTCTGCGGCCTCGCAAATGGAATCCTCCTCCCTCCTGGATGGCAATGAGCTGGAAGGCTGTTGAGCTACTCCTGTAGCGGTAAGCGGTCTGGAAACACAGTGAAACCTCTAAGGCGAGCGGCTCCCGCGAAGCGGGGGCCGCGAGAGGTTAAGAACACCTTGGGGGCGTGGCACTGGGAGGGGGCGCGGCTCACGAGGGAAGAGGACACAGCTGAGAGTGTTGAACGCTGTACCTCGCAGTCCCGGGGCCGCGCCTCTCGCCTCCTCTGCGGCCTCGCAAATGGACTCCTCCTCCCTCCTGGATGGCAATGAGCTGGAAGGCTGTTGAGCTACTCCTGTAGCGGTAAGCGGTCTGGAAACACAGTGAAACCTCTAAGGCGAGCGGCTCCCGCGAAGCAGGGGCCGCGAGAGGTTAAGAACACCTTGGGGGCGTGGCACTGGGAGGGGGCGCGGCTCACGCGGGAAGAGGAAACAGCTGAGAGTGTTGAACGCTGTACCTCGCAGTCCCGGGGCCGCGCCTCTTGCCTCCTCTGCGGCCTTGCAAATGGATTCCTCCTCCCTCCTGGATGGCAATGAGCTGGAAGGCTGTTGAGCTACTCCTGTAGCGGTAAGCGGTCTGGAAACACAGTGAAACCTCTAAGGCGAGCGGCTCCCGCGAAGCGGGGGCCGCGAGAGGTTAAGAACACCTTGGGGGCGTGGCACTGGGAGGGGGCGCGGCTCACGCGGGAAGAGGAAACAGCTGAGAGTGTTGAACGCTGTACCTCGCAGTCCCGGGGCCGCGCCTCTCGCCTCCTCTGCGGCCTCGCAAATGGATTCCTCCTCCCTCCTGGATGGCAATGAGCTGGAAGGCTGTTGAGCTACTCCTGTAGCGGTAAGCGGTCTGGAAACACAGTTAAACCTCTAAGGCTCGCGGCCCCCGCAAAGCGGGGGCCGCGAGAGGTTAAGAACACCTTGGGGGCGTGGCACTGGGAGGGGGCGCGGCTCACGCGGGAAGAGGAAACAGCTGAGAGTGTTGAACGCTGTACCTCGCAGTCCCGGGGCCGCGCCTCTCGCCTCCTCTGCGGTCTCGCAAATGGATTCCTCCTCCCTCCTAGATGGCAATGAGCTGGAAGGCTGTTGAACTACTCCTGTAGCGGTAAGCGGTCTGGAAACACAGTGAAACCTCTAAGGCGAGCGGCTCCCGCGAAGCGGGGGCCGCGAGAGGTTAAGAACACCATGGGGGCGTGGCACTGGGAGGGGGCGCGACTCACGCGGGAAGAGGAAACAGCTGAGAGTGTTGAACGCTGTACCTCGCAGTCCCGGGGCCGCGCCTCTCGCCTCCTCTGCGGCCTCGCAAATGGATTCCTCCTCCCTCCTGGATGGCAATGAGCTGGAAGGCTGTTGAGCTACTCCTGTAGCGGTAAGCGGCCTGGAAACACAGTGAAACCTCTAAGGCGAGCGGCTCCCGCGAAGCGGGGGCCGCGAGAAGTTAAGAACACCTTGGGGGCGTGGCACTGGGAGGGGGCGCGGCTCACGCGGGAAGAGGAAACGGCTGAGAGTGTTGAACGCTGTACCTCACAGTCCCGGGGCCGCGCCTCTCGCCTCCTCTGCGGCCTCGCAAATGGATTCCTCCTCCCTCCTGGATGGCAATGAGCTGGAAGGCTGTTGAGCTACTCCTGTAGCGGTAAGCGGTCTGGAAACACAGTGAAACCTCTAAGGCGAGCGGCTCCCGCGAAGCGGGGGCCGCGAGAGGTTAAGAACACCTTGGGGGCGTGGCACTGGGAGGGGGCGCGGCTCACGCGGGAAGAGGAAACAGCTGAGAGTGTTGAACGCTGTACCTCGCAGTCCCGGGGCCGCGCCTCTCGCCTCCTCTGCGGCCTTGCAAATGGATTCCTCCTCCCTCCTGGATAGCAATGAGCTGGAAGGCTGTTGAGCTACTCCTGTAGTGGTAAGCGGTCTGGAAACACAGTGAAACCTCTAAGGCGAGCGGCTCCCGCGAAGCGGGGGCCGCGAGAGGTTAAGAACACCTTGGGGGCGTGGCACTGGGAGAGGGCGCGGCTCACGCGGGAAGAGGAAACAGCTGAGAGTGTTGAACGCTGTACCTCGCAGTCCCGGGGCCGCGCCTCTCGCCTCCTCTGCGGCCTCGCAAATGGATTCCTCCTCCCTCCTGGATGGCAATGAGCTGGAAGGCTGTTGAGCTACTCCTGTAGCGGTAAGCGGTCTGGAAACACAGTGAAACCTCTAAGGCGAGCGGCACCCGCGAAGCGGGGGCCGCAAGAGGTTAAGAACACCTTGGGGGCGTGGCACTGGGAGGGGGCGCGGCTCATGCGGGAAGAGGAAACAGCTGAGAGTGTTGAACGCTGTACCTCGCAGTCCCGGGGCCGCGCCTCTCGCCTCCTCTGCGGCCTCGCAAATGGATTCCTCCTCCCTCCTGGATGGCAATGAGCTGGAAGGCTGTTGAGCTACTCCTGTAGCGGTAAGCGGTCTGGAAACACAGTGAAACCTCTAAGGCGAGAGGCTCCCGCGAAGCGGGGGCCGTGAGAGGTTAAGAACACCTTGGGGGCGTGGCACTGGGAGGGGGCGCGGCTCACGCGGGAAGAGGAAACAGCTGAGAGTGTTGAACGCTGTACCTCGCAGTCCCGGGGCCGCGCCTCTCGCCTCCTCGCAAATGGATTCCTCCTCCCTCCTGGATGGCAATGAGCTGGAAGGCTGTTGAGCTACTCCTGTAGCGGTAAGCGGTCTGGAAACACAGTGAAACCTCTAAGGCGAGCGCCTCCCGCGAAGCGGGGGCCGCGAGAGGTTAAGAACACCTTGGGGGCGTGGCACTGGGAGGGGGCGCGGCTCACGCGGTAAGAGGAAACAGCTGAGAGTGTTGAACGCTGTACCTCGCAGTCCCGGGGCCGCGCCTCTCGCCTCCTCTGCGGCCTCGCAAATGGATTCCTCCTACCTCCTGGATGGCAATGAGCTGGAAGGCTGTTGAGCTACTCCTGGAGCGGTAAGCGGTCTGGAAACACAGTGAAACCTCTAAGGCGAGCGGCCCCCGCGAAGCGGAGGCCGCGAGAGGTTAAGAACACCTTGGGGGCGTGGCACTGGGAGGGGGCGCGGCTCACGCGGGAAGAGGAAACAGCTGAGAGTGTTGAACGCTGTACCTCGCAGTCCCGGGGCCGCGCCTCTCGCCTCCTCTGCGGCCTCGCAAATGGATTCCTCCTCCCTCCTGGATGGCAATGAGCTGGAAGGCTGTTGAGCTACTCCTGTAGCGGTAAGCGGTCTGGAAACACAGTGAAACCTCTAAGGCGAGCGGTCAACTATGTGGCCGCTCAAAGTTACCAAAGTCATGTAAGTGACAAGACTGTTCACACAGTGATATAAAGAATTGTTGATTCAATTCCTACGTGCTTCCTTCCATTTATAGTTCAGAAAATTCCACAACATTCAAGTGAGGGCAAAGTAGGATTTGAATTGTCTCTTTGGCACATATTTTCCTTAAGATTGCACCACCAGAACGTCACTTTTTACGACGTTCTGGTGGAGCAATGCCCTGCCCCCTTTTACAAAATGGCATTAAGCCACTTTGCGTGGCATAATGCCATCTTTGAAAATATGGGACCCTTCGACGCAGTGTTCTGCGTAAAAGGGGCATGCAATAGGTGTTGCTTTGGGAGTTCCACCACAACACCCATTGCTTTTTGACACTGCCTTAGATTTACAAGTGTCTGTAAATCTTAGGCAACGCCAGAAAGCTAACGCCATGAAAAATACAGGCGTTAGATTGGCGAATGAGGAGAAATACTTTTAGTGAAAGGGTGCCTGCAATGCAGGGAATGATTGTTTATGTGCAAGAAGGAGAGAATTATTAAGTAGCAATTCGCCATTATTGATTGCTTATGTGCAGGAATGGATTCCTTCTTGCACACAAACAATTATTCCTGGCAATACAGGCATTTTTTCACTATGGCACAAGAGTGTCTGTGTTGGCACTAGGCAGCTATTTTTAGTGTCCGCTCAAGGGAAAACACAGGGGTGCGCTGTATTGTCATAAATATGATGCATTCCTGCGTTTTTTTAATGACGCAGAAGGGCACTGCAAAATGTGCAGCATTGTTGCGTAGCGTTTCCTTGTAGATATGCCTCTTTGTTTTTCAGTGTACATATGTAGCTAAACGCAAACTGATACCTAAATCATGAAAGATAGAGCTATGAGGTTACGTGTTTTCCCATACCTGATGAATGAGTAATCGTTGGCAACATGGAACAGAGCTGCAGGATCACAGTATGTTTCATCGTGGGGCACTGGTTCCATCACACCAACAATCTCTCGTCTGTGGGAGACAAAACAAGGACACATCCATAACGAAGGCAGTGCAAGTCTTGGCTAATCAAGAAAACAAATTAATACTTAACAGTACATTGAAATAGAACATCTAATGCTTCATCTTTCTGTCGTTATCTTTTATGGCAGGATATGCGTGAATTGCCATTTCAGCGTCAGATACACAGATGGTGCATAGGCGGAAGCTAAATGTTTTGGTGAAACGCACACTAGAGTCTTTTACTTGGAGATTTACACCTGTGAGTTACTGCTAACAACAGGACACCAAGCCCAAACAGAGCCTTCACCACCACACCTCTCTATGGCACCACACAAAACATACCTTGCACAACAAACGTTCAAAACACAACACTTGTTCACATCTCACTGAACAACTCAATGAAAAGTCACAATGACCATATTACAAGATCAGAACACTCTGCAAACAATTCACTTCACCATATCCAGTGGATATCTCAGATTTATTTGTGGCTGCCTAAGCAGGAGTAGACATCCAAGTAGCACAACAAACCTAGCACCAAGGATAGGGATCCTAAAAAACAACAATCAGGAAGGCACCGATAGGGGGGCATGGCTAGCGCCCGATGAGGATGGCGGCGCCGACGTGAGTGCTCCGCAGCTGCTGGGGGATAATAGCGGTTCACGCTCTCCCATCTCCAAACAAACGGACTACAGTGCCACCGGAGTCTCTCAGGCATGTAACGATTTGCTTTTGAGCTCTTAGCAGCGGTCCTGGTTGATTTATTTTCTCTTGTAACGCTGCGGTCGCGGCTCTTCATGACCGCGGACGCCATTTTGAACTCTTTTTGAACTCTCTTCATGCTTCTCACGAATCATAGATAGAAGCTCCGCTCCAGCATTGTTGTTGCCTACATGGTGTGCTCACCTTCCTCTGAGGCTTTGATGACCGACTGAGTGCATTTATTGACTTTTCTCTTGCCACCATTTCTTTTTATGTCTGCTCTGGAAACTCTCTTTTCCCTCGACTTTGGCAGCCATTTTGTGCTCTCCAGTCTCTGTTCCTCGAGCCTGTCATGTGAGGCTGAGAAGGCTTACCTACATTGCGTTGGGCGCATTACAATGAATTAAGGCATATGATAAGCGTTTCTTGCCTAGAGTTCTGCGCCGGTGGCTATCTGACATGTTACTTGGAAGCTTCTTTTACTTGTCGCTGCACCTCAGATAACCTTCGTAGCTTGTCTCTTTGCACTGGAGCTTTTTTCCATCAATATACCCCCTTCTTATGTGTTTACTCATCGCTGCCCGCTCTGGTGCTTTCAACATGACAAACGAACCATAATAGACCGAGGCATACAGCAACTACCTGTGTTTGGATGTTATTTGTTAGCGGTTCTTTTGTTGTATGCATGGGCACTCCTTTTCAACGTTGCTGACATCTCATGGGCAAACTTCAGCAACTTTCTGCTGACAAGACCTCGCAGCATATCTTTATCAAGAACTCCAAGGTGTTTTCTGCCTTCGCTCAATTGGAAGCTTCTCCGCCTTCTTCTCCCTTTACACCTCAGTCAACGATGGAGCACTCTGCGCAGCCTTCAGGGAAAGTAACTACAAAGAGACTGAAAAAAGACCCTCCCTCACCAACCATTTCCGCTCAGGCTGTATCCATGGAACTTTTGCTGGAGGAGATAAGGTCGCTTCGTCCCTTTATGGAGGAGACTAATGCGAAATTGCAAGTTCTGACTGACAACTGGTCACAGATGGATGGAAGGGTTACGTCAGTGGAGAGAAGTGTTTCTTCTCTTCAGGAATCCTCCGCCAAGGTCTCATGTGCATTCGCAGATTTCTTCCCTTCAGAATCAGGTGGAGGATCTTGAAAATCGTAATAGGCGCAATAATTTACGCATCTACGGCCTGGTGGAGGGTTGCGAGGGGACTGACCCAATTGCCTTCTCCAAAACCTTTTTGCCCAAGCTCCTGCACTTACCAGAGGACACTGTGCTAAACATACAACGGGCCCACAGGTTAGGTCGACCCGCATCATCTTCATCTCCCTCGCCGAGGCCAAGGAGTGTCATTATGTATTTTCTTTAATATACTGACCTATTAAAAGTCCTTTCAGCAGCTTGAGCCACTCCTCGCCTTACCTGGTCAGGATCCTCCTTGTTCTTTGCTCAAGACTATGCCAGATCCACAGCTAACCGTCGCAAGGCTTTCCTGGACATGAGACCTGCTCTTCGTTCCATCGGTGCCAGATACGGACTTTTCCACCCTTGCCTTTTCAGAGTTACCTACAATAATAAGACGACGACTTATGAAGATCCTGTTCGACTTCAGAGCTTCCTGAACTCCTGCCAGGCTGCTGACATGGACCACTCGGGTCCTTCTTCTTCCTTTCCTCCATTACTTTCCTATTGAGTTGCTGATGCTTCCCTTGGCTTGACCATTTATCTCTTTTCTCAGTTGGTTCATCAGTTTTATTCCTAGTTCATGTATATCTTTGTAACCATTTGTGTTTCCTGCTGTTTGTCGCCTCCAGGTTTATCTTCTAGGTTTTATTGTCTTTCATCTTATTGTTCGTCCCCATTAACTTGTTGTCCCGCCATTTCCCTTGTACTTTTACAGATTTTACAATGCGTTCCGAGTTGTTCCCCCGGCCGGGCAGCTTGCCGGCCTGGACGTTCGCCTCCTCCAGTTGACTCTACCCCCCTTCTCACTTGACCCTCTTTCCTGGTTGTTCCTCCACGTCTCCTTCCCCTGTAAGTACGTTTTTTTAAATTTTTTATTTTATTCATTGCTTGATATTCTCTTTTTATGTCCAGTATGTTTCCTTACCTTTTTGAAATGCTAACTTCTGTTTCTGTCCTTACTTCCTCTTCCCAGCTACCCTTTCCTATTGTTCTCTTCTTAAAGGTGTCACTTTTCTTTTTCGTTTTCAATTTTTCTCTTTTCATCCAATTCCTATTTCATCTTCTCTTTTGCTTCATTCATCTTTCCTTGTTTTCCTTTGCTCTGAGGCTTTCTCTCATTGTAGTTGCTACCCTTTTTTCATTTCTTTTTAATGTCAGTACGTATTGTTTCATGGAACGTTAAAGGTCTTAACTCTCCCATTAGGAGACAACAAATTCTTTCTCACCTTGCCAAATTGAATGTAGATTTTGCCTTCCTGCAAGAGACTCATTTATCTGAACCGGAATCTGTTAAGCTTAAAGGAGGTTTGGTGGGAGATGTATGTTTTGCTCCTGGAGATGGTAAGCGAAATGGTGTTGTTATTCTTATCCGTAAATCGCTTACTTACTCCATTTTGGCTAATGAATCGGATTCTGATGGTAGATAGTTACATGTCAAGCTTTCCTTGAGAGGTGTTGCACTCTCCCTTCTCAACGTTTACGCCCCCACAGGCGGCGCTCCAACTTTTTGGCATGAGATGGCTACTCGCATCACTAGTCTTATTGATGATAATTTCATTTTGGCAGGGGACTGTAACCAGCCTCTTGACCCATTCTTGGACCGCAACTCCAAAGTTCCCTTCGTCCCAAACAAGCCTCATAAACTCTTTACTCACGTGGTGTCACAGCATAAACTTATTGATGCTTGGCGTCTTTGCAACCCAACGACTAAAGAGTTTACCTTTTATTCTCCCTCTCATCATTCCCAATCACGCATTGATTATATTTTTGTTTCCCATCATCTCGCACAGTCTCTTACTCATGCAGAAATTGGTCCTATTCTATTGTCTGATCACGCCCCAGTTTCTATTAATATTGATATCCTACCCAAAGTCACTGGACCAAAGAGATGGCATTTCAATAATTCCTTACTTTTAGATCCCAAATTTACCACCTCCTTCACTGAATTTTCTAATGAATATTATACCCTTAATGATACCCCTTCTATTCCTACTCACACCATTTGGGATGCATTCAAGGCCCCAGCTAGGAATTTTATTATCCAATATGTGGCTAAAAAGCGGAAGACCGCCCGTAAATATACTAGTGACCATCTCCACAAAATTAAGGATCTGGAACACTCCTATTATACCTCTCACTCAAAGGAAAGCTTGACAGCACTTATTGACGCCAAGTTGAAATTTAATACAAAATCTACAGAGGACGCTTTTCTCTACCTATTGAAATCTAGTTCGAAATTTTATGGTGGGAAAAACATAGCAGGGAAAATTCTAGCTAATTATTTGAAAATCAAACACAATAAATTAAATATTGAATCTGTACTTGATGACAATGCTGTTCTTAGACATAAAGATTCCGAAATCCTTGATGAATTCTCCCGCTTCTATTCTACCCTTTATAGGCAAAACCCTGACATACATGGCTTTCAGACTTCTCACTCTCACATTAAACTTGCTGCTTACGCAGATGACATTTTGCTCTTTATCTCCAATCCTTCTGTCTCTATTCCTGCCTTTCTTGCTGAAGTTCGTGAGTATTCGCAGATTTCTGGATATATGTTCAACAATGACAAGTGCAAAATTTCACCCCTCACGAAATTTACCTTCAAACCTGATTTTGTTGATTCTAATTTCACTTGGATTTCCTCTCACATCAAATACGTAGGTTTACATGTCACTCCCTCCATCACAGATACAGTCTCACTTTGTCTCAACAAATGTATCCAGAAACTTTCCGATCTCACCACCAAATGGCATCCACTACATCTTTCATGGTGGGGACGCCTTGATACTATTAAAATGATGTTATCCCCTATTGTTTTGTACACTATTTCTAATATTCCTGTTCTTATTTCCATGAAGTTCTTCGAAAAGATCAACACCATTCTTTCCTCTTTTCTCTGGTCAGGCAAAAAATCCTGTATGTCTCTCTTCAGACGTCAACGTCCTAAATCTGAGGGTGGTGTCAATTTTCCTGACTTTCCAACCTATCACAAGGCTTTCCTTTTGCGCCAGGCCTCCTTTTGGCTGCGGGACCCCGATGAACCATGTCCTTTATGGGTTACTGTAGAACGTCTCTCGCTCTCTCCCTTTACTTTTGCTGAGTTTCTATCTTTCTCCCGTAAACCAAAGCTACCATCCATCCCAATACATAAATTCACAGTCAAACTATTGCTAGCCTCCTCCCCGACCCCTCCCTCCTCTGTAGCTGACTTTCTATCCACTACCATTTGGCATAATAAAAATCTCCTTATCAATAACAAACCTTTCTTTTGGAAATCTTGGAGGTAAAAGGGTTTAATTTGGGTTTCTCAACTTTTTTCTCACTCTACTTTTTTATCTTTTTCAACATTACGCCACTCTTTTGATTTTCCCGCTTCCTTTGCTCGTAAATATCTAATACTTAAGGAAGTGGTCATGTCGGCTTACTCCCAGATCCAGCATTCTCACAACCATTCTTCGTCTCCTAACCCTACCTCACAACTTCACTCCTTTTTGGCTGTTTCTTCTAAAGCTTCTCTCATTTACGCTTTTCTTCATTCCACACCCTCTCCTCATCTAAAGTCTAAGGTATAAGAGCAATGGGAATGCGACTTTGCTACCTCTTGGCCTATTTCTTTGTGGGATAGGTTGTGGGTCAAGATCCGCAAATCCTCTAGATCTGCCACTTTGACACAGACACTATTTTTCATTTATAATAGACTTCTTTTTACACCATACTTACTTAATAAAAGATTTTCCTCTACCCCTGATTTATGTTGGTCTTGCTCTACACCTAATGCAACTCTCTTCCACATGCTTTTCTCTTGCACAATCGTACACACTTTCTGGAGACAAATTTGGACCCAAATTAATGATATTTTTCGTACTCAAATCCCTTTTTCTTTTATTCACATTTTTTTAGGCAGTCTCTCCTCTTGTTGGGATCATGTCACTTTCGAAGTACGAATCATTGATTTACTTATAGCAGTTGCATTCCAACAAATTACTGTTAACTGGAAGAATTTTACCAATATAACGGTTAAAGCATGGTGGTATAATGTTTGTCACAAACATAAGTTAGATACTGCCTTTGTTTTTCCTCTTCATATGGCAATGAAACGTACCAATTTATGGCTCCCCATAACATTGTACCTTGATGCTTGTGCAAAAAATTCATTTCATTTGTCACCCATTCAGCAAGAAGTCTCCAAACCCCCTTGATTGACCTTATTGTTTCTATGTATTTTCCTGCCTATCAGATTTTACTACTGTTTTCTTTTTTTCCCTTTTATTGTATAGCCTCATCCTCTCTTCATAACCAGTATACCTTTTGTTATTTATGCAATTTTTTCCTAGATTGTTCTGCTTCTTTCTTGTATCACATATGTATATTGTATTGACACCTCTTATTGCTTAATAAACTCTTTTTGCACTTAAAAGAAAGGCACCAATAGAATCAAACTCAGCGACCAGCTATTTTAAGACAGGGAGTCTGCAGAAATAGGGATTCAGGAACTAAAAGACTTAGTAAGGGAAGCACTGAGAAAGGAAGAGCTAAGTAGGATGGACCATTACAAGTACACTAACATCCATTTTGAGGTACTAAACATATACAGAAGATGAATCTACTCCATATTAAAAACAAAGACGGCTTAGAAAATTAGCATTGACTCCACTGATGCAAGCTCGGATACAGATTCCCCAAGAGTGGATTAACTCAGTCATAAGTAGTTTAGAATGACTACTCTAACACATGCTGACAGTAGCATTCTGCTCCATAAAAGTCTGTCTAGATCCCAAAAATAACAACAAAATACTGTCACTCCTGACATATTTTTGGGGGAGGGTCTAAAACATTAACCTTACCTGATAAGGCAACTCACAATCCCATATATAATCTATTGCTTAATCCATACCTCTACCTACATCATGGCATATGGGTTTGTCTGATATGTTGATAGAGGCTCCTCCCTATGTGGAAAAATGCTAGAATGCTTTCCTTACCCGTACAACACATACAGCCTTATTCATGAAGGCTAAATCGGCCCGCAAAGGGCCGGATTCTGAGAATCCGGCCCTTTGCGAGTGCGATTTTTGCATTTGGGATTCAGCATCCCAAATGCAAAAATCGGTAATTGCTAAATCGCTAAATTGCGAGGAATTACATTTAAGGAATCTCTATTTGAGATTCCTTAAATGCAATTCATGAAGCATTTGAAAATTGCGAAAATGCAATTTTGGGCCGCTATTTACCGAGAGGTCAGACCTCTCGGTAAATAGCAAAAACTTAGAAAAATGCTTTTAAAAGCATTTTTCCAGGTTGCATGTTGCACACACACATGTCCTTTGGACATGTGTGTGCGCAACACCTGTTTCAATTTGCATTTAAGGGGTGCTACAGGGTGTCCTTTGGACACCCCTGGCACCCTTTAAATCGCAATCTTATTTGCGATTAGCAAATTGCTAATCGCAAATAAGGAATACTCCCCATTCATTCCTATGGGCCTTTTGGCCCATAGGAATGAATGGCGAGTTATTCCTTATTTGCGATTAGCAATTTGCTAATCGCAAATAAGGAATCAGTAGGAATCGCATTTTATTATGCGATTCCTACATGATTACCGTTTTGCGAGTCCTTAATAGCGAATCGCTATGATTCGCTATTAGGGGCTCGCAAAACGGCCCCTTCATGAATAAGGCTGATAGTTACTCGAAGAATGGCTTCCCATCAGATGCTCCCAATATAAGGTCACCCTTGGATAAACACATAACTAAGTGATTTGTTAATGTGTGCTATATAAAGTCTCATAACGAGTATCAGCATGACATTGATCTCCAGAATACGATACACAACTCACACATATGAACACAGCACTGCAAACATAAAACTGAACATCACAAGCAAAGCCATATTACACCCTTCAAAAATGTAATAAGATGGCAACCCACTAAAAAAGTCACATCCCCCCACATCTCAGTAACCAACCCAATGCCTCTCTAAAGCTCATCCCTGCTCATTAACCACCCAAATCACTTATTGTGTGCAAAGTAGGATCTGGGAAACCACAAATGGAACACATCGACAGAAGACATGGGAGCCAGGTACAGGACCAAAAAGAGCACAGGATTGAATGGGACAGACTGAATAAAAATAGCAAAAGGAACAAGGACGTGACTGAGCTAGACAACACAGCTCTCCCCAATATCCAAAGAATGGATCAGATCATCAAACATGCATGGAGGTTCCTTATACATGTGTAGATGAGGATGTGAGCGCTTGTGCAGGCCCACTTGTGTACATGACCAGGTGAATGGTGGACTCTATGGGACTGCACATGTGTGCGCACACCACCCCCCCTCCTCCCCCGGTGCAAGCCTGATAACCTGGCTCACTTAGACATCACTCTAAGGGGTGGCAACTTACTTTCAACCAAGGAAACCATTTTATTCAGGCTTCCTTGCTTTTTGTGCTGTATGTAAAAGTGAAAGGCTGCTACTGACACACTTACATGGCACTGATCCGTAACAACCCCTCAGTCTTAATGAACACATCCATTACCTTTAAAAATATATATATCAGCATGGCATTTCTTGTGACGTCACAATGACAGTGAAGCGTTCATGTTGTAAATGAACCAAGTAAGGTAAATGTGGTATTTGTCAAGTCAAGTCAAGTCAAAAAGGCTTTATTTCGATAAAAATTATCATAAAAGCAGTACATAGATCACAGATACATCAAATTTTTTTATAGAAAAATAAACATGAATTTACAAAAAAAAAGTTTAATCCAGTAAAGGAAATTAGTAAGAAAAGAAAATTATCCTTTAAAAAAGTTCATATGGCAGTCAATTTTTAAAAAGAAATGAAACAATTAATTTTAGCCTTTTGGCTCTGATAGACCAAGCCCATGATAAAAATTTAGCTAAGGCACAAGCATAGATGGCACGACTATCAGACCTTAATATCCGAATTGCATCCATATGACGCCCAGTGCCCAGGTGACGACATAGGTTTTTAAGCCAAACCCTCCTAGGAAGGGCATACTCTCCACATTCAAACATGAAATGTGCCACTGTCTCTGGTTTATCTAGGCAAACTGGGCAAAGCTCTGAAGTCTGTACGGGGGATTTCCATTGTGAGGTGAAGGAATACAAAGGAAGAGTTCCTGCTCTAAATTTAAAATACAGAGCCCTATCAAAGGGTTTTTCAATATTATCAAGATACACTTCTCGTTTAGGTTGGTCCTTAAACCTCAAGAAATCCTCTGTAAGTCTGCCCTTAGTAGTGCTAGTATACCTTTGCAACAGAATCCAGTCCCAATAAAGTTTCTTGAGAGTTGACTTCGGGGGTGAGGATCTGTTTACCCACGATTCATTTAAGCCCAAATTTAGTAGTAGTGTTTTCATGTCTCTCAACCATTTGATTTTATGCCACCCAGATGATGACATAATTTCTGTTAGGCCTTGCGCATATTTACCAAGTTCCTCCACTCGCCATAGTCGAGCCGATAGCAAGAGTGGACGGAGTCTTGCAAGTTCATCAATTGGGCGACAGCCTAGGTCCAACATCAACGGGACCATAGGAGTGCCCTGAGGGAGTGACATAATCGCTCTACAAAATTTCTTCTCTGATTTTGGTAGATCATTAGTAATGGATGAACCCCAAAGTTCTGCCCCGTAGAGAGCAGAGCTGACCCCTTTAGCCGAATAAATTTCGAGGACAACAGCTATTGGTCTTGTTATGCAGGAGCGTTGTTCTTTCAAAAGAGCTCCTGTTATCCTCTTGTGGGTTAGAAGCATTTTGTCCAAATGTGGGGTCCATTCCATTTTGTGTGATAGACGGATTCCAAGATAGTCAAAGACTTCAACCCTCTCCAGAGGTTCAGCATTCAGAGTAGGTGGGCGGACTGGTTTTTTAGGGGGATTCAACACAAGGTATTTTGTCTTGCTTGTGTTGATTACCAGGCCTCGTTTGGAGCAAAAGGATTGGAAGTTATTTAAAAGCCTTTGCAGGCCAATTGGGGATTTTGATATTAAAAGCGCATCATCCGCGAAGAGGAGGGTAGGTATACGTTTGCCAGCCAGGGATGGTTCATCTGAAGGATGTTCCCGGAGATGCTCAACCACCCCATTGATGTAAAGGGAAAAAAGGGTGGGAGCTAACACACATCCCTGGCGGACCCCTCTCTCGACCGGGATACTGCTTGTTTTTTCCCCCCCTGGGCCCCACCTAATCTGGGCAAAACTATTTTTGTGCAGCCTGATAAGAAGTGATGGTAAATAGTGGGGCAGCCCCATGCCAGCCAGTACATTCCATAGGGTCTCTCTAGGTACAAGGTCAAAGGCAGTCTTTAAATCGATAAACGCGAGATAAAGACTGCCCTTGCCTATGACCACAACTTTCCAATACACCATCATTAATCAAAAAGCCTGTTCGATTGTCCCGGTGCCCACTCTAAAGCCCGCCTGGTAGTCGGAGAGGATATTGTTTTCTTCTATCCAATCTAGTATTCTAACCAGTAGGACCTTGCCAGCTACCTTTTGGCTAATATCTAACAGGCTAATGGGCCTATAATTTGATGGATCATCTCTGGTACCTTTTTTGTAAATGGGGACCACCTCCGCCCCTTTCCATGAAGAGGGGATAGGGGCGCCCCTACAGATGGCAACAAGGAGGGAATGGATCAGTTTTCCCCACTTCGGGATATCAAATCTCAATAGGTCACCAGGAATGTTATCCGGGCCAGCAGCTTTTTGAGGAATGATAGTGCCTATTGCATTTTCCACTTCTTTGAGTGTAAAATCAATATCTTCAGGGTGGGTAACCCAAGTTTGGGGGAATGATAATGGAGCCACAACCCCCCCTTCAGGAACATTAGAAACAGTGGGAGTAAGATGATCATCTTGGCGGGAATAAAGCTTTGAAAAGTGTTTAACCCAAGCCTGACTTGGTATGTTGCAAGTTATCAAGTCACTATCTGGCCTATTTCTAGCTCTTATAGTGTCCCAAAAACATTTAGAATCTTTCTTGGAGCTAGCTTCTTTGAGGGTATACCAATAGGCCTCTTCCCACTTCCTTTTTGCTTGTGTTAATGTTCTCTTATGCTCTTTCCTTGCTAACTGTATCAGGGGTTGTGATTTACCTTTAACGGCCTTAATTAAGCAAGTCTTGGCTTTCCTACATGCTGCGTTGTACCAGTCATGCAATCCCTTGGATTTGTACTGGGACATATTCCTCCCTTTAGAGCCCTCTGCCCAAAAAGCTTCGCCTATATTCTTTACAGCTGCTTCAAAAATAGGTGTTACCCTGTCCGCTAACATGGCTGAATTAATGTTATCAAGCTCTGTTTGAGAGGCCGTAACAACCACATCTATATTGGAAAGTTTGACTGCATCACTAACAACTTTATTCCACTTTAGGCGTCTTCCACAAGCAGAGACAGTAACCTTATGTATAGACTTAGATGGTGCCGACAGTGCACCATTAGACCAAGGGTTCGTGATGGATAGGGAAAGCGAATTATGGTCGCTCTCCATGGTCGGTATAACTACCATATCTTCAACCAGGCTCCAAAGTTTTAATCCCAGCAGAATATAGTCAATCCTCGAGGTATGACCAACTCTGTTGAAGGTAGGAGCTCCCATCCGGTCCGAAGGTGTACGGCCGTTAGTGGCTCTTAGCCCAAACTCTAGAGTCAGTGCATTTAGCTATACTGCACTGCGAGCCCAGCGTTTAATCGGAGGGATGGTGAGTGTGGGAATTCCCCATCTACTATCTTCTTCACCCAGGTCTGGGATACCATCCAGGGGAAGTGGCTCATAAGTGCAATTAAAATCGCCTGCTACCAAGGTATAATCAACATCCTTTTGGGCTCTAAGCAGCACCTCCAGGTCGGATATTACAGATGAGGTGCACCCATTTTTTGTGCCTCTAGCATAGACGTTATATAGAGCTAGAGATAAACCTTTACAGGGGTTGGACAACAAAATACCTAGGATGTCTGGGTTATTTATCTGCTCAGAAGTTATTCGGCAGTTAAGGGAAATGCTTATCCAGATGATGAGGCCCCCCAAAGGACGCCCCTTCCCCTGCCTAGGTTTCTCGGCTGGGACAAAGTAGGTTACGAACCCTACCCTGTGGAGTGGTTCAGTGCTCCAGGTCTCCTGGAACATGCAGATCTTATGTGCTTCAACCAAATCACTCCACTCAGGCAGGCCCAATTTCCTGTGGATGCCCGCAAGGTTCCAGCTAAGGATTTTTATTTTCTCCTTGATAATTTCTCCACTGGTATCAGTAATGTCCCTTTGGCTTTGGGGTTCTAAGCATTCCCTCTCTAGAGCAAAAGATGTAAACTGAGTCTGGCTGCTGGCCATCGTAGTTGGAGATTTAGGGCATGACAAGTATGATATAAGTTGGGAGTCCTCCTCATCACCCCTATTAAGATCAAGATGTGAACAGAAAGTTTCATCCGGAGTGAGTCAGTCTACCTCATCGAGTGCACAAAATCTATTCCAATGGGCAAACTGTGATATAAAGGGGTCAAGTGGAGGTGGTAGACCTTGCCAAGGTTGCTGCCACTGTTGGATAGTATGTTGTGGAGCATGAGTATATCCTCTGTTAATTGGATAACTGAATCTAGGGGGTATTGTCTGGGTGGCATAGGTAAAAAATAGGACAGGGGGAGTGGATGAATTTGGGTAGCTGGTCCACTACTAGGTGCATTGCATATATAATTCACTACCCCTGTATCCCTGAAGTTGACAGTTATAACATCTCCTGCTATAGTCTTGGTATTCCTGCCCACCCACTCTCCTCTTCTGACTGCAAGCATTTCACCACTCATATGAATGGGTAGTGGTTTAGGCAGCTGAAGCCACTGGGCACACTTATTTCTCAATTCAACGAAAGTTTCTCTTCTTCCCTCCTTCAGTCGTGGTACGCCCGTCAATACAACCACAAAGGGAGAAACTTCCGGCGGCAAGTTAATTGTCTTAAAGCGAGCCGGCCTTGTTTTTAGTTCTTGGGTCTTGTTTGGAGAAGAAGTCGATGACAAGTTAGTATCTAAATCTTTAGAGCCTTTTGCTGGTTGATTGGTCACTTTTTTCGGACCAGAAGTTGTTTGCATCTCCGGGGTGGGGCCAATAACACTAGGAGTTGGGGGGGGTACAGCAGATTTTCCCCCCATTTGAGTCAGATGTTGTGTTACTGTTCCTAGGCTATCTGGTGAAATTTTGGCCTTAGTAGGAGGATCTCTCAAAGATTTACTGCTAGTTGTATTTTCCAGGGGCGCTTCTTTTGTTTTCCCGTGCGCCTGTATAGGCACATTCCCACTTGCCTTATTAGGCCATTTTGAATTGATTAATGATGTCAGTCTATCAATTTTGGACATTAAAGGCTTAATTTGAGCCGTTATCGTGGCTTCAAGGTCCGATTTCAGATCTATTACCATGTTTTCGACCCAACACGGTATGCCTGTTGCAGAGTTTGGGGTGGGTGAGACAAGGTTGTGGTTCCTGATTTTAGTTTTAGGCTTTTTCTTGATCTTCAGCGCGATCTTAGTAGAGCCTGTATTCCCTAATTCTGACAATACAGGAATGGCTCCTTCCCTTGGTTCTTGGGGATGTTTATCTATAGTTAATTCTGACCTTTCGGGTGATTGGCAGGCTTCTAGGTCTGGAGTGACCTCTAGATCAGCTAATAATGGGTCAGAATCCGATTGAGTTACTGATAAGTCAACCGCGCTTGGGACTGTATGTGTATGTGCAACAGTCGAAGGTAAAGGAAGGGAGCAATTAATTAAAGATTGCTGGGTAGGTGAACTTACAGTAGCTAGAAGGCCCAAGGACGAGCGTTTAGCGTTCATAAGGTCCAAGGATACTCTTTTTTCCAGTAAAATAATACTATGGTCAATTGTCTCATTAACCCGGGAAATAAATTGATCTATAGGCCCAGTAACTTGTGCTACGGCCGACGCAGTTTTAGTTTTACTTCTGGTTCTGCCAGGCATGGTGAACATATATGGGGTCCTATACAATGAGTGTTACAAATAGTGACAGCAAAATCCAAGGGGAATGGCCCGGTCCGGTCTCTACCGGGCACTAACGGGCAACAACGGGCCCGCCCTTGGCCCGGGCTTCGCCCGGGCTGCAACCCGCGCGCGTCCCGCGATACGCGTTACTGGGCTTGCTATTATTCCCTTGGGCGGAGAGGGGGCGTGGCACTGGGAGGGGGCGCGGCTCACGCGGGAAGAGGACCCAGCTGTAGTTGGTGTATGCTGGTCCTCGCAGTCCCGCGGCCGGCGCCTCTCACCTCCGCTGCGGCCACACAGTTGATTCCTCCCTCACGCTGTATGCAGGGACGTCAAAGCTACTCCTGTAGCGAAGGGTGAAGCTGGAACTCTGGAAACTCTCTCAGCGAGCGGCACCCCGTATTTGTCTTAAAATGGTTTGACTTTGAATGTGTTCTATGCTTAACTATACCTTTAAGTGTTAAAGAGATACAGGGACTTAAAATAAGTGAAAGTGGCATTTACATGTTTTTTTCCACATGAATGTACATGATCCTGTTTATTCTATTTGTTGCTTTCATATGTCGCTGAGGCAGGCATGAGGGCTCTTAGAGTGCTATTAAAATACATCAAGTTCCCAGGTTTTTTTTTATGTGTGTTTACCGATTTAGTTGATGAGTTTCAAATATCAATGATAACAACATTACCAGTACATAGCTTCAAATTCTTCGTCATTATGCTTTAATTTATGTTTCATCTTTGCCTAAGAAGGGATAGTCAAGGGAATATGGGTGCCAGCAGAGATATGTTTAGTAGAAAAGTGCTATGAAGTTTGTATGTGCCTTGCAAAATGTATTATTACTAATGGTCTCAGTTAAAGGTTCAATGTACTTTTTAATTACCGTGTGTGTTCTTGCATGCCGGTAAGGGATGGTTTTATGTGGTTTACTTCGGCACTTCTGGTCTAGAGTAGAAAAAACTTTACATTCATTCAAGTGCGCTACAGGATGATGGTTTGAGTTGTGTAAAGCTTCTCAGGGCCCTTGGTGGACTTGTGAATCTGCATGTACACAAACACCTCTCCCCTCTGGTCTACCGTTTGTCTATGTAGGTGTGGTCCTTTGAAAGTAAGCGCAGTTCCCCTGCCAGAGTGAGCCCCACCCACTTACCTGGTTGCTGGCTGAATCAAGATTCCTATAGGATATGGCCTCCTCTCTGGGAGCGACACATATTCCATCTGAGCCAGTTGCAGCTGGTCTCAGAAGGGGCTTTGAAGCTCCATGAACTGGCCGTCAGCTGGTCAGCTTATGAGATGATGTACCTCTTGAATCGGAGGATCACCCAGAGGTTTCAAAAGTACAGATAAATTGAGTGACCAGGACCGTCGATCAGGGGAAGGTAAGTACTGTCCTCTGCCACTAGTACAGTGTTGAAAGTGTCCTCTTAACAACCAAAAAGGACCTACAAAGCAGTGTATTTAAGAAGATAAGGCGGTAGCTTCTTTGTGGGTTGTCACTCTTCCTGATCTGTCGGGGGGCCCGAATTAGAATTTAGAAGACAGATTAGTGTGACAATTATTTTTATAGCTATCCCCTGCTCCGTATTACAAGTGCCATAGGATATAATGCACGATGGGAGGTGGAGTATCAATGGGATAGCAGTCATGTTTTGACGGAGTGACATGTTCGCCTAATTCTAAATCAGACCCTAAATCCAGAAAACTCTAGAAGTGCTTTTGCGGCTGACCTGCATGGAGATGAAGACCTGCCTGCTTGTGTGAGCTGCTGGACTAGGACTACAAGGAGGCATGACAACCCAGAGCTTGGAGCAAAGCCTAGCTGCCTGTAAGAGCTATGTCAGACAGCCTCCAAAGGACTGTGTGTTCTCCAGAGACATGAGCCTGCTCCAAGAAGTAGCCCAGGATGCAAGCTCAATAACATCTGGGAATAATGGAACGCTATAGCCTTCAACCACCACCGGGTGAACTTGCTTTGCCTTTGACACTCCCTGCCATATGTAGCCTGTATTCACTTTGCTAGTTCCCCCTTGGTCTTAAGGAAACATCAGCTTTACCACCTGTCTCTCGAACGATTCGACTTATCATTCTAGTCCAAAAGTTACAGGAGAAAACATCATTAGAACTATCGTTCTTTCACCAGTTGCAATCCAGTTTCCATTTTTGACTTAGAGTCACTGGTGGCCATAGTGAGTCCCCCTCGGGTTCTCTGTGACCCCACCACCAGAAATCCTTGACCCCCACCAAGGTGAATATGATATACAGGGGTCCCAGACTGATATTTACCATGAGGGAGAACAGGGTGAACTGGTACCCTTGCCAGCCTCCATCCTCACAAAGTAGTCCAATTGTTACAGGAATTTAAACTCAAGTGGGTGGCTTTCAGTGGACTGTACCCCAGTACAGGACACCAGTTATGGGAAGCAGGATAGCGCTCACCAGGGACCCCTAGGAGCTACAAAGACACTTGATTGGTCGGCTCCCTTGCCCTTGATTTTCTGGCTCCAAAGCAGTTGCACTGACTTCTTAAAAGCTGCACTTCCCACATTCCTGAAAGCACAGCAAAGTCCAATGTAAACTATACCACTGGTATTCAAACTCCAGAACTGTTACTTTAGCGTTTTAACTGTATATTTCTCTATTTTTAATTAACCCTTAATTCTACTTGAAACTCCCCTGTATTTCGCTCTCCAAATATTTCAGAGTCAATCCAAGAATCTATGAGACAACTTGCATAGCTCTACATGGGTCAAAAGGCACAATGTCTACTGATTTTCAGGAGTTTGAGCTTTGGCACTACAAATCTGTATGGAGTCAGATCTCATGCCCCTAAGGTGTCAGGCTCACGTTTTATGTATAGGTTGTCATTTTTATGTGTAATTAAATGTTTTTTGCTGGTTAAAGTATAGAGATGACTGGTTATTGTCCATATTAGCTGGTGCTTCCTGACTTACTGTATTGTGAATGTCTAACCCACACCACCTATTTGAGTAATCCTTGGCTGCTCGGCCTTGCCACATACACTGTGAGAGGCAAGTGCTAATGTGAAGTACTAGCTTAAGCGTCAGAGTCCATAAGTACTGCAGTCCAAGGACACACATGAAAACACACCTAAATTGTTACATTTGAGGACCTGTATCCTCTGACTGCCCCACGAAAACTAAAAAAGACCTAAAAAACACACACAGAAACAATGCACAAATATACTTTGCTGAGCCATCAAACATGGAGCCCACTTGGCAAAGATTTGCAGCCTTCAACAGAACTGCTGCAGCATCACCATCACAGAAGGTTGCAAAACTGCTGGCTTGACAGCGATTTCTGAATCCCATGGTTCCCACTGATCTGCCTGCCCGATCAACCACCCACCAGACTCTTCCTCAGGCCCTAAATTCCAAAACCTCTGACAGGTAATGAGAGTAGCCAGTATTCTAATGCCGCTCAGGTGGCATGGGGTAGTATATCAATCTTAAAATAAATACAGGTGACTTATAGAGCGCGACTACTCACTCGTAAGGATCTGAAGGCGCTCAGGGTAACAACATATGTTTAGTTATCAAAATCTCAACAAGCAAATTCACGTCACGTTTAATTAGTCTGATTGAGAGAAGCCACGCCATCAACTGTAATGACTCTTGAGTTTTTTGTAATAAGTTTTGCATCATTTAATCAGATGGCTTATCCTTTACAACACATAATGCAGAAATTGCTAATAGATTTTGCTAGATATGTGCAATGCCCAAGGTTACACTTACCAGCAAGCAAATAAAACCAAAAAACCCAACAGAAAACAGAGCAGTAACCATCACCGTCAACCACGTCAACAAATAATGCGTTTCCCTATTTCGGATACTCACTTCATCTCCCACCACTTTTCCATCCACTGATGTTTTGGAATTTCACCACTAAAAACCTTCCATCTCCATTCCTCCAGCATGAAGGTAAAGGGCATTGTTGCCACAATGGTGAGGGCTTGCCTCAGCAAGAAGTTGATATCTGTCTCTGTCAAAGAAATGCTCATTTTGGTCACCATAATCACTCATAAAGTTTTACAATGTCTAAACGTGCACACCTGTACAATAATTACAAGCAATAAAAACAAATAGCAGAAGCTGAAATTATACATCATATAGGTATAAGAAAGCAAAGGGTATGGCACAGGAGAGGACCAATATGTGGTCTATTACATTTTAGTTCAGTTCCTATACTCCTCATATCCAGACATTTACAGACAAAGGTAAATCAGGGCATAACTTTCATGCACCCCCTCCCTCTTTTTCCTGTATTAACTTACAGGGAGCACAGGGTGAGCTCAAAAGGCTTAACTCCGTTAGAACTGCTGAGAAAGCAGATATCCATAAGAACAAATGCAGTCAAGTTAAATTATAAAATACTTACTGTATCCGGCAAAGTGATTTATAAAAATAGCACTGTTATCATCAAATTTACACTAAAGGTGTAATTGTGAGAACAGAGGACAACAATTTACCCTCTGACATGAAAATGTATGGGGTTTTTTGTATTCTATTCATTTAATTTTTTTTGGGCATAGACAGTCTTAACTTTTTATAGTCTTATTTTACAAAATGAAAGTATAAATATATAAATATTACTAAAACTGAATTCATAGGTTAGGGATATAGACAAACATTGCAATATTAAAACAACACAAGGAAACAATGCATGAAAATATATAAAACTATCTAAAAGTCCCTGCCAGGCAAGTGGAGCGTCTGGGCACAAGTCATCTTTGCTATGCAGACACAACATCCACCTGTGTGCAAGAGCTTAAAACGTCTTGGTTTTTTGAGTGGGGACCTTGATGTTGGGGGATTACTTGTTTTTCTGGCACTCATGGCTTGCTTCGTATATATACTTGGAACAGGGCGGGAAATGCTGTTTATGTCTGTCGCAGATTACCATGGGGACTCTTAGCGAATACAAAATGTGCACCTGGAATGTGCGGGGCATGGGCTCGATCCATAAGAGACACCGGGTGTTAGCGCAACACAACAGGCGGCGTGTCGCTGTGGCATGCTTACAGGAAACACATTTGAACAAGGATGAAAGTGCGAAATTGCTAAAGAAGTGGAAGGGGCAACTGTTTGCTACTACTTACTCTGTGTTCTCCCGGGGGGGCGGCTATATGGTTCAGGAACTCGGTTCCTTTTAAATTGATGGAGGAGAGGCTAGACCCAGAGGGCAGGTATGTGCTAGTCAGAGGATTACTGGATGGCTCCCCTGTGGTGTTTGGATGCGTGTATGCGCCGAATACAGGCCAGTTGGAATTTCTAGCTACGCTTATTAGGGTGATAGCAGACTGGTCGAATGCACATGGATAATTGGAGGGGACTTTAATGCAGTACTAGATATAACCCTAGATAGGTCACACCCACCATTACAGGCTACTGAATGTTGGAGACAGGCAGGCGCACTCTCACAGTGGGCAGTAGGATGGGAGCTGGCTGACATTTGGAGGCGTATGCACCCACTGGATAAAGAGTATACCTTTTTTTCCCCTCCCCATAACTTACACACAAGAATAGACCATATGTTTTGCACCACGACATTGCTGGATGCGGTGACCACATCGGAGCACATGGGTAAGACCTTCTCAGACCACAATCCAGTGGAGGTCACGGTACAATGGAGCAGAATACCCACGCCTATACCAACATGGCGCATGTCCCCGGGCTTACTTGAGGACACTGTCTTTAAGGCAGCCCTCGCAGACGCAATCACACAATATTTCAGTATAAAATACTGACACGGCTAGCACGCGACAAATTGAATGGGATGCCTTTAAGGTATCCATCAGGGGGGAGGCAATGAACATAAGAACGGGCATGAGGCGCATGGTAATGGAGAGGCTTAGTGAGGTAGAGGGCCGACTGGCTATGTTGGAGAGAGAGGCGGCGGGTACGAATCTGCCCTTTACACCATTACAGGAGGCCCACATACAACACGCTGAGCTGTTAGAGGAACTATGTGTCCTGGATAACAAAGAATACACTTGCAAACAACATGCACATGCAGAGAAATCAGGGCCCCTGTTGGCTCGATTGATAAGAGACACCCCTGCTCCCACTCCCATATTAGAGGTTAGGGACCAGACTGGGAAGCTGGCCACAACACAATTTGATATAAACACTGCCTTTCGAGAATACTATGGAGCATTGTATGGACCACACCGACGTATGTCGGAAGACGCGTTCGAGGAGTTTATGACTGGGCTTGAGATACCGCGCCTGGAAGGGGCTCAGAGTGAGGGACTAGCACGACCCATCACGGTCGCAGTGATACGACAGGCTATGCGAGCTCTCCCGAGGAATAAGACCCCTGGCACCGACGGTCTGCTGGCGGAATTTTATGGGGCGTATATAGACCTGTTGGCTCCACGACTGCACGTGGTGCTCAACGAAGCGAAGAAAGCACAAGGACTGCCGCAGACCTCACTACAGGCCCTAATTATTTCACTGCCTAAACTGGGTAGGGATAGTCTACACCTAGCTAACTATAGGCCTCTGTCCATTTTAAATACCGAACACAAGATCCTGAGCAAGGTCTTAGCGACAAGACTACCTCAGCATATCCCGAGATTAGTCCACCCAGACCAATGTGGTTTTGTGCCTGGCAGGAGTACAGCGATGAACCTGAAGAGGCTCAGCCAACTTATGCTACATGAACGTTCACCCACTGCAGCTGAGGACTGCATCTCCCTGGATTTACGTCAGGCATTCGACTCACTCCGGTGAGATTATATGTTTGCGGCGCTTGAGAGGTTTGGGATCCCAGCTGATTTCATTGCTTGGGTCCGATTATTATACACTCGCCCTACGGCTCGGGTCCGCACAAACAGATGTATATCACCACAACTGGACATAGCGAGGGGAACCAGGCAAGGCTGCCCGCTATCCCACTTATTGTTCATACTAGCACTAGAACCGTTGTTGTGCAAACTCCGACAAAAAGCGCAACACAGAGGAATCAGGAGAGGCGGAACGACCCATGTGGTATCGGCATACGCGGATGATATTATCCTTTACTTGAGAGACCTACAAGGTGATCTAGATCCCATCCCGGGTATTTTCGAGGCCTTTAGCGCGCTTTCGGGCCTTACGATCAGCGAGTCTAAGTCGTACGGGTACTGTTTCACTGCTCTTGAGGCGTGTGACCCCTTGTCTTTTCCCCCCTATAACTTTGAGATGGCAGAGATGACTTTCCGTTATCTAGGGATACAGATTTATAGAGAAGCGAAAGACATGCTTGACGGCAACCTGGGCAGAGCCGTAACAGCGCTGAAAGCGCAGATGCAATTTTGGACCACGTTACCTTTGTCGGTGGCGGGCAGGGTGGCCATCTATAAGATGGTAGTACTCCCCAGGTTCCTTAACTATTTCACAAATTTACCCTTCTTGGCGCCAGCTATTATATTTCGGACCTTGAACACAATGATGACGGAGCTGGTGTGGGGGCAGGGTAGACGCCGTATTAGCCTAGCCAAGCTGCAGCTACCAACAGCGGAAGGCGGGATGGGAGTCCCGGATCTATTGGCGTATTATGCATTTCAGCTGCAGTGGCTGGCTTATTGGATTGCGGGTCGCAACCTGCATGAAATAGATATGACTGAAACTGACAGGGAGAAAGGTGCCATACACACTCTGCTGCTCCCAAAAGCTGTGATCCCCGGGCAGTCTCCTCCCCTACTCAAGATCGCCATTACCTGCTGGAGAAGGGCTGTACGATACACATCCTCTGCCTCCTGCTATGCTCCAACTATACCATTGCTGGGGATCCCACTGGGTATGAGACTATTATCCACTCGGGAGCTCGCAGTATGGGCCGATGCGGGTGTGTCGCAGGTAGGTGACTTTTTTGGAGAGGGTGTTATGATGACCAGTGAAGATTTCCACAGGGCACACCGTGCCCCTGGGGGATCGTTCCTGCTACATGCGGGGGTGCGCCAATACGTCACACAGACTTGGTCGCCAGAAGGTGATGAACCGGGTATAAACACATTACTCACGATGCAGTACCTGATGTGATCGGGTTGTCATTTAACAAAGTGGATCACGAATAGTATACGTTGCGGGAGAGCGATTTCACTACAGCCGCTGAGAGAAACATAGGAAAGGGACATGGAACAGGAGATTCGAGAGAAGGAATGGGAACGTATCCTTAAATTTCCCAAGAAAGTATCACGGAACCCGAAATTTAAGTTCATCCAACTCATGATTCTACACCGTGCATACCTCACACCACACCGACTACACGTAATGTTCCCAGACACACCTGACTCATGCCCCCGGTGTGGCTTAGAAGATGCGAGGCTAGTACACATGTTGTGGGATTGCCCGAAACTAGGATATTACTGGAAGACGATACACGATGCCCTGCGCAGAATAGCCCCTAATAGGCCATATGACACCATAGTCTTTAGCTTACTGGGCCTAGGGCCTACGGAAAGGAAGAAAAGTGTAGTCACACGGTTCGCCAACCTTGCAATACTGCTCGCTAAGCGCACTATTACCATGAGGTGGAAGTCGAGTAGGCCACCTGACACTGATGTATGGAAGACGGAAGTGGTGAGATGGGATAAGGCAGAAGGGCTGGCACTACAGCTAGAGGAGCGTAAAGGCCTGAGAAAGACTCCTATATCGTTAGAATGGAATGCCATGATGTTGTCCTTTGAAACGATTGGTGGGGAGGAGGCGTCTGAGACATTGTCTGTGGCCAACTGAGATGTGATGATTGTTACGGGACGTTACATGTTTAGACTCCCCGAGCACACAGCCGTTCCGGATGGAGTAGCCCAAGGGTTGGCACGGGTGCACTCTACATAGAGGTAGACAAGATGTATTTGGAATGTGCTTTGTATGTTCCCGAAAGGTGTTACGACAACGATCCAGCCTAAATAAAAGACAGTCACGGGAAGTACCGCCATGTAGATATAACAACTGATATGCCTATATACGAGTGCCTAGGGAGGGAATTGGGTGGGGGGAGTTGGGTGGGATGAGTTGGGAATGCAACAAAATGAAAAAAAACTAAATGGTTAATAAGCATGTACAGTACTGTAAACATTTCATTACATCGCAACCTATATGACCTGAATGTACTGTATAATTCTATGCAATTCTATCCTGCAAGTAAAAAGTTTAAAAAAAAAAAAGTCTTGGTAGACCTACACCCGCGTACTAGAGGGTAAAGAACTCTGTAAGGTTACAAATCCTTCAGATCCCAAGTATCAGCTGATTGTAATGAAGCTTTGAAGCTGCCTCCCTACATTTAGCAAGGAACAACCAAGGGCCTTGACTCTACTCAGAAAGGCTGAGTCAATGTAGAACAAACCAAAACAAGTGCCAGTACTGAGATATATTTACCAATCACTATATCTCTGGTACCAATGCAGATCTGGCGCAGGTTCCATGCAAGATCAATTTACAAAAACATTTTATTTTGAAACTTTAGTCTATTTTTCAATAAATACATACAAATACAAATCAATAACCGATGAGAACAATACAAACAATGCAACACACCATTCCTTCCCAATTACACTACTTATCAAAAGACACCACAGCCACTCAATACTCTCTAACATCCATTCAACATTCACTCCTGACACATAACCAATAGGCGGGAAGGCCTTTGCATATTCCTAAGAATACGAAGAGGGGGGGCCGTGCAGCCCCCCACCAGGACCGGGCACAAGTAAATGGGGAGGAGGCTATGTGGCCTCCCTCCTCGGACCAATTTCGGCTTTAGGATTACAATCCCCTGGGGCCTGGCTACAATTCAATGGGAGAAGGGGGCTGCTCGGCCTCTCTCCCCGGGCCAATTTTGGCCCAAGGGACTCCATCCCCGGGGCCTTGCCTTGTTGTGCTGGGTGCCCTTGATCCCACCCAGGGCACACAGTCTGCACCATTGGGAACCGCGGGGGCCTGAATGCTGCCGCGGTCCTTGTCAGGTCCCCGCCTCCAACGGGAGCCGGCATAGCTCCCACAGACAGCAGGCAGGGAAACTGATGAAAACTCTACTCCCAGCAACATGTAGCAGTTTGACAGCTCCCACTTGCTGGGAGCAGAGTTAGTGTTTGCTCTGACTTGGTGGGAGCTGTGAAAGCTCCTACCAAGTCAGAGCAAACATCTATTTCCGGGGGTGGACACCCCGGACATTGGGGGCTGGCCCTGGGGGTGGCGGTCTGCAAACCCTCCCAATCTCGTACTGAGATCAGTTTGGTTGCCAAAACTTCAACCAAAAAGTGTTGGCAACCATCTTGGGACTCAGCCAAGTCCCAGAAAGAATTCAAAAAATAGAAAATGGTGTAGGGTAGAAATACCCTGACCCCTTTGTTCTGGTTGAGGGGTGCCAGAGGGAACCTGCCAGGATAAAAAATATTTTTTTAAATGTTCACCAAAAATCATGGAGGATCCATGATAAGCCCCAGGTACCACCACCTTCCCGGGGCAATCAAACATTATTGGGGTGGCTGCTCAGACCCACTAAGCCCTGAGAGGATCACCACACCTATGGGGCGAAATAACACATAATGGGAAGGATGGGCCTGCATACCCACCCGGGAGCTGGGGACCACCACATCCTCGGGCTAAATACTTTTTGAAAGAATGGGAGAGGGCCAGCGCTGCCCTCCTCCCAGGCCACATAGGGACCACCACCTCCCTATGGCCAGCCCTGAAAGTAAAGGCAGTCCTGGAGCCGTTATTGGCCCTGGGGACCTCCACCAGGGCTGGTCCCTCCTATGTCCCAGGTTGCCTACCCCCAGGACACAACTGTATGCTTTTGCTTGGCGGGAGCTTTGACAGCAAACACTCTGGTTCCAGTGGGCGGGAGCTGTCAAAGTGCTCCCACCCGCTGTAAGCAGAGGTTTCATCTCTTTTGCTTCCAACTGAGATGCAGGCAGGGAAAAAGATGGAACGATTGCTCCTACATGGAGGGAGATGCCGTTCCAGCAGGCCCCTCCGTGCAGCAGCAATGCGAGCTCCCGCAGGAGGCAGGGAGCCGGCTAGGACCGTGGCGGCCTTGAGACTCCCCCCACAGTACACATTGTTCACACTGGGTGCCCAGGGCAGCTAGGTGACATGGCCGGCCCCTGGGGATGGGGTCCCTGAAGCTGAAGTCGACACAGATAGGAGGCCATGTGGCCCCCTCCCACATTTGTTTTTGGCCGGGCCTATGGGAATGGGGTCCCGAGGCTGAAATAGGCCCAGGGAGGGGTGCCGAGCGTCTCATCTCCTCCATTAAAAATTTATATATTTTAAGGTCAGGCTCTGGGCGTTTGGGCCACGGGGTCAAAATTGGCCTAGGCAGTGGGCGGTTCAGCCCCCTTCCCCCATTACATTTTTATATGTTTTAAGGCCAGGCCCCTGGGCATCCCTGGGGCCCAAGTCAGCCCAGGAGGGGGCTGAGTGGCCCACCTCCCCAATTAAAAATGAATATATTTTAAGGCAAGGCTCATGAGGATGAGGTCCCCGGGGCACAATCGGCCCGGGGAAGGGCGCTCATAGCATGAATATGCTAGTATATTGCGGGCAAAAGTAGGTGAAATGCCCATATCCATAAACCTAACACGTGATTAAAACATAAGACACACACGTGCTTTCCCACTATTAGGTCGGCTCAGCTACTTTTGGGTTCTCTGATACATATCTCTCATACTCTAACCCTGAGCTTTAAGAGGTACAAATTACACCGGGGTCATGGGCAGTACATTAAGATCACTGCCTCTTCTCCAGTAGCTAATGTGAGTTAACCTACACTACATTTAAGCCCTCGCCATCACGCCATACCATCTAAGCTGGCACCTGTTTTCTATGTATTTGGATTTGCGTAGGTTCCCATGCCAACCTTAGCCTCTTTCCCAAACAACCACTGATAGGTTGTTCCTCTTTCTTGTATTACTGTAAGGGTCCCTGATAGGACATCGCTCCTTGTGGGCTCTGTTGGTTACTTGTCAGACACGTGATCGCGGTCTGATCCAATCATGTAACTGGCTACCTCCGAGCAGTAAATGATGACGCCTCCGCACCGATGGCGAGCTCCGGCTCTTCACTCTGCCTATATCTGCCCCGCCAACTCTGAGCCCAGCGTTCTTTGGGGTCCGGCAATCGAGGGCATTGCAGGTGCCAAGCGGGTGCTTAGCATACATGGCGTGAGTACCACGGAACTAAGATAAGTACTTCTCCACTCCTGCAGGTATCTCTGCTCGTACCAGCCTTTCTCTTTCTTCGTACAGGGTGTGCCATTTTGCTACCACCCCCCACCCGAGATCCATGGCGTTCTAAATTTTAGCGCCCTCCGTAAGGAGGTTTCTGTTTCTATCCTAGATTGTGTGATTATTTAAACAGCCAAAAATCACCAAACAGCCTAGTTGCCTGTTTGCTATGTTTTAATCTTATGTTTTAATCACGTGTTTGGTTTATGGATATGGGCATTCCACCTACTTTTGCCCCCAATATACTAGCATATTCAAGCTATGAGACTCCTTTTGGACCTTTGTCCATGCGTCTCCACAAGGTTGTTGCTAACTTGATATGAGCACGAGCTCACTTCGAACCTCAATCGTGTTCAGGTTATGGCTACAATTACACTCAAAGAGCACCCAAGCAAGTTTGTACAGTACTGAACAACAACGGATATATTTAAATTTATGCTTTCTCTCCTTTTGTTATATTTGTTCTATATGTTGTATGTTATCGTCTTCGTCTCACAGAATAAACTTGGTTTCACTCCAACGCTTTGGAATCTTAGATAAGTGTTTCTATTTTTCACATAAATGACCCTAGGCTAGGGTGGGCCTTAGCGCGCCCACAAAACCGGGGTTTGAAATACATTATATATATTTTCAATATAATTTTAAATTCACTGGTCCTGACGAATGCCTGATATAATATTTCACATAGGCTGAACCATGTTGACCTCACGCTAGGATATCATTGGACTTATAATTCGGTCGGTTATCCTATATATATTTTTTATCCCTGTCCAATTGGCGAAACAAATAAAGTCCCTTTTTGACTCAATTGGCCTTTTTATCTTACACTTCTTTATCACTTCACATTCACAAAAACCAGCTCCGCAGTAATCTGGCATTGCAGCACACCAGGGTGGCACTCGGCCACTCCTGGTGGGGCCCAATGATGAAGCATGTCACCGACCAGGTCGGTGAGTGAGGGCTTTCAAACCAACCTATCAAGGTTTACTTCGCAAGCAACTTAGACTATGTGCTAGACCACTTGTTTGCTCCATTTTGTAGTCTTTTTTAATAGTGACGCTCCTCCGTTGTTCATTTGCATCTTAACCTGAGGGGAATAGGAGCGTTTTCTGTTTCCCTTCCTCTCTTGTTGTTACATTTTGAGAAGAACTGCAAACGTTTAAAATTAGCTCAGCGAATGGCCTTATTGGACCAACTATTGTTGTCCTTCCATAATGATGCACCTATGCGACATCCCGTAGATTCAGGTATTTTTACAAGGACACTTGGGGCTGTTTATTTGTAGAGTTGGCTCTGCAAAATGTGATATTATTACCTTATTCCTGACATTTCCTTAATATATAGTGCATGGGTAATAGCCTCGGGAAGTGGGCCATCGGGAAGTCTTACATGTTTTACTAGAATATAAATCTGGAGATATGAGAAAACTAAGCCAGAGACTTCTTCTGATCTATGTCCTATAACTTGTTCCCAAGACTTCATTTCTCCCTGTATTACGAGATCTTTTATTTGATAAACTCCTATACTTTCCCAGTCTGCGGATCCACCAGCAATCCTAGGTCTCTACAGTGTTTTAATTTGGTTTCTGAGTGGATTGATGAAAATTGAAGTTCTTTATTCGATCAAGTGAGTCTGTTTAAAATTATGTGCGGAGTCTTATATCTGTGGCGCTTGGGTAGCCTGGGCATTTTAATAAAAGATTTTAGATGTGTATTTTTTTCTAGTAGCATTTGCTGAACGTAAAAATTAAACCCATGATCGTGCGATGCAGCTGCTCTTCCACACCAATCGAAAAAAGTGGCTTGAAAGTATTTCTGGATATGAGGGAGCCCTAATCCGCCTTTTTTCATACTCAGCTGTAACGTTTTTAATTGAGTACGTGGTTTCTTCCCAAACCAAATAAACTTTTGTAACATTTGATCTATTTCGAGAAAAACGTTTGCAAAATTTTAATGAGTACGTTTGAAAAGATAAATATGAATAGCAGAAGTTCCATAATTTGTATCAAGGCAATTTTTCCAATTAGAGAAAGAGGTAGAGTTTGCCAGCTATTTAGAATTTTTCTGACTTTATTAAGGGTAGTAATATAAGTGAAAACAGTTGGGAAAAATCGTGCAAAACATAGGTACCTAAATATCGAATAAGATTATCCTATGCTGTCTGGATAAAACGTGTTCATGACAATTGAATTATAACATTTCTGATTTATTATTGTTGATTCCCCCCCCCCCCCCCACATCAGAGAAAGATCTAATTGTATCAAACATTTGTGTGATATTTGCCAAGTCGGCTAATAGAGAATTAGATCATAAGCAAATAGCTTCAGTTTGGGCGCCCCCATTACTAGTGGTTTTATTAAGGGTTTTAGGCGTATCAAGGAGGCTAATAGCTCGATATAGAGAGCAAATAGAACAGGAGTCATTGAACCCCCCAGTTGAGTACCTCTCTGGATCTTAAATGTGCTCGCAGCTTGTGTATTAATTATTATTTTTGCCTCTGCTTTCTCATATATATTCCGTAGAATATCGACTAAGCTTACAGGAAATCCAAACGATTTTAAAATGGCGAACAAAATATTTCAATTCACCAAGTCAAAGGCTTTTTCTGTGTCAATCATAATGATTTGGTATCACTGTTTGCAAAAAAGTTGATTGCCTGATTACATTTTTTAAAATTATTAGTGAGAAATCTCTCAGGCAAAAAGTCACATTGGTCTTCTTGGACCAGACTTTGCACTATTAAAGTAATTCTCCTCGCCTTTATTTTAGTAAAAAGTTTGTAATCATTATTTAATACGCTAATGGGTCAGTATGATCCAAGATTATCAGGTGGGTTACCCTTTTTTTTAAAACTAACAAGAACTGCTTCCGAAAATGTTTACAGGATCTCACACCCTTCCAAAATCACATTAAATAAGGGCAGCAATAAGCTAAGTAGCTGTGGCATGAAAATGTTATAAAATACAATAGGTATCCCTTCGTTGACACAGGCTTTGCCACCTGGTGTATTTTTAATGGCCGCCTGGATCTCCGTTTCAGAGATAGGTTTAATGAGCTGAACCTTCTGAGAGAAGGTCAGAGTGGATAACGCCATTGTATTGCGGAATTTATCTATTTCTTCAAGCGATATAGGTGGGGAAAAATATAGCTTTTCATAATACGATAGAAAGTCCTTTTTGATTTCATTGATCTGATGGACGTCTTGGCCTTTTTGCTCATCAAAGATATATTTAATAGTGGCATTATTAAGTTTTTTTGAGAGACCATGCCAAATATTTGCCTGCTCGCTCACGTTCCTCATACCACTCTTGAAGACACATATTTCTGTTTACTATTGCCTGATGGTCATAAACATTTCTAATTTCCTCCCTGGCCTTCTTTAAATTAAATGCTGTTATTTCCTAATTGTGTATGAAATGGGATTGCCTTGCCTGATCGAGATCTCACAGTAACTGCCTAGCCAGTTCTTTTTTTCTTTGATGATACATGCCTTACGTGAGATTGCTTCCACTCTAATAAAAGCCTTGCAGGAGTCCCATACTTAAAAGGGTAGAGCAGATCCCATATTTCTATGGGCAAATTCTGTAAGTAGCTCTTGGATTTTTTTAGTCCAGCCCTCTTCAGTTAACAAGGTTTTATCTAGCACCCACCTTGGTTGATCCCTATTACTGCCATGTGTTTTGATCTTCATTTCCGGGATGGTCCGAAAAGGGATTAAGGGTAATCCAGGACTTCTCTATTTCACACCAATGGGAAATATAAAAGAAATCTATTCTAGATGCTGAGTTATGCCTTTTTTTAAAAACAAGTGAATTATTTCCTTACCAGATGCTGGACCCTCCACGGATCCACTTATGCAAAATCTCTGATCATGCTGTTCAAATATCTAGAGGTTAGTGGTTTATTTTGTAACTTATTTCTACAAGAAGAATCCAATCCCAAATTTTTAATAAAATTAAAATCCCCTCCAATAATTATATCTCCATGCAATGGAATTAACACCATCGGTGCTTATCGTATTCCCTCTCCTGCGCTGGAAAACGGTAAATCCCATTATTCATGACGAGCTCAGCTCGTCATGAGATACGAGAGGTGTACCTCATGACGAGCTGAGCTCGTCATGAGCGTCGAAGGAGTTAATAAGTCGACCAATTTTTCCAAGGCTAAGGTATCATCATTTATTGGGCCATAAAAGCTCTCTAAGTAGAAGATCTGTTCCCCAATCTTCAGATTTCTCATCACCCATCTCGCTAAAGGGCGACTCATAACCTGGAGGGTTTCCCCTTGATAACAACATGTGAATTATATTGCAATCTCCTTTACAGCTGCATCGGTTGAGGCCAGAAAAGCCTTGTTTATGAATTTTGGCAACTTAGGTGGTTGCATGCTTTTTTTTAAATGAGTCTCCTGCAATAAAATCACGTGGGGCTGATTTTCCCTTAGCCAATGAAGTGTGGCTCTCAATTTAGTTTGATTATTACCCCGTTTATATTCCATGAGACAATTTGCAATACCTGTTGCTCAGCCATTAAAACAGGCTTTCTTTTTCAAACCTCTGTTAACTCTCTTTAAGTGTCTTCTTCTACCCTCGTAATTCGTTCTATTGTGTCTAATCCTCAAATTTTGGAAAATACTCTTAACTAGGCCTGTGATGACCTTTTCCTTTTTTCTTCCCCCACCTTGAAGTGATCCCATCTCCTCACCCTTTCCTTTAATCGGGCCCCTACCCGCCATGGGCACATCTTTCCCCTGTGCCCTTACCCAACCCATCCTTCCCCATTTACCGCTGCAGTTGTACCTTGACATGGTACGAGTAGCTTCCTCCCGGAGGAGAGGGTAAAAAAAAGCCTATTATCCCTAAGCTAGACTGACATGGACAGACAAAAGAAAATGTCAATTTTTTTCCTTATCTTCAACATGCCAATTTATTTTATTTTATTTTGGTTAGTGTATTATAGAGCGAGAACATGACCTGTTCGGGTATCAGAGCACTTTACAGGGATACCACGTTGTATACAAGTATGAAATAGTAAAAAAAAAAAACATGAGTAGAGGGAGGTGAAACATTTGGGAATAACAGGGAGTAAGTATAGAATGTTCAGATCATAATGCAGAGAAATCTAGCAAATACATTTGTGGGAGTACAAGGTCAGTACAAGATGGATAGCAGCCAGTCAGTCAAAACTCTAGCGGCAACAAAAATAAGCAAAGCAACTTAACGGTGTGTGCAATGCATGATTTATGGGAGAAACTTGCCCATTAGGAAGGTTTTGGCTTGCTTTTTAAATATTGACAAAGAGGGAATTTTCTGATGACAGATGGTAGCAAGTTCCAGATTCTTGGTGCGGCCCCAGAGAAAGTACAAGTACAATTGTATGTTTTTTCCATTCGGAAGCCGGGTGGCTGGAGCACAAAGTCTCTGGCAGACCTGGAGTTTCTGGCTCCTCCAGAAACCATGATTTTCTGGGTGAGATATGCTGGGAATTTCATGTGTAGTGCTTTGTGGGTGATACATGCCAGTTTGAGTTTTATTCTGGCTTCAAAAGGAAGCCAGTTCAGAGCCTTCTGATGCGGTGAGATGTGGTCGAATTTTTTTGAGCCTGTTAAGAGTCTGGCGGCGGCATTGAGGCAAGCTTTTAGGGGGACCTTGGAGATCTTGGGCAGGCCTAAAAGGATTGAGCATCCGTATTCGATTCTGGAGATAACTAGCGCCAGGGCTGCCATTTTTAGGCCCTAGGCATCAAGGACATTTTTTAGTTTCCTCGGGTAGCTCAGGTGAAACCTGGCAGTTTTAGCCATCAACTTGATGTGGTCTTGCTGTCCAGGGTTACGATGAGAGATTTGGCAGATTCCACTATGGTCGGTGTGAAGTTTAGTGCTGTGATTGACTTGGTCCATTACTGGATGTCAGTGTTACTTTTAGGGGGGGAGATTAGAAGGAACTCTGTTTCTGTGCATTTAGTTTGAGCTGGTTGCAGGCGAGCCACTGAACAGTCAGCTTTAGGGCGTCATTCAAAGAGTAGATCTCCTCTAGAGATGAGATTTTGATGTAGATCTGGGTATCATCGGCATACATGTGGAAGGAGATGTTGGCAGCACGTAGTAATTCAGCTAACGGTTCAAGGTAGAGATTGAAGAGGGTTGGGGAAAGAGGTGATCCTTGGGGGACTCTGATCGTTATCGGGGAAGGAACAGATAGATTACTGTTGACTAAGAATCTCTGGGTGCGGTTCCGGAGGAAGGATCTACACCATTTGAGAACGGTTCCTGAATTTGAGGCGTTCAAGTAGTTTCTCGTGGTTGACTGTGTCGAATGCCGAGGATAAATCCAGTAGAATTAGGAGACATATTTCGCCTTGGTCAAGGGCTTAGAGAGCATCATCCACAATATGGAGATTAGTAGTTTCCGTACTGTGCCCAGGCCTTAACCCGTGTTGGAATTCATCTAGCAGATTAAAGTTGGTGAAAAGTTGGTTCAGTTGAAGTTGCACACATTTCTCCAGAGCTTTCGCTAGAAGTGGGATATTGGATATTGGTCTGAAATTGTCTGGAGTAGCAGGATTTAAGGTGGGTTTTTTAAGGTGGGGAAGACTTGACCGGCTTTTAAAGAGTCAGGTATGGACCCTTGTAGTAGGGAAGTGTTGATTATTGTAGTCCAAATGGGAATGATAAATTGGGAGGTCGCGGTCACGCAGCTGTAGGAGAGTGGGTCATTCCAGTGGTTATTCGGATTTAAGGAGGCTAGAATGTTCGAGATGGAATAGTCATCATATAACTTGAAGTTGGTACAGTGTGCTTGGTTCTTTGGCTTTGTCTGTGGGGGAATAGAGGGGAGATGGGACCTGGCAGGAAGTGGTCGGATGCTGGTGGCGGAATTAAGTTATTTTCCTATGGAGGTAATTTTGGCTGTAAAGAAGGAGAACTCCTCACAGGTTATTAGGGATTTTTGAGTTTCTTTGGAAGTTTTAGCCAGATTGTTAGATTGGTATTTGAGCATTGCAAAGAACTTACTCTTTTTTTGATTTGAGGATGTTCCTGTTGTAAGCATTTCTGGTCTGTCGGAGAAGTTTTAGTTGGGAGGCTGAGGGGTGCTGTCTTGAGGTTCTTTCTGTTACCTGTAGGGTTCTCCTTTCATTGTTGAGGGATCCCTTGAACCAGGGGTTTTTGTCTTTAACCCTGGATCTTTTTAGCTTTATTATCCCCGCAAATCTCTTATAGATATGGATACTATTTCCTAATCATACCCTCTCCCTTATGGAAAGAAGGAAGTCTTTGGCCCGCTCTACTGACTGGAATATATCTGATCTGGCTTTCTACAGGACTTTTAGACTTGGAGTGCTGTATTATCCCAGCTGGGGCATTATGGCATTTAAACTCATCAATCATTACAACAAAGTCTTTGCGCCTTCGTGCTGCCAAGATCGTCACGTCCGAGTAGATTCTAAATGAGAAATTATCTGAAGAGACAATGAGTTTTTTGGAATGCCTTGCAACAGGATTTGATTTTCGATTCTGCAATCACCAAAATTAACCAGAATTGTTCTTGGAAACTTGGGATTTGTGTCACAAGTTGCTGGCACTCGATCCGCTCTGTTGATAGTCAGGTCACCAATGTCTTTTGCTTTTTCCTGGAGACTACCACACACCAGATTGTTTATTAATTGAACTGGCAACTGGCCTGCTTTGCGTTCTTCAGGTATGCACATAAATCTTAAAATGGTACGTCGAGCCCGGTTTTCAGCATCATCCAGAAGATCTTCAAGCGCAACTTGCAGTCTAGTTAGACTGTTCCCCTGATCATTGGTATCTGTTTCTAGGAAAGACATCTTCCGTTCAACCTGTGTCAAAAGGGTTGGGAGCAGGTGGAAGTTCTTATTAAGCTCACCCAAGTGCTCATTAGTTTTTACGATGCTCCCCTTCTTGGGAAATCTTAATTTCGCAAAGATCACATAATATCTGGCTTAATGTTGTCTCAATAGAAGTGGATGATATAGTGTGAGAAGGCACCTCTGTTGTTTCTTCCTCTATTTCCGTTAATATCATTAATTCTTGCTGCGTACTGGAGCAACTTCTATCGCCATGGAAAGGGGTACGTCGCCATTGATCTTCAATTGCATGTTGGCTGGTTCGAAAGGATTGCTTTTGTGCACCTCCTTAGGCCCTCCCAAAGTGAAGAGAGGATAAGTTGATTTTCCTGATTTCTGGGACGTATATTCTAGGCATGCAGTTAACAGATCTGTTCGCGATTTGGAGGAATTGATTGCTGTCTTGGCTGTCTCAACTATGGAGGGGGTACTGCACTTTTCTGTGTTTTTCCCTTGATCCATCTTGTTTCTTCCAGGCTGTGAAGGTCTATACTCCACCATAGCTGAAGAGGGAGTTTAGTGATTGGAAGAACAAGATTCGACTACTTCAATATTTTGTTTTGGCTTTGGCTTCTTCCTTGTAGCCAATTTATTTGTTGCTGAAGGGCCTCTTGAAATATGCTTCATTGAGGGTTCATTGTCTCTTGTTGTCTGCCTTGAGTCAGGGTAATGCCAGAGTTTACACAGGTCAGGAGCAAGCCGCAAGCCGAATCCGCAGTAGGCAAACTGCCTCCGCAACCAACTTGGTTGTTCCTCCTCTCAAGGGGGAGCCTAAGGCTCTCCCCTGAGCAGCTTCCACCCCCTCTTCCTAATCTCCTGGTGATTAGAGTTAGTCAAATCAGCTATCAGCTATGACCACCTAAAGCATCTTTTTTTTCTTCCCCTTCCTTCTCTCTCACCTTGTCTCTGCTCTATGGCCCCTTAGGTTTATTACTTCTTAGCTGGATTTTGGGATTCCCAGTCTCCGTCAGCCTTCTCAAGTTCTCCTAATGTCCCTCTCCTGTAGTAGCCTTGAATACCTAGGCAGCTTTATAGAGAGTTAGGTGAACACAGGAAGCCCTGATACAGCGAGGAGGTGGAGGACAGAAAGGCAGCCTAAAAGAAAAAAAAATCTAAAGCTCTTCGGAGACTCACGAGTCGATTTTTCTACATTCACTTTGCCTGAAGAAAGCGTGAATCTTTGGATGTCTCCAAACTCCTCCAGATGGTTGGGGCTCGTGGTACTAGGCAGTAAGTATTTCTTCCTCGGTAGGTGCCTCCAATACATCTCTGTGTATCCCTCGGAGCTTGCAGATCAGACCCACGATAGACGTTGTGCAACAGAGGGATAAAGTGAAAGGCTGCAGCTCCGCTGTTCCAACGCCTTGTGACAGGGGAGGCACAGACAGCACAGGCAACATCCACCATTCGCTGCGCACCTCCTGCGCATCTCTGCAGCCACTCCCGTGTAACCCAAGCTGGCGGCCGCCTCACCATCCAACAATGATTTTCCCTCGGTAGAAGCGATTAAAATGCAAAGAAATAAGGAAATATGACCACATATCGCCCTCTCAAAGAGAACTAAAATGTCTCCCGATTGAAGCACGTTCCAACTTCAGAAATGCATGTCTCACACACAAAGCTCTTCACACAGGTAAACCTACCTACCTGGCAACCAAACTCAAAAAGGCAGGCCAGATGAAGAATCTCAGGAGCACTAATACACTACGTCTCATTCCTCCCAAAACTCACAAACAATCTTATCACTCTCCTTCTCTGGAAATGCCCCTAAAATTTGGAACTCCATCCCAGTCCATATCAGGACCAACCCCTCCTTCATAAACATCAAACTGGATAGCTTCCACCTAACAAGACAGAGTTCGCCTGTCACAGGGATTTCGTCCACAGGATAATACAGCCACCTCAATTAGAAGGCATTTACATTGCCTGCCTTTTTGATTCACTTCTACGATCCCCTCCAGGCCGTAACAAGATTCAACACGAGACAATGCTGTTTATTGAAATAATGTGTATTCGATTGCATCATGATAAATGTTGTAAAGCGCTCTGATACCTTTGGTCTGGCCAGCGCTTTATAAGACTCTTAAATAAATAAATAAATGCAGCGTTCCCATTCGTGTTCGCCATTTTCGTGATTTTCTTCAAGTGCTCCCAGCCAAAGTTGACTGTCCGCACAGCCGCTGTTACCCCTCCCCCGGAAGTGAGCTCCTCCATGGAGCAAGACGGAAGCTTTATGCGGTCTCTGTGATTACGGGTATGTCATAGTTTGGCTCAGATTTCACTTGTACAAAACCATGGAAATTCAGCAATTATAGTTGCCTGAGCTAACTATAACTTAAGCCCCCGCAATGCACTGCTTATGAACTCACATCACCCATGTCATAGTATGTGACATTACTGATGACATCTCAAATGACATTACTGATAATATCAAGGATGACATCATCCACAGAACCACTCACACACCCACTCACACATCTATACAACCACTCACACACTCACTTACCTCATCCACAGAGCCACTCACACACCCACTTACCCACACACAGCCACTCACTTACCCATACACATGCTCACACCAGCCACTCACCCATACAGTCACTCACACAGCCACTGACTCACCCATACAGACACGCACACACCCACTCACTCACTCACCAATACAGCTACTCACACACCCAGTCACTCACCAATACAGCCTCTCAACAGAGTCACTCACACACCCAGACAACCACTTACATAGCCATTCACACATATAAACACACACACACACACACAAACACAACACAATATACATATAGAGACAAAAATAAAGGTGGCCCAATATAATGTTATTTGAAATAAGTGCTTTCATAAATGTAAACGTAACCATTTATCACCGAACAAAGGCCAAATGATGTATTATTTCTAAAGTATAGACTACCTAATGTCATAAAACTCTGCTTTTTGACTCATCCACTGCAAAATACAATAACTCAACAGAGTAGAAAAACTATGCTAATATTCACAGGGTGTGCTTAGTATGAATTTACATAGATTTAACTCATTGTATCACATGGACATTTAGTTATAACCAGTCCACATCAAAAAAAGTGAGGCATAAAATGTATATATGCAGATTGGCGGAGAATAGCATTATTACCATTGTTGAGGACATGCTGTTGGCATCACAATCCACTTCAAAATTCACTCATGAGTCATAGCATTTTACATTCTGCTTTTCTCTATGAATACCACACACACACATTTTCTCTTTATCTTTCTCTCTCTTTCTTACCTTTATTTTCCACAAATGTAGCTGGCAGAAGACCAAGAGATTTCAGGTGCTCAGGAGTAGCAGCAGATAGTGACATGATTTCGCCCACGGCTTCATGGAATCCTTCGTTTGCCCCATCTCGCAGAAGGAATGGCAACTTAGAATAGGCCATGTCATACTCTATGTGTCCCATCTCATGATGGACAGTCAGGAAGTCTTCCATATTCACTTTCGTGCACATCTTTATCCTGTATATGATGTATTTGTCAGATGAGTGAAGGACAGATAGCAGATAATTAATGTATAAGCATGACCTATGAAATGGCATTTCTCACAACAATGCTAATGTAAGAAATTGTTAAACACCCTTTCTTCTTTTAACCTATTCAAATCTTTTTACGTTTCAAGCCTCAAAAGGCGACCATATTTCCAGCCAAACAAATGTACTTTAAGATAAAGTAGACTTCCTTCTCCCCAAAAAGTAACTCAGAGCGATTTTCGCAAAGGGAAATTCTATGTGAATAAAACAACAGTAAACAAGTAAAAGCCATACAAAGTAGAATTTGCTGTACTGCCCATCATGGAGGCATGATGCTGTAGTAGGACAGCAGGGGCTGATTGACCTAAAAGGCAGGCTGGCAATGATCTGAAATGTCAGCATGTGGGCTGTTTTTTTGACTGTTTGGGGGCCTGTTTTATGGCCTGTTGGGCAGGTTTTCATTGTTGATTTCCCTGAAATTACCACAAACATTGCCTGCACCAAGCACAAATGCATGCAGTCTTCCATAACTTGCAAACAACTCTACAACATGTCTCTACAAGATCAAAATGCCAATCACTTTTTTAGTTATCAGGGGGCCATATTACAGAGAGACCCCCCCCCCCCCCCGGGGCACTTTGGTATTAAGGGGCTGTAGATGCTTGTATGGCCCCATCTAAAATACAAATAGTGCTAGTGCACATGTAGCGCCATCGCTATCATTAGACAGTGTTCCCTCATTTGCATGGGGGCATGGCCCCATGCAAATGAGGGAATCACTTTGCCTTTGTGCCTGTGCCATTTTATATATGCAGGCGCAGAGGCAGACATGCTTTAAGGGAGCATACTGAAAGTGCACCACAAATAAATGGCACACTTTCAGTGCATCTCTTGAAGGCAGCACTCTAGAGGGGAGAAAGTGGGTCCCATGGACCCCCACTGATATCCCTTTGCAAGCTGGTGAAGTCACTCACTGTAACCGCCTGCAAGGAGATCTATCTCCTCCCTTGAAAGTGCAGGTGGAGTTCTGCCAGCACTGTGAAACATGGAGCGGTTTTGAAGCAGGCATTCCTTATTTCGCCTCAATATGCTGCTAACAGGCCAGGGCGACTTCGCAGCTGCCCTGAGGGCACCAGGTTTACCATAATCATGCACACTTTCCCTGTTTGCACCTGGGGCACCTGAAAGTGTAACCTTATGGGGGGGGCGCTTATTTTTTTGCCCCGGCTTATTTTCTGCCCCAGTCCTATCCTGGTGGATTGCAAGACTGTAAGAACTGCTAAGCAAAGAAAAAGGAAAGAACTAAATTAAGTCAGTTTTAGGAGACAGTTAATATGCTTGCACAGATCAAGAGGAAGAATACTCCACATTTTGCGAGTGAAATGTAAGGGTGTCCATATGAAATCCAGCCAATGGGGCTTGTATTTGCCAAGCAGAAGAAGCTCAGTCTTTTTAGGACTGATCCTTAAAATGGTCTCACACATCCATGCCTGTAATGCTGACAAATAAGTGTTTAAGAGAGAAAGAGAGTCAGGTGCATCCTTGTCCTGCTGGACAAAATGATGGGTATAATCTCCATAGTTGACTGCTTTACAGTTAGGATGTTTAATATTTTGGAATGGGGGGCACTTAGACTTTGAAAGGTACATGAGAGTGTGGATCCTTATGACACTCCACATTTGCTCACCAAACTGCTGGAGCTGTATAGAGGAAAGGACAAGGTTTGGGTGTGGTTGGTCGGAAATGTGGCAAGCTACTTTGTAACAACCTCCTCAATCCATGTCCATTCAGTCATCAGAGGGAAATGCTGTGGTCCATCATATCAAAAGTTGGCAAAAAATCACACCTGCAAAGTCGCTGTTGTCCAATGTTTTTCTATGGTCATATTCAGCCATCATTAGAGCAGATCCCATGCCTCTATCGGGAGGTAAACCTTGGCTTTCCATGGGTGGAGCATGGGCATTCCCTTGCATCCACCCGCGGATTTTGGTGAAGTTCCAGATTTACAACGACTTGTAAGTTTAGGAATGCATCAAAAGGCTACACTATGAGGAGAAATATCGTTATTTCTCCTCATTAGTTCCTCTTTCAATGTGTGCTGCCTTTTGCAGCGCTAGTAGATTGAGGAAAATGCCTCTGAGGATTGGTTTTTGTGCAGGAAGGTGTTTCTTCCTGCACAAAAACTATTCTGCCTGTAACACAGGAAGCCTTGCCCTATGGTGCAAGGGTGTCTAGGTCCCACACAGTGTGTCAGTGCAAGGAGAGAGCAGAAATGCTCCATATTTATGTAAATATGGAACATTTCTGCTCTCTCCATTTGATGTAATGCAGAAACGTTGCTTGCTGACCTGCATTGTGTGAAAATTTAGTAAATGTGTCCCTTAGTTGCCTGGGATCTACAATGTTTTTATCTTTCAGGAAGTGCAAGATCTATTTGGTAACAATTTTTTCCCAGCATTTTTACAAGAGATGGAAGCAGGGCGACATGACAGTACTCATTACAATGTAACTGTCCAAGCTATCCTTTTTTAGAAGAGTGTGACAACATTTCTAGAGATTGGGCAAATATCCTTATAATAATGACATGGTAACACTGTTGGTAATCCAGCTACTAATTATAAATCTGAGAGATTTCAGAACCAAAATAAGGTATAGGCTCTGAGTGGAGCATGGGTTAAGACTGTTGGGTTGCTTAAATTCAGTATCCTGGGTGACTAAGGTGAAGACAGACCTGTGGTTTGTCATAGTCTGACTGGGGCTTGGTAGAGGCAGAGATTTATAGACTTCTGGGCTGTTGTAATGGCTTGGTATACATTTTGAAGATAATAAAATGAAGTAAGATTCCCAAAGAAGTCTTGAGATACTGGGTGAAGGTGATCAATGCATTCAGGGTGAAGGAATATGCTGAGTATTTCCAAAAGTTCATATGGAATATTGCTAGTCTCTAGGATTTTCCCAGAAAGGAGATCAGGTTTAGCTTTAGCAAGGGCCTGTTTATAGAAGCCTAGTTATAACATAGGTTTTGGCACCACCAACAATGTTTTTTCTGTCAGTGTTCTCCAACCTTTTCTGTATTGAGAGCTAATTCTGATCAGTGAAAATCGTTGTGAGCTACTAAAGGCAAGTAATGTGTGCATTGTTACCAGACATCCCCTCACCTAGCTTCATTGACTTTAAACCTAATGTCCAAGGAGCCCCATACTATGGTTTGAACAGAATACTGTGACTAGGGGCACTTTGTTAGGGCTGCCATGTGTGCCAGTGAGTGCATGGTTTATGGAGATGTTTGAACATGTGTGTTAATGAATGGGATATATGAGTATGGGTGACTGGGAGCCTGTGTCACATGTACTTGTGGCACAGGACACACCCTTTGCCATATGTGGCACCATTCCATGTACAACACAAATATACAACCATTTTCATTTTTAATAAGAGAAAAGTGCAAACAAATGTTCTGCAAAAATGTTCGTAAAAAGAAAAAAAAATCTGCAATTTATTTTCTCCCCTTTAAAAAAATGGCTCTATTTTTCAGTTATAAATATGGCAGCCAGTGGGAGCAAGATGCCTGCTGTGTGTAAATGTGACACTTTGAAATGAGAGAAAATTTAACTGGAGTTATTTTTATGTTTATATGCATTACATAAAACTTATGTTTTTAATTTTCTCTCATTTCAAAGTATCTTTACAAACAGCAGGCATTCTACTCCCAGTGGCCTGTGGATATGGTGCCATATTTAGAACTGTAAAATACACTCATTTGTGTAAATCTGAGGAATTTAAAGTGAAGAAGCACGCATCAATAAACATTAGGACTTAATTGGGTTAATTTACAGTAGAGAAAAACATCAAGACAATGTTTCATGGAAACATATTCCTTCACTTTAAATTTCTCCCATTTAAAAGAAAATGACTGTATTTTTCAGTTATAAATATGGCACTGTGTCTACCAGCCACTGGAAGCAAGAAGCCTGCTGTTTATAATATGTAACACTTTGAAAAGTGGAGAAAAATAAAATGAAGATTTAACTTAATCATTAAGTTAACTCTTCATTTTAAATTTCTTTCATTCAAAAGCATTAAGAAATATAATTCTGTTGTCATGCTCCAATATTGAGTTGATAACGACTTATACTTAAGAGTTAAATGAATCACTGACAGAATATCGACGTCAAAAATGTTAACATCAAAAATATCAGAGGCGGAATATCGAAGTCAAGTATATCGAAGTCCTATCTACATTAAGGTAAGTACAAAAATATCGTAAAAAAATATTCTTGTAAAAAATATCATTGTAAAAAATATCATTTTTTTAATGTTTAAAAATAATATAAAATTAAATAAGTGATACATATATTTAAAATAAACATAGTTAAAATATATTTATAATTATAAATAATAAATATAATGTAAAAATAACTTAAACATATACATATAAAATATATATATTTATTACATAATAATATTTACAATTAATTACTCTAATAACTTATAAATTGATAAAAACATTTTATAAATTATAAATACATACATACACATACAACAATAATATAAATAAAATATCAAAACTATATATATCAAATGAATTTTCTTTTTTTAATAAATTAGACACTACATTAACTAAAACAGTAATTATTGGATAGGGTAGGGGTATAAATTACTGTTCCAACTCCAGAGAGTGGAACAGTAGGGAAAGTGTTGGATAGCACAGGGGTTAAAATTACTATTCCAACTCCAGAGGGTTGCAACAGTAGGGAAAGTGTTGGATAGCGTACTGTAAAAATTACTATTCCAACTCCAGAGGGTGCAACAGTAGGAAAAGTGTTGGATAGCGTAGGGCTAAAAATTACTATTCCAACTCCAGAGGGTGCAACAGAAGAGAAAGTGTTGGATAGTGTAGGGGTAAAAATTACACTTCCAACTCCAGAGGGTACAACAGTAGGGAAAGTGTTGGATAGCATAGGGGTCAAAATAACTTACTAATAATTAAAATATTAATTGTTTTGTAAAAAATAACAATTTATTTATTAAACTACAACAAATTTATGAACAACACCAATAAATAATTATTGAAAAATAATTACCAATTAATAATTAACTAACAATTAAAATAAATACAATTAAATAATAATTATTAGAAATGTATTAACGATTAATAATAAAAGAAAAAAGAAAAAATCAATACCAAAAACAATAATTATTAAAAAACATTTGACAATTACTAATTAATTAACAATAAATTATTGATTAATACCAATATATTATAAAAAATCAAATTTAATTACCAATTAATAATTAATGAACCATTATTAAAATAAATAAAATATTTATTAAAAATGTATTAGCAATTAATAATTGATTAACAATAATTTATTTATAAATACTCATCACTAACAAAAATAATTACTTAATTACAATTAAATTACTTCCCATCCTGTTACCCTATAACAACATCACAACCCACTTCAATAATGAATTAATACACTTAATATAATTACCAAATAATCAATTAATAAAAATTGATTAACAATTAATAAAAATTAATTACCAATTAATAACTAATTAACATAAACATATTTATCAATACCAATAAATAACAATTACATATGTACTTAATTACAATTAAATTACTTCCCACCATATTCCCCTATAAACCCACAACCCGCTACGGTACTAAAATGCATAATTTACTTAAATACATTATTACTAACTTCTAAAAATGTAATACATATATTTTAAAACTAGTACAATAATTAACAAAAATTATAAAAACAAACATATAAAATAGATAATAAAATACATAACACTAATATTAATATCGATATTAGTAACATCAATATTTTTGCTATCGATATTACCAACTTAGATAATAACAAAAATGAAATGTCTTACCTTCAGGTCGATATTCTGGTAGTTGATATTTTTGATTTCGATATTCTGCCCCTCCGAAATTTTGAACTTGATATTATTGTCTGTTGAAATCTGGCAGATGGGCTAATGTTAAATATCAGTCTCAACCTTCCTCTTTCTGCAAGTTTCACCTTTACATCATGACACCTACCTGTTCTTCCCGCCTCATAGGTAATTTCTGTAATGAAACTGAGGAGCTAAATGGGTGAATTTTAGCCCTGGCACCTTGGCGTGGGTCTCCCTTCCATTTTTTGCTGCTGCCTCATGTGTTTTTGCTAGTTAGAGATGCTTTGGGCACTGTGCCACTGCTGTTCAGTGCCACAGTGCAAGTGCTCCCTATGGTAAATTGATGTATGGAATAGTGATTACATGATTGGTTGGTTTGGACCCTAGTACAGTGCCCAGGGATTTTAAACCAAATGCTGCTGGTGGGCTTGCAGCACTGGTTGTGCCACCCACAGAAGCAGCCTGTAAAAGTGTGTCTCGGGTCTGCTATTGCAGAGCCTGTGTGCAGTCTGGTACTGCCATGTTGACTGGGCAAGTGCACCCACTTGCCAGTCCCTAAACCTTCCCTTTTCTGCATATTAGTCACCCCTATGGTAGGCCCAAGGGCAGGGTGCATTGTAGATAAAAGGTAGGACAAGCCCTGATGTGTTTGGCATGTCCTAAAAGTGAATTACAACCATTTTCGTGTTTCGCTATTTCAAGGCTAACTTTTCCGAATAGGCCAGAATGGGCAGTTGGATTATTGCATTTTATAATCCTAACTGACTCAGGAAACTAGGTAGAAATTCGAGTTTTGTATGCCTGAACTCAGAATGATGAAATCAACTTTTAGTGAAGTTGGTTTTAACATTCTGGGGTCCATTAGGATGACGGGCGGCCCATCGTAGAAAGTGTCAGTCAGTCAGTCAAAATACGCTTTATTCGATTTTTGTTAAAATCATAAAAGGCAATACATACAGCACAGTATAAAAATCACATTGCAATTTACATACAGAATTCAATTCATAGTCAATTTAAGTTAAAATTTAATTTACTTAAAACCCTCAAGGCCAGCATTTAAAATAGGACGTTCCCTGGGGCTTGTTTCTTTCTTAATCTAAATGCAGCCGTTAGGTAAGATGCCACACGGAAGATGATGTGCGTGTTGCCCAACATTTGAAGAAAAATTAATGCTGGCCTAACCTGAAGAAAGCCTGCATCCTTCAGAATAGGTATTAGATATTTCTCCTTAGCGGAGGCATAAAACCCACAAAAAAACATAAAATGTAGGGTATCTTGGGTAGAAAAATTGTCGCATCTGCAAGGTGAAGCGTCCTCGGGTTTTGCCCAAGTAGATAAACAACCAAGTGTATAGGGGATCAGATTCATCCTAAATTTAATAAGCAAGACTCTGTGAAGGGGATTAGTAACAATTTTTAAATAGGGTTCCAGAGAGGGAGTGGTACTTAAAATCAGGTAAGCTCTTACTGACGGTTTCATTACTTCCCTCTCTTCTCTCTCTAACCGTACCCTTTCAAGGAAATGATGTTTAATCCACTCAATATCCTGTTTTCTAATACTTGATGGGTCTGAATAGATCTCCGGTCTCCCCAGCGCTGCAAATGAGGTTTTAAGGTATCTCAACCAGGGTATTCTCAAGGCGTGGTCCCTTGATACCACGTCCAACAGAATACCATGGTTCAGCGTCAGCTCAGAGTTCAGCCATGTTTTAATTCAAAAGAGTAGGGGTGCCAACCTCAATCTGTCAGTAATATATGGTAGGCCCAGTTCTTCATGAATGGGTAACGTTGGGGTAGAATTTGGGATGGATAGAAATTGACGAATGAGCCCGTTTTCGACTCTCTGAATGCGATCCTGGTTGACGTAACCCCACAGAGCAGACCCATACGTAGCAATGGGAATACACTTACTATTGTAAACTTTAACTAGGGCCTCCATTGGTTTTGCCCCCAGTCTTTTCGAAAAGCCCATCAGAGCAGCTGTTGAGCGAGCCAGAGAGACACTCTTTGCCTTTATCTGGGGGGCCCAAGAGCCCCTCTCATTGAAAAGGACCCCCAAGTAAGGGAACCCTCGAAACCACATCCCCCCACAAGTGAAAGTTAACCGTGTGGTCTTGCTTCTCTGGCGACCTATGATCATAGTGTGCGATTTTGTTGCATTTACTTTCAGGTCAAGGCTCTCCATAAATGAACCAAAACGGTCCAGTGGGATTTGTAAACTATTGCCAGTACGCGCAATTAGTACAGCGTCGCCCGCGTATAAGAGGGCCGGTACCTGGGCTCCTCCTACACGTGGAACATCTGCCGCCCCTAGTTCAAGGTGTTTCCCTAAACCGTTAATATAAATGGTAAAGAGAAGGGGGGGCCAAGATGCACCCCTGTCACACCCCTTTCTCTGACCTGAAGCTATCAGTGCATCTCCCCTCCCTGTTGACCCTTACTTTGGTGAACAGGTCCTGATGTAAGCTAGCCATAAAACCTACCAATGGAGCCTCTATCCCCATCTCTTCTAGCAGGGACCATAACTTGGACCTGTTAACCAGGTCGAAGGCCAAAGAGAGGTCCATAAAAGCCAGGTAAACTGACCCCTCTCCGACCACCGTGTATTTAGAGACAAGAAGGTGGAGGTTGGAACATTGATCCAGGGTACCTCGCTTTTCCCGGAAGCCGTACTGTATGTTAGCGAGCCCCCCACAAGCCTCCAGATTTGTCCTTAAATTACCCAGTAACACTCTGCCCAGGATTTTAATCGCAGAGTCAAGGAGGGAGGTGGGTCTGTAGCACCCTGGATCCTCCCGGTTGCCTTTCTTAAAAATAGGGACTATGATAGCAGTGGCCCATGTATTTGGGAAGATATTATAATTTGAGGCTCTAAATACTCTGGTTAGGGCTTGAGACCATGTTTTTGGGGAATATCTAAAAAAGTCAACTGGTACGCCATCCGGCCCTGGCGCCTTATTTGTGGAGGAGTCCATTATGGCCTTAAAGACCTCCTCTTCCCCAAACTCTACCTCAAGGTGGACCTGAACAGTTCTTGAACCAGCCACGGATGTACCACCTTTATTACCATATACATCTTGAAAATGGTCAATCCATTTCTCATCCGGGATAACACAGTCAAGGGCAGTATTGTCAGTACCCGAAAAAAAAGGGTTATTTATGGTATCCCAGAAGTTTTTAATATCTCGAAGGACATCTATATTAAGAAGTTTATTCCAGGCCTCATTTTTAATGGCATTTCTCCTTTTTAGGGTTAATTTGTATTCCCGCCTCAGGCAAGTAATTAAAACTTTATCTCTCGGCTTGTCCCTTAAGGCATCTTTTAAGGATCTATGTATGCGTGAGCACTGGGAATCAAACCATTTGTAGGGCCTTGGTGGGAACCGTGGTTTTGGTACTGTTAGGTCCCTAGTGACTTGGGCACAGATAGACTAAACGGCCTGTATGATTAGTTGGTTTGAAGAGCCTTGGGCCAAACAGGTTGCAATTGAATCCTCCATTTTGGGCAGGATGGTGGCCATGAATTCTTCCTCGACTACTCTACCCCACTTAAGCCTTCTATCCTGGTCACTGGGCACCGCAGTGGCTCAAACCTTAGTTTGTCCAACAAAGTTGCGCCGTAGGTCACTCCAGTGAATCACTAATAGCAAGGGGTTATGATCACTGTGGGGTGAGACAATTGTCTTATATCCTATTACCTTTGGGATGATTGCAACCGAGATAAAAATATAATCTATAATCGTCCCCTGCGCAGTCCCCTTGTATGTGGGTACCCTCTCGCCCTCTTCTGTATACAATGGCTCATATAGATTTATACTGGCAAGCATCGTTTCAAGCGCCTCTCCTGGTTTGGAATGTTCAAAGTGGGGAATATCTACGGCGCTCATACCCTCATCAGAATCTATAAGACATGGTAAATTGCATTTGTGAATATTAAAATCGCCCAGTAAAATGAGCTCAGAATTACTATGCGTGGATTGACTGTAATTAACTAAAAAAATTCTCTAAAAAAACGATATGGTCCGATTCGTTCGCCCTCACCCATGAGTTATAGAAATTTATTATTAGGAGGGTCGAGCTTGAAGGAACAGTCCATTCAACGATTAAAAGGTTTTGTGAACCAGGCTCTAGTTGCTTAAATGTCCCAGCTAGTTCTAGGGAAAATAGGAGCAGCAGTCCCCCTTTTGCTCTCCCAGCACTACTAGCGACCGCAGGAGTTACAAAGCTTGAATATCCATCTAACCGAAACCCAGGCGAAATATCCCATGTTTCTTGTAAGGCTATTACATTGTGTGCTGTGATAAAGTTGACCCATGATGGGTCCACACTTTTGCCCTTTAAGCCTGCAATGTTCCAACTTGTGAATTTACAAAGTGGGGTACCCTCCTCCCTTGTACCAAAACCTGTTACTGACTGCGTTGGGACTGGTTGTCAATCGTTAAGGTTCAGATCAGTGAGTGGAGTGAACCTGTTCGCCAGTGTAATGTTTGGGCCTGCATCAAATACAGTTGGTCTACTTTGTCGTTGACTATAGTGTATGACTTGCCAATCATTGCCCACACGGCCTGCCGTCAAAGGTATGTTATAAGGAGTACGGGTGGACAAAGTTCTTAATTGTGGGGGGTAAAAAAACCCCAAGGGGACTGCTCTGAGGTGGCCATTTTCTTGTATATCAGAGCCGTTCCAAAAGAGTCTGTCTGGCAAATGGGCCCTATCAAAGTTCACAACTACACAGTCGCCTTTCACCCGTTTGGGCCTAATCCCCACCCATCCCACCCTTCTGGCTGGCATCGTAGAAAGTGACCGCCATAAGGGCGGGGATCCCGTCCCTGCAATTAGGATGTGCCCGCCACAGTGGCGGGCGCATCCAGCATTCCTGACATTGTGGCGGGCGTTGCACTCAGCACCGCACACCACAATGCCAGGACGGCATGCTGTGAACTTCCATGCACAACATGGCAGGAACCGCGCAGTGCCTGCCATGTTGTGCATGGAACTGCTGGGGCTACCATAGGTACCCCCCATGTACACCCTCCACCCCCCGGAGTCCCTGCTGGCCTGCAATAGGCCCCCAAAGCATACTCCGTATGCCTTTCAGTGGCGGCAATGCCGTCACGGAAAGGCATTGTAAAATGCCCATTCTAATAGGGCTGGCGGTGTCTGATATATACCGCCACCAGAGAGAACCCTTTACCGCCCGGTCGACATGTCGACCAGGTGGAAAGCGGCGGATGGTCTTTCCGTCCGCCGCGGACCCCCCAGCCATTATCATATGGCGGAGGGTAATTCGAGCACAGATGGCAGGCAATAAGCCCCCGCCAGCCCGGCGGTGGCTACGGCGATCCGCCTGCCATCCTAATCAGGTATCCAGGCTGATGAGGGCTGAAAGCCCGAAACCGGTCCTTGTCCTTGGATGCTTGTTTCCAGTCCAGGGAGGACCTGGCTTGGCAGTTCGGGCTGGACTGTTCCCATGGGGCATAGGGTCAAGACTGATTTGCATATGGCTGGGTTCAAACTGGAATGGCATGGTGAGCAAAAAAAACGATGGATTTAGGCCCAGATCTCTGTACTGGGGTGAATGTATGACATTGTTCTGCATTCTGTCCATCACCTGTGGTTTTTGCATTTGTCACCCCGAGTGGGATGGGTATGCTCAGACGTGAGTCCCATGCACTCCACACCACTGGATTTAAGCAAGCCGGGCTGAAGACGACTGGAATGCCAGAAACCGGTCCTCGGAAGCTTGTTTCTGGTCCAGGGAAGGCATGGCTTGGCAGTTCAGGCTGGACTGTTCCCATGAGGCACAGGGTCAGACTGATTTGCATATGGCCATGTCTGAACTGGGGTGGTGTGGAGTGAAAAAAAACGATGGATTTGGGCCCAGATCTCTGTACTGGGGTGAATGTATGACATTGTTCTACTACATTCTGTCCATCAACTGTGGTTTTTGCATTTGTCACCCCGAGTGGGATAGGTATGCTCAGACGTGAGTCCCATGCACTTCACACCACTGGATTCAAGCAAGCCAGGCTGAAGACGGCTGGAATGCCAGAAACCGGTCCACAGAAGCTTGTTTTCGGTCCAGGGAAGGCATGGCTTGGCAGTTCGGGCTGGACTGTTCCCATGAGGCACAGGGTCAGACTGATTTGCATATAGCCATGTCTGAACTGGGGTGGTGTGGAGTGCAAAAACACTATGGATTTGGGCCCAGATCTCTGTACTTGGGTGAATGTATGACATTGTTCTGCATTCTGTCCATCAACTGTGGTTTTTGCGCATGTCTCAGCGTCACACGTCACACGTTTACTTGACAGCCACTTTGATCTATTTTATCGGCCTGTGGGAGGAGGACTTCTTTGAAGGGATTCAATTTAAATGATCGCATGTAAGGCTGTTACTTTTTCAACAAAGAAGATAAGCATCTTTATAAACTTTTAGACTTTAAGTTTCACGTTGATGTTTTGTGCACAATAATGCTTGGTGCAACAGCGCCATCTTGTGGATTTATTTATTTAAGTCTGCATTAGCAACATTTTCTAGAGAAAATAAGGATACTTATAAAATGTTAAACTTTCTGCCATATGTCATCCCTTACTTTTTGCACATTGCACATTGCACTCCAACATAAATTGGTCCCTTATCCTTTCTTCTAACAAACCTCCAAACTTACAAGAAGAACCCAATTTTCTGAGAGCTCTGACATAATTCTCCACTGATTCACCTTCATTTTGAGTATGTCTACTAAAATGGCAGCGCTCAAGTATGGTGCTTACCTTAGGTAAATAATGTCGGTCTAATTTGAGTATGCAAATTTCATATTCGTTCAAGTTGGAAACATCAATATCAGGTAAGGGGTCAAAAACCTCTTGACCCTCCGACCCAAGACAGTAAAGAAGTAAAGCAGTTCTTCTTTCTGCACTTAAACTAGTTCCACAAACCTTGGCATACCGTTCGAACACCTTCTTTCATTTTTGCCACTTAATAGGTGGGTCTCACGGGTTAGATAGAAAAAATAATGGGGTAGCTACGTTCTGCATGGTAAATTGAAATAAAAATTGAAAAGTGTTTGCTCAAATGAACAAATGTATATGCAATGAGAATCTCACCTGGTCTAGAATAAATACCACAAAAAGGAAAATGTAACACCTCTAGCAATTGTTCTAATAATTCTAACCTTCTAACTTCCTAAGAAGAAGAAAAAGTGTTATTAATAATCACCCTCCTCAGAAGCTGAAAAGGAAAATATAGTTTAAGTTAAATATTTATTATAAAAATAGTTAATGTCAACTTAAAAATAAATCCACAGGGTAGCGCTGTTGCACTAAACATTAATGTGCAATGTTGCACTAAATGTTAATATGCCCTACACATTAGATTGGAATCTTAATAGGGTCATTGTCATTAATAATAATTCGGTGAGAAATGAATTGGGGGGGAACCGTCAATTTTGTCCTTCAATATCTTTGAGAGAAAAAAGCATGAGGATTATAAAACTTCCAGCAAAATTCAATGATTATGTTAGAGAATGATCTTCTGGAAACGTTTTTTTTTTGTTTTTCCTTTATTGTTGTTGTTTTGGTTATGTGGGGGGAAGGTGTGTAGTAATGTGCGTAATCCTTTATTTATTTACCTTGTACATAGTGTGGGTTTCCCTTTAAGCATTTGCTATTGGTGAAGCTATTGTTTCTTGAGTAGTTCCATGGAGATGGAACACTCTGAAGTGGAGAGTTGGTCAGTTGCATCTGACTTGTACAACCTGATGGATGGGATCTTATTTCCTCTACAATAAACTTGAGTTTCTTCAACTTCAATCTGTACCAGAAATGTTATTTAGATACCTTTACATGCTGTTGGGGGATTGGCCTGCAGTGGTTGCCTGACCGCCAAATAAAGGAGAGAGGAACTTTGTGTGTACATTCATCAACTTGTGAAGGATCTCCAAGGGCTTGAGAAAGAGCTTGCCTCCTGCTGAAGTCTTGGGGACAACAGACATCACCCACCAGCTCCCCAAGAGTTCTTTGAAAGTGCCTGCAGTTCTGTTGGGCTTTCTGAGGGACTGCGTGTCGCAAGGAGCTGGAAGCGTGACTTACGAAGGAGAAGCGTGTCACCGAATGCCACAGTCACTTCACAACTCGAAAGCGCCTCGCATCGCCGGAGAGGAGGATCGACGTTGCACCAGACTCTGCCGCATCACTGGAGAAGCATGTCGCAGCCGCATCCCCTGTCGTCACATTGCTGGAGTAGCGTGTCGCTGCTGCAAGCTGTAGCATTGTTGCCTAAGCGCCTTGCCTTGCTGGAGAAGAGGATCAACGTTGCATCAGACGCTGCCGCATAACCGGGAAGCGTGTTGCAGGGCCTGTTGCAGCTCAGAAGAATAGTTGAGTCGCCGCACGGCCGTCGGGCGTGCACGCATCATGTTGCATCCAAGAAAAGATGCCATCTTTGTTTCATTGCACCCGATCTTCATTGCATCACGGCGTTGCGGGCAGCATTGCCACGGAAGTGCAGTAAGAAACCGACGCATCACCTCCCCTCGCACCGAAGAACCGACGCATCCCCTATGCATCAGTAGGGACCCGACGCATCACCTTTCCTGCGTGTAAGGAACCAACGCATCACCTTCTCTGCAACACTTTCGTTGTATAGCGTTACGCATCCTAAGGTACATTTAGGGGAGAGAGCCTAACTGTGCCGCAGTCTTACCTTGGGCAACGCCGCAACCAGGAACCTTCAGGTACCTCAGCCCACAGCATTGGGGCCACGCCCCCACAGCCAGCGCCAGGAGGCGCATATAATCACAGCAGAGACCCGCTTTGCGGGACACGCGCGGGACGAGCCGGGGGAAGCCCGGGACAAGGGCAGGACCGTTTGTGACCGTTCGGGACTGTATGGGCCTGTGCTGGGCCACCCCTCTTGGCTTTACATTACTTTATTGCTATAACCTATATTGTGATTTTAAGGTATAGGATTCTTTTGACGTTTTGTTAACAGTTACCATGGGTAAAAGTACTCCTGTGCATACGCTCTCTAGTACTAGACAGAAAACAGGCTCCACCACTCCCCTCTCAAGTTTCACTGCAATAGATAGGATGTTGCTGAAAACTATAGGGGTAGTTGTGACAGCAATAGAGAGTACTGAGAGACGTCTCTCGCTTCCCCCAGGTATGTGTTTACCCTTATTAACTACAAACACCTCTGTAACATTGGCAAACTCCACTGATTAAATGCTTATGGATTCTTATGCAGAATTTCCAGGGACAGGGAGTAATCATACTATTTCACGATTCCCAAATGCCTCTTTGGAATTTTCTCCCTCGGCGACTAGACTCTCATTAACACCAACTATGCAACTCCCACACATAAGTGAGGAGCCCCCCCCTCCTAAATAGTGATGTAATTGACTTGGAGGGGTTGGATGCCTCTTCTAGGATTGACTCTGACTTAACAGGCAGACCAAATAATGAGAGTCCCCCCCCCCAAAGAACTAGAGTGCAAAAAGCTAAATGTAAACAAACTTATAGCAGGAAAGAACCGCCTTCAAAAAAATTTAGGGGGAAAGGTAAAGGTAGTCGAATACAGCGGAAGGTGGCACCTAACCTACCAGGACAAAACGCGGACAAGTGTGAGGGTCAGCTAACCAATGTTGAGGTACACGATAATGAAGAGAGGGTTAAGGTCGATCAGTAAACGCTACCTCCAAACCCTGTGAGTTTTTTGACCCATTTAGAGCAGCTAATGAAATCTTTAATTTTACCCCTGTTGGAAAGAACAAAAGTCCTAACAGACAAAATAGGGAAGTTGAAAAAACTAGCCTTAACTAACTCTGACCTATTGAAACATCAAGAGACTAATGGTAAACCCATGGACACACCAAACTCTGGTGAAGTCCTAAATTTAGTTGATAGCGCTGCAAAGCCGCCCCATAACCCAGCAATTTCTGTGACAGAGAGCAACAATCATCCTGAACAGTGTTCTGTTTCTTTAGGGAAGAGAGCACAGACTCCTGAAAACATTAAAAGAAAGGTGGCTGAGAGGGAGACTATAAAGGACACACTGGGGAGAGGGAAAACTATGGACATTAGGGAAAGAATATCATTGATACAGAGAAAGCTAGATATCCACGTATCGATCTACCAAAAAAACGACAGAGGTGAATCTTATTTAGAATTGAAGAATAAGGTCGTTTTTTGGCTGAACACTAATAGACCCCTTCCAGGGCATGTGCAAGCTGAAATTCTACATGTCCGTAGAGTAGACTGGGTTGGCCACAAACAAAAAGATCTCCCCAGAGACTGTATAATAGTTCATTTCAGAGATAGACGTGCTGTTGGATACATCTGTAGGTGGAATAATTATAGACTGAATGGTGGGATCCAAACTTTGGATCAGACTAACTTCTACCCATCGATGTCTTCTAAATTGACTACATTAAACGCAAGAGGCTCCAAGGAACAGAAATGGGAGTAGATATAATATAACAACAATTAATCGCTATGAAACATTGCAGGGAATGGAGGACATTGATTGACTTGCAACAGACACTTTTCCTATCCAATCCACAATATCTAAGACACCTTGTGGTTTAAAGATTGGTCGTGATAATAAAGGCACAAATGCGGTTAAGGCAGGAGACAGGGTAATCCCTGAGGATCCCAAGAGAAAAGAACTGGCTCTCTGGAATGACAGTATTCCAGTTGTAAAAGAATTGTCAGGGGTTAACCTGGAGTCTAAGTGTACCAGGGACACCCTGGTTAGTCAAATGAATAAGGTAACGTGGTCATTTCTGAGCTGGAATATTGCAGGTTTAAGATCAAAATTGGGAAATGACAACTGGGTAAATCTTATGAACAATTATGACGTTAGCCTCCAAGAAACCTGGACTACGGCTCCTGATCACGTTAATGGTTTTAAAACTTATTTCTCCCCAGCTATTAGCTCAGTCCATGGCAGAGCTAAGGGGGGTTTATGCACCTTCATGTCTAACATGTTGTTATGCACTAAAATAGAAATTGCTTTTAACAATATGTATTATCATATTCTCAGGATTGTAATTGATAGCGTGTTTTCGATGGTTTTAGTGAATTTTTTAACAACATCCCGTGTGAGGACCTGGATAATATTTCTAGGTCCCTAGGGGAAAATATAAAATTTATGGTGGAAGGTGGATCTAGTGTGGTCTGTGTTATATGGGCAGGAGATTTTAACTGTTCCTTGTGTGCAAGAGGAGAGAAAGGAACATGTGGTGTTATGCTTGATAAAGATATGAGTCTGAGCCACTTTGAGCACACTAAGCCTGGGGACTAGTTTCAGTTTCAGCTTCATAATTCTTTATTTCGATTATCAAATCATAAAAGACAGAAAGTATCAAAGACAGGATAAGAAAATGAGTAAAAACCATCATAAAAATCATCATTTAAAAAGTATTAAACAGTATAGAAAAGACTTTCATGCAGGTCACTAATCTGAGCGATAGCCCCCAAGGGGTATGGGAGAGCTTTCATGGCATTCAATGTCACCGAGACTTCCTTCTCTATGTCATTTATTAAGGTAGGATCTTCGACTACCCTGGACCATCTAACCCTTCTTCTGTCATTTGTCAAAATGGCCTCTGACGTTAGACAAGGGGTTTTAGGGGGTACGCCCGATCGCCTGGGAGCTTCAAGCCTAACGAAAGGGGGTTGTGATCGCTCTCTGGGCGAACTAAAACCTCCATGTCAATCACCAGAGACCAAAATTCTATTTTGACTAAAATATAATCTATTCGACTCTTGCTGACCCCGTTATTGAAGGTGGGATGCCCTGCCTTGTCGGAGGTCGTGCGCCCATTGACTGTTTGCAGACCCCACTCCAAACACAGCCCTAGCCAGAGAAGTGCCGCTTCAGTAGCCTTTATACCCTTGTTTAAAAATAAAGGCGGGATATCCCAAACAGCGTCTTCCTCTGCCCCCACATCCTTACCCACACTAAACAAGGGTTCAAACGAGCAATTTAGATCCCCGGCTACGAGGATAAGTTTATCTCTACCTATTGCCTCGAGAAGCAAATCTAGATCGTCCATGATGGCCGGCCTACGACCTCCTGGACGTCCTCGGGCATAAATATTTATGACTACAATATCCTGTTCGTTGGCCCTACTAAGCTTTATTCCTAGTAGGTCAGGGTTGGCCAATAAAATTTCTGAAGGTCTATACCTAGTGGACTGCCTCACCCAAACCACTAAACCTCCTGAGGCTCTGCCCTTAGGACCCTGTATAGCTGGCTTGAAAAAGTTAAGATACCCTGCCCGATATATGGGGTCAGGAGCCCAGCTCTCCTGAAGGATGGCAATATCAAAAGTGTCGATAAAAACTGCCCAATCCTCTGAATCGATTCGACCCTTTAATCCCGCTATATTCCAGGAAACGACCTTGAGCGACCCAACCTGACTAAAAGATGTGTTCAGCTCTAATACACACAAATCCTCCTCTATTGTTACATCCATTCTGGAAGGGGAGCTAGGTGTCTGATTAAGAGCTATAGAACTTGCAATACCACTCTCTTTCCCTTTGAAACCCTCATTAAAACACTGTTCTAAGTTGTATACCACCAAGTTGGTACCTTCGGCTTCTCTATAAATGCTTTCTAACCCTTTGTCTGATTCCAGTCAGTCAATACCCTCTAGGCCAGACAGAGATTTGAACCGGTTTGACAGACAGGGATAGAAAGGGGAGTGGGGTATCCTCTCTACCAAATTCCTCTCTACCAAGTTCCTCCCTACAGATCTATACATTGGGAAACTGTTGAAGCGAGGTGCACTATATCTTTTGGGATAAAAGTAATTCAAGCCCAAGGATTGCACATCCCCCATCCTCCCAAACCTGGCCTCCCTACGAATATATTCTACCACCCAAGGGTCCCGAAAGTTTATAAGAATGCAGTCGCCTTCTAAATCCTTCGTTCAATAACCCACCCAATCAACTCTACGAACAGTCAAAATCTTAGTTGAAGAGGAGGGTGGGAGGGGACGATTTTTATTTAACCAAAAGGCGACCTTATTCATAAGATCGCCATGGGATTCAGAATGTCCATCCCTTAGGGGTGCAACACCTGTAAGAACAATAGTATAGGGTGTAGCATCAATTGGTAGGTCCACTGGCAGGGGTCCCCTTTTAATAACTTGACTTGGAAGTTGTGTAGTATTAGGCTTAACACGCCCAGCAGCAGCACTAGAGCTCCCTGAAGGCTGGGAGGGAGGTTTAGGCTTGCCCTTCCTGGAGGTCTGGGCCTGCATGTTGACTGCTGGTTTGGAGGAGCTTGGCTGTGGCAGGCCATTGGATTTGGAGCTAGCCTTCTTATGTAATGGAACATGGGCTACGGTGGCCGAGGATGAATTGGGGGCACTATTTGATTTTAAATTACTGCCATTGAGTCCCAACCCGTTAGAATTAGTATGAGACTGCCTGACGGATGAGGGAGCCTGAGCGATTATAGGATTATTTCCCTGGGACTTGGTGTTACCAGAGATGGCAGGAGCCAGCGGTACTACGTGGTCGTTCACCAATTTTTTAAATAAACGGGAATTGGCAGTTGCAAGATTCTCAAGGCCATCTAATTTAAGATTCATCAGTCTAGTTCTTTCTAGCACCGGCAACAGGAGTGTCTTAAATAAGACTTCCATTTTTGCCAGTATGTCGGTATCACTACTGCTCGGGCTTATTGGGCAAAGATACGGAACCCCAGATGGAGCTATGGGGTAAGTAACATGACCACTAGGAAGCGGGGGGTACTGTGAGCCACAGGTTGAATCGTGGCTATTAGCGGGCTGAGAACGGCAAACTGTTTTTGGTATTTTTGACACAGCCCCTCTCTGCCGTCCCTTGTTTCGCTTCCTCTTACCGGGGAGATTACTCTTCGGGGAGTCCCCATGAGAGGACGAGACTAGCAATGAAGGGCTTCCTGACAGCACACTACCTTCCACCCTACTCCCAATTGTATCGACGTTATTAGAGTCGTTACAACAATGCAACAAAGAAGGACCTTCAGCTTCGCAGTGAACATCCACTAAGACGGGAACCATGTTAGAACTTGGAGAAAGTGATGATGGGGGTAACGGGCTAATTACAGAAGCAATAGGCCCCAGAGAAGAACGTTTCCCACTAATGAGGTCTAGTGATAGCCTTTTCTCTACAAAGGCTATCTCCTTCTCCAAAATTCCTGTAGCCTTAATAATAAAAGCATCCAGTGGACCACAAACCGCCCCCTTAGAAGTCTGCAGGGTAACAGAGCGGTCTATACCCGAGCGTAAGGGCATACTTAGGGCAGGTCAGGCTATACAAACAGTGAATAACACAGCACATATAGCAAAGGTAATAATTGGGTGAGTGAACCGACAACCCACTGTACCTAGTGAAAAGGAAGAAAAGTCCAATGTCCGAGGTCCTAAGGGAGTGGCCCAACCCAACCACGACCGACCACGGACGGCCACAGACGGTCCCGCCCTTGTCCCGGGCTTCTCCCGGGACGCTCCCGTGCGCTCCTGCGCCGCTGGGAGCTGAACCTGCTAATTAAGAAATAGAGACAGGCGGGTGGGCGGGGCAAGCAGGGAGAGCGGCCCAGGTGGAACAGGTTTGGGCACACAGGGACTCCTGTGAGATGGAGTCCCTGTTAGAACGCTCGCAGCCCTGCCTCCACACCGCACTCCCCGGGACCTCCTTTGCTGCACAGTCCCACTCCTTCCGTCAGCTCCCACCGATGACAGGCGCTGCGGGACCCCCGCAGCGGGTCCGGCGAGCTGGACTTCTCAGGGGCAGAAAGGCAGCAAGTTCAGCAGCAACACTCCCGTGGCACAGCAATAAGGAATGCACAAAGTCCCGCAAAGAGCAGCCAGAAGCCCGTTTTTACTCCGTGGGCGGGGGGCGGGGCAAGCAGGGAGAGTGGCCCAGGTGGAACAGGTTTGGGCACACAGGGACTCCTGGGAGATGGAGTCCCTGTTAGAACGCTCACAGCCCTGCCTCCACACCGCACTCCCCGGGACCTCCTTTGCTGCACAGTCCCACTCCTTCCGTCAGCTCCCACCAATGACAGACGCTGCGGGACCCGCGCAGCGGGTCCAGCGAGCTGGACTTCTCAGGGGCAGAAAGGCAGCAAGTTCAGCAGCAACACTCCCGTGGCACAGCAATAAGGAAAGCACAGAGTCTGGGGACTATTTAAATGAGGTTATTTTTGGATGTGATATGGGTTTCGTATGCACACACGCTAGCCCTGAACGTCCATTTCTCCCCACCTTTTGTGGCAGAGGGCACATTTCAACAATTGATTTCATAATTATGACTGCGAGACATGGGGGTATGATTCAGACATTTAACACCCTTGATAATTCGTTGAGTGATCATTTTCCCCTTAGTTTAGTTCTTCAAGGTAGACCTAGGGCATTAAGATATGTCTAAAACAGAAATAAATAATATCTCGCTAGCGAGGAAAAATGGGTACTCTTTGAAGTGGACGAAAATAGTCCCGGAAGACTTCCTTCAAAAACTAGTAAGGAGTACCATGCCCCAGTTTTATGCCTGTACAGATGTGAATATCGAAGATACTGATTTTATAATAAACTTTTTATTAATTATCTCACAAATTAAGAAGCTACTTTGGGTGGAAACAAAAGGTGTTAAGAAAATTTCAAAGAGCTGGTTTGATACGGCCTGTACCAAGGCGTATTCAAACCTAAAACATGCCTTAAATGCACCCGTCAAAGATAGTAACTTAATCATGGTTTGTAGAAGTGCCTATAAGCAGGCCCAAAAAAAGAGAAAAGATCTTTTAAAAAAGGAAGCATCGGACACTTTGTGCGAAGCATCACTAAGCCTAGATATGGCAGCCTTCTGGAGAGCTGTAAATGCCCCTTTTTTGAATGTCCCAGCTGTAATAGAAGTAGCAATTGCTGAAATAGATTGGGTGAACCACTTTTCTGAACTTTATTCTATTGAAAGACAAGTGGGAGTCAGCCCAATACTGGAAAATATAACTCGAGATTCCGGCCACTTGAAGAATAATTTGGCATTTGATGTCTCTGTAGCAGAAGTAATTGCTAGTATTAACGCAAGTTTGGGGGGCAAGGCACCTGGCCCTGATGGGGTACCGGTGGATCTATATAAAGATAATATAGACCTCTGAGCCCCGATCCTCACACGACTTTTCAACGCTAAGTTCCAAAATGGCCTTTTGTGTTCTTGGTGCGAATCGTTGATAGTTCCTATATTTTAGAAAGGGGATAGAGGTAGTTGTCAATGCTATCGCCTGATATCACTCTTGGACTCCACCATTAAAGTCTTTGGGCGGGTGATTTTAAACAGGCTTCAGGTTTGGGCTGATGAAAATAAGATAATCAGCGATTTACAGTATGGTTTTAGGAAGGGGCTTAGCACGATCGACCAGTGTTTAAATTTGCATATCTTAATCGAAAAATACACAACAGCCAAGGAGGGTCAAATGTTTTTTTAACATTAATAGATTTAACTTCGGCATTCAACTGTGTTTCACTTAGTAAGCTCTGGCTGGTTATGGTTAAACTGGGAGTAGATATATCTATCATTAGTTTCCTACGGGAACTCTATCTTGGTGCATCCGCTAGAGTAAGATTTGGAAAAGACGTTGAATGTACAGAATCCTTTGGCATTGCTAAGGGGGGTACGACAAGGTTGCGTCCTGGCCCCATTCCTTTTCTCACTCTATATTAACGATGTGGAGAATATTCTATTGAAGGAGTGTAGGGACATGCCAATAGTGGGGGAAAGATCAGTCCCAGCATTGTTGTATGCCGATGACGCAGTCTTGATGGCCAGAACCCCACTGGCCATGCAAAGTCCAGTTACCTCCTTTGCAGATTTAATGTCAGGATTAGACCTAAAGATAAATTGTTCAAAGATTTTCACCATAAGCTGTGGCTTGGGTACACATCAAAAGAGAAAGACAGTTTTTATTTGTTCCTCCCCAGTTGATTTTACCCTAACTTTCTCTTATTTAGGAGTTCTGTTTGATCACAATGGTCTGTGGAATACCACAGGCAAGACAAGAAAAGTATTATATTGCAAATCCATAATGGCCTTAAAACATTTTAGCCAAAAAATTGGCAGGAAACCTATCGGGGAAATGTTAACAGTGTATAAAGCTACTTGTGTAGCAATTGTGACATATGGCGCAGGATTGTGGGGACATACAAATGTATCATCATTACAGGTAGTGGAAAACCTTTTTATGAAATCCCTCTTAGCCCTTTCTAAGGGTGTTTCCACATATGCTTGCCATGCAGAACTCGGGGAACCATATTTGGAAGACACTATAAAGACAGGCCGGTACTGCTATGGCATAGAATCTGGACAACCAATGAATGTGGGCTAAACCGCTTGATTATGAATAATGTCTTAGGCCTAGAAAAGAGCGGCAAAATTGCATGGCTGTCCTATGTGAAGAGGTTTCTTATAGATCTGGGCTCTGTACATTATTTATATTAACCTACCTCTTTGTGTAACATTTCTAGGAAGGTTTTGAAGGAAAGGTGTATGACCTACCTATATGAGCGTAAAACGCAAATAGAAATGAAAAAAGTAACGTGGTCGCCCACAAGCAAATTGTGATTTCTAGGAAAATACAGCCATATGTTACGTTGCAAATGAGTGACTATGAGAGGCTTTTATTGACTTGTTTTAGATTTAATTTATTGTTTAGGTCACTTAGTTTCCCCGATATGAATGACTGGTCAAAAATTGTAATTAAGTGCCCTTGTGATGATGTGGCAGAACAAAGAGATATTCACATCCTTTTCTTTTGCAAATTTTATGCAAACCTAGACAAAGGTGGTTTGTTCCTTTATTGAAGACCATGGAAATAAATCGCTGTCGCCCTGCCTTTTTAGCTGTACAGAAACTTGATAATATTTTAACTATCGTATTTATTTCCTCATTTTTAAAAAATGTTTTTAAATCACGTAAATCAATAGTATCCTGAACTATGATGAATTGACTTTGGTGCATTGGATGAATTTGTAAAATTGTGATTTTATCTGAACTTTTATGGTTATTTTGTCTTAATAACTGAATAAAGAATTGAATTGATTTGACTCTAAGTGTTGCATTTTACATCTTAAGAGAACTTAGCTATTTCTACCATTTTTAAAGTACAGTATTGGGGATTTTTGTCGTTTGTGGTCTTGTGTTAGGTTTATATAAAAATATTTATTTTTATACTACAACTTGTGTGGTGTACATCTGTAGTGTTGTCGCTGGGTTACTATAAGTGTTCACAAATGCTTTACACCCTGCCTCTTAGATAAGCCTGTCTGCTCATGCCAAGCTACCAAGGGGGAGAGCAGGGGTTATTTTAGGAGTGTACCCCCTTACCCTGACTAGACGCAAGGGTTCCTATTTGGTGAAAGGTACCGATCTCTGCCAACCAGACACCCCCAAATCTAATAGTGAATGAATGTTATCAGGGCATACATGAGTAATAAGTTGCTGGGTCTTCACGCTGCTACAACAAACTGAGGTATATGACTCATTCCTTATTATTTAGGGATCTATGACAGAATATCGACTACAAAAATATCGACCTACAAGAATATCGAGTCAACAATATCGAGGGCAAAAATATCGACATCCTATCTACAACATGGTAAGTACAAAAATATCGAAAAAATAATATCGTTGTAAAAAATATCGATGTTAAAAATATCGATTTTTTTTTTAATATATATAAATGTAAAAGTAAGTATATAACACTAATAAATAAAATATACATATTTAAAAGTATCTAATAATGTTTAAAATTAATAAATAAAAATATATACATTAAAGATATAATATATATGTACTGAACAATAAGTATTAATAATTAATTTACTAAAAATACCCCATTACCCAAGAACTGAAAACTGACCCTGAACCCTAAAAATACCCCTTTACCCAAGAACTGAAAACTGACCCTGAACCCTAAAAATACCCCTTTACCCAAAAACTGAAAACTGACCCTGAACCCTAAAAATACCCCTTTACCCATGAACTGAAAACTGACCCTGAACCCTAAAAATACCCCTTTCCCCATGAACTGAAAACTGACCCTGAACCCTAAAAATACCCCTTTACCCATGAACTGAAAACTGACCCTGAACCCTAAAAATACCCCTTTCCCCATGAACTGAAAACTGACCCTGAACCCTAAAAAATACCCCTTTCCCCATGAACTGAAAACTGACCCTGAACCCTAAAAATACCCCTTTACCCATGAACTGAAAACTGACCCTGAACCCTAAAAATACCCCTTTCCCCATGAACTGAAAACTGACCCTGAACCCTAAAAAATACCCCTTTACCCATGAACTGAAAACTGACCCTGAACCCTAAAAATACCCCCTTACCCAAGAACTGAAAACTGACCCTGAACCCTAAAAATACCCCTTTACCCAAGAACTGAAAACTGACCCTGAACCCTAAAAAAAACCCTTTCCCCATGAACTGAAAACTGACCCTGAACCCTAAAAATACCCCTTTACCCATGAACTGAAAACTGACCCTGAACCCTAAAAATACCCCTTTACCCAAAAACTGAAAACTGACCCTGAACCCTAAAAATACCCCCTTACCCAAGAACTGAAAACTGACCCTGAACCCTAAAAATACCCCTTTACCCAAGAACTGAAAACTGACCCTGAACCCTAAAAAAACCCCTTTCCCCATGAACTGAAAACTGACCCTGAACCCTAAAAATACCCCTTTACCCATGAACTGAAAACTGACCCTGAACCCTAAAAATACCCCTTTACCCAAAAACCCAAAAATTACCCTGAACCCTAAAAATACTCCTTAACCCAAAGGTAAATAATATTATTTAATTAGCAATTAATAATTAATTAACAATAACAATAAAATAAATATATTAGCACATAAGCTGTAATTAATATAATTTAATAATTAATATCATTTCCCCCAATTAATTAATTAACAGTAACTAAAAATTATATATATAAATAAATTACTCTAATAATGTAATTAACTAACTAATATTATTTAATTACCAATTAATTACTAATTTAAAATATGTACCAAATTATATTAATTAATTAACTAATTAATATTAATTATTTGCCAATTAATTAGTTATAAATATTTAAAAACATATATTAATTAATTAATTATTATTAAATTACTCCCCACCCTATTCCCCTATAAACCCACATCCCGCTACAGAAAATATATATCAATTAATCAATTAATTATTTCCCAATTATCAATATTAATTAGCAATTAATTATAATTAATTAATTAATCCTACTAATTACTAATCAACTTACCATAATTAAATTACTTCCCACCCTATTCCCCTATAAACCCACAACCCGCTCCAGTACTAAAACATCAAATGTCCTTATAAATTTCTATATTATTATAGAAAATGTATACACATATAATAGTAATTATTTTAAATACTTAAATTAAACATATAACACATACATAATAAAAAACTATAAAATAATACAAATATCGATATTAGTGTCATCGAAATTATTAACATCGATATATATGCTATCGATATTACCAACTTCGATATTACTTACATCGATATTAAGTATTTCGATATTACTTACCTTGGGTCGATATTCTGTCCTACGATATTCTTGCCTTCGATATTATGCTCCTTCGATATTACAGACTCGATATTATGGTAAGTCGATATTTCCAACTCGATATTTTGACTGTCTACCATTATTTAGAAATGAAGGTTGGACTATAATATATTTTATTCCGCATGACTGGAGATTCCTACATCCAAGACAGCCACGAGTTTTCAGTTTTTGGTTTGATTCCTTATTATCCTTTGAGGATCAGGTGAATATTCTTACTGAACACTCTTGTTCCTCCTGATCTAGAAATGTGTCCACTTCCTGAATGATGAGATGCAAGTTACTATTGAACTTGTTGTTACTGGATTGCTGTATGTCTAATCCTAGGAGCTCCCCAATACTGAACAGGATGCACAAATCATATATAACAGTCCGAATATTGTCTGGTGTAGGCAAATTGTACTATATTATTCCTATTCTCCAGCCCTGCAATGTCTGCCTCTACGACCAGTATTGGGTTTCCAGGCATTGTACTTATGCACACATTCCTGCATGAGGTAGTCAGTGGCAACTCCTCCGCTATGGTGGAGGAGCATCACCCCCCCTGCCAGCCTCAAAACTTGTAAAAGAAAATGATGAAAAAATATTGTTCTATTTTTCAGGTTCTGCAGGCTGGCGAGTCTTGGGGCGGGTCATCGCGAAGGCAATGACCAGAGGAAGTAGTTGTACTGCTGTCAGTACACATGTTGGTTTGGCGAGCCATCTCATGCCGGCCAAACTGACATACGCACTGAGCTGTCTCCAACCCAGCTGCGTTGCCGAGTTGGAAACAGCAAAGCACCGGATCCCAGTCTCTGTGGGAGGGCAAATTCAGGGTGCTCAGGCCAATCCTGAGACTGCTTTCAAGCATGAGAGCAGCATCAGGGTTGTCCACAGGGGACAGTGGGAGCCTGTGTGCTTAAGCGAAGACACGGAGTAGAAGAAAGTCTGGTGACAGGTAAGTTCTCTTTTTTTCATATTTTTTCAATGTTGTCTTTGTTGTCTGTTTACCCCCCCACCCCCCCACCTCCTCGTCATTCTCCCCTCTCCTCCCCGCCTCACCACTGCACCTGCAGACCAGCCACTACTGGAGGCAGGGCCAGAATACTGGGTTCATTTGATTGGCTGGAATATCCCAACCGAGCCTTGAGGTCTGCTGAAGCTAGTTTAGCCTACATTAAGCACTGTACTCAACAGCAGTGTGGAGACTTAGGCCCCCATTAGGATTGCGGGCAGACTTTGCCCGCCCGCCATCCTCGCGGTACAAGGGACTGCCCGCCATAAGGCAGGGGTCCTGTGCCTACAATTAGGATGCGCCCGCCACAGTGGTGGGCGCATCTAGCATTCCTGACATTGTGGTGGTCGGTGCACTCAGCACCGCCCGCCACAATGCCAGGAAGGCATGTTGTGCACTTCCATTCACAACATGGCAGGCACCGTGCGGTGCCTGCCATGTTGTGCATGGAACTTCTGGGGGTACCATAGGCACCCCCCATGTGCACCCTCCACCCCTCCCTGGGGGCCCGCAATGGGCCACCAAAGCAGACTCTGCATGCCTTTCCGTAGCAGCAATGCCACCACGGAAAGGCATTGTAAACTGCCCATTCTAATATGGCTGTCTAATAGACACCGCCGCCGTATAGAACCCTTTTCCGCCCGGTCGCAAGGCGACCGGGGCTGAAAAGCGGCGGACAGTCTTTCCGTCCACCGCGGACCCCCCAGCCATTATAATATGGCGGGGGGTCATTCTGGCACGGATGGTGGGCGGATCGCCCCCGCCAGTCCGGTGGTGGCTACCGCCAGCCTGCCAGGGGCGATCCGCCCGCCATCCTAATGGGGCCCATAGTTTTGCTGACCCATATTCAGGAATGACCTGTTTCTTTCTTAAGGACAGACTATTAACTTAAAGCAGTTTAAGGAACAATATGAAGCTCACTTGTTTCTTTGATTTAAGCCAACCCCCTAAACACCATTGGGTTTAGGTGCTATATAAATGGATTTGGTTGGGTTGGATCGGATTGGATTGCCCTGAGCCCGCGTTAAGCAAATTCAGTCACAAGCGCTACGAGGCCTCCGGGTAGTTTAGCGCTATACAAGTGCAATTTTCATTCATTTCATTAGATTGGATCGGATAGGATAGGATCGATTCATATTAGACTGGACTTTGTGGACTATAATCAGTGTTGCTTTACTCTCTGTTTCCTGTCCTGAATATTCTTGCATGGTGCTCTAATGCCCATTCTCTAACAGAGCGTACCAATAAATGCACAGAGTATTAAATAAATATAACGAGTAATAATAGTATTTGTTAAATACCTGAAATCATCCTTTCCCATATCCCAGGCCGTGGGATGGCAAACAACCTCCCTTCCATCATCAGGATTCGTTAGCATGGAGAAATTCCAAAACTTGTCATTCATTTTGAAGAGGTCGACAGAGACAAAGAAAGCCTCAGCTTCCTTAAACATTCTATCTACAGTCCATTTCTGAAACAAAATATGTAATTGTTGTAAGTAATGCTAATTCTCCAGCAATTGTTATCCATGAAATGCAAAAGACAAGCTGTTTCTGAAGTCATGTGACAAACTATTTTCTCATTGTTCAAACATATTTATTCTTTGTCTTGCAGTTTATGCAGACAAGCTGAAAGCTCATACAGTGTAACCCCATTCACACATAGAAATGAAATCAGAATTTAGGACAAAATGTGGAGTTTGTTAAATACAATTATAAAACTATTGTCACTCACAAATGTACAAAATAGTCCTCTAAATTAACCTGCTGTTTTTTCTCGAAATTTCTACTTTCAGCTTCCTAGAACATAATGTTAAAATAGCTGACCACATAAGCCCTAAAGCAGTAATCTTTTCTTCAACACAGAGTGATAGGCAGCATATCAGCTGCCATCACAGGCTTGGCTTTTGGTACCTAGGAGACTGCAATTTCTACCCCAGATCTCAGAGGGCATAAAGGCATCATAGGACCCGAAAGTAAATAGATCTACAGGGGTCCTGTTTACTTTCCATAATTTCCTCACTATGCCTGTCCCCCAGCCCATCATCCCCAAGTTTGGTGCTGTTTGTTGGGGGCGCTCAAGGCAACTCTTCTGATATCCCTGCGGTACTTTGATAAATAGACATCCGTTCTCCCATATGGAATGATCAGCATGATCAACCGAAAGAAGGGCTCTTGACGCTTATTTAAACATCTTTGTAAAAAATGTCCCTCAAATGATAATAAGTCAAAGAGGCAAATGTGTTATATTTGTACAGGTGTTATATGAACACAACCTGGTAGATACTTCTTGGGCCTTTGTCAAGTGAAGGTTTGAGACAACTTATCAGTTCTGAACTAAAGGAACAAATAAGTTATGACCCACATATTTCTCTCAAACGTACCTGGAGGACATGGGTATTACTAGGCACTTAACAAATCTGTCAGAGACTGCTAGGAATTTTTAATGTATTGTTGTGAGTTCTAACAACCTTTTGCTACAAGTGCACACACATGTAGCTAATGCTCTGCCCTAACCATTTTTAAAGGCAGTCAGATGGTATCTTTCATGGACAAAATTGTTACTAAAACCAGTCTTATTCATTATGTTGGGATAACTTAATGGCAGATGGAGCAGCTTTTTTATGAATTTCTCTCACTGGGACTATTTTCTTTGCACTTTTGCTCACACCCAAAGTTAATCCCGGTATCAATGTGACTTCCTACTTTAGTATGACCCACTCTGTTAACCTGTCGTGGTGACCTATTATAATGTCTACGGGCAAACTGGAGGATAGTGTTTAGCGTATCATTAGATTTCTGTATTGCTTTGTTAATATGCACTTTCCAACACGTGCCAGACAATGCTATTCTCAGATACCTGAAAGAGGTACTTCCTACAATTTAGCCCCCGTTCTGGCATTATAATACTCCTGAGATGCCCCCTTTGTTTTCCAAAGACCATAATCTGTGAATTCTTCTTGAATCAATTTTCAGTACAGTACTTCGCCGTAGCACGTAGATTAGCTTATAGCCTTTTGTGATTTTGGCACTGGAGTAATGGAGTAATCGGCCTACAACCACACTGGTGTCTGGAAGCTTTCTATGGCTGTAATGCTGCTAAGCCACTTCTCTGTTGTACATCATCCATTTATAGTGCCATCAAAAGTGGGGCCTGGCATCACCCCTGCTCTGCTGCACACGAAGTTGAAAATGGACTGCCCAGCCTAACTTTTTGCCTCACTCTTACTTGAACAGTGGTTCCTGCCTAATGCACATTTTCACAATAGTCAATAATGCCACACCAATTGCCAGGTTTTCTAGATTTTCCCAGTCTTGCCCTGTGGACCAGGTCCAAGGCTGAAATGAAATCCAGAGATTTCACATACAGAGGCAGAGAAGTTGCCATCATATATCTGCATAATATGCATGAAGATAAAGACTTTGTTGATGGCAGAATTAGTTTAGAATCTATTTTGCAGTCTATATTAATACGGCTTATGAGTCTTTATGAATTAGGGTGAATTTGGGTATCTTTCTTGTATAGTGTGATTATTTTAATGTTCAGCTAGTACAAGGGACATTTCCTAGTACCAGAAATCTCTGTGAACCACATGGCAAAAATGGGTGCCCACAAGTTTGAATACTTCAGGAGGTGTCATATTAGGACCTTAGCCTTTGAAAGTTCTGCGAATGAGTCCAGCTCCATGTCATTCATTAAATAATCTTCATGATTAGTTCTCCTTTGTATCAACCACAGTTCCCTGCCTCACTACTTGCATTTCATGCAGAGTTATAAAATTGTTATTTTATAGCAGAAATACCCTCGTTGTAATCAGCATGAATCACCTTCCATTTGGTGATAAACAAAATTTAAGAGCTCTAACCAAGAAAGAGAATCTTGGCAGTGAGTGCAACTTCCACTCCATTCTGAGGCAGTAAACCTTCACATGAAGGGTGGTAAAACCCACGGAGTTAGCAGCCCATCGGGTGTTCAAGGCATGACACCAGGAGGAAGCCCTTTCCAAAGCTAGCGGTGGAATGACTATTGCAGTGTAAGGAATGCCTCGGGGATCTCAGCACATCTGGTAGAACTGGAGGCCATATTATCAAGGAAGCTGCGGTAGTTTATCGCCGCTTTACTGGCAGGAAACCGCCGATAAAGCTGCGATAACGGGCTTGATAATATGCGATTCGAATTTCAATCGCAGCCCAGGTTAGATGTGTGACCATCTAACCTGGGCTTCGATTGAAATTCGAATTGCATATTATCAAGGCCATTATCGCCGCTTTATCGGCAGTTTCCTACCGGTAAAGCGGCGATAAACTATCGCAGCTTCCTTGATAATATGGCCCTTGATCTCCAAGGACTCGCGAAGGATGATGCACAACTCACAAAACAAAGGAGGAGGGGAGACCTGTGGAAGCCAAGTGGTGAGCAATGGCTTAATCGGTGCCATCACACTGCAGTACGAACCTGGAAAGGTGTAGCAACTACGAGGATCATGGCATACCCAAGCCACAAGAGATAGCAGCCTTGCCATTAGGAACAGAACACCCAAAGAGCACCCTGCATGGGAGAACCACAATCCATGAAGTAAGGGGGGCATTAGACAAGTATACAAAAACCATAGCCACACAGAAACTGGCAAGGGGCAGAGGGGTATGATGGCACCCCTGAATGTGATTGTCAAAAAATGTGCTATGGGGACAAAAAAGACGACTAGGGCAATTCAATCATATCTAATTGAGGTGAAACAAAGGATGTTAGTATTGAATTCCCCAATGAGTGATGTGGAGTCCTGGTTACTGGGAACTGATGGTCCCATTGATACTTTAAACTACTTTTTGTTTCAACCATTGTACAACTGCACCATGCTTCTACTGGAAAGGAAAATGGAGTCACTGGAAATTTAAGGACCATGGATATCACTCTTGTTGGACCTGATAGGGGCTTGATAGTGGTGGTGAGGTCTTTTTACAGGGAGTTTACAGCCCCTGTAGACCATTCTCATGCTGCATTGGTGCAAGGGATGTTTAGACTTCCCTTCAGAACATCTGGCCCATCAACTACAAGAACATTGGGACTTTTATAGGGGTGTATTTGTATTTGTATTTTGGTATTTGTAGAACGCGACTATCGCTCCGGAAGGAGCATCCTGGCGCTGGCTAGATAGTATGCATACAATTACAATTACAGAGGCGGGGTTAGATGGCGGCCATTACATATTCGTCTGGGAGACTGAAGATCCATGTTTTTAGTTGATTCCTGAAATGGATTTCTTTAGTCTCTGACCTGAGGTTGTGGGGCATGGAGTTCCATGCTCTGGAGGACAGATGGGTCAGGGTTTTTCCACCTTTGGTTTTTAAGTTGAATTTGGTATGTTTTAGCAGGTTGTTGTTGGAGGATCGTAGGGTCCTCTGGGGGTTGTAGTGGGGGTAGCGTTTAGTTAGATATTTGGGCCCTGTGCAGTTGAATGCCCGAAATGCAACGATTAGGATCTTAAAAAAAATCCTTTTGTGCAGAGGCAACCAGTGGAGGGTTCTCAGAGCGGTTGATGCTGAGGACCTCCTGGGGAGTTTAAGCACCAGTTTGGTGGCTGAATGTTGGACGCTCTGCAGTTTTTTTTGTGTGGTTTTTTCACTCCTGCCATTAGACCATTGCAGTAATCTAGGCGTGCGAGGATTAGCGCGACAGCTACTGCCTTTCTTGCGTCAGTTGGTAGGAAATCAAAGAATTTTTTAAGAGATTTTATAATCCCGAAGCAGCTTCCTGCCACATTCCTGACGTGTTGGTCAAAAGATAGGTCAGTATTGAATATGACTCAGAGGTTTCTTGCTGTTGTAACGGTCTGGGGAGGAGCGGTGGAATCCTCTGGCCACCATAGGCTAGGACAGAAATTGACATTTTTTCCCATAGGGAGGATTTCTGTCTTGCTGGCGTTGCATTTAAGGTGGTTTTTTCCATCCAGTGGAAGACGTCTTTCAGGCAATTTTTAAGATTTTGTTCGGCATTCGTTTAGTTTTCATCTAACGGGACTATGAGTTGGGTGTCATCGGCGTACGATGTAACAGGTATGCCGAATGATTCAATCAGGGAAATGAGAGGGATTAGGTAAACGTTAAAAAGCAGGGGGCTTAAAATGGAGCCTTGTGGTACTCCAGATCGAATCTTTTTCTCTTCTGAGCTGAAAGGTCCTAGTGTGATGGATTGTGATCTGTCTGTTAAGAAGGATGTTATCCACTCCAGAGCCATGTCGGAGATACCAATATCCTTTAGTCTGTCCAGAAGTATAGAGTGCGAGATTGTGTCGAACGCTGCTGTGAGGTCCAATAAAATCAGCACGGCGTTCTTTCTTTGGTCTTGTAGTAGTTTTATGTATGGTGGCCTCAACTGGCAATAATTGATCCAGAGAAGAGGGGCTATTCTGAAACAGCACCTGTACTTCCATAGTAACTATATCTTGCTCCCCACAGATCTTACTGTGGAGACCATTCTAAGTGAGTTTATGCATCCCGGCTCTCTGGGGCATTTTATTATATTACATTTTATTATATTAACACTTACATTGTTCTAGAGTGGCTACAGCTTGAATATTCTTGAATGATGTGAACGACAGTCCCTCCCCCCCTCCTCCCCCCTCCCCAGGCCCCCAGGATACAAGAGCATCATGGCGTTGGAGAAAGAGTCCCGCCAATCTGTACTGATGGGTGTGTAAATGACTAACAGGAGAGTCTTGAGTGCTCATCTAAACAGTAAGTGGTTTGTCTGTATATGTAATGCAGATGGCAGTTAACTCCGCATTTTGGTACACAATAGTAAAGAGAACAACGTCCATAATAAGTCATATTTTTAATTGTGGGACGCTGGAAGAGCAGTTGTGAACCGGATCTCAGGATCCACAAGAGTTGGTGTACCTGAAATCTCTCTTTGATTACAAGATTTATCAAGTCAAAAATTGACTTTAAATGATAGATAGGATTTTTAAAATTATTCTCTATCTCCCTGGTAGCCAGAGTAGGTTTCTCCTTGAAGAAGAGACTTGTCAAACAATCTGAATCCAAGACATCTCTAATTCCAACCTTCAGAAAGTACTGTAGTTTGTTAAGTGCACTGTTTGGAAGGCCTTGCCAGAGTGTGTGTTTTCAGCACAAGCAAGGAGCCGAAATAGATTCATCATGGAAGTGTCTAGTTTAACCTCCATCATGACCAGAAGGTCATTTAAGACTCAAACGTTTGGGGATGAAAAATGTTGCTTTCCTATTGGAATCTCCAGTGGGATAGGCCATTAAATCTTGTCTTTCTAATGCGTTCAACTGGTTATCAGTGCACCAGCCTAAATGTAATCCTGATAAAACTGAGATCCTGTTCTTTGGTGACATCTCTCCTGAAACATGGAGGACGTGGTGGGTGCAGGATATTCCACCCCCAGGCACACAACAAAATGTAGTAAAAAATTTGGAAATTAAAATTGATAGCGCCTTTCTTTTAAACTACACATCCAGAAATTGGTGGGCTACTGTTTTGGGATCCTACGTTCTCTAATGAAATTCTTCCCTTTTTTGCTAATAGAGACTGGGAAAATGGTGGTCCAAACCCTGATCACCTCGAGGCTAGATAATGATCTTTACTTGGGCCTCCCAGACTACTTGCTCAGCCATCTACGGTAGTACAGAATGCGGCAGCTATGTTAATTCACAGCTTGGCTTCAAGAACGCGTATGACTCCCCAGTTGAAGGCACTACAATGTCTGACTGTCAAAAAGAGGATTCTTTTCAAGACTTTGGTCCTGGAACATAAATCTCTCCATGGGAAAGGAGCGGTCTATCTGAGGAGGAGGATATGTGAGTATGCCCTCATTAGGGAACAGCGATACTCCTATAGTCTTTTAGCCAGGATTCCTAAAATTTGCTGGCAAGAGCGCGTGGAACATGCTCTCTCAGGCACACTGGGAGGTAGGGACTTGAACATTTGCTGCATTTACGCGCCTAATGTGGACCAGCTTGCCTTCCTCTCCGGGTTATCGGGTTCGTTGGCCCACTTCCTCTCGGGAACCCTCCTACTCGGTGGTGATTTTAACTCAGTAGTGGACGTAGAAGCCGACCGCTCGCACCCCCTCCTCCCGGACTCCCGAGTTCGCCGGGTGGCAAAAGGGAGGAAGGAATGGCAGAGGCACTGGGGGCTCACGGATATCTGGAGGGCACAACACCCCGACACTAGAGACTACTCCTATTTCTCTGGCCTACATGAATTACACGTGCGGCTGGATGGGTTTCTGGGTTCAGTGGAGCTAGTATCCGCAGCGGTCCGCTCTGAATACTTGACCAGGACCATCTCAGACCACAACCCCCTCCTGATGGACCTTCGTTGGTCTCCCGGGGTTCCTAGTGTGCCCACCTGGAAAATGCGCCCGGAGATCTTAGAGGACATTGTCTTTAAGGCGGACCTGGAGGACAAAATTTCGGAGTATTTTGCGTCCAATGGGGGTACTGCGGGATCGAGAGCGTTAGAGTGGGACGCCTTTAAGGTGGTGGTCAGGGGCTACTGCATTTCTAAAAAAGTGGGCATGCGGCGAGTCATCCTCGATGACTTGGCTGCAGCTGATCGGAAGCTCCGCGAGATGGAACTTCGCCGCCCCGGTCATCCCGAACTCCAGGAGCGCACGGCGGCGGCGAGGGAGACAGTGGCGGCTGAGGTCGAACGGCTTCGCTGCTTCGACTATAAGGCCTACACAACTAGGTCGCTCACGGAGGGGGATAGGTCGGGCGCTTTATTAGCGTGGCTAGCCAATCCTACGCGCCGGACCTCTCTGACGACGTCCATGCGCACGGCGGAGGGAGTTGAGGTGCACACTCAGCCGGAGATTTATGTGCAGGAAGGGACACCTTTCTGCACATAAAAAGCCATTTCCTCAGCACAGTAGCAAAGTTGTTACTGATCCTCAGACAGAAGGCGTGACACTAAGATTCAGTTGTCTGACTTTCTGTTACAGCAACAGGGCAACAAAAGCTGAAGTAGCCTGCCTTGGCGAGTTGGTAGCAAAGAACGCCTGACTGCTGCAGACTGTCTAAGTGCAGCACGGGAGATCGAGTCCCAACCCTCAAAAGTTATACCCTAGTATGCTAAACCCAGGAGAGTTGGTTGCCCAAGTTTATCAGCAGTTATAGGGAACCACTGGTATTGCTGTAAACTAGGACCAGTAGACAGGGGCAACTGTTTTTTTGCTGGACTTCAAGGGACCCCTGTGTTTGTGGACCATGAGTAGGCCCCAAGAAGACCCTTGTCACCAGATCAGCAGCCTTAGCATCCTTCAGCAGCCTGCATCCCATGAACGAGAACCATTCTAGTATAAGCAATCAGGATCAGCTCTGGACCCTATTCCTCATTAAATTTGGAAAGATTATGGGGATGAACTATTTCCTGCCCTCTGAAGGATTTGCAATCAATCATTGGCTAGTGGTACTGTTCCGGTATCCTGGAAACAGGCCCTTGTATCCTGCTGTTAAAAAAAACCCTCCCTTAACCCAGAATGTCTACAAAATTATAGACCAATCTCCTTGTTACTGTTCCCTGCAAAAATTGCTGAATGTTGGGTGAGCTCGCTCCTTTCTAAACATCTGGAGCAACATCAATTTCTGGATGAAATCCAATTTGGCTTTCGCCCAGCCCATGGAACCGAAACGGCTTTGCTCACTGCCATGGAGGATCTTCGAATGCGTGCAGACAGAGGTCAAGCAGCGGCTCTGATTCTGCTTGACCTGTCTGCCGCATTTGATACGGTAAATCATGTGATCCTCCTGGAAAGATTGAGCGAGGCCGGGGTAGGGGGTGTTGCCCTGTGATGGTTTCGCTCCTTCCTACTCAATAGGAAGCAGGCGGTGTCCCTCCCCCGTTTTCAATCTGCTTTTTCCCCGGTGTCTCATGGGGTGCCTCAGGGTTCGGCAGTTAGTCCGATTTTATTTAACGTGTATCTGAAACCCCTGATCATGCTGATAAAATCTCATCGGATCAACGCTATTAACTACGCAGATGATACCCAAATCATACTGTCGTGGGAGGGTGAGGAATCGATCCCGCTGGAGGCATTTCATGACTGTATGCGAGATACGGCGAGCTGGTTACATAATAACTCACTGCAGTTCAATGCTAGCAAGACTGAGGTGTTGTTCTGTGCCGGCAGTCGGATTCCTCGCCCTTTTCCGGACAATTTTTGGCCTCCAGAAACAGTGTTAAAAACCCATCCGGTCACATCTGTTCGCAATCTGGGCGTTATGCTGAACAATAAGTTGAGTATGGAAGCTCAGGTGGCGAAAACGGTATCCAGCTGCTTTGCCCTTTTTAGGTCCCTTCGAAAGATCCTACCGCTACTTCCCTTACAGGCCCGGGCTTTGGTAGTCAGATGCACCATATTGAGCGGACTCGACTACTGTAACGTCCTCCTGCTTGAGTCACCGGGTCTGCTGCTAGATAGACTTCAAAGATTGCAGTCTGCTGCGGCCAAGCTGGCTCTTGGCTGGCCTAGAAGATCCTCTGCATCGGCGGCGCTGGCTGAGCTCCACTGGCTCCCGCTGAAGCAGAGAATATCCTTCAAATCCCTCTGCCTTGTCTTCAAGGCCCTGCATGGACTTGGGGCCAGCTCTCTGCAAGACAAATTTGTCTGGAATACCCCAACCAGAGCACTTCGCTCAGCAACTGCATGTTTGGTGAAAGTACCCAGGTTTAAGAGGGTCAGAGCTGAGGGCAGATCTTTCGGAGTTGCTGCTGCTAAACTCTGGAACAGTCTGCCCTTGGAGATTCGGCAAACGGAGGAATTTCTCCTTTTTAGGAAACGTGTTAAAACTTGGCTGTTTCCGAAGGTTTAACCTGCTGGACTCCTTTCCCTGTTACACTTTTGTTTACCACTTTGTGAAGCCTCAGCGCCAGGATACCTGTAAGGTGACAGTTGCGCTCTACAAATTCCTTAAATAAATAAATAATAAATAAATAAATAAATAAGCTAAGGCAGTTTGTCCATAGTGCCTGGAACTGGATTGGAGACTGCTTTGACTGCAAGGTGACTGTATTACCAAGCATCATTGGCCTTTGTGACCTCCCAGAGTTGGTCACCCACAGCAAGGTAGAGTAGTAGGTTAAAACTCTATACAAGTTTTCCAGAGGTTCCAAAGTTAACCGCTAACCATTGTAGTTGTTAATGCTTCTTTGCGTTTCAAGTCAAAAGAAGTGATTTTTTATTTATGTGATAATTTACATCTCTGGAACCTGTGGTGGATTTTGTTCATTTTGGTGTCTACAAATTGATAAAAATAAGATCTATTTTATAAACTGGTGTTAGATTCTGTTTTTGTCACATTTCGGTCTTCAACTGTTTTGGTACATCTACAGGCGTTGCCCTTGTTCCTTTGACAAAGCTTGACTGCTCGAAGCTATCCAGGGTTTAGCCAAGGTTTTGCAAACTAGCATGACTGGACCCAAGAGGGTTTGTGAGTTTACTACAAGGTGAGGTCGCACAACCACACTATATAATGAACTGTTTTCCTCACACTATGAATAAGCCAAAAGAGGTAATGTTTCATAGGGGATGAAATCCCCTAGAACAGCCAAAAGCTTAGATTGGGATACACTCCCCTTTAGTGCTAGAATTTATTATTTTGAGTATTTGTAAAGCGCAGCTGATACCTTGCAGGCTTCCTGGCGCTGGAGAATACTCTACTGAGGAGAGACCGAAGTATAAAGCCAGCGGGAGGATTTAGGGGAATAACCAGGTCTTGATGCGTTTCCTAAATGGAAGAAGTTGTGAGATCTGGCGTATGTCAATGGGCAGACTGTTCCATAATTTGGCCGCTGCGACCCTGAAGGATCTACCCCCTGTTCTGGCTTTGTTGTATCTGGGCACCTTTACCAGACAGGCCGAGGATGATCGCAAGTCTCTGGTCGGAGTTGGACTCCTTCCTCTTTGACGGTGTTACCTGTCCGCGTATGCTTGAAACTCTGAGGCTAAGCAGATTACTAAAACCCCTGCATCTGAGAGGCTGTGGAAGGAGAATAACGTTTGATTTTGTTCCACTGTCCCCTCACCCAGAGGGTATTGCGATTTGGCAGCTCCAGTAGAAAAGCCAAATGCACCGAATGGTAATGTCGGGTCCTATCGGCACTGTGCCAGAAACTCAGAGGGTCTTGGTGCTAGGAAGAAGAGTGTGCAAGACTCATTTGGGAGCACTGCAACATGAAATCCTAGATTCTTTCAGGAATTGTCACCTAGTCACTTCTAAAACTTCAAAAATAACATGGTTGTTCTGAGGAATAATATGTGACCTGCCACCAATTGAAAATAGCTTTTCTTTAAAAAAAAATTAAAAACATAAATTCTAGAGAATATCAATGTGAACAAACAACAAGCCCATCAACCCCTGCCCATTTTGTTTCAATATACAATATGTAGAACAATGAACTGATTATTACTGTATAGATCTGAGAAGCCTTAATCATCTGTCTCCCTCCGTCTGTAGCTGCTCCCATCATGGCATTTTTCGCTTCACTCCAATAATTCTTCACCCTAAGCATTTAGCACATTTCTCCAAGTGTTTAGATCTCACTCGATGCTAAATCCGACCCAGACCAGATTTTATGAACTCAGTACAAGTGACCTTTCTACTTATGAAAGGAAGTTTCCTCAGCAGGTCTTCTGCTAATTACCATGCTTTAGATGAAACGTATATGTCTCACTCTTACCTGTTTAATCATATCTTCTGTCACATCAATGCTTTTCTGAGATGGATAGGGTTCTACGAGAGGGTACAAATTTGTCCAAAACCTTCCCCACATGTCACCTTTTAAGAAATAAAAGTATATAGTTAGATCGTTTAGCCTGATTACAATGAGGGGAAAATATTTATGTTTTCTCTCATAAATGTCATTTCTAGAAAACTAAAAGTTTATAATTTCCATTTCAGTTCAACATTTTTCATAATAAAGACTTCACAGAAATTATCCAGAGAAAGGAGTTATCTTAGGTGGCTCAAACAGTTTATTAAAAGTACCTAAGTATTGAACTTACCTTCCTTTTGTACAAAGTGCATTCTCATGAAAGGCTGAAAACGTTATTTTTTAATCAGCAATTAATCCCCTAGCATATTCCTGTAAATTTAACTCCTAAATTATATTGTTCTATACAGTGTAAAGACAGGAAAGAGCATTCGTGTGAGAATGTTGAAAAACATCCTAACTTGACTGTTCATTTCATGCATGAAAGTATGAGGCAGAATCCAGGTCAATTCATGTATGACCAAAATAAACATGTGAACCGGTTTTGCCTTTCTACAAGTGGCAAGTTATTTGTTTCTTCCTAATGTAATTAAGTGTCCCGATGTTATGTTATGTTAAGTTGGTCTTATATAGCGCTCAGCTACTCCAAAGGAGTGTCCCAGCGCTTTAGCAGATTTGGGTACAAACTTTGAGCCCAATTCACAGAGATTTTGCTGTTTGGAGGTATGAATGACCGATTTTGAAATTAAGTCAGAAATATTCATGGCTTACTCCAGGGTTACCCCTTGAATTCAAGAGGCTTACTTCAGATTTCCCCCTAGTATTCAAGAGTCTTACTCCAGGCTTACCCCTAGAATTCAAGATTCGTACTCCAGGCTCACCCCTAGAATTCAAGAGGCTTACTCCAGATTTACCCTTAGAATTCAAGAGGCTTACTCCAGGGTTACCCCTAGAATTCAAGAGGCTTACTCCAGGCTTACTCCAAGAATTAAAGAGGCCTACTCCAGGGTTACCCCTTGAATTCAAGAGGCTTACTCCAGGCTTACCCCTAGAATTCAAGAGTCTTACTCCAGGCTTACCCCTAGAATTCAAGATTCATACTCCAGGCTTACCCCTAGAATTCAAAAGGCGTACTTCAGACTTACCCCTAGAATTCAAGAGGCTTACTCCAGGGTTACCCCTTGAATTCAAGAGTCTTACTCCAGATTTACCCCTAGAATTCAAGAGTCTTACTCCAGGATTACCCCTAGAATTCAAGATTCGTACTCCAAGTTTACCCCTAGAATTCAAGAGGCTTACTCCAGATTTACCCCTAGAATTCAAGAGGCTTACTTCAGATTTACCCCTAGAATTCAAGAGTCTTACTCCAGGCTTACCCCTAGAATTCAAGATTCGTACTCCAGGCTTACCCCTAGAATTCAAGAGGCTTACTCCAGATTTACCCTTAGAATTCAAGAGGCTTACTCCAGGGTTACCCCTAGAATTCAAGAGGCTTACTCCAAGAATTAAAGAGGCCTACTCCAGGGTTACCCCTTGAATTCAAGAGGCTTACTCCAGGCTTACCCCTAGAATTCAAGAGTCTTACTCCAGGCTTACCCCTAGAATTCAAGATTCATACTCCAGGCTGACCCCTAGAATTCAAAAGGCGTACTTCAGACTTACCCCTAGAATTCAAGAGGCTTACTCCAGGGTTACCCCTTGAATTCAAGAGTCTTACTCCAGATTTACCCCTAGAATTCAAGAGTCTTACTCCAGGATTACCCCTAGAATTCACGATTCGTACTCCAGGTTTACCCCTAGAATTCAAGAGGCTTACTCCAGATTTACCCCTAGAATTCAAGAGGCTTACTCCAGGGTTACCCCTTGAACTCAAGAGTCTTACTCCAGATTTACCCCTAGAATTCAAGAGTCTTACTCCAGATTTACCCCTAGAATTCAAGAGGCTTACTCCAGGGTTACCCCTAGAATTCAAGAGGCTTACTCCAGGGTTACCCCTTGAATTCAAGAGGCTTACTCCAGACTTACCCCTAGAATTCAAGAGTCTTACTCCAGGCTTACCCCTGGAATTCAAGATTCATACTCCAGGCTTACCCCTAGAATTCAAAAGGCTTACTTCAGACTTACCCCTAGAATTCAAGAGTCTTACTCCAGGATTACCCCTAGAATTCAAGAGTCTTACTTCAGGATTATACCTAGAATTCAAGAGGCTTACTCCAGGCTTACCCCTAGAATTCAAGAGGCTTACTCCAGATTTACCCCTAGAATTCAAGAGTCTTACTCCAGGCTTACCTGTTGAATTCAAGAGTCTTACTCCAGTCTTACCCCTAGAATTCAAGAGGCTTACTCCAGGGTTACCCTTGGAATTCAAGAGTCTTACTCCAGGCTTACCTGTTGAATTCAAGAGTCTTACTCCAGTCTTACCCCTAGAAATCAAGAGGCTTACTCCAGGCTTACCCCTGGAATTCAAGAGTCTTACTCCAGGCTTACCCCTAGAATTCAAGAGGCTTACTCCCAGATTACCCCTAGAATTCAAGAGGCTTATTCCAGGCTTACCCCTAAAATTCAAGAGGCTTACTCCTGACTAACCCTTAAACGTCAACAGTAAGTCAGGAGTTCGACAGGATTATATTGTGGCAAGATCTTTTTGAAATGGGCTTCATATAGGGACTTCTGTCCACCCATCTTCAAATCAGCACGCCCTAGCACAGAACATCTGTGGTTCCTGACTAATTCTGGATCCTCCTAACACATACAATGAGTTAAGTGAGCAAGAAATGGTACATTGCTGTAACAGGCTACTAACACTTATAAAAATCCCATCTGTTGGAGCAGTTCTAGAAGCATTGCGCTGGCATTGTGTTTGTCTTCAGGTGCTTAACGTTCAAAAATGCATGGAGTCAGAGGAAAGAGTCTAATCTTTTGTGATCTTCAGATGAAATTATGGGATGGCCATTCCTGATAATTTGCTACAAAGTGAATGCATTAACACTGTTACGAAAAGAGGTGAATAAAAGGATGCTCTATAGTGTGCATCAGAATTTCACTTGATGGCATTACCTGCCGGTAATAGTGTGGACCTTAGAAAGAGGGACGTAGATGATTGACTCTATTAACAAAAGAATATAAAAAATATAGATCAACAGGAAAGGAATACAGAAATATATAAGCTGTTTGAGTTATCTTATACCAGTAGAGGTGGCTATGTGCAAACTATCCTAATATTTCACTTAGTCCTCACCCCTCAGGTTTCAACAATCCACATTTGTGTTCCTGAATGCTGCCATATTTTGTAAAAGAAGATCATTATCCATACTCCAAAATCTTTAGGCACAAATTGTATTATGTAAACCTTTAAAATAGCACTTGGTCATAACTAATATGTACTGGACTATAGTTACTTATGAGGTATCATCTTTTAGAGCCAGATTAACTAAGATGCATGTAGGAAACACTTGGACTTACACATTCAAGAGGTATAATTACATTCTTGATTTACAAAATCAGAAATGGTGTAATTCTGCCCTCATAAATGGGATTAGCGCACATGTAAATACTGCTTGTACACTGGTATTTCTCTATAGTTGCTCCGTGAGGCAGGTATGTTACTTTCTGCGGTGGGTCTGCTTGTAAAAGTTAGATAAACACCGGAAAAATTGCAAGTTTGTAGATAATCAGAAAATATTTGCAAGTAGTTTATCTCCTCAAAAAGTTTAAAATATTTACACCTGTCAAGGAAAGGTGTAAAATAATGATCAGGATTCAAATGGGAAGGCAGAAGCGCCAAATTTGAAGAAATGTTGGCGAATGGTTTTCTGTACAGGGATAATATAATCCTGTTGAAGATAGAAAAAACATGAACAGCAAATTCATCTTTCCGTTCCCATCCCCGCATGAGAAATCTTTACCTTTATATCTGTAAGCCTTAATGGCTACTTGTGAGTATCATTGGGAATCTTCAACAATTATAGTCAGGAATTCTTTGAGAATTCCATAAAAATCATAAATGTACTCAAATTTCCATTTATATCAGATTTCTTTATTCTCCTGCTACTTCATGTAAATATATACATATATATATATATCAATGACAGTTGCTTTTGGAAAATAGGTGACTGCAACACTTTCTCATTTTATCGCATTCGCCCCAGTGGGCGTGGCCACTTCACCTGGCCTTCTTGAACTTGTGGTTTGCATTGTTGCAGTCTCAAAACCTTCAGTAAGTCTGTAAAAACAAACGCGATATTTTAAAATATAATCCACAGTGGGGTGATGTTAAGTTTACTTAATTCTGCTGCACTGACTACATGAATTAAGGAAGTTGGTCTACTAAACCTGTGTGCAGCCTCTTTGGAATAAATGACTATATATATATACTAGCAGCCCGCCCCGACGTTGTCCGGGGGCAATGAGGCTTCAGGGCCAACCGCCCGCCCATGCCCCCGCCCGCCCCGGCCCCCGCCTGCCCCGACATTGTCCATGTCCCGGAGCCACCTCCCGCCCGACATTTTACGTGTCCCTTTGCCTTACCTGAGCCGGCGCTCCTGACTTTACCGCCGCTCCTCGACGCTCGTCACCGCTCCTCCCCGCCAGCCCCGACGTTGTCCGGGGGCAATGAGGCTTCAGGGCCAACCAGCTGCCCAGGCCCCCGCCCGCCCAAGCCCCTGCCCTCCCTGACATTGTCCGTGTCCCGGAGCCACCTCCCGCCCTAACATTTTACGTGTCCCTTTGCCTTACCAGAGCCGGCGCTCTTGACTTCACCGCCGCTCCTCGCCGCTCGTCACCGCTCCTCCCTGCCTGTCCGCCGCTCATGTCCGCCGCTCCCCCTCATCATCACGCACGCGCGGCCCGCACTACGTTGCAGCCAGCGCTACGTCGCGGCCCACGCTACTTCCAGGGGACTACTTTCTTTTTAAGTTACATTTTTTAATTTACGTTTAATTTTTCTTTTTATATAGCCTATGTCCATCTGCACACCCTGACATTTTCAACTATGTATCGGGTGTGTGGATTGGCGGTGTGATTCCCGAGTTTACCTGGCTCAAAGGTTTGTGTTCTCTCTTTATAATAGTAGTATAGATATATATATATGGGCTTCGAAATTGAAGCTACTCTTCTTGCAAAGATGTATATGTTATTTGATTGCACATGCAAGCCGGAGGAAGCCAGGTTCCGAGCGAGACTGAAAACATTCCTCTACACAAAATAATTGTCGGCTCTGTCTTTGTGATACCTGCTTGCTGCCTCTTCCTCTTTTAGCGCGTGGACACGCCGGTGTGCGTAACGCAGCGCTCTACAAATGTCCCAATAATAATAATAATAATAATGCTCTAAGTTCTTGTTGGAAAAATATATTGTTGAAATGTTATGAAAATCTTAGCACAAATGTTCCTTTAGCTTCTCAACATGTTTTAATTGGTTCCTTACCTTTCAGGATAGCAATAGTTATCAGAATAAACATAGCACTGAATTATTTTTTGCAACAGCATTCAAATAAATTATATTTTATTAGGATCAGTCATATAAATTATCATACCATTCATGGTGGAATGGGGTATGTCATAATCATAAAGTCGATACTGCTCTTGCATATACTGTGCAAGAGAAGATTAGACAGATATTTCTGATACTGTTCCTTTATTATTTAATGACCAATCCTCTACCAAGCTTGTAATTTAATAATGTATTACTTGTATTATTCTATTCCTCTCTATTGCTCTTGTAATCGAATATTACCAGGAATGCATCTATATTAAGATCTATTTTTAATCTGACTCTTTCATTTTCCTCTTATATACTACGTAATTTATTTATTTTAATTATGTTCTTTTTCTGTTGATTTTCTATATTTCATTTACCACAGTCAGTAACTGTCCAACCAAGTACGTGTTTGGCTCAGTGGACTAATGCGTCCATTGCAGGGGCCTGTGTTCGACCTCATGGTCACAGGTTCAAATCCCGGGGGTTCACTCAGCCTTTCATCCAACTGAGGTCGATAAAATGAGTACCATTGAGTTGGGTAACAATAAACATCTGTTATTCAGCGCCAAGATACCCAAGGGTGAACGTGCGCTTTACAAATACACATGTTATGTTATGTTATGTACGTGCTTTTTATATATCTAGATGTTTATTGACTGATCTGCTTTAAGTTTGTTTTTTGCATATTTTTTAAATACCAATACAAAAATGTAAATAAAAAAAATATTTACAATGTAGGCAAGCATGGACAGATGTAAAACTAGGATTTAATATTTTTGGTTACTTCTTTTTCGTTTTTCAACACAAGAAATGCCGGTAATTCGCTTTTTGCTGTATGGATTTAACGGAGTCTATGTCTACAATATGCCTATATTACAAAACATAGTTTAAAAGAACAAATGGGTCATTTACATGTAGGTGGCAAAGAGTCAGCTTCCAAAATATGGCAGAAGAACCCTTAATAGTAATTTCACACATCTTTCACCTTATTTAGAGATCAGAGGATCATAGTTTTTCGACAACTAGGACCATTCACAATAAACAATTTGTAATGCACATTTAGAGTTCGGGGTTTTTAGGAAGTAACATGTAAGCAGACACGATAACTGCCACCGACAAGCCCTTGGGTCAGCCATCTCGCCAGTTACTCAGCATCACAGCCAACACCTGCCCATGCTGGCAACACTGGTGCAGCTCACTTCAAACCATGAAGTGGGAAGTGCATCATGATACTGATCAGGTGCATTCACCTTTCTTGGATCCTTTGCTTGCGTTTATGGGTCCAGTCATATAAGAAAGACTCCATTTTTGTGCCGCTAAATATCCATTTTGTTACTGCTAAATTAGCAAATCTATGCTGCAATAATCTGGGGGGGTCTGGAAAGTGTGCTGGCTGGTTTAAGACATGTGGCACATACAGCCAGATATTCTGTACCTCTTCAGAAGTGGTTTTACATTAGGCCAAAACAAGACAGAGCCACTAAACTAATACTAAACGTTTAGAAACTTAAAATAGTTTGAGATATAAAACAAATAGCGTCCCTTCTTCCTCTCGAGTCCATTCTGTGTGTGCCAGTGCCACTTTACACAAGGAACAATGAAACTCCATCATATCATATGTTGCTATCTAGGCCCCCCTCAAATCTGTGCCATCTTTAGATATCTCTATTATCTTTAAAACCATTATATTGAACCCGTCCGTCTAATGTGCCTAAAACCTGTTCCACTCTAGAGAATCCATTTCTGCCTGCAGGAAGGGACTATGGCAATACTGCACCTTGTGATGCAACATTACAGGGGATCAGTAGCCTCATAATGTACTTTACATGTTAGTGATCCAAGAATGTAGATTTCTCTTTCTCCTGACATTCATCTCGTTCTGACTTAGGGCCGGACTTTGGTGAACAGGATTTACTTTGTCTGGGGGTCAGAGTAGAGTACTCGGTCAGCCTGAGGAAATACCCACCCGCCAAATTTAGAGATGCTTGCCGGCCCAGTAGACATCTCTTGCATTGGCAGGAACCGCCATCACTGCAGCTCCTGTCGATTTGGAATTGAAAGTTTGATGGATGGCTCTGTCAACATAATGGACCTGTTCGGAAAAATGTCTATATATATCTTTTTAACCCTTTTCGTGTGTTCGTCGGCCAACGGCCGTCGCGAGCACTACCTCCGTAGTGCTGCGAACGTCCATTGGCCGACGCGGCCCCGCCCACTCCGCTAAACTGCCGCACCATGGTGAAATTGCTGCCTCGGTTATGCGGTTAAACACAATCCCAAAGCAGGATTATGGGTTTGAAAAATAAAAAGCTATGAACTCCTCGCTATGGGAGTTTTTGCTTATAATGCAGGAGTCGTTTAGGAGTTTTCACTGCCGCTTACCGCCAGGTTTTACCTGGCAGTGATGATCAGGGAAAACTTGCATTTGTGTGCCTACTCTAAATGAGGAGGGCAGACAAATGTTGGAACCTCGGGTAGCCCTTACTTTGTCAAGCCATTGGAGGGGTATGTCAGTGATGGAGATGGAATAGTCTCTGCCATCAACATACTGAAGGTCTACCAGACTGTAAACGAGATAGGCAGGGAGTACCTTCCTTGCCAAACTGTAAATCAGGCCTTACTCTTCTTCTTCCTTGTGATCTCTGAATCTTATCCAATTAACTTATTCACCTCTTTTTACACCTATTTCCCTCCCTGCTTGTCCCAATCTCATTCATTTACTTGGATTTCTTGTCATATTTCATGGTGATTATAGAAGGCAAGGGCAAGAGAGGTCTCAGTCTGGGGTGTCACCTCCTTCGTAGCAGAGGAGCGTTACCCCACTTAAATTACCTCCAAAGTCCCAGAGATGTAAAAAAGAACAGGAATTCAGTACCATTTCATTTTTCATCACCTGTCCTGAGCAGAACTTCGGGACAAACGGGGCCTGCTGAGTGACATCAGCTGGGAGGAGGGCGGGGCTGTTGTGCACGGTTCACTGTGCGCATGTCTTTTTGGCCGGCCATCGTGCTACGGCCAGCCACATGCACACTTTAAAAATCTCTAACCCAGCTGTTTTAAGCTGTCCCCAATACTCCCAGCAAGGATCAAAGAAACTTAGAAAGCACAAGCCCCCATCTGTGACAGTTGCCATGATGTGTATGGCCCATTTGCCTGAGGACGATTCCAGTTCGCTGGGTTTATTCATAAGAATATATGATGTGGAGATTTTGAAGCATATTTTATGTCCTGTTCTACATTTTTGTATGGGACTCTTGCTAAATATTACACCAACTTGCAATCCCTTTATATTTCATGTTTAAACCCTGGATGAGTAGGAAAGAGAAATCTGACCTTTGCATTGGATTTATCATATTGAATTGCTTATTAGCTGTAAATTGTAGTTTGTAACATTTTCATAAAATAAGGTTGCTAAGGTTTTTAATGCAGACAGTACAGACCATTGCAGGAGACATGAACGTTATCTTTTTAAATGCAAGTGAAGAAAACATTCTCTGTACATTGTGCTACTGTGGAAAACCTGTGCCCTTAATTGCAGCTGACTTACCAAAAGTTCAGCTGTGGCAACCTTATGGTAAAAAGTATTATCTTTCCCTATTGCAGCTCGGGTCTGGTCAGCAGGCCTCATCTACTCCAGAAGTCATTAATCAGACGTCTATGCAGAAACATGGGTGGAAGGGCAAAAGATAGATTTCCTCACAGTGCAATATTGTCAGGAGGCATGGCTTACCTTAGGATTGGGGGAGAGCAACTGGGACCTGAGCTGTATGCACCTCAAAGGTAGAGAGGTTGGCAGTATGCATTGAGCTTATGATGGCTATGTGACGCTGCTCACACAGAATCTAAAGTTCCTAGGAATTCCGGAACTCTCACAAGGCTTGAATACAGAATCCGCCATCTTGGATTGCCAGTTGTAACTGCCCTGATGTTCCAGGGCATCCTTCCTAGGAAATCGAGTAACAATGTTGCTGCAGCCAGAATCATTGCATTGTCAATTTGTGGTTCATGTTGGAGGAACAATACCTTATTTGAGAGTTTGCTCGGAAGGCATCCTTATTACAGACAAATATTGTAGGAGCAAGTTGTTTGGAAAACAAACATGAAACTCTTTCTTGAATTCCACTTTTATAGCCAACCAAATATCAGGAATATGTTTTAATTCTTTTATGAAGGAACACAAAGGCTTCTAATGTGAAATCACTATTGATGATGATATATGTGTGTAAATAATAGGAATTCAAGTACAAGAGATGCTAGGTAAGTGGCATACTTATGGATGTTAATTACTTTTAAACTGTGTCAAAGATAATTCATAAACCAAGTTAACAAATATTAGAATGTGCATACGTATGAAGTTAACTGAACTCATCCTGCCTGCCAATAGGTAAGGAGTTAAATCAAATTTTCAGTGGCCATTTATATCATGTTGAATTTCAGTTTCAGAAAAGTCAACTTCATACTAAAGACAAAAGAGTGAGTTGATGACACAAACAGGTATATCTTTTGACTATTGAAGTGAATGCAGGATGTTTTTAGCAAATTACTAAAGCTTTACTGTTTGTCGCTAGCTATCCACATCAATCTGTAGATGTCCATGACCCACTAGAGTGACAAAGCACAGTTACTATCTGGCTCACATATGTCATAGTGTGTGCTATCAATAGTGATTGTGGTAGTATGTGGAGAAATGCATTGATCCCATTAGATTCAGGGTACATCATTGGCACTTTTTGGCATTTATTGCCTTTTGCTTGGGTTCCTCGTCTGTGAAAGTTATAAATACTAACATTTAACTATCTAGCTCTAGACCAGTATCTACTTCTGGTGAAGATCTGGTTTATGATAAAATTAACAAGGGCAAAGTGGCAGATAAGGTGGGAAAAACCTTGACTGCTTTTAGCATTGTATAGTTTATGTGAGGTACTTACAGATCTCATTCTAATTTTGACTCTGGTGTATTACATTGGTTATTCAAAGGGATTCCTGTAATATTTCATAACCAACTTTTAAAGGATAGCACAACTTAACATTTTGTAATAGCATGTTCTGTCATCCGAAGCATCAGCCCGAACAACTAACTCAACAACCTACAGAAGTAATGGTGACTATGCTCTCAACCACGCTTTGCATCTTTCTTGATTATAAAAGCTGGTGGGGATGGAGAGGGACTTGTTTCCTTTTGCTCTTTTTTAGCAGTCAAAGTGTTGGGTTGCTCAACCCAGAACAAGGGATTGACTGTCCTAATCTGGCATCCTTCTATTGATTAAAAATCTAATAAATATGTAAGAATCCCAAGATGCAATAGACTTTCAAACTGGGCTCTGGACAATTTTTACAATATGCTAATATTGCAGCCATAGCACAGCAACTGTGGCTTACATTCCCGGAGGTACCTGCCTCCACACAGACGTTACTGACTATGCTTTTATTGCCCCGGGGTCGTAATCTCATAACCCATTTATATTGTGCTCTACGAGTAGATAGATGTATAATCCTCTCCCGCTTGAAGATGCCTGGCAGCAGGTATGTGAGGAACCCATTTGATCTAAAGATTGGCCAAAAATGCATTCAGGGGTACGTACAGTGGTATAGTGCATGAGATTCAAGCTTACACCTTACTACACAATACATATTGCATACCCTTCTCCTAGGTGACTCCACACGATAAATATCCTGCCAGGTCACAGGGGTGTGCCCGATGTTAGCAACAGTAGCAAACTTTATATATATGGTTTGGCATTGCCCAGTTGTAGGGGAATATTAGAATGCTGTTCTTGAACTTATTGGGCCCTCAACTGGCTGGGCGAACAATGCATTTTCGGCCTCCTTCCTAATATCCCCAGAAAGAAACTGATATATGAGTCTAGCTAAGAAAAGAAGCTTTTTTCCTTCAGTGCTTGCAATCTCTTGAGTCAGGAAGCGGTCAAGATCGGCCTGCCCAATCAATGATCATTGCCTAGAATGGCTAATCACGTTCGCTTACCTTTGTTTGGATGTCCCTGGCCAGGTCATTGAAAGCTTTAAAATTACAGTCTATCAAAATGTTATCCAGGTTTGGTGATACAGCAGAACACTGGGAAAGCCACCAGCACATTGTCAAAATGCAGCACCTTGATAAAATTTAAGTTGCAAAGACCTTCCATTGGTAGCTCCTATATGGGTAATCTAAATCACTGTAAACTTCCTTGGTTTGACCCTATGGCAGTGTCCTATGAAACTGCCAATGCCCCAGAGCAGCCACAAAACAAGAATGGGCCATTTGAAGGCTGTAATGGCAATCAGCAGAACATGAGTCATCTATTGAAAGGCACCTTCTCCTGGTTCTTAACCCCTTGCGTGCTCCCGTCCGCCACAACCTCGCTAGTGCTGCCGTCGGCCAACGGTCGACGGAGCCCCACCCACCTAATAGAACGCCCACACCGCGGCGAAAAACAGCGGCGGAAAAACCGCAGCGGTTAAGGCGTTACAAACGAACATTGTCTTGGTTGACTGTCGTGTGATTCCACGACCTTCAATGAGACTGCTCGAGTTTTTATTTATATATAAAACTCTATTTATCTTGTCTAATTTTGGTGGTATCTGGTTCACTCATTGTTATCCTTTTCATAAAACCTTGTTTGGTCCATGTAACTCATCTGTTAATAGTATTACAGTACGAAAATGGATTATTAGTTAGTGAGAATGTGAGTGCTTCCCAAGAAATAATTCCAAAATCCTCCATCAGGGAAAGCCTGAAGCATTATCCGCCAAAGTCATTTTGAACTCGGACACCTTTACTACAAGGGCTCACTGAGTTTCAGGAGCATCTTCTTCTTGTCACTTGTAAGGCTCCCAGGAATTTAGGGGCAGCACATAGGGGCCAAGGCTCACTCCAGCAGAAGCCACCAGAAGAGTTAATTCCAGGTTGGGTTATTGCTGGTCATAGCAGAAAAAGGGTCTCATGCAGCTTGCTTGTCTATGTAGCCAATTGACACTTGAAGTCCACTCCTTAGTTAAGCCCTTGCGTGAGCATGACGGAACCACGCCATCATGAGCCACAGGCGGCATGTGCTCATGACGGCGTGGTTCCGTCATGTGGCTGCGCTCCGCCCACGCAGCATTAATTCTCCGCCTGTGCGGGCGAATTAATGAGCGGGTGGGGCTGTGATGGAACCACGCCGTCCTGAGCACACGCCGCCCGTGGCTCATGATGGCGTGGTTCGGTCACGAGCACGGAAGCGCTGCACTCACCCCCCACCCGCGCCGCAGCGAAATTCGTGCTGCGGCAAAGGGGTTAAAGTTACAAGTGGGAGCAGGTCCAGCCTCTCAGGTCACAGACAGCACGTCTAGTCCTCTTCTGTTCTTCCATAGGTCCAGATGTGTTCTAATGAGCTGGGCCTGAGGATTCTCTAACCAGTGAGTGCAGGCACTCCTGAACACTCCCTATCCAATGAGAAAAACAATTTCTTAAGGCAAACCTTCCCACCTTTGCAGCTAGACCACAGCCACTTTTCTTCAAGGTTTCTGGCTTTACAGATGGGTGAGTTTGGATAAATAAGCAGCCCTCTCCTTTTCAACTACACCAAACTGGTTCTGAGACCAGCTCCCTCTCCTACTAGGCTTGTACCAAACTGGCTACAGTTTCTCTTGGTAAAGAGGCTTCTCTTCTCCCGGTCTCCCTCTACACTTAACTCTCCTCATTGGGGGGAAAGCACTGAAAGGTCAGCTGCTGGCAGGTTCATTCTAATTATCCTGGTAGGCTAACTCTAGTTAGCCAACTGGAGGTTCAGGCAGTCAAAGACCTCATCATGGGGTAATTTCTCTGAGAGACATCACTGGGAGCAAAAATAGTATTAACGTTTTAGAAATCTACCAGCAGGCTGAAAATAAACTGCTATGCACAAAAGATTTTTTTAGAAGGCCTAATTTGAAAAAAGTTTATGGTCAAAGAGGGATCGAGAAAATGTTTACCAGAATTTTCAAGTGAATAAAGACGTGCTCGTTCAGCGACAGCTCACTAATAATCGGCATAAAGACATTTGCTTCAGGATACAGAGAACGTAGCACATTTTTGTCACTGCGCATGATTTATTTTGCTTTAATGCTGCTCTGGCTGAGGAGATGTTTTTTAGTTCAAGGTAGTTCAGCAAGACATCTTCACAGATGAACTTCATGTATGCTCACCAAGAGGATCAGACTGGAGTAGAAAATAGCCAACACAATAAGATGATCAACAGAGTGCTGAAACTTTTCAGACACCCACCCCCAGTCACAGATATAGGCTTTGTCCATCATAGTTCTTCTACTCACTAAGCCACCCCAGTTTGAACCCAGCCATATGCAAATCAGTATTGACCCTGTTACTCATGGGTACAGTCCAAACTGCCAGGCCATGTCCTCTCTGAAGCCGAAATCACCATCCAGGGACCAGTTCTAAAGTTTCACACCTCAGCAGCCAGGCCAGCTTGAATCCACCGGCAAAGTTAGCAAGGGACCCATGTCTGGGCATACTCTAGCCACTTAGGGCACACAGAGGAAATACAATAAGATGATGGGTGGAGCACTGAAACTTTTCAGACACTCACCTTCAGATCTGGGTTTAATCTATCATTGTTCTTCTCACTAAACCATCCCAGTTTGGACCCAGCCATATGCAAATCACTCTTGCCCCTGTTCCTTATGGGAACAGTCCCGCCCGAACTGTGAGGCCACGTCCTCCCTAAGCTGGAAACAAGCATCTGCATCACCCCTCATCAGCCAGTCTAGATTGAATCCAGGGGCGCAGTGAGCCCGGGACCCACGTCTGGGCATACCCTCCCCATTTAGGGTGACAAAAGCCCAAGGAGCAAATGATGGACGCAGTTCTGAACAATGCAAACATTCACCCCCAGTCACAAGGATCTGGGTTTAGTCCATCATTCTTTTGCTCACCACACCACCTCAGTTTGGACCCAGCCATGCAAATCAGTCTTGACCCTGTTCCTCATCGGTCCAGTCCGAACTGTAAGGCCAGGTCCTTCCTAGACCGGAGACAAGCATCCTGGGACCGGTTTTGGAGCTAACTTGAATCCAGTAGCAGAAAATAGGCCTGCCACCAAAATAAAAGTGGCTCCTATTAGCGAATCAGAAAGCTGCAAAAAGTAGCCCACATTTCCAAACCTGGACAGTTTTGAATATTTAACTATAAGTCTTTTTCAATGTATTAAAGACTGAATGCATTTGTGCTTTTTTTGCAGGCAATGTTTGTGCTAAAATCAGAGAAGTCAGCAATAAAACCCGGCCACCAGGTCATAAAATCAGACTCATGAACAGTAAAAAAAAAACATAGCCCTCCCACTGACATGTCAGACCAGCCCTTCTGGAGCTGTCAGATTTTCCTATAGGCAAGTCCGAACCTGTTCACCAATAAGACGGGTTTGGTTGGACAAAAAATGTATTTCTTTATCTGTGGCACTGTGGTACAGTTTCAACAAAAGTTCAGTGATTTGTTGCAACTACCACAGAAGTAAAAGTAAAAAAAGAGGTAAAGGGAGATAGATACACACAAACATGAACTGCCTTGTTTATTAACAATCCCGCCAGTTTGCGTGGTTCTCCCTGGATGTAGTTTTGCCAGAAAGAACTTCACAACCTGTGAAACACCTGATGCCTAGGGACAAAATTTGGGAGTTTTGCAGCCCAACTTTACTTCTCAGTAGTATTAACCCCTTGCGTGTACATGACAGAACCACGCCGTCATGAGCCACGGGCGGCATGTGCTCATGACAGCGTGGTTCCGTCATGCGGCTGCCGCTCCTCCCACATGGTGCTAATTCCCCGCCTGTGTGGGCGAATTAGTGAGCGGGCGGGGCCGTGACGGAACCACGCCGCCTGTGACTCATGACCGCGTGGTTCCGTCACGAGCATGGAAGGGCTGCGCTCAGCCCCCACCCCATGCTGCCGCTGCGAAATTCATGCCGCGGCGAAGGGGTTAAAACAAATGGGTGGGGGTTGCCTGTTTCACAAGTTAGAAAATACTTTCCCACCTATATTCGTGAAAGGAAAGTCAGCACCCCAACTACGGCTGTCTTTTACTACCTACTTATAGACCTGGGAGCTCTGCTTGTATTAGATCCCATTGTACCCTTGCTATGCACGGTTCTACTTGTAGCAAAATAAATGTCGGGGTCCTAGTCAGGAGGACACTGTAGCTTTCTCCACCCATGGACCCTGCCAGCGCTGCCAATGACAGTGCCAACACAACTACTAACCATCACACTCCTACACGTGTGACAAGCAGACAACTCCATGCCCCTACAACTAAATGAATGGCTTGGGCATCAGGTAATTGTCATTTTGAATTTACACAGAATTAATAAACAACTGTGCTCATCTCTAAATTAGACAGACAGTGCCACCATGTAGCAGACTATCATAAGCGCCAGTGTTGCCAATGAAATGTGAGTGTGAATTACCGAACACACACTGGCTCAAGTTAAACACTGTCACGATTGACCTTTTATGTTAAAATGTGGGACAGACGAGTGATTAAAAGTAAAAGGCACACAAACGGATAGCTAATCTGGTAGACGGGGAGGCAAGCAGTACAAAGTAATATACATAACAAAGAATACATATCCTGATATCTAAAACCATGGAAAATTGCTATCCAAAGAAGAAATATACCTCTCATAAAGAGATCTTGCGGCTTTGGTGGCATTGTCAATTGCCCTAGCACAGCACAGCGGACATTTTTCAGTAAAGTCAATTTTGGAAACTTTCTATATTAATAATTAGTAAACTTACAATATTTTTGGCTTCTGTGCTTCCCTTTAAAAATATCTTGCTGGCAAGGTGACCCGGTGAGATGAGTGCTCCCTAGTGACATCAATGTGACGTGCACGACCCATGTTTAACATCGCCAATTGTAACTAATTCTGTCCCCTTCCAAGACCAATAAACGAAGCACAAATAATTCGGCCTACAGTGCTAAGAAACAACAGAACCAGTCGTGGAAAGCGCTACATAAAAAGTGATTGTATAAAAAGGAAGTTATTTCATTTCCTTATCATACCTTATTAAGTTGCAATTTTGTTAAGCCCAACAACTGACAAAATTCTCCAGCTATACTATATTTTTGATGCAACTCATTGCGCAAGGTGTCTAATGTGTCTATGTCGGGTAGGGGTGATTTGGATGGAATGCATGGTCATGGTACAAGGGATTTTGGCAGTTGAAGGGCGAAATTACATTTCGCCACTGGAGCACTCTCTAAACATGAAACCAAAACTCTTTGGCCTTTTTGTTGCAGTGAGGAGGCGCCTAGTCATGGGGCCTTGAGGCTGATGGTTTAACTAGCCTTCATTCAGTGCTAGTTGTTTAAGTGCAAACCACAGGAGGGGAAGTAGAAAGTGCAAGGGGGCCTGAGCATCAATGCTGCGTGCTCCTCCGGAAGAGTTGAATAGTTTGTTTCTGGAAGTCGCTTTTCGTCTTTGGTTTCGAAGCAGGATTCACATGTTTGGAATGTGGTGTTCGCCAAGGGTGGTATTATCAATTCATATTCACTTCAGCTGTCTAGCAGTATCACTTTACTACAACTGCAGTTAAATCAGGCCCTCTAAAACATGTGCAATGAGGCGATGGAGGGATGTATGACATCACAACGCATGCTTTTACATCGCCAGTTTTACAACGCATGCCTTTACAATGCATAGTGTTGAGGGGTGCTGGATAGTGAATAGTTTAATTTACTATTCCAACTCCAGTCCCTGTGGATAGTAGGGAAGGTGTTGGATAGTAAATTAAATCTATTCCCTATCCTAGAGCGCTCCCCAGTGCAATGCATTGTAATGGTTTGCGTTGTAAAAGTTGCGATGTAAAGGCACTGCGTGGTAAAAGTTGCGTTGTAAAGGATGTTTCCCCGGTGATGGAGTGCACTCCTGCAGATGTGCCTAGGGTACACAATTTCTAGGGCTGGCCCTGAATACATTTAACTCATTCGTCAGCCAACAGTTTTTTGCCTCATACTTTTGAATTATTAGTATTAGTTCTCTTGCAATTTTGCTATCTTGTGTTAGCATATAGAGCCTCTTCTCTCGCATACTCTGTTTTTCTTTACCTGTCCATGCATTCATTATAAATTCGTAATATTTTTGCTTAATATAGAGCAATGTGTTAGATTTTGTCAAGTCAATGAAAGCGTTATTCGATTGCCATGTGAAACAATCATAAAAGCACATAAAAAAGTCACAATTGAGTTCATAAGATAAAATCACAATTAAGTTCATACATATAATATCACACAATTAGGAATCTCAACCATAATTCATAGCAAATATTGTATAAAGCGAACTATATCATATTTCAAGTTACAGATAAAAAGAGATTAAATTAACATGCATTTCCTTTTCCTCAAGACTTGTTCAAAAAAAGTTAAAATCCTAAAAAACATTGTGAACGTTGTCCAGACGCTGTAATGCAAGAAAAGGCGGTCAGCTTTGCCGAAGCCCCAATGATTTCAAAATCGGTGATAATCAGACTTTCTGTGCATCTTGATAGAACTTACAAAAAAGTACAACCTGTGACGTTGATTGTACTGAGTGGCTGTCACAGGTACATAGTTTAAGATCTTCTGCCCATTTGTTCATTTTGGGGATAGTCACTAGTCTATGAACCCCCCCCCCCCCCCCCTGAGTCTAGTCAATAGAAATCGATCATAAACGCCCGGTACAACGGTTAAATAAGGCTGATTATAAAAAGTGGTTAAAATCAACTGATTATGCATAATGGTCGGTTTAATAATCTCTGTGAATATTCTGATGGTATCCAAGTGCCAAAGAAACTCCTTCTTCAGTTCCTTTCTTGTTATATCATTAGTTTTTGGATTACTAAAATATTCTGGGTAATCGAGATCTTGTAGGAAACTACTGGCCTATCTCAGCCATGGTATCTTCAGGGCCTCTTCTAATTTTAGAGTATCTATCAGGATATCTTGATTTAACTTTGTTTCATCCTTGGTTCAGAACTTGTGCCACAGGAGAACTGGCTCGAGTTTTATTAAAGCAGAAATAAAGGGAAGGCCCAGCTCTGAGTCACAGATAGTTGATGAAGTACTAATAAGGACAGACAGAACATATCTTAAAACATTTTTTTAGCCCTTTGAATAGGAAGCAGGTCAGCAAATCTTTTCCTTGAGGTTGCATTGGAGTTTTATAAGGAAGTCCATTTTGCGCTTTTTGAAATATAGGGCCAAATTTACTAAGATTTGACGCAACAGAGCCCAGCAACTAAAATGCTATGTTGCATCAAAGTGAGAGCTGAATGCCGCCACATCAAATAAGATATGGTGCTGTTTCTATGACACCCTGCGCTGGTGCTCCTTTTGACAGCCTTGGCCCATGCAATCACCCTTGCACCACAGTGCAAAGTTATGTGTCATGTCTATATAGGTTTTGGTAATGGAAGGGTATGTTTCCAGGGCAAAATACTATGCTTAGAAACATTAAAAGGTTTCTAATGTGTACCTGTGCTGTACATTACAGCACACATGCAAACTTCGAAAATAATTTTAGAAAAGAACATTTCTCACACATTAAGTAGGTCAGGAGGAGGCGTAATGTTTTGTCGTAAATTACTGTCTACCTTTTTTAACTCCTTTACTGCGGCCCCGATTTTCCCTAGGTGCGGCACTTCCGCAAAACGGGCGGGGCCGCGTCGGCCGTCGGCCAAATGCTGACGGCAGCAAGGAAGGGGTTAAGTAAAGATTTGTTTTACAAAAACAGGTGGTTGCATGGGAACACTCATGTAATATGGTACTCCCTCTTGATGCAAGGTAGCGCAATGTAGCACAAACTAGCTCGCAGCGCGTAGCTCTGGAAAGTAAATACCAAAACAATACTTTACACCAGAGTGCGTCAGTTTTGTGATGCTAACCCAGCACAAAGTATACGTAAACCAGGGCCCACGTGGGAAGGCAATTCTCTGATTCTTCTCTAAAATGAATGGAAGCTTGATTTATTAAACTCACATCCTAATAAACTCAACAGGTTTACTAGGATATGACAAATATTGTTCTTTTTAAAATTGCACATATCTGTACCCTTTCCCAAAATTTTTTTTGTCTATGAATAAAATCTGTAGGGAAATTGGTTCAATCTGAATTATATGTCAATACAGATCATATGCTATAAAACATTTTTGTTTCACATTTGTCCAAAAACCACATAGAATGAAGACACTTTAAGATAATCTTGAATTCCTTACCGAGTAAATGTGCGGGCAGGCATCCAGTTTCATCTATATATTCAGGGCCGTAGAAATCACGCAATTTGCCCCTCACATAGGCATGAAGTTCCTTGTATAGTGGTTGTATCTAAAGAATTATAGAAATTATATGTTATCTTGAGAATCTGTCCATTAATGAAAACTATCTTTAAAAGTGGCGCCTTGAAATACAAATAGCTATATTACCACTCATCAGTACACCTTAATAGTTCCTACATTAAGGTACCATTTAATTGCTTTAGCAGCGGGCATGGCTCGCAGGTTGGGGGCAAGTGCAGGGGTGGGGGCCGGTGCAGGGGGGCTGTGCAGGGAGGGTGGCGCGGCGAGAGAGGGATCACAATTAAAAAATAAAAAATAGAAACCAACATTTCCACCGGGTCCAGCGTCTTCACTGCTCCTGCTTTCCGGCGTCTGGCAGGTACAGGAAGCAGGCAGCCAGGCTCCCTCCCCTCATCCAAGCACAATGCTGCAAGCAGTATTGTGCTTGGTCAGGACGGCGCCCAGCCAGGCGTTAATGGGGTAGCCATGTTCCCCATGCAGGCCGCATTGCTCCCTGCATGGAGAAGGGCAGAGTGCGCATGAATCGTTTGGGCAGCCCAAGAGGGCAGACCAATCAGTCTTTGCACACTCAGGAGTGGGCAAACAACTCCTCCCCTGCCCTGCTCAAAGAGCAGGGCAGCCCCGCCCACCCGCAATGCAAAGCCAACATAAAATGGTAATAACTGCAAGTTATTACCATTTTATTTTTTGGCTTTCTTTCACTGCGAGAAAGCAGTGGGGCGACGCTCCTCTGCCCTAGTAGAGGAGCCGCCCCTGATAAATTGTGAATCTTCCCAGCCTTGTGCAGGCATTTCAGGCAGTCTGGTAGCCTGTTAGGGCCTGTGGGACTCAAACAAAAACACATCCCACACACTGGCCCTTTCAAGATAACCCATATGACAGTGCTAGACCGCCCGAAAAGCCAGTTCAAACTGAATCTACTATTTTGATCACCCCAAAAAGTTGTATTGTATCCATTAACATTTTTCAGACTCTGGGTTCGATTTAGAATTTCGGTTGTGTCGCGAGGAGGGGTGTGGCAGTGAACTACAGTGCACTGCAGAGGTTTGCAAAAGCATATTTTATTGTCTTCACTCCTTATCCCAAAATGCAGAGCCAGGTTCTCCTTGTAATGAGGCATAACAGACGGTGCACCTGCACACAGGCGACGTGGCGGATTGCTACACAAATACCTCCACGGCACCCTGCAGCCCAAAAAGCAGGGGCAGGATTGCGGCATCAGCTGTTTTAATGCATTGGCATTTGCTTACAAAGTGCTTTTCTTCAATTGTGGCACTTGCGCAGTAGCAACCCACGGGCCTATTTTGGGGAAAAAACTCTTGAATATCAGCGTTAGTACATTCAAGCAGCCTCATAAAATTTCCTTACTGATACCTGTCTTTTGCCCATCAAAGAGTCCTTTTGAAGTGCATGGTAGAGCCTGGCTCTCCCTTCCAGTGTGTTTCCCTTCCAGCTCTCAGGAATGTGGCAATCCACAAATCTGTTTGTCGGGCTCCTCCATGTGCCTTTTAAAGGCCCTGGGTTTCTAATATAGAACCCATAGGCCTTCATGTATTGTACCACTCAAAGGCACACATAGCACAGACAGGTAAACAAACTGCAGTACTGGAGGTTGATCTGTGCTACATGAAAGCTGTCCTGCTCAAGGGTGACCTCGCCAGACAAGAAGGTGGGTAAGTGCCAGAAGCTCTAGCTGACCTCTTCACGCAAACTGCAGTACTCACACCACTGCTGCTGCTCACCTGGACACTGCCTGCAATGCCTTGTTCCCTCACCCCATCTGAGGGGAGAGTGAGCCCCACATACCAAAACACCATCTGTGGGGGTACGCACTTCAACAGCTTTCCAGTGCTGGACCGCTGCTCCCACCTACCTGGCCTGACTCACTGTCAGCACTACTGTCCAGAAGCGGGCCACACCATGTTCCAACTGCAGCTGCCTCTGGTGAGGTTCAACACAGCCATTTTGATAGCTTCTTTGAGGTGGGAAGTGCCATCTGCAGACACTGTTTGCCTCTGGCTCACAGCACTCTGGAAGCATTAAGCAATGACGGAGACCCTTCTCTCGACAATGACTATAGCTGGCTGTGCAGCATGGCTGCCAATCCTCCCATGCTCAAAGCACACAGACACACCAGAAAGGGCGAGAGACAGAAATTAAACTCAGTGTGCACCCCATTCACTAGTTTCAAGGCTTAAATTGACAGGGCCAAGAGAGTACAACTAGCAAGTAGTGATTGCTACATTTGAACCATTTCACGTGTACTAAGGGGCATACGTACGAGTGGAGCTTCGTCGCTCTTGAACCTCGCAAGGTGGTGCAAAAGTGGGGCTAGTCCTAAATGAGATTTATGAATCCACGCAAGGCCAGTTTGCATGGCCCTGAGTAGCTCCATAGATCTTGAGTAAAGCAACGCAGTGCAAATTGCTGTGTTGCCTTACTCTGCACAAGGGATGCGTTCCATGGGCGTTGCATGGGTGATCCTACGCAACACCCATGGTTTTTGGCGTATTTCCAAATTTACCAGAATTGGTAAACGTGGACCAAATCAAAACCAGTTCCTTAGTCGTACTAATAGAGCTAGAATGTCTGTAGTTTATACTTCCCAATCTCTACGGGAGGATTCTCAAGCTTTCTCTTTGGCACAGTAATCTGGGGAGTACTGTGGAGAAAGTATCTTGTTGGTCTATCCCCATAGAAAGTGGGTATTCTCTCTGCTTTTGATGCCATGCATCCTGTTAAAAAAAATTGTGGGGCATGTAGAAAATGACAAGTGACTCGTGGGTACGTCAGATCAGCAGAGGATATGGAGTCTGATCGCTTAGCAGTGGACTACCCACCATAGTCAGGGATTCGTAACTATCTCTAAAATTTGAGGACAGTTACCAGTAAGTTGGTGGCACTGAAGGCAGAACACTTTGCCACATTGGTATGCTGATTATTTCATCAACTCTGCAAACTTTTTAGCAAACTGCCAAGGCAATTGGTATTGAAAAACAATGACCCTGACTTGCCGTGATTTTTTTTCCAGCGAGTGGGCATGATTTGGTTTTTTTCCTGTTTGAAACCAGCAGGCTTTCCTGGTGTTTTTACACAGGCAAAAATGTATGTCAGGTGGATTGTGCTAAATAGGGTAGACCTTCTGATGTACAATGATTGACTGCCCAGTGGTGGATGTCCCAGCGGTGAAAGTTTTCCTAAAGTGAAACAATGTGAGTCTTTGCCACTGGAAACATGGGCCCTGATTTACTAGAAATGATGCAATGCTGTGCAACAAGTAAAGATGCTAAACAGTATTGCATGAGTGGGAGAGAGTAGAACAGCACTATATCTACTATGATGTGGCGATGTTCAGCTCTCTCCTGCGCTGGCACGCATTATGTTGAATGCACCAACGCCTTGTGCCCTACTGCGAGGGTGTCTGCATTGTGGTAAGCATATTTTTTTGTACAGGGCGGGGAAGCTTCCTGTTCCAAAATGATGCTTTTGTTAGTTTCTTTTTTTGTATGTGTGGTATAGAATGGTGTGGTATAGAATGCAGAACACATGGAAAGAGGGAAAAAGAAGGATCCTTGTTACGCCTGCCTCAAGGAGGCACAGGATTTGGTGCAAATCCCTGTCTACAACTATTTGTTGATAGGGATTTGTGTCAAACCCCACTGGTGGTCCATACGGAACACCCATACCTCACACATGGAAGGCCCCCTTGAAACAAATTAATGGAATATAATGCAACACATTGTACATCTTTATGTTACTTTTGGTTACAATTCTATACAATTTGCGGTTTACATTGGACAGTAAATACTAACACAACACTTTGTGTCAAGTCTGTTTTAAAAAAGTAACAAAAGTCTTTGTAAATTTGGGCTCTGGTAATTTGCCTATCCCTAAATGCGGCGGGCAACACATGTTTGTCAAGAAAAGGCATCTGTCACTTTTTGCCAATGCTCTGCATCGGCAAAACTTTAAACATCCTTATTGTCAAGTAGGCTGTTGAGCTTGATATCATCATATTTATGTATAGAGGGCACTAACCATTCCCACTGCTTTTTAAAATTGACGATAATGTTGAAACATTAAAAAAATTGTTAAGCAAATATCATCATATAGGATCTTCTTTCAAATATTTAATACATACCCTCCCGCCCCCCCACACACACAGTAAAAGTTATGGATAGGTCACAGTTTCCATTGAAAAGGCATTGTTTGCTTTCTTAACCTTGGCACTGTTTGACAAATCTGCAAGACACTTTCCAAAAACAAATGCATTTACGTTTGCTTCTTCATCCAAAGTCTGTGAAGCTGGGGCCTAAAATCAGATTAGGGGGTGAGGAGGTGGGTCCCAAAAGTGACATTTCCCATTTTAACTTCCATAACATTCCTTGCTACTCGATACAGAAAATGCAAATGAATGGAATCACATCAAACTTGGCATATGAATAGTATTTTACTCAAGAAAGTGCCATTGCTTTGTTTGGTGTAAATCCATTTGGTAGGTTTGGAAAAATCTAGTGTTAAAACATGTTGGATAGACTCGAAAGTGTTAAAAAAAGGTAGCGATATCTGGACGAAAAATCTGCAAAATGGCATAGAGCCCAGGATCGGGGATATTTTCCAAATGCAAATTAAACTAATAAATACCTTTGATTCAACAAGGGATTTTTTTTCCACTCATCTCTTTTTGGTTTGTTAACTCTAATCTGAGCTCTTGGACCAGAAGGTTCTGATTGACTAGCCACAAGAGAACGGTAACTCTTGTGGCTGTCATTGCAGAATCCAGGCAATGGCGTAAGGGCCCTGTAAAGGATAAAAGACCTATAAGTGGGCATAGTGAGCAAATTCTGTCCCACAGGCATTGTTGGAGTTGGCCCTTAAGGACCACCTCACAGTTTAAATATTACACAAAATCATGTTTCAGGGTTTGCAAATTCTGACTGGGTTCACATTCCTTGACATACACAAGTCCCTGCATTCACAATCCATAGTCTGTGGATCCTTTTAAGAGTCTTCAAACTGTGGAACTCCTGACTCCATGTTGGTCCTATTTCATAGCTTGTTGACTCTGGAAAGTGTTTGTAAACTACGAAAGTCATGGGCCCAATGTGGGTCCCATTCTATATTCTGCAGACTACATTCAGAATTTGTGGATTATAGTTGCTGTTTTAGATGTACTGAGTTTACAGACTCAGCTTAAGTCCTGCAAACCATTAACTCATTTGGGGGCTATTTAAAATGTTAAAACTGAATTATCACCTCAGCAAAAATTTGATGTTACAGTTGCCTGGTGTGGATTCCTTGTTGGGGATCTCACCCTGATTAAAAAAGAAGTGCTATTAAAAAAGAAGTGCTGAGTCCACAAACTCACACCTAAGTCCACAGACCTGGTACACCTAGAAATGAGGGCAGGACATCCTAAAAGTCTGCAGACCTTTGGTCAAGTCTATGCACTTCCTGTCAAGTTAAAGAACAGTACGAACTTATAATTGGTTGTAAGTTCATATAGCCTTGGACAACATCAAAAAGGTGCCTGTTTTAGAACAGTGATTCTTTCTGCCTTTTGGAGCAGTGACTGCAACATCTCACACCACTTTGATTGATCTTGTTTTTTATTGACAGATGAATAGGAGACCGAAAAGCCAGGTCCATCAGGAGAACAACAACACAATCACAGCATGCAGTTCCTCCAGCAACTCTACAACGTCTGCGGAGGTCATTACCGCTGTGGACCCAGGAGGAGATGAAATACAGAGCTCAATTGAGTTATCAGTAAAGTAGTACTTCACCTATAAGTTTCTGAAAAAATGCTAAATTATTGCAAAGTTATTTCCATTATCTGTGAACACCAACTCTACCAGGGAAACACATGAAAACTATTACTTTGGAACAGCTACCATGTCTTGCCATTTAAGGACCAGGATAACATCAGGCATGATGGAAGAAGAGGCTGGAAGAAATGGGAACTGACCAGAAGCCAGGAACACCCAATGATTCCACCAGAGGTGGAATAGTAAGAGGAAACAGAGGTGAATCCAGACACAGCTAGAATACCACTGAATTGTACTGGTGTGGTACCATGAACAAAACATCCAGATAGAAAACAAGTTGCTGCTGATGAACAACAGCGAGTTCTACTCTAAAATGTTTTGTCTCCTTATCGTTTTACACAGGTTTTTCAAATTCAATTGTTTGTCTTCCAGTTTCATTATAACCAAAATATTTAAAAAACACAAAAATGTAAAACATAAAAAAAATGTTCTTTGACTGTTAGTTGTGAATGAGTAAACTATTACAATAAACAACATAGTATTTATTGTCTGTGACCTATTAGTATTTAAACACTAGGGGGTAATAATGGATACTAGGGACCCAATTAACAAACTACATTTTATAGTATGAATTTTAGTACTATCTACTACAAAATGTAAATCACAAATCTCTGGCTGGGGACCTCTGCCTCTCCTACCTTTTCTGATCTTAGATTTCCTCCACAGTGATGAAGATCTTACATATAAGTATAGTACTATGTAGTAAATGTTGGAGGGACAAGAGATTGGTGGGAAGATGGAGAATAATTCTTCAAAATTAGTGGGGTTTATGAATAATTAAGGGCAGTTTTGGGAAGGAAATACTAACACAAAAAACATTCCCACTAAAGAGTAAGACTATTGCAATGCACAAAAGGCATTTCTATAGTTACTAGAGCCATAAAAATGCCAAAGCGGGTTCAAAAATACTCCAGTCAAATTTTGGAGTATGCCAGGCACCACAGATCTTAAACCCCTGTTACTGCAATACACTCCCATTGAACTGAATGGATGAAGTAACACCTACTTGGTGACATGCTTCAATATTGGGTTCCCACCCTCGAAGCTGAGTACTTCCAAGGTGTGCCTTAACGCCTGCTTACAGTGAAGTTGGTTGTTTTGAGTTAGGTGAAAAAATTGCAAGTGATTTCATATTGACTCATGGTCACCTACATGAAAGGTATTTTAATATTGGTGACCTTGGACAAGTTTTAAAATCAGTGTTGGATACTTTTGAGATATCAATAGTCTCATGTACCCTTTGTCATGGTCACCATGTTTCAGCCATTCATGCTAAGTGCCCTAGTGGTCCAAATGGCATTTGTCAGGACCAAAGAATACTATGCATGCATACTAAACCATGAGCAAATGAGCTTGTTTTCAAACTCAATTCTTTTTTAATCACCTTTTAAAATACGTTTTGCTGTGTAAAATTACTTCATAACATGGATCTCCAAGCGGTAGACCCTGTTGTTACACTTTCATCATGGTGTCTCACACTCCAATACACCTACTGTTCCTCCTTGTGAGCTCTTGTACTTTGGTATATATAGTCAAATGAAGGCGGGCAAGTTTTTATTCTCTTTCTTTTTCCTGTTTGTTATGGCAAAGAAACACAAATAGCAGACAAGTTCTCAATATTGTAAATAAAGCAAAGGTATGCAATGTGCATGTAAACAAAATAGTTGGAAGATTGATCCCAGCTCTCTTCTGACTACCCAATAGCTGCATATTCCAAACAAATAATGCACAGACAAGGAAACTGTATTATTACTGCCTACCTCTTGAAATGTTCGTTCCACGTCTCGCTTTAGGTCTTCGCGACTATATGCATATTCTTGGGAGTCTTCTGTTTGATAGTTCCCCCTCCAATAGTCTCCATAGTCCGCATAATCTGTAAAAAAAAATATATGGAACTTTACAAAGTCAAACGAACCTATTTGAAAATGTTTTTTCATAAATAAATCATTAATATGTGATGCAGGTAAATAAAAAAGACACCTCTCAGGGCTGGAAAAAATATATACTCCGGCGATCCATAAATGAGGTTAGGAGGAAGATAGCAAGTGGGCGGAAATAGTGGAGAGAAGACCTTGAGTGAAGGACAGAATCAGTGACAGCCTTTCATCTGCAGTTGCATTTAACATTTTCAGCATAGTCTGCTCCCCAAATAAATTGACAACAAATAAATATATGACAGTAAATCTGTCTATCTGACTTATTGGTCACAGAAAAGATCACTTTTCAAAATAGCTCAGGGGATAAATATTTCAGCTTTAGTCAGCTATAAGTATCCAGGGCCTCTGAGGATTTAATATGGGTAAGATACCTCAGGGGGTTTAAACATTTAACAAGGAGCATGGTGTGCAACATTTGGGCATAGGTTTAAATCATCAAAGACAAGCTTAGATGGTTAATAACCCTGCCAAACAGCATTGCAGGAAACCTGCAGATTAGTGGTGTGCTGGAGTGATCCTGGGGTAGCATGCTTGTCAAAAGTTCCCATACTGTTAAATTAGTTTAGGAGGCATGTTCCCACTGCCAATAGATTGCAGCCAGGAAGTCATATATTTCTATCCGGGATTTAGCTCAATCTTTCATTCTTGCACTATTGATAAAATGGATTATTTTGAGTTTAATATCAATAAACAATTATGAATATATTCAGTCTATATAGGTTGTATATAAGTGGCCATGAGTGGTGTAGTTTGAGAAATTGAACTATTGTCTTGATTAATCGCTTTGGCGTCTTATATAGTGACATGCATAGTGCACCTGTATTTCCCCAATGGACTGTTTAGTCTAGAGACAAGCAGTTGCTGTTTCCACCTAGTCTCTTTTTCACTTTACACATTAGCGCCCTTCCAGGACACAACATGGACAAAAGGAATTGCCTAATTTCCTCTTTAAGTGAAGCATATGGAGCAGGGTTCTGTCAGGGAAAAGCGCCTATAATCCCTCCAGATTTTTGCAGGCTGATGCTGTGTCCAGTGAAGCATACATTGAAGATACAAAGTACATTTGCTTATATCTTTAGTGTTGTTTGATGAATGCGCATCATATATGACAAGCATTTAGCAAGTTACACCCAGTGCAGGTACTTAAGGTACCCAGTGCAGGTTTTTAAAGATTCCTGTCAAACCAAAATATGGGAGCAAAGTTAAAGGGGCTGTGGTCAAAATCATTTTGGCAACATTTATCAGATGCGCGTAAAATGTGACACATGTTTAGACTACTATTATTTTTCTCAATCTCAGACAGGTCCATGTGGGGTGGGCAGATTTTAAAATGGTCAAATGAGTATTCATTTCCTAATGGATTTGAGCATTTGGTAGATGTTTAGAAAGTTAGACTTCTGTTGGTAAAATCAGATTTTGAGCAGATCCATCAAGATAAGAGCAAAGATAAATCAGGGCCAATAAAAGTTTCATTTACTAATAACTTTTCCCCTATTTGATTAATCTTCTTGATATGTGGCAGACAGTTAGCAAATCAAACTAAGCGCAACTCCCGGCAAGATCTGCAGTCAATCTCCTCTCCTCATGGCTGGATAGCAGAATGCCAGGCACAGCGTGGAATGAGTGATCACCAGGTTCATGTATGCATCATAAAAAAACGGAAATTCATAGGAAAAAAAAAGCATGACTAGGTTAGTTATGGTTCAGTGAATACAAAACTAAAAATGTCCTGAAATTTGCCAATTATCATGAGCAAGAGGATGTGTTATTAGTTACTGGTATTTTTCCCTCTCAGCAGCCACTATTCCAGAAAAATGCATAATATCGAAAGGGCCAACATACTACAATGTTATGGAAGGAATGCATGAATTAATCTCAGCCACTGGCTATCACTCGGGCCATCTAACAAACTTTCGCTTTTTATCCACCATTTCACTCTAGACGGAGACCAGAATTATGTAGATCAATTTTGGGCCTGCTCCAATGAGAACAGACCAGCACAACTATCATACCAGGTCCCCTTCAGACAGGAATTCAATAAACTCCACACTAACTTCACCCTACCCAAGCTTGTCTGTAAGGTACATCCAAGTCCTGCTAAACAGTGAGCACAGGACTCACAATGTGGCATTCCTGTTATATTTAGGGCATCATCTGCGGCCAACAACGTAGTGATGGAAAGAAATGTAAAGTTCATTTCAGCCACTTCCAATGACTTCAGACTCCATTCCAGAGGATCAATATTTCAGCCACTAAGCTACTGTAAGCAGAATCCAACAATGTGCATATCATTTGTGGTCCTGCTTTAATATGAACAGCCCACCGTGAAATCCCAGGTCATATCACTTTTTTATTTCTGTTTATTTCCTCTTTCTCCAGTAATAATGTGAATATTTTCAAATATATTTTCTTCCCTTTAATAATGTTCATATTTTCCAAACTATTGTCTAATGAATCTACAAAATATTCAAAAGTTTCTACTAATGAAGAATAAGTGTTACTTCACCTCCTGGTTAAGGCCCAATTATGTGAAAGTTTCTAAAAAGATCACCCCTGGGCATCACTTATTATAAATCATTGATATGTAAACATAAATAGCAGTAGCTGCATTTTTCCTACTCTTACATAGAAAAAACAATCTAACTCCTATTTCAAACCTCCACCCTCTCCAAAAATTATTATGTCAACAGTATGTATCTTACATTTTTAAGAATAGGCCCTAAAGATCATGAATCCAGAATTTTGATGAATAGCTAGTGTAAGTAAATGCACTAACACCATAACATTTGTACAACAACCACAACAGAGTCCTCTTGCAGTCAGGGTATGACAAGTTATTGTCTACAATAAGAGGTATAGGTCTACTGAAAATTAGTTCACACAAGGCCACATATCTGATCTCTGCTGTAGCAGCAGGACAACTGCAATGTTCTTCTGATCACTTTTTGATGTTTACATCTCTAAAGTTAGGGGTTATGGCCTAAAACATTACAAGACAGGAGGCTACATTATGCATTAATCCTTTAATGCAACTCACAAGCAGCCGGTTACATCATAGAAAGAAGAATTAGAATGCAGTGACAGCGTGACAACAATACAAGGCATGAGTAACAAAAGAGCTGCCTCTTTTAAATGCGGCTCGCAAGCAGATAAGTTGGCTCTATCTATTATGCTTCTACCTTATTCTATTTCCCAGGCTACTGTTTGTTTAGATCTATAATTATCAATTGTTTACTAGCTGTTAACTCGTACAACTATCAATTATTTATTTATTGACTGTCCTACTTCTCGTTTTCGGCCTCGATTTTGCCCCGGTTCCCTTCCCGAACCTCTTCACCCTCCCCCGCCTTCCAATTTATGGTTGTCGTTAGTCCACCCCCCTCCCTCTCGCCCTCACCGTGTATTCGAATGCGGGTGTGGGCCGTTTTCTCTACTCGGGCGCTCGATCTTTTGAAACGACCCTCCTTCCTCTATGCGTGCCCTTCCTCTTTGGGTACCAGTAATGGCCAGGGGTGATTGATATTCCATAAATATCGCCTCTATTTTTGGCGATTGTTTAATCCTTGGACGCGCTCGCTTCTGCCTCCTCGCGAGCGCGTCTCCCCTTTCTATATCGAGGAATGGACCTCGGCAGCGGCGGCGTCGCGCACGCTGGCTCCCTGGGGCCATTCCTCTAATCTTCCGACAGCGGCTGGCTCGAGTGCGTCAGTTGCATTACACTTGCCAGCCGCTACCAGAGAGTTAATCAGCTGTTTTTTCTCGTCACTGCCTTTTCGCATTTGTGGCCTTTTAACCCCCCATGCCTCCCAAATCAATTTCCTTTATTTTTAGCCTGCTATAAATAGATTTTTAGAAGGTGTTTATTCCCTTCATTAACTTCATACATATCATTTATTAATACAAGTGTGATTTAATTTGGTCTATCTTAACTATTCACTAGAGACATAAAAACAATTTTTTTTTAAAAAGGCATTTAGGATTTAGGATTTAGATTCATAAAAAAAGGCATTTAGGATTCATTTGTTCAATATTTTAACCTATCCTAACTATACCTACCTGTCATGTCTGACATGGAGTCAGACGACGCTATCGCTAGCTCCTCTAACTACACTAATGATTGCTTTAAAATATTCTTACACAGGGAGATGAGGTCCTGCATGATGGACACGTTGAAGGAGGTCATGTCATCCAAGAGACCCTTCCTACAAGAACATGGTGACGACACTCCTCTTGATCCTGAAGCTGTATGCTCCAAAAGCACTAAAAAAGTGAAACATTGTGAAGGCACTATTAGAGGTTGTGGTACCTCACTTGACCTGGGAGGTCCTAGCACCTCGCGCTCATTGGGAGGCCCCGTGCCTCAAAAGGTACCGGTGTCCCTCGCGACACGAATAGGATGGGTGTCCCTAGCGGCACGAACTTGGCGGGTGTCCCTAGCGACACAAATTTATAGTGAACGTGACGATGCAGGTACCGATTCGGACGGAGACGAAGTCTTCGACAACCCCTATGATGAATTTATCCTTGAGTTAGATGATCAGGATCTCAAAGACCTGGATTTTAAAATCCACTCTGAGGGTGACTCTTTCCCCTCTGATAAAGACGCCATTTTGATCCCTTGGGTGGTGAAATGTTCTCTTCCCTCAACATCTACCACCCTAATAGTTCTAAATGGTTTCCCCAAGACCATGTCTCTAAATTCCTTACCAGATGGCTAGGGAATTCTCTCGAAAGGGAGACATGTAATACCCTCAGATCTGAATGCCCGAGGCCATGCATCGAACACAAGGTCTGTCAGACCCCTAATCTCGATCCCGACCTTATTACATTTTTGTTTAAACTGGGTAAGGACCCCAGGAAAGGCCTCGAGAGGGCTCTCAAAAGTTGCCAAGATCGCCTTCTTGATGTTCTCGGCCCCCATACTAAGATTCTTGACTTGGCCGAAGAATCTTATTTTTCCAATTCACCCCTTGACACTAACCTCGTTAAAGGGTGGAGCCAAAGGACAATTGTCTTGCTCGGCAATGCTAATTCAGGCCTCAACATCGAAAGGAGGAAGACCATCCTCAACAAAATTAATCCAAAACTGGGTGACCTGGCCAAGAAGGAATCTTCAAAGAAACACAGGGGGCTCCTCTTCGGCGAGGACATGATTAAGACTATAGGGAAGTATGTTTCTACTTTCACTGCCCTAGACAAGGACCAGTATAATAGGAGGCGTGTCTTCAATAGTAACTTTTTTGGACAGGCCAGAAGAAGGGGCCGTTATTCTGGCTGTGGAAATTACCAGGAATTCTCATCCACAAGAGGCAGAGGAGCTGCGGACAGAGGTTTCTACCCTTCCAACCGACAGTTTTACCCGCAGAGAGGTAGAGGTTCTCGCAACAGAGGTTTCTTCTCCCGAGGAACTCCGAACAGCAACCCTTCAAGTGAGTCCTTCTCTCTCCTCTTCCCCTTCCAAGGTCGGGGGAAGACTCAGACACTTCTACCATGCTTGGAAATCCTTGACTCAAGACCCTTGGGTTCTCGACACAGTTCAGGGCTTCAAATAGATTTTGTGGAACTTCCTTGTCAAACGCATACACCCAATCCCTTGGTTCTTCCAATGGAACACCAGGAGATTGTCAAGGAAGAAATTTCTTCCATGCTTCAAAAAGGCGCTATTATCGAAGTTACTTTTTCTCAAAAGAGATTTGTCAGCACACTCTTCTTGGCCCAGAAGAAGGAAAAAGGCTGGAGGCCAGTTATAAACCTACGGGAGGTAAACAAGTACCTTGTGTACAGGCACTTCAAAATGGAGGGCATTCACCTCCCGAGAGACCTTCTTCTTCAAGGAGACTGGTTGGTCAAATTGGATCTAAAAGATTCCTATTTTACCATCCCTATGGCATAAGAACATCAGCCCTTCCTTCAATTCATTTTTGGACGATCGCCTCTTTCATTTTCAAGCCCTCCTCTTTGGGCTATCATCCGCTCCTTGGTGTTTCACCAAGATCATGAGGACAATCGTCTCTCTCCTGTGAGCAAAGGGGATCCCCCTGATTATCTATCTAGATAATATCCTCATCATGTCCCAAATTCACTCTCAACTCTTGGAAGATTTCAGGATCACCATGAATCTCATAGAGGGTCTTGGCTTCATTATAAACCGGGAAAAATCCATTCTTACCCCTTCCAAATCTCTAGAGTTCCTAGGTTTCACCGTAGACACCTCAAAATGCCTCCTTCTGCTTCCCAACAAGAAGATCCCCAAGATTCAGACAGAGATCAGGTTTGCTCTAAAACAGCAATCTCTTACTCTTCGAGAATTGGCCAGACTTCTCGGTCTACTCTCTTCCTCAATTCAGGCCATCTTTCCTGGACCTCTCAACTATCGTGCCCTCCAGAGAGTGAAAGCCAATACCCCCAGATCCAGTCTGTGGTACGGAGACCTTGTAACCTTAGATCAACAAGCGAGGTCGGAACTCTCTTGGTGGATGGATAATTTGGATGCCTGGAATGGAAGAGCTATCTTCAGGTCGACTACGGATTTTGTCTTGGAGTCAGACACCAGCCTTCATGGTTGGGGAGCCCGCCTCCTTGACCAAGACACAGGTGGTGTTTGGTCTCAGGCCGAGTCCTCCCACCATATAAAATTTTCAGAGCTGACTGCTGGTCTTTTTGCCCTAGTGAGTTTCAAACACTCACTTCAGGGCAGATCCATTCTCTTGAAGATGGACAACATCTCTGCAGTTTCTTATATCAACCGCCTTGGAGGGACAAGGTCAGCAGACCTCTCCGATTTGGCCAGGAGACTTTGGATGTTTTGTTTAGAACACAAAATTTCCCTGAATGCGGAATATCTCCCGGGAAAATCGAATCTTTCCGCAGATTGGAATTCGAGATTCCTTCAAGACTTCAGCGATTGGAAACTCAACGTGAATGTTTTCGATTCTCTGTCTCATTTTTGGGGCCCCTTTGATGTGGACTTCAGCTGGATGGCAGATCTGGGCGCGCCTGCGGTGAACGCCTTACTCCAGCCCTGGTCCCTTCTACAGCCTTACGCCTTTCCCCCCTTCGCCATGATTCAGAGGGTTTTTCAGAAGGTAGACAGGACCAGTGCTCCCTGGTCCTGATAACTCCCTTCTGGCCTTCTCAAGCGTGTTTCCCGACAACTTTGGAACTGTCGTGCAACATTCCCTTCCTAATTCCTGCAACGAAAGGTCTGGTTTCAAACGCAAACGGAGAAGACCACCTAGTACTTTCAGGGAGTTTGAACCTTCTTGCTTGGAAAGTGTCAGGCAATCTAACAAGTTGTCTGGACGTTCGTCATCAGCTCTCACTCTCTTAAGAGAGTCCTGGGCACCAGGGACTCACTACAGATACAATAACATTGGGAGAAAATGGTTTTGTTGGTGCATGGAGAGGAACTTGGATCCCGTGGAGGCTCCTATCGTCAATATAGTCAATTTCCTTGTTGAATTATTCGACAATGGCCTCTCCTATAGATCCATTAATTGTTACAGATCAGCTATCTCTGGTGGACATTCTCTCGTCAACTGTAAGACAGTAGGTAAGAGTGTTATTATTTGTAGAGTTTTAAAGAGTATTAGACTAAGAAGACCTCCTAGGCCTAAATACCAATCTTTGTGTGACGTTAAACTTATCCTTGACTTTTTTTGCTCATGGCCTGACAATTCTCTTCTTAACAGGAAATGTCTTTCCATTAAACTTGCTACTCTCTTATGTTTGATTTCTTGTCGTAGGGTATCTGATGTTAAATCTCTAGATATTTCTAATAGATGTTATGACATGTTTGGTGTTAATTTTGAAATCCTTAGGAGAACTAAAACCACGTCAGATGCTATATTTTACTCTAGTTTTGACTACTGCAAAAAACTTTGTGTTGTTGATTGTATGAAAGAATACGATTCCAGAATGAAAAACCTTCGCACTCAGGATGCCAATCAACTTCTCATTTCCTTTGTCAAACCTTTTAAACATATCTCTTCCTGTTCTATCACCAGATAGGTTAAGTTGGCTATGAGCTTTGCTGGCATTGACCTTTCTAAATTCCAAGCCCACTCTCTCAGAGGTGCTATGGATAGCAAGTCCTTTTGCTCTGGTGGTAAGTTAGATGTTATCCTTAAAGCTGCTGATTGGTCCAATGCCTTCACTTTTGCTTGTCATTATTGTAAACCTTTTGAACACATGTTTGACGTTGTTCTTCAAGGCTACCAACATGCATAATGTACCCTCTTGTCTTGTAATGAAATTGTTATTCTCCTATTAACATGACCAGAGAATCTGGATTTCGTTAAAGACACGGAGGCTAACATTATCCCACCCGTCCCTCCCTTGGACCGAGTATATATTCTTATGTTGTTGACTATTTGCATTCATATACTGTTTAATTTTGGTCTTGTTGATGTTTACAATATGCACTCTATCTTTGCAAAGGTTCTTTCAGCCCTTTTAATTTTTTACTTTCTTTTCAGATAACTCGACCTAACGGATCTTCCTGGACTTCTCTTCGTTCCCCTTCTTCATCTCTCTCTAGTCCAAGCTTCACCTTGAACTTCCCGACTCTCCTTGCTTCATTACATTTTAAAGAGGCAGTTCTGTTGTTGCTCATGCCCTATATTGTTGTCACGCTGTCACTGCATTCTAATTCTTCTTTCTATGATGTAAGCGGCTGCTTGTGAGTTGCATTAAAGGAATAATGCATCATGTTAACCTCCGTGTCTTTAATGAAATTCAGATTCTCTGGTCATGTTAATAGGAGAATCGCAATTAGCTATTATCCTATCAAAATGACAGAGGTGGCATATGTTGAACAACAACAGCTTAAAATACCCAAAAACAAGAAAGCCTGGATTTAAATTTCACTCACTGCAGCAGTGGAAATGAAGTTGTGGCGCTTCATTGCGTGAAAGGGAGAAAGCAGAACTATGTCATATTTTCAGGAAGTGGGGCATGCTCTCTCCCTGCACTGGCACACTTTGGGCTTCCTATTGCCAATGAAGGCACCCTTGCACTTCGTTATGGTCAGGATAAAGGAGACCTTCCTCCACAAAAAATATCCTTAGAGGCTTTTTTCTTTTGAATGCAGAATGCAGCACACTTGCAAAGAGGAAGTAACATGGAGAAACACATATATTTCTCCTCGTTACACTCAGGTAGGCACACCATTTTGTTGCATACCCATGTCTACAACTATTTGCAAGTATGTGCTTGAATCAAAATCCTTGGGTGAATGCACAGGAATGCCCATGCACCACCCGTGGAATGCCTCCCTGATGCAGGGTAAAACAAGGAAGCACAATGTGCTGTTACTATTTTTTACAAAGCAATGCAAAACAACACTTGTGTTGCTTTGTAAAAATGGGTCTGCATTAAAAAAGTGTCTCAAACCCGACACAAAATCTGTGTAAATCTTTGCCTAACTGTATGCCAGCCCATAAATATGTGAAACGATAACTGGAGAGTGAAAGCTCTCGAGATGACCAAATGTTCTATAACATCCGACATGGATAAATTATGCTTCATTCCAAGGTCATCCAAAGTAGTAAACCTTCTTGTTTGTTGAGAAAGGAATTGCCAAAAAGGGTAGAATGGGCCATTTGTTAGAATGTGGTCCTCAACAGGCCTTTATTCAACATTATTAACATGGCAAGAACAGCAGAGACAATGACCACATCAGTGGATGTATTTCTGCACAACGGTGGAATCCAGAGTGCTGCCAGTTTACACAGACATAACCCTTGAGGTACACTTCAGAAGAGTCATCCTATTCAGTTTATGCCTAAAACCTAATGATATTGCAACCCTAAAGCATTTCAGAATTTCCAAGATTGTCTCTTTGAGCTCTTGTTTGGAAAACTCATGGGGAACAATGGGGCTACCTTTAAATAGTTGTAAAATGCCCACAATGATGCCTACTATCTGTGCGCCGAGTGCTTTTATCAAGACTGGAATATAGAGGCTCAAATGTCCTGAAGATCTCTCAATAACATGTTCATAGGCAGATGATTTAAAGGAGTTTGTGCCACAACAGAATGTTTCCATTGAGAGACAGGCAGAGATATTTCAATGCATGGGCAAAGTGGGAAATTGCCATGCCCCCCACGTTCCAAGGCCCCCCTGAGAAGTAAACTTTTTCTTCAGCTATATCACCTCTGTTTATTTCCAAATCTCAGACTCTCACCTTTCTGCCTACATCTGCTCTGTGTCGCTCTGGCTTTGCTCAGTGGCATCTTAAGGATTATGGTAGACCTGGAAAGAAAATGTCAACTGTGCTTTTTTGAACCCCATTTTTGAAAGTTTGTGTGGTATCATGCAGGCTTCAACTACCAGAACATGGGCAGTCAAATTACGAACTGGGACCCCCAAAATATGTCTTGCACAGGGACCCACAAATCCTTAATACACCACTGGAGATAAGTACAAGCCATTTAAAGGAGAACGAGAGAGAGGGATCAGTTCTAAAGCAGAAACACTTTGAAGACGTGAGGGGTATACATGTTTCAAATCAAAAGTTCAAAAATGCTCCTCTTTGTGCAACCCTCTAACCATTTATTTGAAGAAACTACTCAATAAAGCTTCAGCTGAATTGTCTGTCAGTGGAATATCGACTCAGCTTTCACTAGTAATGTAGATTTACAAGAATAAGTATTACCAACATTTCAAAGCGAAAATAGACAGCAAATTTGTTTATTGGGTATTCAATGGAGCCTTTTGTAAGTGAATGTTATTTCTCTGCCCATTTCTACACTAATGGGGAGGATTAGCTACACTGCAAGGATTTTGTAACATAAAGCCCTTTGGCAGACAGCAGAAGGTTTAAAATGGAATTCAATACAGTCTATGCACTGGATGCTCAGTTGTATCAATCTATTTTTCACCTTAAAAAAAAAAATTGGTCACCCAGAAGTTGAGGCCCACAAAGTCTCCATAGTCTGGGTGACTGGGAATTTCTGGGATTTTTGAGTAAATATATTTATAATCTAACATTTACATTTATAGGTGGTATGGCTAAACTTTTTGATCATATGTCTAACACCAGCTATTCCTTCACCGCTCCAGGCAGCCGAAGATGTTTTTTGTTTATTCTTCCAGCCAACATATTTTGCACGCATAAGAATGTGTATCCTCATCAGCATACCCCATCTTTCCACTGACTCACTGAGTGGTTCAGTTAAATTCAGTTTCCCCCATATGTATTAGAAGAGAAAACAGTCTATCTTGCCAAGTAGTATACAAATTAACATCAATTCCTTATGTCCATTTCCAAAGAAGTTCAGTGCTCGAGCTGGTATCAGATCTATTCTATTAATGCTGGGATAAACCGATAATAACCAACACTGATACATTTGTTGGCTGACCTGAAATCTCTATATCAAAAGACAAAAGAACACAAGATTATTCTTTCAGATCCAATTTAGATGGTTAACAATCAAAGTGGATTTCTACACAGTCCATTTAAACACTTGGATATTGACATTTTAGATCTGCTGGATCTCAACCTTCAGAATAGATTACAGATACAGGGTTTCTGAATTGCTCATACATTTCCTCCATTGTCAGTGATTCATCAAGTTCTAGTACACGTATTAAGGTACTGATATTATACAGTGGCAGTGACTCTCATCTGAGAGACCCAGTTTATGTATCTGGTAACAGTAGACAATTTGATATAAATTGTAATCTTTTCATCCTTATTTTTGCTTATCCGGCTTGATTTGGTGATGAACTCAAACAGTGTGATCAAACAGTGTGATGCTGTTAGTTTCCCCCCTCTGTGACTGCGGATCCTCTCTGTCTCTGCTTTTGTAAAAGGATCAATACCTGTATCTCCGCAGCAGTACATTTCCGTAGATTCCTCATCCACTTGTGGATTGTGGGGGCCTTCCATTAAATTGCAATGTTATGAATCCCAATGAACAATGCTAAGTTCATGAACTTAGACCCATTCTTAGCATTTTTGAGGCTGCTAAATCGACACAAAAAGCAGGATGCCATATTAACATCTAGACTCCATTCCCAAACATCCTTTATAACATCAATCATTGCTTATCAATTGTGTTGTATCAATGGACAGTGCCATACCATGTACCATGTGGAATAAATCTGCATTATCAGCCTAGAGCAGGATATGTTATGTTGTCCAATTTGTAAAGCGCAGCGTATACCCGAAGGCGCTGGGTCTGTGTGAGATGGTGAACAGAGTGACCCTACTGATGGAAAAGCCAGGTTTTCAGAAGTTTCCTAAACTGAATCAAGGAAGGGGCAGATCTTATGGTGAATGGCAGTAGGTTCCAGGATGCACCTGGTCTGACTGCAAAGCTGCTGCAACCCCATTTTGATGTTTTAAATCTAATGGGGTTTATTCTGTGCATGCCGGGTGACCTTAGATTCTAGTTGGTGTGTACCAACTAAAGGTTTCCCTCAGAAAGGTGGGCCCAGACTCATGTAACGCTTTATAGATCAAACAGAGGTGGCGCCGTGGCTGGAAGCAAGGGGCTGGAACTGTCTTGCGGAGCCCCGCGGGTAACTGCGAGTTCAGCCACTCAGGGCCCCTGCTCCTCGCTGCCTTTTACTGAGATCTGGTGCGTCGCGGCGGGAGACCCTCTATCACTGCAGGGCAAAGAGCTGTGCAGGAAGGAAGCACAAACGACCCCCTTATGTGGGACTTTGATTGCTAAGCGCACTGCAGATAGCGATGAGACTTTGCCCAAGGCATTGCACTGTGCGGAGCCTGGGCTTGAGGGCACAGCTCCACCTGCCTTCTAACACCTCTGCCACAACCCAGCTAAAACAGATATATCCTCTGTCGGGAAGGTGTGCTCTGTGGGACCGGGGGGGCGCGGGGTCCATTCGGCTGCCCACATCAGAGCTTACATTGACCCCTCCGCGCCTGTATCGTGGGCGGAAACCGGGCATGCCAGTCGTGCGGGCTGGCAACTGCAAAGCATTGCTGTCTGATGCCACTCTACAGAGTCCAATATCCCATATCCTGACCCTGTACATGGTGCCATTGATCTAGGATGAACGGAGCGAGGACACCCACGAAGAAAGGTTGGTCTACTGAGCCATGTCTGTGAGGACATACGCGGCAGCTTGGGACACAGAGCGTCCAGACATAAGGAGACACATATCCACTTCCTGCGCTGTATATTTACGCCCTTGATCCCTCTCTCCACCTCAACGCTACATTGCAAGGGGGGGAGGATGCGGAGGCCCCTGAGACTCCACGGCATCTTAGATCCACCCGGCTGCCCACAATGGGAAAGCTGGACGGCAAACAGCCAAAACTTACCTTCGACACCCAAAAGACTCCCCGCTCCCAGACGGAACAAGACGAGGATCGGGCAGAGGCTCTGGTCATTTCTACAACGGACCTGAAGGAAATACTGCTCGTAATGCAGTCGAGCCTGACGTCAAAAGAATCTAAAATGGATTCCATGTCTGCCAGAATGGATGCCCTAACCCACAGAGTGGAAAAACATGATGACCGCTTAGCTGAAGCGGAGAGACAAATATCTGATTTGGAAGACTCGTCCAACGCCACGAATAACCGCACACTGGAAATGGAAAAAGTGTTGAAGGTGATACCCGCCAAGAATGAGGAGTTGGAATCACGCTCAAGGAGGAATAACCTCCGCATCCTGGGAATACCGGAATCCACCGCTACGGGAAAAATGGCGACTTACGTGGAACGCCTTCTCATAGCGATATTTGGCAGAGAGGAATTCCCCACGGTCTTTATGATGGAAAGAGCTCACTGCTCGCTGGCGTCTTCATATAACCGGATTTCACTATGGCAGTACAAGAGCAGAGATGCAAATTTCTACAAGTCAAGAAAAAACTTCAACAACTTAACATCCCCTACGCCATGCTGTTCCTGGCCCGCCTGAGAGAGACTTCTCAGGGCAAACAACATTTTTTCACCAACCCACAACACGTCCAGGACTTTATCAAGGCCCTGCCTAAACTGCCTGGAGGTCAGCTATCCCGTGCTTGACAAGAAGCAGACAACGGAGGCACATCGGATATTGAATGACCCACTTGTGCTGGACACTGAAATCACTTCCAAAGATATCATACCCTCCTACAGTCACTGGAAACTCAACATATCTAAAATGGCCAACCAATGGGCCCACACGACTTTCGCTCTCGCGCTGAGATCTCAATTCTGTATGCGCCCAGAACTCACTCTCAGCGGCCCAACACAGGTGGTCGAACTTTGGGATGCTGGTAAACAGGTCCCTGCTGTACTGCTATTTACATCCCACTTTTGTGCGGATCGAAGGACCATTCTTTCCACATGCTGTAGCCTCAATATGAACACTTCGCTTCCGATACACCCCAACCACCTATTCTTCTGCTCTGGGCACAGACAACTGGGCTGTAATTTGCACTAGCTACCACGCTGGGATGGACCTCTATTATTGCACCCGAACACCCTCGCTGCAGTGAGGAGGAACTGGTCGCCCACTGGCTATTACCCTACCAGGTGAACCCTATAACTTGAACTTGTTAAATCGGTAGAGAACTTACCTTACTGTCCCCAGTTGGGACTAGGACGCATGGGACTGTTAGGGAGGGGGGAGGAATTTAGCATGGCCCGTTGGGGTTGCTGTTGTGGGAGGGGGGGAGGGCATGAGGGATGTTTCCTTTGTTAAGTTTTTGCACTGCATGACTATGACCAATCTTATTGATGTATTCCTCCAAGACCAAAGAACTTGTGATTAACTACAGTTTCAAATCCCAAATACACGATGGAATCCAATCCTAGAGTGCTCCAATATAACTTTTTGACATGGAACGTGTGAGGCCTGGGAAACCCACGTAAGCGTCGTCATATACTAGCATACCTGGACCGCCCCAACATCCACTGTGCTATGCTCCAGGTAACACATCTACCTCCTGGCTCGCCCCCTACATTCGCAACACAATGGGTGAGATATAGAGGCTTCTCCTGCTACTCGTCATATGCACGAGGCACCCTAATACTGGTGAATCACGTAATACCCTACACTCCCATGGGTTTCCTACACGGACCGACACGGGCGATATACCATTCTATGGGGAAGACTTTCCACGCAATCTGTTACTCTGGTATCTTGCTATGGGCCGAACACTGATGACCCGGAATTTTTTCGGGTATTGTGGGGAAGGATACAAGACATAGGCTCCACACATTTACTATGGTGAGGGGATTTCAACGTCACCATATACCCAAATCAGGATAGGTCGCACCCACAACCACACCATTATACAAACGCACAAGCGGCTCTTAAAAGCTTAACTGAAGACCATGATCTTATAGACCCCTGGAGAACTCACCATCCCCGGGCTCGTATGGGATCCTGCTACTCCTCTGTACGATCGTCCTGGTCATGGATAGATTACTGGCTAATGGATAAAGAACTGGCAACCTGAACCACACATACATAATACCTCCCCCGAACATACCCAGAAACTCTGAATTAATCAGCGAGGACTAGGATTTCCCTGTGAGCGCCAACGACTTGCCGGACCCGCTGCGCGGGTCCCGCTGCATGGAGGAACTCCCTGTGGGGCATTGAGTGGGAGCCCTATTGCCAACTTCACCTTCTGGACACCGGCGGGGCTGCGAGCTCCCTAGCAGGGACTCCAGCGACCAGGAGTCCCTGCGTGCAACACCTGTGGCCGCTCTCCCTGCCGGCACCGCCCCCTGCCCTCCTCTATTTCTTTGGGCGGAGTACCCGCTGCGCGGGAGCGCGCGGGAGCGACCGGGGCAAAGACCGGGCAAAGAGCGGGCCGTTTGGGGCCGTTCGAGGACGGAGCGGACTGGACTGGCCCACCCTCTTTCGCCATTACTTCTCGACTACCCTTCATTGAGCCTAAATAGGTAAACTTATTGTACTATCCCATTTTCATAGCTAGATTGGCGATTGCCCTCTTGTACCTAAGTTATGTGCTCCAGGTTAACCCGGAGCAAGGCTGCCAATGGTGGCCCACCAATCAGTGGCCCAATGGATGACTTCATTACTCGCACCAATCTAGCTATAGACCAAGAAATTTCTAAACTTCAAACTCGGGTCTCCCTGGAATTGGTAGCTGCTAGAAGACTGTCCCAGGTCATTGCGATCTCTAAAAAATCCTCCTTAGGCCACATAGCCACTGCGGTTACCCCGGAGCGTCCTGCCATTCCCCATTGCGTAGTCACGCAGGTTGACGTTCACCAGACCCCGATTTCCTCCCTCCTCTCCCCACCCTTAGAGCAATTATCCAAAGCAGACGAAGCAAACCTACCAGCTGTTTCTCGCATTCAGGGCGCTAGCGTTAATCCCCCCACCCGGCAATTTTTAACGCGACTAGTGGCAAACAACCTAAAAGAAAACGCCATTCCCGCTCTGCCTATTTTCGCAAGAAGGCAAAAATTGCGGTCTCGCAACATCTGGCATTGGCTAGTGTCCCGGTATCTAACATTAAAGGAGAGCGTACCCCTAGGAATCAGTCATTAAGGGAGGGAGGGGGAGAGGGGACAGCTATTGCCCCATCCACCACTGCTCTAGAAGATGAGGGCTTACAGATAGAGGGATTGGGGAAGAATGAAGGGGAATTTATAGGCTTAGTCTGGGAAACCCTCAAAAAACTTCTTTCCCCCCTCGACCTTAGACTCTCACGGATTGAAAACAACTTGCTTGAGATGGAAAAGAGCATTATTGCTCTGGCTACTCTCGGCCTGAGAAGTCTTGAAAATCAGGGTCTCACCGTAGCCGATCCAACATCATTAGCTCCTACTTCTCAAGCTCAGCAACCTCCCCCCCCAGTACCAGCCTCTGTATGGCCGGTTCCCAAACCGAGGACAGTGGCTGTGGATCAAACTTCCGCTCTCACTAAACCTAAGGCTCCTAAGCGTGCTCTCCAGCATCAATCAGTAAACCCAAATTCCGGAGTCCTTCCCAGACCCCCTCCTAGTGCAGTGGCTTATCAGCCTATTCAGGGCCCCCCTGTCAAGAACAATTTTAGAGGGGGCTATATTGATCTTCCCCCAGAGGCCAATGACTATGTGGTTGTGTTGACGGGCGTCCCCCAGATTGGTAATGGTCAACACGAGAACCACTGGTCTCTGAAGAACAAGATAATGCATTGGCTTAATGTGAATAGACCAATTCCCAATGGCCGGAGAAGCAGAGTCCTGATGGTTCGTAGAACTCCCTGGGTGGGCCCCTCAAAGAAAACCAGTCCTGGGGACTGTATAGTGGTGACTTTTGAGGATCCACACACAGCTCAGCACATTTTCTCTTGGCCCAGCAGTGAAGGGTCTCTTGTCATACCCAGGCCGCTGTCCTTCTTTTATCCACCAAGCCCCAGACATATACAGGTGGATGACTGGTCCTTGGTACATCACCATTCATGGAAGAGTCATCCTAACATCCAAAAGGATTTCCTCTCTCATTGGAATGGCTTTCCAACCTCAAATATGTTTGGTGGCCTGGAGGAGGTAGATTGACTCCCTAGGCAACCTGTTCATCAACTAAAGGGAAAAGCACCTCCACCACAGGTCCCAGGGCTAGTAGAATCTCCCCGTTTGTTAACTGAACCTTTAGTTACTGACCCTCCGGTAGGTCTAGTAGGACCACCACATAGTTTGTTTACTGATGGGGGGTTGATTGCTTCAAGCATTTTAGATCTTCAAGTCGTGGAAGAACGGCTGGACCCACTCTGTATGATTCCCCTGTCACCCATTCAGACTGCTTCAATAGATAGTATGCTGACCGATGTAGTTATGGCTCCTAACTACCACCAGATTGATCCACCTTCAAGGCCATCTAGAGCGGCTGTGACCTCTCAGCCTTCACCTATCTATTTTCCTAAGCAGACCACCCCAGGTGAACCCTTGCTAAAGATCCTAAGCTGGAATGTGGCAGGGCTTGCCCGTAACTTTGAAAATCCTGAATGGAACACTTTCTTAGAACCTTATAACATCTGCCTTTTACAGGAAACCTGGTGCCAAGAACCCAGGCACAGAGTAGGCTTTTCAACCTACTTTGTCCCTGCTTCCCAACAACTTGGATCCAAAGGTCGCCCGTCTGGCGGCCTTCTTATATGGGTCAGCATTGGACTAAGTGTAAGTGTAAGTCAAAGGACCACTCAATCTCCTGACCTCCAGAGGATAACTATTCACTGCCAAGGGGGAAGGAAGTTAGAAGTCTTCAATCTCTATTTGAGGGGCACCAGGGGCGGGGCATCTTATCTAACCTCAACAGGTTTAAGCAGCGATCTAGCTGCTTGCAACATCGATTCCTATGTTCTTCTTGCAGGCGACTTCAACTGCTGTTTTGAGCCATTGGCTAGGGAAGACATTTTGGACACCTTTGAAGAGGATGCAAGGAGAGGTATTCCTATCCTGACCCTAGATCCGATTCCCAAATGGACGCAAAGTGCGATAGACATCAATGCTCTTTGCATGGAACACAATCTGAGACCAACAAATGGTCGATCCAAATCGGATTCTATGGGTGCACATACGTATAACAGGACGGGTCATACCTCCAGAATTGACTACATCATGCTGAATTATAATCTTTGGTCATTCCTTCAAGACATGGAAGTCATAGTGTCTTGTGATAGTGACCACAATCCTCTTTCCTTAACCCTCACGCCTCCATGGCAGGTTCGGATTCAAGACAAGACTGCCCACAAGTGGAAATCATCCCATGAACTTGTTCCCTCAAACTGTGGCAGGCGCCTTAAGTGGGCAAAAGTAGCAGCGGACGAAGCAAGGATGGCGCAAGCCGGGACCATCTTGTCAGTGGTGGAGCCACTGCTTGAAGCCTTAAGTACCACCCGTAAAAAGGTCTTACGAATATTTACAGAGACTATAGTGGCACTGAGTGAATTGTTTATCATTCCCCAATCCAGTGCGAGGGTTGTACCGAAAGGTGTTTTTAAGGCTAGAGACAAGTGGTATTCCTCCAAATGTCGAGCTGCTAAGGGGGAACTTATTTGTGCAGTAAAAAACAAGGACCAAGTTAATATTAGAATCGCGAGGAAACTCTACAAAAAACTGTGGCTGAGGCAAGGGAGGCTCACAAATATAATTTTTGGTGGGAGCTAGTAGAGGCAAGCACTAGGAAAGATTCCAAGGGGTTTTGGGATTTGCTGAGAGCTAGGGACAAGCCTCTTGATCAACAGATAACTTGTAATATCCCTGGTGACGTCTGGTTTGCCCACTTCTCCAAGTTATATTCTGCTCCCCTGGGGGCACCTCATCTAAGTCTGGGTCCTTTGCCCAGTCCCACAGTTGACTTACCAATTATCGACGGCCCCTTCACCAGTCACGAAGTAGAAAGGGCAATCAGGTGTATTGTATCCAATAAGGCTGCAGGCCCTGATGGGATTCCGGGTGACTTGCTGAAGAATTACCCATTATTGTGGAGCAGATTAATTGCTTCGCTTTTAAATGAGGCCTTGCTGGGAGGTTCTCTCCCTGACTCATGGAGGGGCGCTGAAGTCGTCCCTATTTTTAAGAAAGGCTGTAGGGATGACCCAGCCAACTATCGCCCTATCAGTCTGCTGGACTCAACTCAAAAGGTTGCGGGTAAAGTGGTACTAGGTAGGATTTTGCAGTGGGCTGAAGAAAACCAGATCCTGTCAGATTTCCAGGCAGGTTTTAGAACAGGGACAGGCACCATCGAGCAGACATTTCGCCTTCTATTGATATACTGGAAAGTGGTGGTGCTGGGAGGGGGCAGTTTGTATCTAGTCTTTATTGACTTGCAAACAGCCTTCGACCTGGTCCCACGAGCCTTATTGTGGAATGTCCTCGATGGGTTAGGTTTACCCCCCTACTTGCTGGCCTTGCTTATAAAATTCCACGATAGCAATTTTGCCCAGATTAGATGGGGTGTCCAGGGGGAAAAAACATCTCATATCTCTGTAGATAGGGGCGTCCGCCAGGGGTGTGTGCTCGCCCCCACTCTGTTCTCTCTTTACGTTAACGGAGTGGTGGAGCATCTCCTTCAACATCCATCAGATGCACCTTCCCTGGCTGGAAGGAAAGTTCCGACGCTCCTATTTGCGGACGACACCCTTCTAATCTCGAAATCACCAGCAGGCATCCAAAAGTTGCTGTCTAGTTTCAAGGCTTTTTGTGATACTAAGGGCCTGGCTATAAATATAGGCAAGACCAAATTCATTGTTCTTAACCCTCCTAGGAAATCTGTAGCCCCACCTGCTCTAGACTCTGTTCCACTTGAAAGAGTCAAATAATTTGACTACCTGGGCATACGTCTCTGCGACACTATGAGCTGGAAGGCACACCACCAAAAGGTGTTTTTGACTCATAAGAGGGTCGCAGGTGCCCTGCTCAAAGAACAACGTGCCTCATCTATAAAACCTATTGGGGCACTACTAGACATTCATAGGGCAAGGGTCGTGAGTGCAGCACTGTACGGCTCAGAACTGTGGGGTATTCAGAGAGTTGACACCTTGGCCCACCTTGAAAATAACTTTCACAAAGATCTTATGAGGCTACCCCACAGTACCCCTACAATTCCCCTCTTGCTAGATGCAGGCACCCGCCCGATTTGTGAGCAAGCAAAACTACGTCCCCTTTTACTATGGGCCAGGATATGGAATGTCCCTGAACTGTGTAGTTACGCAGATGCCTTAAGTGAACTTTTGTCCCTCTCGGGCTGTTATAAGGTAACCTGGCTCAGGGAGGTTAAGCGGCTTCTCTATGAGTTGGGGTTAGGAGACGCCTGGGTCAATAAATCATCACCGTCAAAACAACTGCTAAAGAAGGCTTATTGGTCATGGGTGGACAACGAGAGAATGCGCAATCCAAAGCACTGTAAATCTGTTGCCCAGTTTTTGCTAGTTAAGGAGCTCCCTTATAGGGAACCCTATCTGGATTTAATCCATAACTCGGGCGACAGATCACTGTACTTCAAATTTAGGGTGGGGGTACTCCCCTTAGGGTTGCTAACTTCCACCTGGAAACCACCATTACAAACTGTACCATACTGTCCCTTCTGTGACTCAAGGGTTGAGTCCGCTGCCCATCTGTTGTTTGAGTGTAAAGCTTATGCGGTGCCTAGATCGAGATGGTTAAAGCCTTTATGTAGGAGCTTGGGAACGAGATCACATCTGGAAGCCTTACGCATATTGCGCACAGACACCAGACCCTTTTTTGCCTGCTGTATGGCCAAATTCCTAGGCTGGGCTTGGCGAATAAGATCCGCAAAGAAGTTGTTGATCCAGTAATGTGCTCTCTGCCTGTATTGTCTTTTATAAATTGTCCAATAATGCATTCTTTTATAATTCACTGCTGATCCTGCAGGACATTTTATATTGTGTATCGTTAATGTTTTTTACTGATGTAATGTACTGCTTTTATGATATGTTTTATATCGAAATATCGAAATAAATAAAGCTTTATACAACAATACTCAGACCACTCTCCTGTGCTACTAACTCTCACACCGCCACAAGATGTTCCCCCGTATCTTTCATGGTGCCTAAATCCACAATCGCTACTTGACCCTGTTTTTAAAGCTGAAGTAGAACAAGAGATCTCAGACTTTTTCCTCCGTAACAATGACTCGGTCCCTCAGTACTCTACGATTTGGGAGACTTTTAAAGTCACCATACGGGGTGTCTGCCTAGCAAAAAGTGGGGAAGTATAAAAAAGATATCCGCACCACACTTCGGAAACTAGAATCTGACATAAAGCAGGCCGAACTGACTCTACAGTCCACATCTTCCCCAGCATTTCAATCACATATACGCACCCTGCTCACTGAATACCAGGAAGCAGCTGAACGGGAATTAAGAGGGAAATACCACAGGGCCCGTAGGCATGGGGAAGGGGAAAGACCGGGACACGCACTAGCCTCTGCCATTCCACCTCCACGTTTCACCAATAATGTGCTAGAGATAGTGGGTGAGGACGACCAAACTCACAAAGACTCCTCAGGCATCCTCGACGCGTTCAAAAGATTCTGCAAATCCCTATATTCCACTCACCGACATTCCCCGATAGACTTCACTCCATTTTTCGAAGACACGGCCATAGCTTGGTTAAGAAACAGCCAGAGAGAGTTCCTTCTGGCACACCATGAGGACGAGGAGATAATTTCAGCAATCATGCAACTGCAATCTGGCAAGACACCGGGGCCGGATGGCCTCCCGGCCGTGTTCAATAAAACATATCGTCATCTGCTCATCCCAATATTGCGACACGTCTTTGAGGAAGCACGGGAAACTGGCATCCTACTCTGTACAATGCGGGAAGCGTTGATAGTCTCATTGCCCAAACGCGGTAAACCCCCCACACAACTGGACTCATATAGACCCTTGTCCCTAATTACATATGTAGATGCTAAGATCCTTGCAAAGCTGATCGCGAATCGTATCAGTCCCCTTATGCCAGTATTGGTCCTCCCGGACCAATCGGGTTTTGTCCCAACACGAAGTACGGCCCATAACGTACGTACTCTTTTTGCACTACTCCAGGACATAGATCCTGAGGAGAACGCTGCCGCTATCTTCCTTGATGCCTCTAAGGCATTTGACTCCTTAGAGTGGGACTACTTGTGTTTTGTATTGGAGCGCATGGGATTTCCTTTCCCATTTCTGGCATGGATTAAATTGTTATATACAGGTCTCCGCGCCACCGTAATGGTTAATGGCTTGCGCACTTCCTCCTTTCCGCTTGCTAGAGGCACACAACAGGGATGTCCACTTTCCCTTCTCCTCTGTGCCCTGGCTATTGAACCTCTAGCTGCAAACATTTGCCAGCACTACCAAGACCATGCCATCATATACCCGGAACAACAGATCCTCATCTCCTTATATGCAGATGACCTCACCTTATACTTGCGCAACCAGGAACTAAGTCTGAATCCCATACTACGACTATTCATTCTCTTTGGGCAGTTGTCAGGAATCAATATCAATTGGAGCAAATCCCAGATATACCCTCTCACTGACGCTACCACACCATTTAAACCAGACTTTCCCCTCAAGTGGTGCAGCGACAGCCTCACCTACCTGGGCATAATAATCTCTCGTGACCGCGAGGAGCTCATGCTGTCTAACTACGGACGGGCGCTGGATTCCATAACTGAGAAAGTTACAAGATGGATTGCGATGCCTCTATCGATGGCTGGCAGAGCAGCCATCATTAAAATGGTTATCCTGCCTACGCTCCTATACTTATTTGTGAATATCCCCTATGCCCCTAGCCGTCATTTTTTTGCAGCCATCCAAACCCAGCTCATACGAGTTACATGGGGGGTAAACAGGCCAGATTATGATGGAATACACTCACAAGCCCTTTCGATATGGGAGGATTTGTGAAACCAGATATGGAATTGTATTTTAGCTGTGCGCAGGCGCATTATGCTGCGTATTGGATGAACCCCCCCCTACATGCCCCATTTGGCAATAGAAGAGGGCTATATGGCCCCCACCCCATGCGCTGCGTATCTTAGTACACTCGCAGTCACATAGCGATTGGCAAATACCACTGTCCAATGAACTCTTACTGCATGGTGCGACCTTGTCGAGTACACCCAATGCACACTCATGTATTCTCCACTCCTACCTCTTTCTGGACGACGAGATATACCGGTCACGCAGGAGGGAGGCTGCCTTCGGCTATTCCGCAAACTTTCCATTCACACTTGGGACACTTTTATACAGGAGGGAAATTCATCACTAGTGACAAATTCTTTAAAGATATAGACCCCATCCCCCTGGTGCGCTTTTACTACATTAGGCTCCCTTCAAAATGTAAATGCCATCACACCCACTTTTCCCCTTGAACCTTCGGTTATGTTCCCACTGAATGTAATACTGCAGCAGGATGCTCCTGCGCATGTACTCTCACTATTATACCGAACTGTACAGACCAACAGGGAACATGACCCTCCTTAGTCCAAGCTCAGGTGGGAGGAGGAGCTTGTACACACCATCATGGATGAACAATGGACATACTGTTGCAGGGAAACGGGTGAGATTTCTGCCAGCAGTAGATTTAGAATAATACATTACAGTATATGTCCACCGTTTGTACTACACGCCAGCGACCATGTTCCGACTGAAACTTCGGGACAATGACCATTGCAATCGCTGCGGTAGCGAAGGGGCCGACTTCAAGCACGTTGCCTGGGATTGCCACCCCATACAGAGCTACTGGGCGAAGGTCCTGGCCGCTCTGGATCTTATGACAGGCCTGCACATTCCTGCAGACCCCCTCACTGCACTATTGGGATACACTGAAACCCTAGCTGCTAAAATGCGTAAATACATTTCCCTTGCGCTTCTTCTCGCCAAGAGGAGAGTTGCCTGTAGATGGGGCAGGGGCAGAGGCAGAGCGCCGAATTTCAAAGACTGGCTCCAAGACCTTGTGAACTGCCAGGAACAATTGCAAATGCATGCTGAACACCAGCCCCCGTCATCACGACCGAAATATATCTTGGGTCCCTTGCAAACCTACTTACTGGAGCATGCTACTGACACGCGGTGGCACCATAATAAATGGTCTCCACCCGAAAGACGGGACTATCACCCTCGCCAACACCCTTGCTTATTGGAGAAATAAAGTATACCTTGTCAAGCTACCCCATATTCACCTGACTGGACTGCACCAGCACTTTAAACACACATGCTTTACTTATAACATGTTTGTGGTCATGATTGTGTCACATTGCATCACAGTTGTTGTTTGTTAATAATAAATGCAAGGATATTACTGCCCTTACCATCTGACATTCAAATTGACGCTGTGGGGTTGTAGGCGGCTTGCTGTGAACTCCCTTACCTAATCACCAGATCAGCATGCTGTGTATCCTATCTTTTTGTCACTAATAAAGGTTTTTTTCATTTAAAAAAAGAATAATAATACATGTTTTTGTAGGCCTTGAATCTGTCATGAAATCATGTGCAGTAACAGACTATCGATTTAGCAGTCCTACCTGCAAGAGAGACCCCTCTGCAGCTCTTCTCTTATGAACTGCCCCCCAAAAATACAAAGGTAAAACTTTAAATTGCCCACGAATATGTCACCACCACCTACGCCTCGATGTATAATTCATTTGCAGAGTTTCAAGGGAACGCTGTGTGTGGATTAAGTACTGAGTTAAAAAGTCCTGCGGTTCTCCAATGCAATGTTCGATCAATAAAACACTAAAACAAGCAGAAACAGGATTTAAAATATATCCCACCCACTCTTTCCTCTCAATCATTCTCTTTAATTGTGTTTGGCATGACAATAAGTCTATGCAGAGTGCTAATAACACAGAGCAGTGCTCTACACAATCTAAATCACTGAACACGAAAATAAGCTTCAGTCTAAAACTTGGGGGCATATTGGCAACAAATAGCGATATTTATCGCTAAATGAGCTTAGCGCATTTTTTTTAATCGCCGCGCATCGCCGGGTATTATCACTAAGATAATGTGCTATTAGCAACGTTTGTCTCAAAAGCGATAAAATATCCGGTGATAGCGGCTCAATGCATGAAATCCAGCGATATTCAGGCATTAACGCCAATAGGGTCTTAACCTGGATATCCACCTCCCATTGGATATACAGGTTAAGAAGTGGTCTGAGCAGGCGTTAGGTTTTAGCGATATTCGCGCTTAGCGCAAGTTTTTCTTTCGCTTCGCCTGCCTCACTAATAGGCGATGGCTGTGTTGGCGACTGCTTTCAGTCGCTGACAGGTTGGGTACACCCGCTTTGTATGTCATTAGCAATAAATATCGCTGACATGCAGGGCGGGCCCCAAACCGGTCGCTATCGCCTACAAGCTTTTACTAACGGCTTGCTTATAGGGCAATAAAATTGTCGCCGCTTTGGCGGGAAAAAGTCAAGCTAAAGCTGCGATAATGCCCTTGCTAATATGCCCCGTGGTTCTTAATAACTCATTGCTTGCCATAGTACAATAAGTAGAGGGAGGTTTTAGATAAATAAAATTGTGCATGTCAGTGTTTGCATGCATTAGCACTTTAAAGTCAGACAAATGAACTTTGCCAGAGCTTGTTTGAAAAGTGGATCATCTTTTTTACAGTAGCTTAGCATCAGCATGCAAGGGCAGCTCCACTATTCTGCAAGTACATGTGCACTTGACCCTCTCTGGCTTACGTCTTTTCCATGTTGTTATAAAATTTCACCACCCCTGAAAAACCCTCGAATAAACCTGTGTATTGCAAATTGACATTACAATGACCTAACCATTTCCCGCAGCCAGAACTACTGTGTATTTTCTGTTTATGTTACAGAATGTGTTTGTCTTTTAAGAATTTAGTTAGTGGTTATGGTGTGATGAAGCAGTTATTTAATTTGTTACAATACTAAATTAGTGAGATGGGAAACAAATATACTCCTAGTGTATAAAATGTAATAAGTGTATTTCGACGTATCTCATATTCTTGGCTACATTATTATGTTAATCTAATAAATCAATCTTGCAAAGCAAAAAAAAAAAAAATGCAGTTTTATCAAAAAGCCACATTTTTGCCTTCTTTAGGAATTAAATTCAAGAAAGGAAACCCCGGACTTATTGTCCAGAATAGAAGCATTATACAGCTCAAAGTGATTGGGCAGTAAAATGTTAGAAAACTGGGTAAAAAACTGCACTGTGAACCATTGCATCCTGGTGAGTTTTTCTTTTTTAATAGATGTAAATCTTTTGTAATCCCCTCAGTAGTCAAATCCTCCTCAAGAAAATACAAATCACAACCATTCGATGAAACGTTGTTAATAGTTGAGAAATAATTTTAAATAGCTTTTAAACCTGGAGTGCTTTTTGGTGTGGAAAGTATTTCATGATACTTAAGAAAACAGTTACTAATATATTTGGTTGCAACTCCATTGGTGCCAGACTCATCTTGACCAACTATAACTAGAGATCACTCCTTTTTAATATTCAAATAATTAGCTAATAATTTGCCCATTTTGTTTCTCTGCCAGAAAGTTACCTTTTAGCTTTGAATACAATATTGCAGGCATTTCCTGTGATTTTATATTTTAAATTCCATTTAGCAATAAACAAGTCCTCAAGTATATCTGGTGAGAATAAAAGTAAAGAATATATGTTTTAAGGATTTCATTTTCAGCATGCTGTCTTCGAAATACTTATCAGAAATCTTTTTATTAGAGACATAGTTTATAATGAAATCCCTATCAAACCCTTAAAGGTATCCAAAGTGATGTGTACATAAGTATTTACAACTGGATTTAGTTCCCAAATATTTTGCAAAAACTTCAAATGTTGATACAAACTGCATATTATTGAACAACCTAGGTGTCGATTCCGATCTCGCTCGGAAGGGCACCGAACGTGATCCTGCCGGAAAAAGTACGAGCCGAACTCGTGTTTTCCGCCCGACTCGTACAGCTGTACTAGCAAGCAAGTACGATGCGAGCAATGTGAAATTCACCGACCGAGTCGTTTCCGGGTCCACACTGCTCCGTACGTCTTGTCCGTAAGTAAACCGTGGTGAGCAATGGATGCGATTTAGGACCGAGCCAGTACGATGCACAAGTCGGACAGCCGGTGCAAGCCGAAGTGCCCGGCTTGGAAATTGTCCGGGAAGTTGCTTTTGGGGATCCGTGTCAGACCCCCTGCCACCCGCAGCCCTACGACTCGGACACAGGGGGAGAACCAAGGGTCTCCCGAACACAGGCATGTACGGTGCGGATGGCACCGACGCGTACCCACTGTGGGGGTGCCCTTGTGCGAGACGTACCCATTCAGTCAATGGGAGCCCATGTATGCGTCGTATGACCAGCTCCCATTGACTTCTATGGAAGTCTGACCAAACCGAGTCCGGTAGCATACGGCCGCATCGTACTTGCTCGGTCGGACTGCAGGACTCCGTCTCGGTCGGAAAACACTCCAGATCTGGCTCAGTCAGAGAGATTTCCGACCCCCATCGGAATCGACCCCCTAGTATTGAACCTTCATCCATACTTTACCTTTTTTTGAAAGATCAAATCAAAATTGGATATAACAGGAGTATGACCTGATAGTAGACTATGGCTAATTTCAGTGTGTAAAAGACAATTATTTAGATTTGTAGTTGCAAAAATATAATCAATGGTAGAGCTGGAGCCATGCTCTTGGAAGAAACAAGAAAATGTACTCTTGACTAGCCCTGTTAGTTTTGAGGTACCTTAAATCATTTGCGCACCAGCAGACCCTGTCTCTCAAAACAGCTGTACTCCCGCGTATATTTTTATAGCAAAGATAGAGGACTATTAGGTCAGGCCTACTGATGTAGTCAGGATTCTTTACATCATATATATCAGGGTTTATGCACTGCGTGCTACCTTTAAAAGCAAGGGTATAATGCTTTTAAGATAGCAGCCCTGCTAAAACATCCATAACAAAGCAGGTTCTGCTGTCCATTCTAGGGATATCGGTGAATATTCTAATCTTTGCAATGGTTTATGAAGTGCACTGCGGCCTAAAGCTGCTTCTTTGTTTTGTGATGCCGCCACTATTGGATGTTTATTTTATTTTGTTACATTTTCACAGCAAGTTTTCGTTTTTTCAATCTATGATTGCTCCTGCCCCCTTACCCCAGAAGGCTTTGCACACCGTGCTCATTAGGAGCCCGCTAAGCAACAGCAGTTGCTTAGCAGAAAAAACTCAAATGATGAGCAAGTGAAGGGTCAGCATTCTTTTGGAAAGAAATCCCACTGGGATCAGATAATCAGAAAGACTACATAGGATATAAAAAGTTAAATATGAGACAGGGAATCACTATTACTCCCATTTTGGTCTGTGGTCCTTGACATCAATAACATATCTCCCTGCACCAAACTCTGCCTACTCTAGCCTTCCTTTTCCTTCCCAAGAACTTTAAAGAGACCGTTGAAAAGTAGAGAAGTGTGTGTTCTCATTGTTGAGCTTTGGGAGTATGCATATCTGGGTCCAAATTGGGGTGGTGTGATGAGCAAAAGAATGATGGATTTAACCCAGATCCTTGTGACTGGGGGTGAATGTTTGCATTGCCCAGCATTCCGTCCATCAATTGTTTCTTTTGCATATGCAGCCCTAGCTTAGCAGGTAATTGTATGATGACGGTGCTGAAGAGTTCAATCCTCCCTCTTTCCTTCAGCAGGATATGCCATAGTTCCCCTGGAATTGGCCTATTGTGTTCAGGGGTCTTAAGCTGTCAGCTAGCGTGGCTGAGAAGAAATCAACCCTTCCAGTCAGGCAGCTCAGAACACAAGTCTCAATAAGGGCTTCATGAGAGAAATATCAAAATTATGAACAAACAAAGGAATCCAGAGGCAAAAAAAATGGACCTCTATGTGGACCCAGGCTCAGTAATATGGTTACAAAGCAGCAACACTGACTTTGTATGACTTTACTATAAAACATTACATGTTTTTCAGGGCGGTGCAGTCTATTTTAGTCTCCAATCAAATAACATTACTTTCAGTCTGGGCCTCATCTGACACAGTGCTAATTCTGCACAAATGTCAACCTGAGCCACACACTTCTGTGCACATGTGTTCAGCACAACCTATAAGCATCCCCTGAACCCAGCTGCACTGAAGCTGACTTCCATTTAAAAAGTAGGCACTTTAGCTTTAAACTCTGAACACTTTTAAAAAGATCAGATAAGACTCCATTAGAAGGTCTCACCTGACTGCGGATGTCCAAAAGCCAGAGGACAAAAAGTGAAAAAAAACGTGGCTTCAAGCCAACTTCCTGAATATTGTACAGCCTTTTAACGTAAAAAGTAGATGTGGAAAGCATAAGGCATGTTTTACTTTCAAACCAGCATGAAGTAAAAAAAAAGATACATCTTGCAATTTTCACTTAATTTTTGCATTAGCCTGTAATTTATATTCACATTTGCTATATATGCTTAGTCAATAAAAATCATTGCACAAATATCACAGTAAAATCAATCTTAAAGTACAACAAAATAATAAAAAAACAAACAGCCATATGAAAGACTAGTAATGAAGTACAGTCTTGAGGCTGGGACTAGTAGCTATTTTTCCCCGGAGGGCATAATGTTCATTATCTGATTTTTGTTGTTGGAATTTAGTCACTGCTTTTTTTTTTTGTAAACAAACTTTATTGGGCATTCGTAAGACATGTAATCATACATTACAGACTCTTGCACAACCATGTGAACAATCATGAAAATCCTCTTGACATACATTCATCTCGTTATGATGGTATCATCGTCCATATTCATTCAATATATCCTCAAGAGCTCCAGTACTGGGTAGTTTCAAATCACATGTCAACAGGTTGTACAATGGCCAACTCAGCCCTCTGCCAAATGGCAACCTCGACCCCCTCATCCCTCCCCCTCCCTCCTAGGTGTGTCTTGGGTTATTATGCACAGGCATTCTACTCAGGGCCACCCTCCAGGGACTTCTATCTATGTATCGGGTCTCTGTGTTTCCTTTTAGTGTTTCCTCTAAGTGGGTACTCCTCCTCCATCCCTCTCCCCCCACACATTCACCCTAATGCATGTGACTAACCATCATCCTGTGGGGTTTCCAGGTTTCCCTCTTCTGAGATGTCATTGAGCTGCTTTAGGTGCATCGTAAGAGCTTCCCATGCCATAGCTGATTCTAACGTCTTCTCACTCCCATTACGTCTGGCGTCTCTTAGCTGTGCCGATCCCTCGCAGCCTGCCCAACGTGCGATTTCTCTGCTCCATATGCTAGGACCTTCCCTTGCCTTCAAATGACTTGTAATATCTCGCTTTGCTAGTATTAATCCCAGGTCCTGAGATTTACTGGTAACCTTGTTCTTAAAGGTATGTGGAAATCTGTGTAGCAAGCAGTATCCTGCGGTCACGTTCACTTCTTTTTCAGTAATTTCTGGTAGTATTTCCGACACATCCCTCCAGTAAGTCCCTATCTCCGGGCAACTCCAAAACATATAGAGAAACTCCACACCTATCTCTCCACAGTGGGGCAAGCTGCCGTGAGCGGATTAAAGTACTTATTGATGCGCCCCGGGGTAAGGTACGCCCTATAAAATACATAAAAGTTTACCAGTTGAAATCTAGCATTTCTAGTGACCTTACTGACCCTCTCCTTTAGCTCTCCCCATGCTTTTCCCTCTATAGGTTCTCCCAAGACCCCTTCCCATTTCTGTTGCAGCTCATTAAGTGAAGGAGTGTCGCCCGCGCCGCCTCCTATACAAGCAGGTGACAGCCTTAAACGTCCCCGCTGCCGATACCACATATTGACATTCTTCATCTAAACCAGGTTCGGTTAAACCACTTCCCCAATGTTTACGTATTTAAGGCTGCATGGAGTAGAAAGTTGCACCCTGGTATCTCATTTTGCTCACTAAATGGTTTAAATGGTAATAACATGTCATCCTCATATAATTGCCCCATGGTGAGCACTCCAGCTTCCTCCCATGCCCCCAGCCTCTTCCAATCTGCCCTATGTGGCAATGCCTTGTAATACTTTAATGGTATCTCCAGCGCATAAGTGTGTCTCACTTTAGCCCTCTGCAAACTTCTGACCCAGGAATTTAGTCACTGCTTTTTCAGGAATCTAATCGGCTGCACATTGTCCTGTGGTGCCCCATTAAAATGTCCAATTACAGCTTGACGACAAGTTTGCACACCTAATGTGTTGAATAGATGGCGCAGAAGTTGTCGTGGTCAGTCAGGAATGCTAGACAAAAATAAGCAACATGCACAAAGCTTTGGGGGGCTTGATTGCATCCTCTGCAGAATCTGTTGTTTCCTTTTACAAGCCGTTATTGGCATAGATTCAATGTTGAGCGATCTCCCAAAAGCAGGAGCATTAATTTTACAGCGCTAGGGTTTTGTAAGAGTGCATGGAGATCCATGAGTGAGCGCGCTTTAAAAAGACATTTTTATCCTCCAAAAGAGAAAGCACATGCATAGTTCTATTAATTTCTTTCCTAAGAGTTTGGAATGACATTGTCAACTCCCATAACCTGTTTATTTGTAGAGACCCTACACTAGACTGCAGGTAGTCTCTGTATGGGCAGGGTCCAGTGTCTGTTGATAACTCAGTCCAGAGCCTTTGATCTAAGGACTCATCCTTGGCTGCTCTCATTTGTGGCACAATTTGATAAAGGCACATTGTATTTTGTACCTTTGCCTCACAAGATCAAATCCTAGACTAATTTGGGCTGGCGAGGCATTATGAGGTAAGCAAAAGAGCTGCTTACATATATTGAGATTTAGCATTTCGAGCCATTCAGATTCACAGCCACAAACTGCTACACAACCATAAGCTCTGGTCAATAAGAACTTTGTTCTAATAACCTCTAATATAGAACAGCAGCTAACAGGGACCCAGTTTTCACTTGCATTTGTACCTTGTGTCATAGAAAGTTGTCTTTTGTGTCAATTATGACTCCTAGATACTTGTAGTCTTGCTCTTGGGTTACTTTATGATTGTTTAAGTACCAAGGTTCTGCTTTCATTAATCTGTTGCTGAATGTTAAGACGTCTATTTTCTTGAGAGTCATTTTCAACTTATTTGCTGGGGAGTAATTGCCTAATTTATGCAACAGGCTTTGTGTGCCAACCTTGGTTCCTCAGAGGAGAACAATGTTGCCTTCGTATATCATACTTGTTAATGGTTTTCCCCCTAGTTTGGGTGAACGGTCATTTTTCTGGTACAGATCTTGGGTGAGATCCGCCAAGAAATGTTTGAGCAGCGCATTAGCCTATCTATGTTGATGACAAATTGAGTCTAAAAGAATTACTCTATTTGCATCAATTTTGTTGCTGAATTGTACTGCTGTTTTTTAAGACTCTACACTGCTGTCGAGAGGCCAGCGTATGTGCTCTGACACCTAAATTATGTAACAAATGGCTGATCACTGATAAGCAGGTTTAACTCTCCTGTAAAGCCACAGTATATGGTGGAGACTAGATCTGTGGCATGGAAAGCTAAATGTCACCAGGGGACTGCAGCACTTATTGTGCCATCCACCAGTGTGACAAGTCAAAACATGGCCTACCCTATGTTGCCAGACAGCAGCAGCTTGAACCCTGATGCACATACTGCCACAATCACTCTTTTGAGAGGCAGGAACAACTGATTTTGAATATTAAATAAGTCACCCCTAGGCACATCTTGCTGGCCACAAGGTAGGGTGAATAATAGTAAGAGTTGGACATGTGTGACATTAGAAATGACATGTTCCTTAAAAGACTAGGCCAGCAACTACTTTGTCACTGGATAGGATGTAACTGGCACATAAAAAATATCAAAGCATAGATTAAACATTTTAATCCATAACTTGTGATCTGTACCATCTCCAGTCTGCTTTCACAGACTTATTTTTATATTTAATAAAAATACAATCTAATGGTGAAGTCAGCGGTTTATTTAATAAATGGGAAACATAACTTTTACAAAATTACCTTTGCCTTGCATGAAGCTGATGGGAGCTAATTTGCATTAGCACTCCATTCACTGCTAACCAGTTCTTGGCCTGAATGAGGTTTGAAGAAGGAGTGAAAACTGCTCCAAGAGGAAGGACAATGGCCAGGAGTTGGGAGTTGTTTTCTTCCCCTGGCAGGAAGACCAGTAGGCATTGGCCTAGTAACTTAATTTACTTTAAAGGGGCCTGCCCTGTCACACTCAATTGTTAGGTGATGCCTGGAAAGACCCAGCCTTTGTGCCCATATTCAGACTGGCTCCAAACCCAGTGGAGGAAAGCCACCCCCAGAATGGGGTTTGAGTGATCACAGAGGAGGGGGACCATTTATTACCCCAACCACACTTCTGGGTGGGCACACTGACTCTGCACAAGGGAAGGTGGGTTTCTCCATTTTGAAATTTTAGTGTGAGGGGCACTGTGGAATTGTTTGCAGAATGGCAAACAGGACGTTCTGACAAAAATGGGTAGTGTTGCTCCCAGGAACGTTTACCCAAGGGATTAGGGAAGAGGCAGGAGTCACCGCTCACCCACTAGCTAGAGCTAACCATAAAGGAGACACCCCAAGGTACTCTCCTTAGAAAACTCTCCGGACCAGTGGAAGAACAAAAGAACGACTGCACGGATAGTATGAGGCCTATAGGGAGACCTCAAGGACTGGGCCTGCTCCCACTGTACCCAGGAGAATGAAGGGGACTCTATGGTTCACTAGGCTGACCTCCTGTATGGTTACAGGGACATGACAAGTTGCAAGAGTCCTTTTTCCTGAAGTGCCCAGCTGACTAGTAGCAGCTTGAACTGGACTCAACCCTGCTGGTGGCCTCTGACTTATACCATGGGTGGCTCTAAATGCCTCCTCTGAGGCCTAGGGAGCCTTTAAGGAGTACTCTAGTGGATATATGAGCAACAGAAGAAAGTTTGGAAACTTCTCAGAGTGCCCGGGTTTCAGCGGGACCAGCCAGAAAAAGTATCTGACCAGCATTGACACAGGATCAGCTTGAATATCATCTTCGTTATGCTCAAAGTTTCCAATATTCTCGAAAAAACTACCATTCTGCATTGGGACCTAGAAAATGTTCGGCAAGAAATCTCCAAAGCTCCAGAACTCTAGCAGGTCCAACATGCTTCAAATGTCCAGATTTTTCTACACAAAAAGTGCCAAAGCCCATTTTTGTGCTGGGACTTAGAAGAAAGTTCAACAACTAACTCCAAAAAGTGACAAAGTCCCTGTTTGCACTGGGACTTATAAACTGTTTCGACTTTTTGACTTCCGATTTTCACAGGGAGCCCAATCCACTTGATGTAGCCAACCTGGGCTCCATCAAAGTCAGTCTGAAATTGTACCTTGACTGTCATTCGAGCATTACTTTTTCGTTATGCCTTTTTCCACTTAAATCTTTAAAATGTCATATATCTGTTTCCCCTTATTGGTTTTTTGTTGTTTTATTTGTATTGGTGTCATTTCGATTATTAACCTTTTCTCTATTTTTATACATTGGAGTGGGGTTGTGCCTTTCACTTTTTAACTGTTTTGGCACTTTTAAATTCTGGACTAATTTTCTTCAAGTCAAGCCTGTATGCTCTGTGCCATAGTAACCAGTAGTTGAACTCAGGTTTAAATACTGCTAAATGTGAGTGAGCTGAACAGGTTAGTGACTTTATTACTTGTTGTGGACTACCATACACCCAAATAAATAATTCACTTTCCTACGTTGGTGCTCAGCGGTGGAATATGGAACTTGTGTTTAACAGTACCACTCACTAATTAACAGGAAACATCTATATGTGGTTTTTAATTGGCATTAGTGTTTTCATTGGATCATTTCTGATTTTTCTAAATTATTTCTGAATCCAATTTTTGCACCTTATATCTTTTTGGGAACATGGAGGTGTATCTGGCTACTGTGGCTAATCGTACTGTGCACATCAAGGAAGCTGAAGATGGGCCTGACTGCCAGGAAGGTGGACTATTAGAAGGCCCTCAAGGTCTGGGAGGAGACCCATGAAGTACATATTGCTTCTGAGGACGAGATGTATGAAGAGCCAGTGCAAATGGGGAGTGGCCCCCAAGGAATAGCATCTCCTGTGTCCTCTCACAACCTCACCCAATCAGTGCTGAAGCTCACAAGCTAGAGTAACCAAACAGGAAAGCTGTGAGAGTATTGAGGCTACAGGCAACTACCCTGGTCCCGGAGGAGAAGCAAACAGCTCATGCACTGGAGGAGAAAAGGCTAGTGCTTGAAGAGAAGAAGAAGGCTCTGGAAGAGAAGAGTTAGTGCCTTTCGGTTCGCATAAAGATGGTGGCAGCAATTGTGAGGTGCCTAAAAGGGAGCATATTCCCCTCACTTTTCAAAAGATGTTGTGCCTAGATTTGTGGTGAGGGATAATATAGATAAATGGTTCACCTCCTATAGAAGAGTATTAAGTATGCACAGTGTGGACAAACAGCTCTGGCGGGCATTGTTGTGGGGACTGGTACCTGCTCTGGGGAGATTCACTCCTACTTCTAGGGGATGAAGTAGTTGACTCATACATCCACATGAAGGAAGCCCTACTGCAGAGGTTTGGTCTTATATCAAAAGAGAACCTAAAGAATTTCCAGTACACACACAAGCATGCACATCAAACATCGTTACATTTTGAAGTCAACCTATCAAAAGCACTGAAGGGTGGAGGTAAGGCAATATAGTGAGTATGTACGATAGGCTGTATCATTTGAACATGAAAGAGCACTTCTTGTGGTATTGTCCTTCGGTGTTAGACCAGCCTCTATTGGATTCCACACTGACTGAACCCAGACAGCTTGGAAAGGCAGCTGATGTGTGGGAATACACTATAGTGCCTGAAAAGTCCCTTTGGGTGATCCCAAGGTGGGGGGAACACATGGAAAAGAGGGGAGCAGCAAGTCTCAAAAAGAAAACTACATAGGGCCAAATCTGCACTGCTGAAAAGGGGAAAGAGTCCCAAACCACTTTTGAAAAGCAGGAAAGTGGGAACCCAGGGGGAAACAAACCCTTTGAGCTGGGCAGGTGCTTTGACTGCCAAAATCAACAGAAGCGAATAAATATGTTCCACACTGAAGAATTTCACCTCACCAGTGGCCGCCTCCAACTTGATCACCCCCTCACAGAATCTCTGCAACAATCTCTTTCAAACCTTCAGCAACTAAATCACCATCATATACAGCAACTACAACCTGACCCGGACCCCACAGACCTCACCAGATACCTCCCGAACGTATCCAAAAAATAATGCTAACCATATGGCCCATCATTACCCTATTAGGCCCTAGGTGTAGCTAAACTCACACCTGCTCAGCACCACGATACCCTCCAGGGAGATAGTGCTGTCTACAAATCTGCAGAATATAACATAACCTGGTGATCCCTGAGAGAGGTAGGAATGACTCCCATAGGGTCACAGTGGATGAGGTCCCTGTCACTGTTCTGTGGGATACCCATTTTCGCTGAGTGAGGTATGAGAGAGGTGGGCATGAGGGCTACCAGCCGTGCCCTGCACTTCAGCACACATCGCTACAGCTCTGGCCTGCAAACCCCATCTGTTTTTCATGACTCTTGATGGTTGTCCTAGTTTCTGCTGGCTCGTTGCGAGGGCCATGAGTTCAGATTTGTACTTTGATGGGCGCCCATTATGTGTATCTCTGTTGTTGCTGTTGGGCATACATTTTGTTTTTGTATTTTGTTTTGCTGTTTTGGGGCACCCATCCTGCTACGGAAACTGAAGAGGGGCGCACCCTTCCCTGGTCTCTTTGCTCTGCTGGCCAAGGAAAGAAATAGGCCTGCTTCACTCTCTGCTTACGGTGGCAATCTTGGAGTGGTCATTTAATTTCATCTATATCCCACACACCTGGTCCATGAGCTCTATGTTTTAACGTCATTCTTGCTCTACTGTTACGGCTTTCCCTTCGGCCAATTGGATAATTACAGCCTCTTTATGTGGATCACCCAGGATATCAAACACTTTAGACCTCTGAAAGATCCGTATAGGACTTGCATAAAATACCCTGCACTAACTCCCTACTGCATTCAAAGAAAATACTCCTCAGAGGGTGCCCTTGCCTGAGCGGTTAGTTTGCCTTAATACCACGGTGGTGGTTATTTCCCGTAAGGTCGTGCGTGAAAGGCCTGCCTGATCTGCCTACCTTATACAGATTTGAATTCATCCCTGAATTGCCTTCAAGTTATCACGGCCCAGCCTCCTCCTTCTAGCCCTAGATAGTCTGGCTCTCATGGGTCCTGGTCTACCCAAAGGAACCAGAGGGTACGACACTAGCAAATGTGATTCGATTGCCCACGCCACCTTCTGCCCATTAAACCCTCCGGCTGCTATCACACTGATCTCTCTCGTCAGGTCCCTGACCTCTGACCAGACCCTTGGCTTGCATATGCTTCCTATGGTCGGAGCAGACCCCTGCCCAGACTCCTGATTGGGAGACAAGTTGTGTGCGGGTATGGATCTGAAACTTTCGAACATCATCTCTCCCAACCTGGAACCGGCTGCCCATAATGCTTTCCGAATCATATATCACCCTAACCTGCAAAAATTTCAAACAGAGACTACTTAAAACCCATCTTGAAACCCTTATCTGAGACCCCTTTCTCTCCACCAGAAAGGGTGCTACCATAAATGATCTCATCTTTTACAATAAACGTCATGCTCAATGGCGCATGGCCATATACTCTCTGCTCAAGATCTCCACTTCCCTGAAGACTCCACATGGTCTTAGATTGATGGTTAGACCCTCCTTACAGAGCTGAAGCCACCATCTCCCTTTACAAAAATGGAACCATCCTTATACAAGATTCAGATCGCAATCTAGTGATATTTGACAACTTTTCCCCACCATCTTGAATACAGTGGTTAACTTAAATTCCACCCCCTCCGAGGGGCTGGTCCCCAGCGACCCCCCAGTCTTCACAAAGTCTATCTCCTACCTCTCCACCTCCACCCTCAGACCCCACATCTGCTCTGATAGGCCCCAGTCTAGCTAACTTGACCCATAATAACAACTACACCGCATTGCCAATTGTGAACGAGCTGTGACAGCACAGTCATCACGCTAGGCTACCTGCTCCCCCCTCCCATATTTAGCTAGCGTTAACTACCCCAGCTCCACTGCTCATAGCACTACCCTGATTTTACTCAGGATCCCTTCCCCCAGCCCAACCTGCAATCCCGACCTGCTCCCACAGGCCTTAAGGGGTCTCTATCCATCTGACCCCCACTCCACTATTCTACCCATCCCTCCGAGCATGCAGGACCATTTCCTAGAATCCCTTCACTCAGGACTCATCCACTCTTCACCTGCCCTACTACCACCTGCCCCCACTAGCTCTTGACCGCTGCAGTGTCTCCTGAACCTAGCCTCCCAAGCCCATTCGCACACATCATTGGAAGGCCGACTTAATGAGATAGCACTCTGCCTACAACAACTTAAGGCAGAGGTGCGTAGCCTATTACATATAACTGAGGAACTGTCAGCTAACTCCAGACTAAGCCGCTCCACTATGAACAATCATCTTCTCCGTTCGCTCCCAGCTAGCGGATGCACTGGGCTCCCTACCCAACACGATACTCAGCGGTCGCCATCCCACATCACCCACAAACCTCATAGTTGGGCCTCCGCTCCGCACCCTAATGACCATTCTCGCCCCTCCAGATGTAGAGCTTCCCTGTCTGATAGGGATAATCATGCTCTCATACTCTCATATGATCCGGCACATCCCTCCACCTTATCAAACCTTAAGGCCGGGATGCCTCTTTGCTGGGGCAGCTGTCGCGCTTTATAAAATGTTATAACATAACAAACATAACATAACAAACTTGCAACACATTGAATCCATCCCCACTGATCCCTTCAGGGAACCTAGGCCAAACACTAGATCTTTAAATGAGAACAACTTCATGACAGCCAACCAATACTCTACTTGTACCCGCGGATTCCAACATAAGACTCAAATGCGTTCTCCTAAACTGTAGATCGGCAGTTAAACATTCTGGGGACATTGCCGACCTCATCCTTGCCCAGGAGCTTGACCTTGTAATGCTGACAGAAACCTGGCTAAATGACTCTGCTGCTCCCATCCTGGACATTTTAATACATCCCAACTACGATACCATTATGTTGGACAGAACTAGTGGTCAAGGTGGAGGCATCGCATGTTTACATCGTAGCAATCTAACAGTGAAAATACTCCAAACCGACCTCCTGCTGTCTTGTGAATGCCTATGCATTAAAGTGACTGGTTGCAACAACCTCGTTTAACTAGAAGAAAAGGACGGACCCGAAGGCACGCCGCTGGTTTCCTCGGATACAGTCACTGTGAGGCATATAATCTTCATACCTAGAGGACTAGAACATATTGTGTTCATCAGAGGAGGGGTCCCTCGTTATTTTTTTTAAACACCTTGCCCTATTCGGAGCTAATGAAGGAGGCCTTAAGTAACATTAGAACATTGGAATGTTGGGAGCTCCATTGAAAACAATGGAGTGCTCTGGGCTTATAATGGCTGGTATAAGCCTGGAGCTCCAACATTCCAATGTTTCTTTGTTCACAGCTCTGGCTGTGAACAAAGGCTTCAGGGAACCTGAGGGGATTCCAATCCCCCCACGCTCCCAAAAGGCTTTGTTTTTTTTGTTAGAACATTCTGTCCTCTAGTGGCTGAATGTTCTAATAGCCTTATAGCCCTTCGTAGATGGGCTTTACCGCTATTAAAGTCCCTCTCCCTTGTTAAAGGCCCTCGCCTTCGGCTCGGGGCCTTTAACGCTGGAGAGGGCCTTTAATAGCTGGTAAAGCCCTCTACGGCGGGCTATAAGGCTATATTAATATGAGATTTGTTATATACTTATGCCGTCTTTATGGATGAGCAGAAATCAGGTCATTTAATTATTGGCTGGGAACTGGATCATTGCAGCAGCTTCCTAAGTAGACATACTACCACTGAAAGTATATATATTTAATATATTTATAAATATATATAAATATTTATATATATATATATATATATATATATATATATATATATATATATATATATATATATATATATATATATATATATATATATATATATATATATATATATATATATATATATATATATATATATATTCCAACAAAAGTGCCTGCTGCTTAAGGACGCCACTCCACGAAAAATAAGTTCACAGAACCCTTTATTTTGTGAAACCAGCTCAGCTTTCCAATTGTTCATTACCTTCCCTGACGCGTTTCAAAGCAACATGCTTCTTTTTCAAAGGGAAAACACAGTCTGTCAGCCACAGATCTGCACAGCACACTCTCCAGCCTTCAGTTCGTTTTTTTCATCAATTAACCTCCCCAGAGGCCTCACTTAAACAGGTGTGGAAATTCGTGTGCATTCTGGGGTTTGAAGTTTTTGTGTTGTGCCCAATTCTTCCCCTCCAGTGGGGTCTGTGTAATTTGCTTGCAGATGAAATTTTTCAAACAGTGTTCATTATCCGGTTATTTTCAGCCCTCCAGTGGGCCTCAGAAAGGCATGCCGGTTCCTTTTATTTATTTTATTCCTCGTGCTGCAGACAGGTTAAGCACAGTTCCAACCTTGCAGACCCATCATTTAATGGCGGTGCATCCTCCACGGTGAGGCTACCGTGTATGAAAATTCCAACAAAAGTGCCTGCTGCTTAAGGACGCCACTCCACGAAAAATAAGTTCACAGAACCCTTTATTTTATGAAACCAGCTCAGCTTTCCAATTGTTCATTACCTTCCCTGACGCGTTTCAAAGCAACATGCTTCTTTTTCAAAGGGAAAACACAGTCTGTCAGCCACAGATCTGCACAGCACACTCTCCAGCCTTCAGTTCGTTTTTTTCATCAATTAACCTCCCCAGAGGCCTCACTTAAACAGGTGTGGAAATTCGTGTGCATTCTGGGGTTTGAAGTTTTTGTGCTGTGCCCAATTCTTCCCCTCCAGTGGGGTCTGTGTAATTTGCTTTTATCCACATAAATCTTAAATTACTCTTGGCACCCCAAAACCCCCCTTTATCCTAAAATTACCCTGCACACCCCAAAACCCAAACCCACCCTGATGCCTAAAAATATTCCTGCACCCCAACCCACCATGACCCCTAAAAATACCCCTGCACCCCAAACCCCTAACCCACCCTGACCCCTAAAAATACCCCAGTACCCGAAAACCTAAACTTAACTTGAACCCTAAAATTACCTCTTACACCCCAGAACACCAACCCACCCTGACCCCTACCAATACCCTGGTACCCCAAAACCTAAAACCCACCCATAACCCTAAAATACCCCCTACACCCCAAAACCCTAACCCACTCTTACCCCTAAATATACCCCAGTACCCCAAAACCTAAACTCACCCTGAACCCTAAAAAGACCCCCTGCACGCCAAACCCTAACGCACCCTGACCCCTAAAAATACCCCAGTACCCCAAACCTAAACCCACCCTAAACCCTAAGAATTCCCCAGCACCCCAAAACCCAAACATACACTTAACCCTAAAATTACCCCTGAACCCCCAAAACATATTCCCCTACACCCCAAACCCAAATCCCTATACTTACCTTATACTTACATATAAAAAACATATGCTTTTACCATTCATGCATTTACAACGAATTTCGTGGTAAAAGCATATAAAATGTAATGCCATGCCTTGTAATGTCATTGGGGAGTATTGGGAGTTGCGTTGTCATGGTATGCGGGGTGATGGTATGCGGGGTAAAAGATTTGTTGTAATGGTTGTTTACCGACTGTATTGGGTGAGTGGTGACATGTGGGTTAATAGGTTTCTATTAAGTATCACCAAAGGACACACCTTGTGCTCTTCGACAGAACCCTAGTCCTTTGGTTTGCAAGGGGTCCCTCTCACATTGTTTAATGCATCAACCACTCATTCAAACTACACACGTTTTACCACCCCCCTCACGACAACCTTCCCTTCACAGAACAGATCATGTACATTATCTCGGCCAATACTGATTTCCATGGCACGCAGATCTTCCTGGAAGATTTCAACCTCCATTGGAACAATGTAAATGATGTGGTGGTCAATAGCCTTAAATCCTTTCTACTAGACCTCAACCTAATCCAAATCTGCGACAGCCCTACTCATACCAAAGGAGCTACCTTAGATCTTGTCATTGGTAAACCCAACTCCATCCTCCTTTATTCGATCCTCCAGTGCGATTGGACAGATCATTATTGCATAACCTTCCTCATCCTGGAATCGGTTAGAGTAAGTAGAACACAGCCTAAGAACCCAAAACAGTTGAAAAAATGTCTACGGAACATCAACTCACAAGATCTGACTGCTTTCTGTGATAACACCTTGCCCCCTCCCTTGAACATGTCGGATGTCCACAACCTTATGGCCCACCATAACCACTCAATGCTTAAAGTACTAGACTCGCTTGCACCAATACAGCTTGAAAGAATGTCCTCTAAACTCTCCAAACCGTGGTTCAATGATAGTCTTAATTCCAAAAGAAGAAATGTAAGACTTGCGGAAAGGTTGTGGAGATCCCATCCCTCCCTTGAACATCTCTACCATCTGAGATCCATGAGAAGCATATACAACAAACACATCAGATGCTCGTAGGCCACCTCCTTCAGAAATCAAACTAGAGCAAGCAAAAAACCATCCCAAAAAACTCATCAAATTGCAAGCTACCAGTCATCCTAATCTATCGTCACTAGGTCAAGGGACATTGCCGAACTGTGAAGAATTTGCTGATTTCATCAAGGATAAGACTATTAAGAATTAAACTGAATCACGCTCTGCCCTTGATCACCTGTTGATCAATCCACTGAACACCCTACATTCCCAGGGTGGGACACCACTGACCCTGCGCTGCCCTACCTCCCCAAAAACAATGCTTCCTGGAGTCTGTTCCAAACCTTGGAAGAATGCACTATACGCAAATTCCTGTCAACTTTGAAACCTTCCAATCACTACAATGACCCTCTGTCATCAAACCTTTTCCCAGAAGTTAAATCCTCCTTACTAACACTTTGGACTACGATCATCAATGCATCACTTCGACAAGGTGCTATTGCGGATTGCCTAAAATCGGGTCAAGTTACCCCGATTCTGAAGAAACCTTCTGCTGATCCCACGGACCTTCATAACTTTCGCCCAATCTCTAACGTCCCCACCTTGGCAAAGCTCCTGGAGAAATGTGTGCTCGCTCCACTCAGTAACCACATCGACCATTTCCAGCTCCTGGACCAATGCCAATCTGGATTCCGCCCGGGATTTAGTACAGAGTCTGCACTAAAGCACATTGTCGATGATGCGCTAAAAATGTTGGACCCCAATGTGTCATGCCTATTGATCCTTCTTGACCTTTCGTCAGCATTCGATGCTGTCAAACACGATAACCTAATTGACCTCCTGGAACACAGGATTGGGCTGCCTGGGCCTGTTCTAAACTGGTTCTCATCGTTCCTTCAGAATAGATCCCAAAGCTTCAAGGTGAACCAAATATTGTCCCATCCTACACCGGTCACTCAGGGGGTTCCTCAGGGTTCTGCGCTTTCCCCCACACTCTTCAACCTGTTCCTGGAGCCTCTGGCAGAAATTCTGAAATCATCCAGCATTCACTATCACATGTATGCAGATGATACCCAACTATACCTGAAGATCGCCTCCCCCGAGAACATTCAGTCCCTCAACTAAGTCCTGCTGGAAACACAAAGCTGGTTGACACATAACCCTCTGAAGCTTAATGCTCTAAAAGCGGAATTCCTCCTAATCTCACCCCTCAAACAATCTCAGGTTATGGAACAATGGTTGAATCAGATTACTGCTCTTAATTGTAGACCTCACCTCGTTGATTGGGCATTCTCTCTGGGTACTGTATTAGACAACCGTCTGAATATGCAGAAGCACATTATTTACCTCACCAAGGGAGCAAACTTCCAACATAGCATCCTAAGAAGCCTTATCTCCCTGCTCATGACCTAAAGGTTGAAGTGCAAGCATTAGTGATCTCAAAGCTGGATTATGGTAGTGCAATGCTGTGAGGTTTGGCCAGAGTGAACACGGCCCCTCTTAGGGTTGCCCTCAATTTTGCTGCTAGGATCATAACTGCCACTAAAAAATACAACCATATTTCTTCAGACTTGCTGGCCCTGAATTGGCTTTCTTATGAAGCTCGGATACAGTTAAAAATTGCCTGCATGGCACACAAAGCCATCCACTTCAAGACCCCGATTTACCTCGCCCTGAAGCTTGAGCTTTCATGTGGTTCGAGAACCTCCAGCAGCGACAGCACCCTTTTGCTCAAACAACAAAAATTCAAGAAAAGAAAGACCTTCAATCGAGCCTTCTCAGGTATGGCTCCAAGGATCTGGAACTCCCTCCCCCCAAAGTCAGGGTGAACCCTGCCACTACCCTCTTCAAAAAAAAAAGTCAAAGGGCTCTTGATGAAGACATTTCTGCCTCAGTCAGGCTTCTCCATTGGACTCTAAGGCCATAAGCGTTGATTTGTGTCCCAGCTGCCTGGCTCATGAGAATGTAGGACATTAGGAGACTGTGCATTTTTCGCTTTGTTGATTCTGTTTGTTTACTTGTACCTTACTTGATGCATAAACTGTAAAGCGCTCTGATACCCTTGGTGGTGATGTTTGCACTATATAAAACTTTCTAAATAAAAATAAATAAGACAATGAGGAAGCATTAAGAAACATGCTTCATATAGAAGCAGCGTCCCTTTTGTTTCTGCATAGGATTTCCTTTTTACAACGTCATTATTTTCTTTTTCAACTAGATTTCAGACCGGTAGACAAGATAGGATCTAGTGCTTTTGAACTCTTTTGAAGAAGCACATGTGGAGTGTAGAGGGATGTCAGCAGGAGATAGCTAGATCTTCAGTGTTGTAACTTCCAAAATGGAGATTTGATGTACAGCTGAGGGACTAGGGGGCATATTACCAACAACTAGCGATAATTATCGCTATGTTGGTTTAGCGGCGATTTTTTTATCGCAAAGCTGCGGCGATTTTTATCGCTTAGGAACCTTGCTATTATCAATGTATATCTCCTAAGCGATAAAAATCGGCCGAAATGCATGAATATCGCTGAAAAGTCCGCGATATTCATGCATTAACGAGCTAATGCTCTTAGCCATGTTATCCACCTCCCATTGGATAACATGGCTAAGAACTGCTCAGGGCAGGTGTTAGCTTTTGGAGATATTCACGCTTAGCGCGAATATCTCCAAAAGTTGATAATAGGAGATAGCGATGCTAGCGACTGTTTCCAGTCGCTAACATCTTGGCACGCCCACTTTGCATGTCATTAGTGATAAATATCACTGACATGCAAAGCGGGGCCCAAGATAGTCGCTATCTCCTACTAGCTGTCGCTAACTGGTGTTAGCGATAGCTAGGTAATAGGGAGATCATTTTATCTCCGCTTTCTTGGCTTTTAAAGCCCAAAAAGCAGAGATAAACCCCCTTGATAATATGCCCCTAGGTTGTTTAATTGTTTCTGGCGAGCCGAGGGGAATGGGGCAATGAAAGGCAAACTGTGTAGTGTAGTGTTGTGCAAAATAAAATACATGCAGCTACATCAAAAAATGTAAAAAAGATATATATTTTTACAGAGCTTATATAGCGTAAACTTGACCCGAAGGTATCGGGTATCAGAGCGCTTGACACGAGCACCAGTTGCATCACATGAGCACACATTCATTTTTGTTAGGCACGGGGAGATTAAGTGATTTGCCCAGAATCACAGGATGTTGCGCGTCCTTGCCAAAATTCGAACCCGGTTCCCCAGATTTGAGGTCGACCGCCCGAGACGTTAGGTAACATCCTCTCCAAAGTTGTGCGTCTTTAGCAAACATGAAGTTTTATGTTGTCATGTGCAGGGAGCCTGGATGGTTTATCCTATCTAGATGGATGGTGTCATCTTCTTACATTTGTAAATCTTGGCAATGCCCTACACACAGGGCAGAAATGCTGACAGGCATGTGACCGTGACAGGACAAGTCAGGGGCCAGTGACATAACCACGAATTTTAGATGAAGGAACGCAATCTTAGAATGCCAATATTCAACAACATGTAATGCTGAGTAAAAACTTAAACTTAAGTATAGCCCAGGAATGTCTACACATTTGTATTAACTAACTAGTATCTGCATATATTCCATGTTGTGTAATTTTATTGTGTATTTAATAATGACCTGGTATACATAAGTTTTCTATAGCTTAACTCAGAAGCATATATTAAGGCGTATGACACGAGAGACTGTATTATTTGTGCCTAGTGAGAGGTGTTGATTTTGCATCTTGTGAAAAAGTATTATTACACCATATTACATTACTACTAGAAGAGATTTGAATGGCCAGTTTGGGTTCAGTCCTTATAGTGGAGAAGTGTGGCTCACTGGTTAGAGCAGGCAGAGCCTGAAGCAGAGGTCAGACCCGGGACTAGGGTTCAATTCCCGACACGGCAGGGTCTTGAGCTCAAATGTCCATGGACTCGATAATTCTCGCTTCGGTGCCTGACCTAATCATGGGTTCACACTCTGCAACTCTGGGCATTAAGCTTGCTTAATCTCCACAACGGCCCCCCCCCCCCGCGGCGGGATGCCTGGCTTTCACCTTGGGGATGCCCTGTAGGGGCTATCTCACAGGGAAAAGCCAGGACGGGTTCCCAAGGCAAGCGCGGAGATACCCCTTCGGGGGTCGATTCTGGCGCTATATAAGAAACACAATAATAATAATTATATGCACTTTCTCTCTCCGGTAGCCACTTCATCTATCTCACCACCTCATTTCTCTCTATTTGCAGATACATACAACAGGAACATACCATCTTTTCAGTCTGAAAGCAACCCAAAATCATAAACTCTGGGTTACCTAAATTATCTTTTTGATGGAATGCCTGTTGCCACGCTGCCTTTGGCACAACACTGCTATGCATGTCTTGTCATACTTTCTGCAGAATGCGCTGTAAAGTTGATCAACGAGGTTATTTATTGGGAAAAATACATTTTCCTCATGGTCTATCATTTTCTGTGTTACATCCTCAGAAAGCCAGAATGGAATCTCTTGCCAAAAGCATAGAGGATTTCTATATTTTTTTTAAAGATCTTTATCCATATCTGTACACAACATTCTAATACATTCTGGAGACTCGTTCATTCTTTACAAAACTTTAAAAAAATCATAAAATGAATAACTATGCATTTGCAATTGTCTGGGATTTCAAAATGTTTCCTGTTTAAGGGGGCTGCTTAAGTCATCCTTTTCGTTCTACTCACTGTTCATTCTGGCTGCTTCATTTTCCAAGTCCACATAGGTTTCATAAAGTGGCCTCATTTTCTTGCCCACCACAGACCGCCAGCCTTCCCATGCCCACAGCCTCTCATTGTAATTCTGGCTCTCAGCCATGATGTGATCCAGTCCTGCAATTAGAAAAGCTTATCAATCGCTAACATTTACAGACAAGCAGTAGCGTAAGGACACCTTTATGAATCTGCTAAGTAACAAAGGACCATGCGCAGCAAGGGCAGATGCTAAAACACGGGTAAGGCATCTTTAAAGCGACAAGGTGTCATTTCTGAATAACAGCTGGCAAGAAAAGGTCTTGTTAGATACAAATGATCGTTTAAATCTTCACATATCTCAGTATGTGTGCACATAACCCAGGCAGCACGGTTTTTGTAGATACTGTTAACTCTAAACTGGGGTTTGCGAGCCCCATTCGCTGAACCCTATAACAAAATATGAAATTCCATACTTAAGGTCTATTTTACGTCTAGAGCAGATTTCAGACTTTTATGGGACTCACATAAAAAATATCAAGGAGCGCCAGTGAAAATATACCAAGACAATAGATTTCCCACTCCCCCTTTTCTGTACCTCCCTGTTGCGAAATGCATATTTAACACCCTCATGGAATTTAGCAGTATTCATTTTTCATTCCCTCTTAAAAGCCATTAGCCCAACCGTTTCTCTTTGGGAGTAGCTGCCTATGAGGCTTTCTAAGGCAGCAATGGCCATGCTAAATCTAAGGCCCTTATTAGAAGCTAACATCTACAACAAGGGGTTGCAAAGGGATTAGATTTACTTGCAAGTTGATAGATAACATCACACCCTCACAGTTTTTCGCTGATAAATTCCGGCAGGTCAAACCTGCCTACATTTATCGGGGAAAAAGGTCTGGACAAAAGATAAAACACGAGGGATTAAAAAAAAATATATATATATATATATACTGTATTGATTTTCACAAGGTATACAGAAGGCATATATTCGGTTAAACGAGTGTGTCCTAGTTTCCATGTGCGTATAAGGCTTTATGTGCCTTTATGGATACTATTAGCTCAACCAGTCGTCCACAAGTGGTAAATACCTCACCCTTGGGTAATGGTATTTATACATGTGTAAATACCTCACCCTATTCCAGCATACTTGTAAAGAGGGCCTAAATGTTTGCTGTTGGGACAGAGATGTGCCTTGCATGGTAATAGACGTGTAACCCTGCCCTGACTGCCCTAGATGTTGTGATATTTGGATTCTTGGTAACAATTTGTGGTCATGTGCTAACATGGGTCATGCGTGTATGCCATGACCTATGCCCGTCTTACAGATTGCGGTCTGGTTAGGCTGGGAGAGGTGCACAATGCAGTTACCATCATAATGGTGGAGGGCTACAGCCCTTACCAAGAGTTAAGTAGCATACACAGTGGTGGCAGCATACGGTTTTGAAATGAATAATCAGGAGCATGGCCAGGCTGGTTTATCTGCATCATGGGAGTGAGGCCTAAGGCGTCACTCAATTGAAGTTCCATTGATATGTGCTTAGCTCAACCGTGGGCCCCTCAGGATGGATGGAGGGCAAGACATGGTCACACAATGGACTGTTATGTATGTGTGGCAGTGGTAGCAGTACCTGGAAAGCTACACTCGGATTTGCATTCCGCACTAAGGATGCCCAAGTGCCTGGGAATGGTGCAGTGCACAAGGCCTGTCGGTCCAGATTGGAAACCCCAGGGGTAGCTGGAGGGACGTGATTAGGTATTGGATTCCCCTCCAGATGGATTTACTCTTTGCTACTATTCCTGAAAGATGTGTGGGACACACATTGGTGGATGGAAGGGCCTGGCTCGTCAGTATACTTCAAAAGGGGCTCTTTGATTTTGAAAGAGAGCACGGGTCAAAAGGGCCAGGGCATATCTCAAGAAAAAGATGGGGTTCGTAATCTTTTGATGCACATATCAGTGAAGCTGACATCTAGGTATGAACATCTAGTCACTCCTAGGGGCTTTGTTTGGGGCTATCAATATTGGAGATTGTCCTGCTGAGATAGACTGCTCTTTGGAGGAAGAGCATAACTGAGAAGTGGACACTTCAAAGAGGGTGACCTCATAACATGAAATTCAAAGACAGAGACACTAAATCACATTTGTGCCACCTGGAAATGGAGTTTGGAAAGGGGAACTTGAGACTCCCAAATTGTCAAACTGAAGCTCTACATCAAAGTGAAGATGCTCAGCAAGAGTGCAGCCTGCTGTGACCAGGACTGGGGCCTAAAGGCCTGCCAGTCTTTTATGCTGGGTGAGAGGAAATCCGACGAGAGAATCGAAAACACTCGCCTGGAGCAGTAGCTTCTGCCTACCCAAGACCAGAGGACCTGTGAAGAAAAGCAGATTGTCTAGCGGAAGAGAGGTCCAGTAGGGGATCCTGAGGAGTGGCTGCTGGGAGCAGAGTGTGAGATTCAGGTCCATTAGGACCACTGCACCAATCATACTGTCTGCTCATGGTCACTGTGGTGACTCATATTCCAAGTGGGGGCCAAGGTGAGGAATAAGGGTTATCGCCCTTGGTGCCACACTGTGACAAGAGAACGGCCATTGGAATGTGCAGCGCCATGACCTGAGGAGAGCCGTCGCCCTATGTGCCACTGATTGAGACCCCTGGTATGCAAAGAGGTGGCTGTGGTGAAGTGAAATGACTGTGGGCCTCAGCGGGCTGTGACCCAAAGGCAAAGAAATATGATTTAACTACTCGAGTCAGGTAGACCAACCATGTTGACAGAGGAGCAGCATTGAGGCCTGCCACTCCGACTGCAGAATCCAGATCTCTGTTCATCGCTGGGCCACAGACGTGCACTTGGACACTCTGCCTGAGTTCAGCTAGAGAAATACTAAATACAGGGCTGCTGGGTTATGAGGGGGAGGGGGTTACTTTGACTTGCCACTTTAGCCCTGAGACACTTTGACTTTCACCAAGCCGTCTTGGAACTTCTAAGACATAAACTTACTAGTAGGCCTAGCTTGGGTATCACCTCACATAAAATAACAAAGGACCTTAAAACAGGGGAGCTGGGACTTAAGAAACCCGACCCTGGGAGCGCTAGTGAGGCTGCCTTGAGAAGACTGTGTGCATAATTTCTGGTGTGCTATTTTATCCTTTACGTTTGTATATAAATACTGGCTTTGATATGAAAGCAAGTATTTGACTAGACACTCAATTATGGAGGTTAGATGGAGGTATTTTGAGTTGTGAGTCTGTGTTTGCGCTACACCTTCCTCCTCCCTGAGAAGACTTAGACAGCCCATCCTGCGCTACCACTGCGAGTCAAGTGTTTAAGGGGTATGTGGCCCAGCTGATCAGAGCTCATAGTAATTTAGGCACCAGGATATCAGGAGTAAAAGGTCCCAACCACTACGGTTGTGCCTTGTAGCTCCTGCTTGCCTGGGGCTCTCTGAAAGGGGTTCTAACATTTGCAAGGTTCATGGATTGTGCATGGCCAGCGCCCAACTGACAATTTCCTTCACATGTTCTGAAATTAGAGGAGGGGCTCCATATCCTCTTACCACTTTAAGCTTCCTTGCTCAGCCACGCCCTGAAGTAAATTGGTTAACAGTCGGCACACACGTAAGTACGGTATAACCATACATGGCATGCAAATAATTGCCATAGGAGCAGACATGGAACTTTGCATGATTCAGACAACCTTGGCCGCTACCATGCAATGAAGGATTTTACATTAATATACCCCACAGAGCGTTAGTGCCGCTTTATGGTTGTTTTAGCTTTAGATCAATCCTTCTTTTTTTTCGATTGCATGGGACATTTTCTAGATGTCTTAGAAATCAGCAGAAGGTTGTATTGCCCCAGTTTGCCTTTTGAAATCTTCAGCTTGCATTTGCACCTGATGGAGTTTTTAGAAAGTAGATTTTGTATAGCTAATAAATTGTTTTAGCATATCCTGTTTTCTATTTACCAAGATCCTTTGCACTCCTCCCTCTTGCTTCACTGTGCTCATCATATTTTTGAATGTTCTATAGTTTTGATTTTAAAGTTTTGACATGGATGAATTACATAAGCACATTTTTGGAAACAATCTATTCAGGGGTCATTTGCATAGCATAGAGTAATTATTGTTTTAATACTTTAAGACGACTAATCTAATATAGAAGATTTATGCAAGAAACCAGTCTGACTAAATCACTACCTTACATCAATAAATGGCATGACATATAAGTCTCTGGCAAATATGTGACCTAATGGAAGTGTGAGAGCAATTGTTAACAGACCAAAAAATAACAAAGTTAAGCATTTGTTGACATTGTTACACTCTTAAGTTAAATTGCCACAGTCAAACGTTATCCAATATTGATACATAAGAGAGCACTTGATGAGAAACGAGACATATATAGCTTGAAATAAACATTTATATATGTTTGATTGCTATGACCTCTCTTTTTGTACGCTACCTGGTTCCAGCGGCAAACATTTCGATGAATCGCATACTTTGCCTGTGCTGTAAATGGTGCTCATCTCATTTAGGGTTTTCTTCAACTGCAAAAGAATAGAGAGACACTGAATTAAATATGAATACTGATACATCAGCATATTTCTTGTTTTATCTAGATGGCTTGTGAAAGGCACCTAAAAAATCAGAAATCTGCTTTGTTCCCCAAAGCTCAGGCAGGAGGAAGACCAGCATTATAATGATTTTTTTCTTAAAAGTTGACAAAAACTTTTCACAGACACTGGTATTGTGCTGACATTAACAGAACAATAGGGGTACATCCTGGCACATACAGCCAGATTCATCATCGGCATGTTTTGCGAGTCTGTAATAGCGAATAATAAGGAATCGCTATTACAGACTCGCAAAACGGGATTCATGTAGGAATCGCTAAATAAATTGTGATTCCTACACATTCCTTATTTGCGATTAGCAAATTGCTAATCCCAAATAAGGAATAACTCCCCATTCATTCCTATGGGCCTAAAGGCCCAGAGGAATGAATGGGATGACATATCAATGTGCGACTCGCTATTAGCGATTCGCATTTTGATTTTGCGATTTCAAGGGTGCAGGGGTGTCCAATGGACACCCTGTTGCACCCCTGAAATGTAAATGTAGCCTGATGTTGTCTCGCATTCTGTACTGTTGTGTATTGTATCGCCTCGTGAAGGGAAACAGCCGGAACAAAGGGCCTCAGCCATGCGTGCCCAAACAACGCATCCACGCTTGCCTTAAGGCATATGCACAGTCTAGGTGCTGGAATGTTTGGGCCCAGGAAGAGGAAGGATAAGGGAGAGGACTGTGGGGTTGAGCCGGGTTTTGGGTGGGTGGGGGGCAGTTTTCAGGGCTAGGGAGGGTCAGGTTATTTTCAGGGCTGGGAGGGTCGAGGACGTTTTTTAGGACTCAGGGGGGTCGGGAAAGCTTTTAGTGCTGAGGTGGGTTGGGGTAATTTTTAGGGCTTAGGAGGCGGGGATGTTTTTAGGACTTAGGAGAGTCAGGAAAGTTTCTACGGCTCGGGGGAGGGGGTCCGCTTTCAGGACGCAGGGGGTAGTTTTAGGTCTCAAGGCAGGGAGAAAGGGTTATTTTTTATAAATATATATATATATATATATATATATATATATATATATATATATATATATATATATATATATATATATATATATATACTGAAAAAAACATAGGTTTTAGGGGAAGTTGTAGTTAGTTGGACATTTCACTCATACAAAACCAGAGGAATTCCCCCATTACAGTTAGTTCAGATAACTATAACTTGTGTCCCCGCAATGCACTGCTGATGACGTCACATATTACATCACTCATGACATAGTCAGTAACATTACTGATGACATCACTGATGACATCTCAAATTACATCACTGATGACATCATCCATGTGATAAAGTACAGACTGTCATTCTCAAAACCATAGACACTCCAATACCAATAACTACATACCCACTCACTGATTATTAGGTTTACACACACATCCACTCACTCACCCATACAATCACTCATACTTATGGTCACTCAGTACAGGACTATCATATGCACTCATACACCTATATAGACACTCACACACCTCCACTCATCCATAGAGGTACTCACACACCTAGTCAGTCATGTAAATAATTATTTACACTGCCATTTACTCACCTATACAGTTATACACACACCAGCTCAATTACTCATACAAATACTAGCACTTTCTTACGCTCTTATACAATCACTGATACAAGCACACACTCATCCATACAGCCACTCTCACAATAACACACTCACACTTGTAGCCATTTATATACTCTAACACACATATATACTGCCTTTCACATATGTAGTTACTCGCACATGTACCACTGAGATATACATTCACTCACTAACACACCCATACACACACTCACCCACCCATACAGTCCATCACAGATGCAGTCTCTAAAATCTTTTAAATGCTCATATTTAACTATGCCTACAGAAGTAGGACATGTGAAGAAAGAAGAAAAAATGCACAGAAAGACCAAAAGACATGCAGAAAGAAGCAACAGAAGTCCACAAAGACAAAGAAAAGTGCAGGAAGAAGCAAGACATGTGCAGAAAGAACCAACAGTTGAGCAGAAAGAGGCCTTGTTGCAAAATCATCCTGTGCCCACAACTTTTTCAGACGGGTACTGGTGGTAACTGACTCTGACTAAGCAGGCCTAGAGCCAGTTCTATGCTAAAAGACACTTGGAATACAGTGAAAACACCTACATACACTAGGGAACACTATGCGTTGGGATACCTCTTTGATTAGCACGACCTCCTTTATAAGGCCCTAGTACATATTGGGCAGGGGGATTAAAACTATCTCTAAGTCAGAGGTGTAGAAATATGCTACTTTAACTAGTAGTCGTGTTTGCAGAGTGGTGAAGAAAGGATGCCTTGGCGTTCAACCAACGCTCAGGAATTCCGCTGCGTAGGACTAACAGGAGGTACCAGAAGGGGTTCTTGGCCCCCAAACTCCCTTAGGACTAAATTGGACTTCATCCCTCAGTCTGCCACGAGGCACATTTGAAGAGTGGTAGAGAAAGGTGGCCATGGCCTCCGAAGACGTATTAGCAATCCCACTGTTTGGGACTTACTGGAGGTAACAGGAGGGGTAGTTGGCCCCCAAGGCCATCCTTGGGGGCCAACTTCCCAAACTATTACCTCAAGTCAGTCCCACACAGCAGCACTGGTAAATACCCGTACCAGGCCGCGCTCACTTTGCCCACCACTCTACAAATACGCTCCCTGGCGTGCTCTTGGATGGGGGTTGAAATCCCCTTCACTGCTGGAGGTCCTTTAGGGGTCAACTAGCCTACCCTTTACCTCCAGTAAGCCCCACACAGTGGGACTGGTGAGAGGTAGACAAAGGCCATGCTGCCTTTCTCCACCACTCTGCAAACGCTCCTCCTGGTGCGTTTTAAGTTGGAGGATAAAGTCCTGTTGAATCCTGAGGGTCCCTGGGGTCCAACTAGCCCATGAGGTACCTCCAGTGAGCACCACAGAGCTGCGTTGCAGAGAGGTGTAAAAAGGGGTGTGACCTGGTCCACCTCTCTGCAACGCAGGCTTGTGACGCTTACTGGAGGTACCTGTTGGGCTAGTTGGCCCCCAGGGACCCACAGGATTGAAGGGGAATTAATTCCCCAACTACAAATGCGCCACAGGGCGTGTTTGCACACATATCACCTCAGGCCCGCCCCCTCCCTTCACCACTGTGCAAACGCGCCCCGTGGTGCGTTTTAAGTTGGGGATAAAGTCCCCTTGAATCCTGAGGGTCCCTGGGGTCCAACTAGCCCAGCAGATACCTCCAGTAAGCACCAGAGAACTGTGTTGCAGAGAGGTGTATAAAGGGGCGTGGCCTGGACCACCTCTCTGCAACGCAGCCCTGTGGTGCTTACTGGAGGTACCTGGGGGCCTATTTGGCCCCCAGAGACCCCCAGTATTGAAAGGGAATAAATTCCCCAACTTAAAACGCGCCACAGGGCGCATTTGCAGAGTGTTGCTGGGAGGGAGCAGGGCCTCCGGCACAATCGCGTGTTTTAAAAAAATATTTATTTTGGAATGAGGGCTGTGTGGCCTCCATTCTTTTTACTTTTTTGGGCCCTGGAGACCCCATCCCCAGGGCCTGACACCCATTTAAAAAATATATATATATTAATGGGAAGGGGCCACATGGGCCCCCCTCCAGTGGCCAATTCCGGCCCCCGGGGACCCCATCTCCATGGGCAAGGCCAAATATATTTTTTAAGGAGGTGGGCTGCGAGGCCCCCCCCCCTAAGCCCTCTATTGGCCCCGGGGACCCCATCCCCCGGGCCGGCCTTTATTTTTTTCCCTTTTTTTAGGGGGGGCGTGGCCCCCCTCCCGGTCCACTTCTAGCCCCAGGGACCCCATCCCCCGGGGCAGGCCCTTATCCGTTGGGGACCATGGGAAGAGCCCCAATGCCCCCACGGTCCCGCCGGCTCCCCACACCCTGCGGGAGCCGGCAGTGCTTTTCCACATGGAGAGCTGCTAACATGCAGCTCCCCTTGTGAAAAAGCTCCCTGCTCTGCTTCCTTGAAACGGGAGCAGGTTTCCCTGCTCTGCTTCAATGAAGCAAAGCAGTTTGCAATGACAGGGCGGGAGCCGAGCGGCTCCCACCCTGTCATTGCAAACAGCAGTGTCCCGGGGTGGGCACCCTGGGACACTGCAGGAGCCGGCCCTGGGGGGTAGCGGTACCCAGGGCCATCAAGAGTTCCAGGAGGGGGGCTGCGCAGTCCCCCTCCCACCTATTGCACATCCCCGGGGAGGTGGTGGTCCCCTAGGCTCAGGGTCCGTTACGGACCCCTGAATTTAAATATTAGTGAACCGGGAGGTGGCGGTCCCCGGGGCATGTGGGGGGACTTGAGCATCCCATAGGTGTATCTTTTAAAAAATAAAAGCCCGGGGGAGTTGCGGTCCCTAGGGCAGTGGGGGAGCCGTGTGCCCCCGTGATTATAATTAATAAAAGCCCTGGGGGGTGGTGATCCCTGGGGCTTTAGGGGGACTTGGAGGCCCCCCACACAATAACAATAAGAAGCCCCGGGGGGCGGGCCATGGGGCTGCGAGGGGGGCCGCGTGCCCTCACAAATATGTATGGAAAGCCTCGGGGTGGCGGTCCCCGTGGCGGTCCCCGTGGCGGCCGGGGCCTCCCTGAGCCTCCACAAGCACATTATTGAATGCCCCCGGGACTTGGCCCACACAGGGGCTAAATAATAACAAAGGGCGGCAGCCCACACCTTGTTTTTTTTTAAATTTACGGCCGAAATTCGCGCTGGGTGTGCGAATCTCACCAATTTTTTTTAATGCTTTTTTTGGCCCTGTGGGGTCCTCATGGGACCCCATGACAGGCCTAGGGGGTCAGGGTGTTTCTACCCTGTCCCCTTTTCCTTTTTTTCACCTTTCGTTCCCTGTTTTCTTGTGCCTCGGTTGCCGAGGCACAAGATGGCTGCCACACTTCTAGGTTTGGAGTGTTGACAGCCAATTAGAATAAAGCTCGTGGTCGAGAGGGTCCGCAGATCCACAGCGCCTCTATATACCGACATTTTTATTTTTTCATTTTCTCAGCAACTACTGAGCAGATTTACAGCATTTAGAAAAAAGGGCGCTTTCTGAACCAAGCACTTCCTTTTTGCGAAATTTAAAGTAATTCCTTTCAGCAGCTCAAGCTGTGGTTGTGTCTAAAGTGTCCTATGGGAAAATCATTTTCCGACCTCTTTTTTTATATTTCTCCGGAACTATTGAACAGATTTACACCATTTAACAAAAAGAGTTCTTCCTGAAATAAGGGTTACCTTTTTGGTGTAATTCCATTCAGCAGTTCGGGCTGCAGCCATGTCTAAGGTTTCCTATTGAAAACAACATGGAGAAAATACATTTGGGACCCCCCCTTTTTTCTCGGCCCCCGCCTACTGAATAACCCAGAAACTTTCAGGATAGGAGCTGACCGGAGAACCCCACGAGTTTTGGAAATTTTGTGAACATTCGTCATCCGGCGCTAAAGGTATTGGGAAAACAAAAAAAACGCTTTTCCTATGGAAACTAGGTCCTAACTATAACTACCTACTGGTGACCCCCAGTAGGTAATATATATATGTCATGTGATAATGTTCCATTGGACACACTGTGACTTTACTGCGGAAGTATTTTGTTTATTTCTATATAGTCACATGACTCACTATGTCACCGTGAGGGGTGGTCACTATGTATAATTAGCATATAAAACAGCATTGAGTTTGATGTACTAGTTGCAGCGTGAACAAGGGCACAACTTGCCAGAAACGCGTAGCTGCTTTCTGTTGTTCAATAAAACAACTCTGCTGATGTGCTGTGGTCCGTCTCCTTCCTGTTTGCTGGTGTGCTGTGTGATTGCCGAGACACCGAGAGATCAGAGGAGTCACGTGTTGGATATATATATATATATATATATTACCTACTGGCGGTCGCCAGTAGGTATATATAGTTAGGATTTTTTTCCTATGGGATTTCTGAAAATTCTATGTCGAATAACTTTGGCGTTTGTGGACGGAATTGGCTGAAAATTTCAGGAAAATGGCACATTTTGTTTCTGAGTAGCCCCTGAAAATTTGGGGGGGTTTTGTCAAGGGGGGCCGAGAAAAAAGGGGGGTCCCAAAATGCGTTTTTCCCATTGAGTTGACATATATAAATTACTGTGTATAATAGCTAGTGAATGTGTGAGTGGCTGCATGGATCATTGAAAACTTGTATCAGTGATTGTATAAGAGAGTAAATATGTGTTAGAATAAGTTTCAATAAGTAAGGTGTGTATAACTGTATAGTTGAGGAAATGGAGGTGTGATTGATTCTTTGCATGACTGACTAGGTGTATGAGTAACTCTATGGATGAGTGACAATCTGTGAGTGTCTGTTTACACGGAGTGTATCTAAGGTTATATTAGAGTCTGAAGAGATTCATCGTATTATCACATGAATGACGTCATCAGTGATGTTGTCAGTGATGTCATTTGAGTTGTCATCAGTGATGTCATCAGTGATGTCACTGACCATGTCATGAATGATGGAATATGTGACATCATCAGCAGTGGATTGCGGGTGCGCGATATATAGTTAGTGCAACTAACTATATATGCAAATTTCAATGGTTTTGTGTGAGTAAAATAAGGTTTTGTAAATGCTAATCCCTAACTATATATGGTCCATAACCTATGGTTTTTCAGTGAATTTTTAAGGTTTTGTAAATGCAAATTCCTAACTATATATGGTCTATAACCTATGGTGTTGTCAGTGAATATATATATATATATATATATATATATATATATATATATATATATATATATATATATATATATATATATATATATATATATCTCACAGGAATACTGTTGATTCAGCCACCACGTAGTGAGCCAAGCACTGCCGCCAGCAAAACAGGACACGGACCCAGTCTTCGAGCCTCAATTATTTATTACCCAAAAGGTCAGAGACGCGTTTCGCAGCTTTCGCCGCTTGTTCACTCGACAATTGTTGTGCAGTTGGGAAACATTTTAAAGTGGCAGTGCGTTTTCAAGTGTATCACATGATTAACATTTTCAATTACAATGGGAAAAATACTTCCTCGTGATTTCTTCACAGTGTAGTGTGAAAAACTTAACATTATTTATGTGCAAAATTCACAATAAATAAATAAATAAGTATACATATAACAGTAAAATACATTGTAACATATGACCCTGCAAATATAACATGCCTATAGCCAAGGTATAGTTCGATATGAAAATATTCAATTTTCAATCAACATCAATGTTTCACTCAGTAAAATACTGATCCTAGGCTTATCACACATTTAAAATATTGACAATCTATCAGGCTGTATTTGTATTCAAATAGTAAAGTGTGATTGGGGCCATTCAATGTTAAGTTGGGTCACACTGTTATTGCACAAATTGGTGTTCTTGTAAAATACCTCAACACATTTCTGATTGTGAATGAAATCTAACATTGTTTTTGAAAATAGTCATAAATAGTGCTTAAAGTGCGGTGTGAAAAATAAAATACATATTTTTTGTTATTTTAAAACTCAATGTTTTTAACTCTTAAGTTCTCACAAACCCATTGTGCATTCAAGTTTTTTTAACGTTTCATATACTTTAATTTGTGCAGTATTTTTCAAAAGATCATTGTATCTATCACCTGACCTATTGTGTAAACCCGTATCATGGTTTAGATCTCGGATTACTCAATTTGTTGTAATTTGGCCACTCTGCATCTAATCCACATTTTAACACATTAGAGGAGTAAAATTCCATAGTAGTATATTTTCTTAGCTTTTTACAAATCTTGTTTAATACATATATTGATTTGACATTTGATACTGAATAATTCCTTACAGTATATTCTTATGTCAAATAAATACCATATACAGAATATAAATAAATATTAAAAAATCCTTAATAAAAATTCATTATATTTACAAGATATCTGTTTTATAAAAAGTACAGCTATTTCTTTAGACAAATGGTTTTTGTTTTCCTCATTTCATCTCATTTGGACATCCAAGTATAATCTTATTTATAGGGTTAACTTGTTATGTTATGTTATGTTATGTTAGATGTGCTTGTATAGCGCACGGCTGCCCCAGCCAAGGGGCGTCCCGGCGCTAGCTGCCTATGTCCAGAGGACAGCAAGATGGAATTGTAGGAGGTCCAGAAGTGTACATAACATAACTATTTAAAAAGATGGGTTTTTATGGCTTTGCGAAAGGATAAAAGGTCATTCATTGCGCGGATTTGAGCTGGAAGTTCATTCCAAAGTTTGGCGGCCAAGTATCCAAATGAGCGGCCGCCCATTCTGGATAACTTGATGCGGGGGAAAATGACCAAGTTCTGACCTTCTGACCGAAGGGACCGCCGAGGGACGTAGGGTGAGAGCAGGGGACATAACATAGGTGGGGAGGAGAGTTTCAAAATTTTAAAAGCAAGACAGAGAGTTTTAAAGTGAATCCTCTTTTCAACTGGTAGCCAGTGTAGGCTCCTGAGGGTGGAGGAGACCGATTTGTGCCGGGGTAGCCCTGTAAGAACTCTTGCAGCGGCGTTTTGGACTCTTTGTAGTCTCACTTTCTCAGCTACGTTAGTTCCCAGCAGAAGTGAACTAGCGTAGTCCAGCCGTAATAAAATAGCCGACTGTACTACCACTTGGCGGGTTTGGCGGTCGAAAAATTTTAGGATGGGCCGAAGGTTTCGAAGGATCCCGAAACATGTGGCAGCAACTATTTTAGTGTGGTGGGTAAAGTTCAGAGCAGAATCCACCCACACTCCTAGGTTTTTTACCACATTCTTGGGGGCAGGCGGTTGGTCTAAGGTTTCAGGCCACCAATTATTGCCCCAGACCGTAGTGTCTTTGCTTAGAAGCAGAACCTCCGTTTTACCGGCGTTTAGTTGAAGGTAGTTTGCTGACATCCAGCTGGTGATGTCACTGAGGGTTTGCCTAAAGTTCATGGCACTCAGGCCATTATCGTCTTTTAGAGCCACCACCAGCTGGGTGTCGTCAGCGTAAGACACCAATGTGAGTCCATGTTTCCTAGCTACCTCTGCCAGTGGGAGGACATATACATTGAACAGGGTCGGGCTGAGCGCCGACCCCTGAGGAACTCCTTGTTCAACGGGACATTCCTTCAAAATGAAGGGTGGGGTAGAGACCCTAAAGGATCTGTCGGCAAGGAAAGCCCTAAACCAGCCAAGGGCCTGGTCTACAACTCCTACTTCCTCAAGTCTGGACAACAGTACCTTGTGTGAAACTGTGTCAAAGGCAGCACTAAGATCTAAAAGAATCAGTGCTGCCTTTCCTCCTGCGTCCAGTATGGTCCGAAGATGTTCAATGACGCTAAGGAGTGCAGTCTCGGTACTGTGCCCAGCTCGGAAACCATGTTGCGACCTGTCTAGAATGGAGTTAGACATTAGGAAGTTGGTCAAGATGGAATTGACATAGGCTTCTGCCACCTTGGCAGGCCAGGGGAGCAGGGAAATAGGCCTGAAATTCTCCGGGAGGCTAGGGTCAAGTGAAGGTTTTTTTATAATAGGTGAGACCCATGCCTGTTTCCAGGTGGTGGGGATGTTGGCCGTAAGGAAGGACGAGTTGGTGATGGCTCTGAGTGGACCCAGAACATGCTCACCAGCTTCTCTGAAGAATTCAGGTTTTAAAGGATCGGCGGGAGAGCCGGACTTGATTTTGGCACAGACTTTCAGATAGTTGTCATGGCTGATGGGAGGAATAACAGAAAGTTTAGGGCCATGAGAATCGGCAATGGGTAAATTATGGGGCACTGTAGTAAACGTGTTGTAGATTTTTTTAATTTTGTCCATAAAGAAAGTGGCCAGATTATCGCACAGGTCGGGGGAGGTATTGATGTTTTTTACAGTTTTTTTTGCACTCAGCTCTTTCATTATGCGAAAGATGGTTTTAGAGGCATTGTGGCTGTTCTGAATTTCCGATGCATAGTATGCCGCCCTGGTCCTACATATGTTACGATGGTAGCTTTTAATTACTCTAAACACGTGTAAATGTCCTCCGTTATGTTCAAGCCTCGTGGCTATTTTCAATCCAATAATAAAATATATCTAGTCTCCAATTTTCGTAGTTTACTTTCTCTATCTCCTCCGCGTCTGCTTGGGGAGATTGTATCAATTAAATAATATGACAACCCTTTGTTGTTTGATCCGTGGCGTTCCTTAAAATGTCTTGCCACCGGATAGGTGTTGTCCGTATTGGTAATTGCGCAGAGGTGTTGGAGTATTCTCACATTGGCTTGTAACTTTGTACTGCCGCATATGTTAACCCACACGGGCAAGTTAGGACGCACACTGCGTATTCTGTTTTACATGTTAACATTTTCATTATTTTATAAGGTTTAGTCCTAAAGGGGCTATAATATGTCGTAGTATTAGTTCCGTGGGTACAGGCCTTGCAGGTTTTCCATTTTCTGAACCCTTTTAAGTTTTGGTACCAAGTAGGATTGGATATAATTTCAGGATCCGATACCACCAGACAATTTCTCATAGAGGGAGCCCTGCTGTAAGTAATGGACGCCCTCTGCGGTAGCAGGGGTCCTAATATTGGGTCATTGAGGAGTATAGGCCAGCTCCCTTGGATCATTTTGTGGAGTTCCTTATGCTGTTTGCTGAAACCTATTATTAACCGAAAACTGTGATCCTCACCTATTCTTGCTTCCTCACTAGGATTCTTCACCTGATCCTTTCTATTGCTTTTGGCCAGTAAGTCATTTCTTGCTAGAGTTTCTGTCTTGGCAATGGCTCTGTTCACTATTTGGTGGGAGTAGCCTCTATTTAAAAATCTCTCTTTGCTTTTTTTTAGCTGTTTCTAGTTCTTCTGATGTACTGCAAACCCTCTTTATTCTAAGCATTTCGCCATAGGGTATGCTATTCATCAGGTGTCGTGGGTGAGCTTGATGCGTGTAGCACCGAATTTCCTGCCGTTTTTTTACGATATAAAGTGGTTTCTAGTTTATTATTACATATGTACACTTTAGTATCAAGGAAATTCACACTTTGCTCACTTATTTCGGCAGTGAACTTTAGATTTAAATCGTTCTTATTGATTTGTGCCACAAATATTTCAGCCTCTTCCCTCGTTCCTTGCCATACTACAAAGAGATCGTTAATAAATCTAAGCCAAAGCTTAACTTTGGTCGACATTATTTCACTGTGTTTCTCCATGAGGACTAGCTTCTACCATTTGCCCATATGAAGGCAAGCATAACTTGGGGAGAAGCTAGCCCCCATGGCCACGCCTTGAATTTGACAATATAATATATGATTAAACATGAAGATGTTATTGTGAAGACAAAATTCTATCATGTTCACAAGCATTTCATTGTGTTGCTTATAAATCATTTCTCTTGACATTAAAAAATGCTTCACTGCCTGAATACCATCTATGTGAGATATACTTGTATATAAGGATGACACGTCCAATGCTAACAATAGATAATCGGATTTCCATACAAAGTCTTTAACCTTATTTATAAAGTCAGTTGTATCCCTTACGTATGAGGGCAAAGATTTAACGTATTCTTGCAGGAAATAATCCACATACACAGATGTTTTTTCCAAAATGCTATTTCTGGCACTGATTATAGGATGCCCTGGAGGTGTATTATTGTCCTTATGGATTTTGGGGATGAAATAGATTGTAGGTACAACCGGATTGTCATTTTTCAAATAGTTGCATTCATCCTCATCAATCAGTTTCATATTGCGCCAGCTTGATAGTTTTTTGTAGTATGTTATATACATTTCTTTCATTGTTTTCACATCCATTTGTTTGTAACATTGTCTGTCATTTAATTGGATCATGGCCTCCTTCATATACTCTTCATGTGCCCACAAAACTATGTTTCCACCCTTGTCGCTGTTTCTTATTATAACATTTTTGTTGGTCATTAATTTTTTCATTAATTGAAAATACTTGTGGTCCTTATTCCAGTGCTTTTGAGTGGTCATACCAATTTTTTTGTGTAGTTTTTTGTTTTTGTTGGTGATTATTTCGTGAAAGGTGTCTATGGAATCGTGCAATGTGATGGGACAAAATTTTGATTTCTGCTTGAACTTGGTTAATCCCGCTCCTTTGGTTTCTATTCTTTCATTCAGCGGGATAGTATTCATAACTGAATCATGCTCCTGATTCCACAAATCTTCAAGTTCTGCAAAAGTATTAGATCCCGGGGGTGTAGATTCAATAGTGGGATTCATCTGATCGCCTGTATCAACTTGTTTCTTTTAAATTGCATACAGTTTTTTTAATTTCAGTTTTCTTATTCCCTTGTATACATCCATCCGGACGCTAGGCTAGCCAAAGTTATTGGTTGCACAATACGACAAACTAAGGCTCAATGTGGTAATTTCATCATTGGTTAGGTTTATTTTAGACAGGTTTACCACTGTTTGAGTTATTTCTTTCTTCTCCAATAGTTCTTTTTCTTTCTTTGAACATTTTGGTTTCTGTCTGGCTGCAATACGCCTTTGTTTGCTGTTGGCGTTTGCCCACTTCCTTTTGTTTGAGATCGTGTTCTTGGTCTCAAGGTTGCCAGTCTTTGAGCCGCTAAAAGTTTCATTTCTTCCCCCGGCGAGGGTTTTGCTCCACTTGTACCTCTTGGGGGGTTCCTCGGGTCAGGATCCTTGTCACTGTTGGACGTTAGTTGATCACTAGATGTGGTAGCAGTATCTTCACCTGCCCTTCTTTGATGGTTAATACCTCTAGTGTTGGTGGCTAAACCTTGTTTTTGATGACATTTTCAGATAGCATCGTATTTTCTGGCAAAGGTGAATATTTGCCCCACCTCGCAATCTTCTTTGTCTCGCTGAAATTTTTGTGTCTTTCGATCTTTGATTTTCTCCTCCTCTTTTTTTAGACGAACTGTCATTTCTTTACGTAGTTTACTAATTTCTTCCTCCTGCCCCATAGCTTCTAACTCCTCATTCATTATGTCTATTTCAGTTAAAAGTCTAGCCCTATCGATATCAGCGTATTTTATCAATAATATGGTTAGTTTCTTAGAGGAGTCCAAGTTGCATTCGGCCCACTCACGCATAAGATCAGGTGGGGTTCCTCGTAAGTGGGGGCAGTTAAAATTCGAAGTCCACGTGGATTCGTCCCACCTCGATGTAACTTTGGAGGGACCTTGATTCCCACGATTTGCTTAATTCCATTTTCATCTTTTTTTCAAGTATTTTCATTTTAAATTGTACCGAGTCAGGTTTAGCTGTGCACACTGTTTCATTAGGTTCGGAACTTCGGTTCACGTGAGGGGTATCTGTGAACATTCCAATCGCTGCCGCCTCCCTCTCTTGTACAGTGTCGCTCGACATTTTGGGTTTTATAATATATAGTTTAGTAGATAGTTTAGCAAGGAGCTATATATATATATATATGTACACACACATATATATTTTTCTCTTTTTAATGCACCTATGTTAGGGGAGCGGCAGTTGGTGGAGGAACACGATTTGGATATTACTGCCAGCCCCGCCACGCATTTTCCGAGAAGGCAGCGGAATCCATTGGGATCAATACGGCAAAGGAAGTGGAGAAGGCGTACTGGCGGTGGGAGGAAGCTGGAGGCTCCAGGACGGAGGGCGCAAGGCAGTTGGCAGAATCCCGCTGGTGAGTACAACCCGCATAACTTCCCTACATTGTACGCAAAAATGGCAGACACGTAGGAGAACTGTGAATACAGGAAGTAATAGCCACACATTTGGTGGGAACAGAAATGTTTACTGTTTGTGAAAGGGAGGAAGCAGCAGAGGGATTTTTTACCAAAAGCAAATGGAAATCGAACCCAGACCCAAAAGGAGCAACCAGGGGTCAAGCAGCAAGCAGCAATCTTAAATCCTTGTATAATAAATTGGAAAAAACATACAACAAGGAAACACGGAAGTGGTGGGAGGTGACCTCCCTACAGAGATATTTAGATTGTGATCCCATACCGAGAGGTCTGCGGATCTATACAACACCCTCATATGAGCATCCAGAGCCGCTACTGCTACAGGAATGGGAGGAATATATCACGGAATCCGCTAGAGGCATGGTGAAAATATTGATTAAATATGCCTGGAGTGACAGACAGAAGCTGCTGGATGAAATAAAGGTAATTGAAGACGCAATTACATTGGAGAAAGATGTCAAATTGAAAGAGGAGCTCCATCAATGGATGAAAAAGAGGCTGCAGAGATTACGAGAGCGTGATTAAACATTGCAACCAAGACAGATTTCTTCGAGATGAAGAAGACTATGAGTCTGGGAAAATTGTTACGTTTGCCAAAGAAGTACGACATTCCCAGGAAACAATTGAATTTACAGACGACAAGTCGAGCATCTTCGAGAGCGACATCTGAATCCGAAGTCAAGTTATCTGAAGGGGAACAAACGGCCAAGAAGATAAACATTCAAGACCGATTACTTTTTTCAGGAATATCAGTTGATGAGGGAAGCAAAACAGCGTCCTGCAGCGAGAACCCATCCCCCAGAAAGAAGAGACAGAAAACCAGACGGGGAAGGAAAAGGAAAGGTTACCTCACCAGAAGTACAGGTTACGAGGAGCAAACAAAGGGGGGAAGTGGAAATAAAATGATCATCAGAGAAAAAGACAGTTGTGAATCTATCGAGTAGACAACTAACACCAGAGGAAATAAAAGTGTTAGAACTTGGCCTCACCTTCTGTCCAACGACACAATTTGATTATGCGAATGTACACATAGACCTATATAGGTTCATACAAAAACTCAAATTGATGAAAATACACATGCTACACCTCAAAAAACAAAGAGGAGTCAGCGGAAGTACAATTGATCAAGAAAATCCATTAACAGGGATGTAATATGACACTCTACGAATCATGAGAGAATTGGAAATCAAAATAGAAATTGACCAGGATGATACAATTGGCACTGTAGAATTTTGAGAGGAAATGGGAATCATTCAAGTTGGAGCTACAAGTACCCTCAGAATGAAATTGTGTTGCATCCCACAAACACCACATGAGGCAATAGACTATTTCCAAGAACTGGTAATAGAGGACCTAAGAATATTACATGCAAGTGGTCCCAACTTAAAAAACGAGAACCTTACAGGAGCACAAAGAAAGGTAATAACAAACCAGAGCAATGACTATAATATAATAATTAAAGCATCGGATAAAGGAGGAAATGTAGTGGTAATGGACAACATAACCTATCTAATGAAGGCAGGAGACAACTTGCAGACAAAGATTGTTACAGTTTGACAACTAGATTGGAATATGAGAAAAGCATACAGGACTTCCATGAATTGGCAAACAAATGGAGGGCGAAAGGCATACTGGCAGAAGCTGACTATAACTTTGAATATTGTGAGACACTGGAATTGCCAACATTTTACCATCTTCTCAAAGTACATAGGAGCATAACTAACCCTCCCGGATAGTATCCTAAAAAAATAGCCTGTTAGAAAAAGCCTCCATCTACATTGACTATTTTTTTAAACTGCTGGACTTCTTTCATATCATTGCCAATATTGAGTGGGAACCAGACATGCTATTGGTAACATTGGCTATAACCAGCCTTTATACCAGTATTGAACTTCAAAAGGGACTGGAAGTAACACAATTCTTCCAGAAGAAGAGAAATCTAAAGTATTGCGAACACAACATGATGTTAATGGAACTGATAACATACTGTCTTCAGAATAAAATCTTTTTATTTGCAGAAGAATTGTTTCACGAAGAGCATGGGACTGCGATGGGCACGTGCTTCGTCTCCAGCTATGCAAACCTGTTCGTAGGCTGGTGGGAGAAGCACGTGGCCTGGGCAGGAGAAAATGAAGCATGGTTTGAAAAAGTTGCTTGATGGTCTCACTATATCGATGACCTCTGCATTATATGGAGAGGGGCAGCAAAGGAGGCAATGAAACATGTGACAGCACTAAACAACAACAGTTGCCGCTGGTCTCCCTCACTCTCGTCGTCGTTGCAGCCTGTCATTGCGCGGCCGCAGGGGGACGACAACTCCCAGCCTTCTTTGCGGCGGAGGCTGCCAATGCCATTTCCGCGCCCGGAGGCACTTTAAAACTGAGCGCAACCCCGGTGGAGCGGGTGCTGCTTGGTCACTTGAGGGGGCATTGAAATCCTCGTACCTGTTCCCTGGCTTGCCTGCCTTGCCGCTGGTCTCCCTCACTCTCGCCGCCACCGCAGCCTGTCATCGCGCAGCCGCAGGGGGACTACAACTCCAAGCCTTCTTTGCGGCGGAAGCTGCCAACGCCATTTCCGTGCCCGGAGGCGCTTTAAAACTGAGCGCAGCCCCGGAGGAGCGGGTGCTGCTTGGTCACTTGAGGGGCATTGAAATCCTCGTACCTGTTCCCTGGCTTGCCTGCCTTGCCGCTGGTCTCCCTCACTCTCGCCGCCGCCGCAGTCTGTCATCGTGCGGCCGCAGGGGAACTACAACTCTCAGCCTTCTTTGCGGCGGAAGCCGCCGACGCCATTTCTGCGCCCGGAGGCGCTTTAAAACTGAGCGCACCCCCGCGTCGCGGGATTGCGCGTGGGTCGCGCCGGGTTATGCCCGGGCCAAGGGCGGGACCATCTGTGGCCGTCCGGGGCTGGCCGAGGCCGGGCTGGGCTGGATGTCCACATTTGAACATCATGGAGATAAGACCCCATGGTAATTAGCTTGGCTTTGAAAAGTGCGCCAAAGTGGCTTCTGGCATGGATTTGTATCTCTGTGTCTAGTATTTTATTGGTTGTGTTTCTACCGGCGCCCTCTATACATTAGCTATTGTTGCAATTTATTTACTTTTTTGTGTTGCTTTTAGAAATATGGGTAAAAATATGCCAGGCAGAAAAAATCTACAACTACCCCTCTTCCAAGTCTGACCCCCATAGACCAAATGCTGCAAAAGACTATTGGGGTAGTCGTCACAGCGATAGAGAATACTGAGAGACGCCTCTCTCTCCCCATAGGCATGGCCCCACCCTTACAATCTGTAAATACATCTACAGTTCTGGCTAATTCTTTTGACTCAATGCTAATGGCCTTGAACGCCGGGCTTCCAGGGGCAGATAATAATCATGAGATGCTCTCTACTCAACCAAATTCACCTCCTGAACTTTCCCCCTTGGCAAGCAGACTTTCATTAACACCCACTTTGCTGGTGCCGGACACAAGTACAGAACCTCCTCTCTTAATTAATGATTCAATAGAGCTTGAGGGTAATGATGCCCAATTAACCACTGATCCCGTACACTCGGACAGGGTAAATATTGCAAGAACCAGAGGGCAAAAAGCCAAAAGTAAATAAAATCATAATATTAAAGAGCAGCCTGTACACAAATATAGGGGGAAAGGCAGCCGAATACATCGCAAACTGTACCAAATCCGTTAGGTCGAAAGGGGGACAAGTGTGAGGGTCAGTCAAATGTTGCATATACTCAGCTCAATGAGGGGAGGATTGAGGTTGGTGAAGAGGGTTTTTGGGGAAGAATGGAGACCCTGTTATCAACACTATTAGGGCCAATTTGTGAGAAAATCAATAGCATCGAAACTAGCGTAGGTTTCATTGAACAACATATAACAAAAACCTCGCATTGAACTAAGACAACCTATGCTACAACACTCGCATCCCCACCCGCATCTACTTCAAATGGGGTTGTGTCCAAACCTACGCAACATACAACTAAGGGAGCTAAGGATAAGTCAGGGGTACTGCTGTAAACAACCAAGCAGACCGAATAGCCCCAAATAATCTATTCAACGTTATTAATAATAACACTAGCAGCCATATTGATGGTGGAAGACGAGAACAACGAGATAAAACCTCAAAGGATAATGGTGTAATCTTATCAGCAGGAAACGGGAAACAAGGGGAACTAACAACAGAACAGGCAAAGGGTCCACGTATTCCAGAAGATCTTAAGGGCAACACTATACCACCAGTAACAAATTTACCACCAGAATGCGGAGCATATGTTACAGTCCTTTGTAATGTCCCTAAACTACGGGAAGGACAACTAGAAACACATAAAACCCTTAAAAATAAAACCTTTTTTGGTTAACAAAGAACTGTGGTTATCCAATATTAGGTGCAGAACAGATTATACCTACACAAAGAGTGGGATGGATAGGCCCCACAACTAAAACATTTGATGGGGACTGTGTAATAATCAATTTTAGATCACCAAACTAGGCACACAAAACTTTACTTAGCGCTCCCCCACCTTCATGTTGGGATTTTAATACAACTTTATTGCCACTTGCCTATTTTTATAGACAACTGTTGGCAAATAACCCAGTCTTTAACCATTTGACTTGCCATCCTAATAACAACTGGCTGCCCACACCATCGGTAGCCACCCAATGCGATCCTCCATACCACTGTACAATAGATTTCAGTGTCTGACCCAAATGGAGTACAATGATTGACATAAAAATGTAGCGGGGTTTCCCCCAGAAACGAGCCAGGGCGGATGGTAACTCACAAACCACCAAGAAGGGGAAGTGAAATAAGTAACACCCAATCCTTATACACAGACTCTAATATGGTGTGTTAGAATAATAGAAATAATGAGACTGGCAACCTAACCGTCATAAAATCTGCAGAGTCTTTAGCGAATGTGGATGTGCCCATAAATTCTAAGGATATTCAAGGAGTAGTAATCACATCACAGAAAGGGTATACACCTACAACCTGGAATATCGCAGGTCTTGGAAAAAAACTAGCCATGCCCTTTTGGCAGGATTTTATCACTTATGGTAGTGACATAATCTGTATTCAAGAAACCTGGAGTACAGACCATGTTGCAGTGGAAGGTTATACATCCTATTGTTTAAACGCTATACCCTCCCCAATAGGAAGAGCCAAGGGTCGATTATTGATGCTTACATCCAATAAATTGATTGGGTGTAAAATTATAATTTATTCATCTATTGACAATCATAGTCAAGTTTTGCGACTATCGTTCGCAAAGGGTAAGGATTTGGTTTTAATTAATCATTACAACAATAATTTCCATAAAGATAGGGGAGCTCCATTAGATCCATTAGAAAAAGAGATAGATAGGGTATTGACATTTTCTAGCAAACTTGCAGTCATTTTGTCTGCTGGCGATTTTAATCTTCGAGTTTTCCCAGCAATATATACCAACTCATGTGGATTTATGAATGCCCATACTACTGCAGTTGGGAGTAATGACGATATGCTACATTTTTCACATTGTGGACATGTTATGACCCTTAACACACTAATGGCAAAATTTGATCTCAAGTTGTTAGACTGTTCCATGAAAAAGGGCTGTGTTAAATGTCCAACATTTACTGGGGGGAACGGGAACAGCAATATAGGCCACATCCTAATCTCGAAGAATAGCTTTTATACTGACCGTTGGATATCAGAACAGGCGGTTAGTGGCCACAATCTCTATAGTATTACTAGACTGGGGCAATAGATTGTCTAATACCGCTGACAGAATCTTAGATATTCTCTCTGTTAGGCCTAATGGGATGAGAATTAAGTGGGATGGTGTGGACCCACCCAAGATTCAAATGGAAACGGTTAGTAAATGTAGAGAAGGTATTGACTACTGCCTTAGCGAAGAGGTCATCCCTGACAAACTACATTCTCTGATATAAACAATGCAATAAAGAGTGTACTAACTAGAAATACCAAAGGGCAGAAGCAGGATGGAACGAGGTGGTTCGATTCCAAATGTACCCAGGCATTACATAAACAGAAATTGGCATGGGGACCAAGCCCCGTAACCAGACGCTTGTCCATGAGCTGCGAATTAATTATAAACAAGCAGTGTGGGCGCGCAAAAAAGAGTTGCGATCAGATGCCTGGGATAAAATAAGCATGGCAAACCAATAACAGCAAACTCTTTTGGGAAACTGTAAACAGTCCTTTTTTTAAAGATGATCATATTCCTGAACTGACGTCCTATGTAAATTGTACTGAATGGATTGAACACGTTTCTAACATTTTTAACCCGGATAATGTGCTTTTAACTTTTCCTTCATACAATGCTTTTATGTGGCCTACACTACCATTGTTAATTGGTGTCGAAGAGGTGCTGGAAGGGTTGGTAAATAGTAAAGGGGGCAAAGCACCAGTACCGGATAGCGTCCCGATTGATTTCTATAAGAATTTAATAGATTTATGGGCTCCAATCCTTACAAGGATTTTTAACACCGCTGCCTTGGGGAATTTTCCAATATCATGGGTCTAAGCATTAATTGTTCCATTACATAAAAAGGGTTCACCCTCCGATGCATGCAATTATCGCCCAATATCACTACTGGACTCCTCTATAAAGGTGATGAGTAGGGTGCTTTTAAAAAGATTGGAAACGTGGGCCTCAGATTTAAATGTACTAACCCTAGTCCAGTATGGTTTTAGGAAGGGACCATTGAACAATGTATAAATTTGGACCTACTCATTAATAAATATACAGTAGCGAAAGAGGGAAATTTGTTTTTATGCTTCGCCGATTTAAGCAATGCGTTTGATCTAGTGGACCATTCCCTTCTCTGGACAGTACTGCTCGAATCTGGGGCTCCAAAAGAGATTGTGTTCTATTTAGCAAGGGTATACGAGAAACTTTCCTGCAGGGTACTATATGGGCCTACTGGCGAGCGAACCCCGTTTTTTACTGTGCGAAGAGGCATTAGGCAAGGGTGCGTACTGGCCCTCTTTTATTCTCCCTTTTTATTAATCAAATAGCTACAGTTTTAAATAATATCCCGGCAGATGCATCAAAAATAGATAACAATGTTGTGTCGGTATTGTTATATGCCGATGACGCCGTTTTAATTTCACGTACCCCTTTAGGCCTTCAACGGCTCATTGATGAATTTATTGATTTTAATAACGGTAGGAAACTTTTAATTAACAAATCGAAGACATATACCATGATATGCGGAAAGAAAATGAAGTCACCAAGGTCTTTCTTTTTGGATGGCTCCAAGATACAAGCTGTTAAAACTTTCTGTTATTTAGGTATTACCTTTGAAGGTAATGGCAAATGGACTAGTGAACAAGAAAATATTAGATATAAAATGACCAAGAACACTAATGGCATTTTTCGTTTTGCTAAGAAAATAGGGGACTGCAGAATAAAGGAAATGGTAACTATATACAATGCAATATGTGTTTCTTCAGCTCTGTATGGAGCTGGATTATGGGGTCACTCCTCTACAGTCCAACTCCAAAAAGATGAAAATAGTTTTCTTAAACGGATGCTGTGTGCCCCGGCTTCAGCATCCACTGATCTAATTCACCAAGAAACCGGTCTCTTCATTATGTAGCAGATCTGGCTGCTTTACGTCCCTTACTTTTAAGGCGCTCCATTTGGCATAAGAAGGAAACTGAGTTCACACAGTCCATAATTAGAGATTGCCTCAAGTTAGATTTTTGCTCCCGCATCCCATGGTTGAGTTATATCATTCATTGATACAGCATATTGTTTGATTTTACCATCTCCAAGGAGTCTGATCACGCAATACTGTTCTCTAAGAAAGAAATAAAAGACTCGTTCCTGGTTTACAAGGGGGAAGAAAGAAAGAAATTACTAAGGACCCAAAAGACCTCTGTATTTTATAGGGAACTTGATCTTAAAAGCGGGCTTCAGGCATATCTGGTGGACGTGTCCAGACCTTCACATCGATTTGTATTAATACGTTTAAGGTTGGGCATTGCCCACCATCTTGTATCCTTTCCCATAATAGGGGAAGGCTCTAATGCAAAATGCCCTTGTGATAATGTTTCAAAACAGAGTTGCTGCCATTTTTTTGTTATTTTGCAAATGTTATGTATTTTTAAGGAAATTTTATCTGAAGCCTATCCTTTTAAAATACAAAATGTGTTTAACAGTTGATGCTATGAAATTATTATGTTCTCTTGAGAGCCCAGATATCTGTTTTTATGTCGCACATTTTATATTGAAAAGTAGAGCTGCTAGGAAATCCATACTATTGTGAAATATTGTGAAATTTAGTTTAATTATGGCCATATTTGCACTTATGCACATGTCACTTTATACCAGTGAGGGAATACCCCTATTGACTGTAAATTACCGTTCACTGTGTTGTAAATAACATAATGAAATTGTGACAGAGTTGTGAAGACGTATATACTATTGTGAAAATTCTGTTTTTATGGCCAAATATGCAATTATGCACAGGTCACTTTATTTTGCATACGTCACATTAAGGAGAATTAGTTCAGTTCCACAGTTCCATTATTACCAGGAAAGGGAAATTATATAACTATTGCGATTTTGCACATCTGGACTCTTGCACATGATACTTTTTAGCACTATGCACTTTAATATGAAGTATTGGTATATGTTATATTTAAATCATAATTGTCTGTTGTAATAACTGTTCATTTTATATATAATAGTGTACCTCCATTCGAGCACCAAGTTAATTCAAAGGTCGGTTCGTGAATTAATTTCCTATAAATTGTTTAGAGGTTGGAGCCTAACACATTTTGTGTTTATGATGTTATCTAGGAAATGTGTAATAATATTTTATTGTTGTATTTTATTGTTCAGCTTACATGGTTGTGTAGATACAAACCGAATAAAAGCTTTTTGAACTTGAACTTGAACTTGAAACAACAGTCTAAATTTGAAGTTCACAGAATGTTTGAGGAGAACAAATGTACTATATTTAGATCTAATGGTATATATTAAAGACAACACGATTCAAACAACTCACTATAGAAAGCCCACAGAAGGGAACAGCACATTACACCCTGACAGTTTCCACCCGAGAAGTGTTATAAGTGGGGTTCCCTATGGAGAATTAGTAAGGTTGGGACGCAATTGGTCGCGAGATGGGGATTTTCAAAAAGAAAGCCAAGATGCACTATACAGGTTTGAAAACCGAGGATACAGAAAGGAGACCCTTGTGAATGCAACAAGGAAAATAGAAAAGGTACAGAGAAAAAATCTCCTGCTAATAACAAGGGAGGGACAAGAACCTAAATAAAACCTAAAGGAACGGTCTGAATATACGACTGGTTCTACTGAAGTGTTTCAGATTTTTAGAAAGAATTGGAGGATTTAAAAGCTGACAACATTATAGGACCAATGAGTCCTCTTATCACGGATAGCATAGGCCAGACACTAAAAGATCAGCTTGTCAGGAGCCACTTCACCAAGGGAGACAAAAAGAAGGACCAGGTAACAGGATTCTATCCCTGCATGAACTGCAAAGCATGTAGAAATAGTAAAAAAATTAAAGAGTTCAGGGTACCAGGATGAAAAATAAAGCGAAGAATTGGAAAAACGATGAACTGTAATTCTAATTACACAGTGTATTGTTTAATATGTCTGTGTGACAAGAATTACGTTGGGAGCACGATCCACCCAACAAAGAACAGGATTCTTGAACACATGCGTGCCATAAAGAATCATGACTTAACCTATGGGCGAATTTTGCGAATCTCGCGTTCGCGAATTTTGCGGATTTGCGAACTCGCAATCTGCAAAATCCGCGAATTCTCGCGAATTTGCGGATTTTTTTTGTGTGTTTGCGCGGGTTTCTGCCAGTTCGCAAGGGTTTTGTACAATGTCGCAAATTGCGAACTTACCTGTCGGGTCGCAAGTTTCGCGAACTTGTTGTTTCTACGTGTCCAGCCTGTTTGGGACACTCTTCTTCATCACTGCCACTCTCTGTCACCACTGCCACTCTCTGACTACTCATGCCACCCTCTGGCCCACCCATGCCACCCTCTGTTTCATCACAGCACCCTCTGGTTGTCCAGTCAGTGTACATTATTGTGGCAACGCAAGCACACCTTCCCTGCCTCAAGTGACCTGAATTAATTTGGGGCTGATTAATGTGTCACAGAATATTTTTTTAGCTGGCACCTGCTTCCTTAGTGCTTCCTGATTAGTGATCTTTTGAACTTGCTAAGTGCTTTCATTGTTGCAAAATTAGTTACAACACCTGCCCTGCCCCAACTGACAATAATGAATTAGGGGCTGATTAATGGATTTGAACCTCCAGCCTGGCTCCTGCTTGTCTCCCTTAGCTGTAATTCAGGACCTTTGTGGCATATGTGTAACTATTCTGAGGTTCAGAGCAGGGTCACATAATAGTTGCAACTGGCAACTGAACTCTGGAGGGGCCCCTCAGGAAGCACTACAGGAAATGGCTACTAATGATGAGCCTGAACTTTTGAACCTGGTAAGTAGTTTCAGTTTTGCTAAGATCGTATTTCTGCAATTTTGCACTTATTCGCGGGGCGCGAAGTTGTACTGGGAAGCCGCGAACTCACGCGAACAGTGCGAGCAAAATCCGCTGCTCGCGGATTTGCGGATTTTGCGGGAGATTCGCGAATCTCGCGGATTGCGAATTTACCGAAAATCCGCAAAATCCGCGAGCGAAACGGATTTTCCGCCCATGCTTACCCGGTAGCATACCATTTTGAAGAAAAACCTAACTCAAATGCAAATCTGTTAAAGTTTTTTTGCTTGGATCAGGTCCCAAAGGGAGAAAGGGGAGGAGATAGAACTAGAAACTCAGGAAGTTGGAATCTCGCTATATTGTTGAGCTGCAGACCAAGACCCCCTGTGGTCTAAATAATGAAGAGGAGCTTTGGGTTCACATTGACTAAACAGAGATATGGGGAATCTGAAGGAAAGGAATTAGGAAGTGATCTTCCCAAGTGAAGATATTGTTCAAGTTTGCTTTGGGTTCTTTATAGGGAAGGAGTTTTAGAGAAATAGGCAGACATACATGATGTGAGAATACTAGAGTAATAAAGGAGTACAACCCCAGAGGAATGATGAATAGATTACAAAATGACTCAAAGTGAAGGCCCATTCAGGGCAGAATAAGAATGGAGACTTTTTGTAATCATATTGGTGAGGTGTAAATGAATTACAAGCCAAAGAAACATTGGCTATGTTGAAAGCCCATTCAGAGCACAATTGGAGACATGCAGAAATGAGATATGCATCGGCAATTGTTGATCAACATAGTATCATTAGGGATTGTACATATTTGACCCGAAGGACATGACTGTTATATGAAATTGTAATATCAGTATTGTCAAATATTATGAACAATAAGAAGAAGAATTAATTAATTTGAACCTTCTAAAATGGCTGGCACATTTGGTATAGGCAAATGCATTTCCGGACATTCTCTCTTTTGATTAATGCAATCAATTGTGTTGTCCTCTCTTTATCTTAAGTGTTGATTTAAATTTAAATATGGCACTGCTTTTTTAACCTAGTAACATTGAGGAAGGCGTGCAGCTGAAACGCGTCTGCCTGAATAGAATTTGTGTGGCAAATAAATATTATTAATTTACTTCTCCAGTGTGCCCCTCGATCTGTGACCGATATATATATACCGCTCCTCGTCGCACCACGGACATCGAGGCACTCCAAGTCGGGTGCTTCTTCGTGGCAGTGCCCACGTTGATATAGACGCTCCAAGACATGGTCTTCATTTTTTGACAAAGTAGAGCACTCGGTGGGTGTACGGTAGATAATTTATTTTGCCAGCAGCAAAACAAAATAATCTACAATACTTTGGCAAAGGAGTTATGTACCAAGTTGAAAAGGTTTGCATGCAACCATTTGTATGTTAAGATAATATGATCATTACGTTTTTGGCAGGTGCTATATAGGCTGTCAAATTAAGCATTTGGGAGGGATCCTTAACTTACGAGATTGTATTTGACATCCGGCAAAACAGAGGTCCCTTTCTCGCCAAGGGAGAGAATTTGAAGCTTGATTGTATTGTCATTAATCTGGACTGGTGGGAACTTGCTCGCCTCCTCGCTTGCTTTCTTGTAGAATGCAGTCCAGGCTGCGCTCGCTTCATTCTGTAAGAGATCAATTCAAAGTGCAATTAGAAGAAAGCTATTTTCCCTGGCACAGAACAGCAGGATCAGGATTGTCACACCTATTTCTTAAACAAACAAGAAGATCACTGTTTTGTAGTGTTTGCAGTCCTGCACCTAAATGCAAATCAGATATCTATATAGCTTAGCAGCATGCAGAATAGGCCCAGAAAGGGCTGTTCAATTCCAGATATTCAGGATAAATACAAATAATGTACATGAGTGCCATTATGATTCTTTGTTTGTAAATTTATTGTAAGGATATATTGAAAATTAAAACATGAGCCTGGCCATCATGGAGCTAAACTGGACACTAAAATATTGCTTGCTTCAGTCTTGCTCAGTATTTCTATATCACCCAGAACCTCCTTTAACCTTGGGCGCGGCCGCGATTCTGCGCCTGTGCGGCACATTCTGATCGCGGGTGCCGTCATGACGGCCGGGAGCCGTCATCAGTAGCACACGAGCACTGTGTGCCATGATGGGTCCCGGCCGTCATCAGCATGGAAGGGGTTAATTATAAGTGTTTGCATACCAAACCATAAATGTATTAAAAGTCACAGGACTCCAGATTGTCAATACATAAACAATACAGTTCTCTTCTTAGGTATAACTGGTGCAATGATTGGTGCACAGTATGTTGTCAACCAAAGCTTGTCAGCTGTCAGGTTTTACCAAAATGCTGGGAGGCGTGATGTAAAGCAATGTAAAAATGGTCCTTGCCTAAAGGGGTTCCCAGGCATCCTTTAAAGTCAGGAAAGATCATGAATGGAGAACATGGAAGGTATTCCATCTGGTGCACTAGTTGGAGAGTGGTGCAATAGATAGAAGTGGACTTATAGGGAGATACTTCCTGTTTCTAGGAAGGGACATGTCGGCCAAGGATGAAGCAACAATATAACACCTTCTCCAGGACTTGCTGAGGTGGCAGGGAACATTCCTCATTGTTTTGGCTACTCTGCTGCCAAATATTTCACTGATTTCGTTCCTCCACTTTTGTTGTACTTCTTTTTTCTGTTCCCTGTCCCCCTTTCCTTTGACTTTACCTTAACCTCTGTTTCTTGGGCTTATTTGTGATTTCATCTGAGCTTGGCTACCCTGGCTTGGCGTGATGGGGCTTCGGTCCCGGTTCCCGGTCAGACAGAAGGTTTAACAGTGTTCATCAGCACCGAAAAACTACTACGTTTATTACAGAATGCAAAATATATTGATGTGATACTTATGTGTATACAGCATTGCTTTATCTGTGCTTTGGTATTTTTAATAGAATTCTAAGCAATGTCTCCTTGAATCTCCTGAGCCGATATCCAATGCGTGTCCTTAACCAGGGAAGAGGTGTGGCGGTGCGCCAGGGCGACTTGACACCGCCTGCTGGGGCTCACGGTTCGATCTCCTGCGGCAGGTCAGCCCAGCACCATGTGACTTTGGGCAATAGCTTGTTTAATCTTCCCAATGGCCCCCAGTGCGGGAATGCCTCCGGGTAGCTGTGCGCTTTACAAATACTGGATTTATATTTACATTTTACCAGTGTCTCTCCTGCCCCCATTTTTTTCCTCTATCCGACCATATTTCAGATGGAACGTGTTGATGGGTGGGATTCTCAACAGCCCTCTTCATGTTACTCAGTCTATCTCCCCAGTCCCTTTTTTACATTTCCTGCCACTTGTGGGAGTGTTGCACATCTTCTAACAATGCAAGCCTTGACATTTCATTATGATTCACTCCCATTTTTCACTGGGGAAACACTCTATCAGATCTCAAATTTATATTCATAGTAAATGTTGAACGTATCACATTAAGATGATTGAGGAAGAAGTTATATGATTTTACCAGGAGTTAATGTTTCCAAATATGGCAGTTTTTTTAAGCAGGGGTTGACTCTGTCTGATTTACAATGCGTGTATATATGCACATGTCTATACAGTCATGTGTACAGAACATAAAAGCAATGTAGCCCTTCGACCAGCCCAGTGGGTATTCTTAGAAGAGTGATCACAGACTTCTGCTAAAAAACGAATCAGGCGTGTCCAACTTAGATTCATTAGGGCTGTATCTATGCCAGACAATGAGGATATCCACATAAAATACAAACGATTCCCATTTAAATACATTATACAAAAAACTATCTTATGAGGATAACATGGAAATCTGATATCTGTCCATCCATCCTGTGCATATCTTGTGCGTGCCTGAAATAAGGTGTATACCCATAACAGTGCAATTGTTCTTCATTATTTTGAATAGATTTCACCACACACATACCTCCACATACCATTTCCAAATAAAAGATTTAGGTCTTAGTGCTGCAGTTAAATGTGGAAAAATCAAAGCACTGTACACAATTCACAGGGAGGTGTCACCTGTGGAGTCCTTTAACTGCATATTGTTTAACTGAACATGGAAAAAATGTTAAACACAAGAAAACGACTTTTTCTTAAAAAACCTCTACCCGTAGACATAAGTAACTATTGCACTGCATAAAGTTCAAAGGACGTGGCCAATGGGGGGCCTGAAACACAGATACCTTGGCGGCACAGATGAGACCCTTTTGTGACTCGCAGCCCTTGAATCACGACAGACAAACCAAGAGAAAGAGCCTCAAAAGAAGTATACTGCACAGTGCTGACGAACAGTGCCCTATGTTTAAACAAATGTTATTATCAAACACTGTTGCCGAAATGCACGATAAAGCTAACATGTATAATAAAAGTTATAAGTGACCTTGCATTTATTGTGGAAGAGACAGAGAGAAAATATAATCCGTCAGGGAAGGGTGTTTAACCATGGGGTGAAGCTGGTCGGGAGGTGCTCCTGCTCAGGGAAGCAGTTGACAGGCGAGCTCCCCCTTATTGTAGCTCCCAGTCAGCTGGCCAGTGGCGGGCGGTGACCGTCAACACTGGAGAGGCGCAGAGGGGACCGAGAGACAAGCCCAGTGAGGGCCAAATAGATAATTTAAAAAAATCTAAAATGTACTTACCCTTCTTTCGCTCTCCTCTGTGTTTTCTCATGGACCCTCAGGCAACCCTCTTCTTCAAATCCTGACGCTCCTCTCAGCTGCAGATGAGCAGCATGAGATCAGTGCCAGGATTGGCTGGAGCGGGCTGCCTCGACGCTCCAGCAGGCACAAGAAGCCTGTGCCTACTCTCCATCCAGCTGTTTGAGACAGTTAGCGGGATAGGTTTACACTGCGCATGTAAGGCTGGCCGTCGCAAGACGGCCACAGTCAAGTGCGCAGTGTAAACTGGTGCCGTGAGCACACTCCCCTCCTGCCAGTCAGCAGCAATGTCCCACCCCAAAACACTGCTCAGGCTTAGAGCAGTGACAAATAAAAAGGTAATTAATTTTATTACTGTTTTCTTTGTCACTTTTGCTGCACTGGCAGCAGGGGGGCGACGCTCCTCCGCCCTACTGGTGGGGCCGCCACTGCAGTTGGCCCCAGAGAATTGACAACAGGTGGAGTGAAGCTGTCACAGTTTATTTGCTCACATAGCATAGGGATGAGGATGTTCCAGGGGCCCCACTTTTCCCAGGACGCTTGGCGCTGCAGAGGCTAACATCTTTTTTGATGCCAGTATGTGGATCAGCAGGCTCACCTCTGTACGATAACAGGCCATGTTCTGCACAGTACTCCCTGCAGTGTCTACACCTAACATGAAGGAGAATTGAAACTGCAGCGGTCTTGTTGGAAAGGATCCTTTTTTCATATTCCTGAAATAAATGCAAGATCAACTGTAGCTTTTCTAAATCTTAACTGTAAACCTGATAGATATAGTGTCCATTTCCGATACGTGGATTAATAATTCTATTTGTTGCGATTTCCTGTGGGTATCAGGGAAAAAAAGAAGCCAATGACAATTGAAAAAGCGTGGTATTGCTGCACGCCACGTTTGGCATGAACTCGTGTGAAGTGAGAGCTACAATCTCACTAGGGCTGGACTGGGAACCCAAAGCAGTCCCGGCAAATTTTGTCACAACGCACCCTATCCCCCCTGACCATCCCCTCCCCGTATGGTGCATCGTGAGTGCAGCGAGAGAGCCTGACAAGTGCAAGTAGGGTTTTTTTTTTTGGGGGGGGGGGGGGTCTCCACCAAGAAAGGTTTGGCAAAAATGGCACATTCTACAACACGTATTTCTTAAAAAAATAAAATTGTATTAGGTTTTAAAGCATAGCAAATGATGACCGTACAGTGCACCAAGACATGCCAATTTTTGTTGGGGCCCTTCAATGATTCCCTCACTATCACCTTCCAGTGCCCCACGTCTGCCAATAGCCCCTCTCTCACATGTATTTAATTTGTTTTTATAGCACCTCTCATACCAGCGTAGGGTGTCGGAGCACTGTTCATCACATACAAATATAGAGACAATGAATCATACATGCGTAAACCAATGTACAGAAAATGTTACATGAGACACAGTGAACTACAAGGTGTAGCATTCATGTCATCCATATTGGTAGACGTGTTTTAAGAGTGCTTGCTCTGGAGAAGCCCAAACTCTGGATTCAGAACGTAACAGTGGTTAGAGTTGGCCTTACTAATATGAATTTATTTCTACCCAAACAAACCCTTTTTCGCAACATTGGGATAATGAAAGACTTGGAAAAAAACATAACTTTCTAACCTGTACCATGTACTTTGCATGCAGCTCTTTGATGACCCGTCGCAGCTCACTGTGCTAGATTATGACTGTTATTTAGGAACTGCACATTAACAAAAGGATCTCTGCGAATAAAGCAGTAACCCACTAATGGCTAGATTCATCAAGGAGCCGTTTTGCGAGTCCTTAATTGCGATTATTAAGGAATCACTATTAAGGACTTGCAAAACGGGATTCATGTAGGAATCGCTAAATAAATTGCGATTCCTACACAATCCTTATTTGCGATTAGCAAATTGCTAATCACAAATAAGGAATAACTCTCCATTCATTCCTATGGGCTTAAAGGCCCATAGGAATGAATGGGGAGTTATTCCTTATTTGCGATTAGCTATTTGCTAATCGCAGATAAGGATGCGATTTCAAGGGTGCCAGGGGTGTCCAAAGGACACCCTGTAGCACCCCTGAAATGAAAATGTAGAGTTATGTTGTGCACACACATGTCCAAAGGACATGTGTGTGTGTAACATACAACTGAGAAAAATGCACAAAAGTGCATTTTTCTCAGTTTTCGCTATTTACCACGAAGTCTGACTTCGCGGTAAATAGCGGCAAAAAATAGCGATTTCACAATTTTTTATTGGGTCATGAATAGCATTTAAGGAATCTCAAATTGAGATTCCTTAAATGCGATCGCAATTTGAAAAATCGCATTTTTTTGCGATTTCTCAAATTGCGAGTACATGACCCAATGATGAATTTCAAATGCCATTTTTGCGGGCGCAAACGGCCAAATTCTGCGATTTGCACCGTTTGCGCCCGCAAAAATGCTTCATGAATCTAGCTGTAAGTTATTTACATAAAATACTGTTCTGTGATCTGCCTGGTCCACGTCCTTTGCATCCGGCATATTAACCATCTGTGCTACCTTAGATGAGTCAAAACTGCCACTAGACTTAACTCTGATCTCTCGCCAGCAGGTACATTAATCACCAGAGCTATCTTGACACTTTATTGTTGCGGGAAAACAACTGGATATACAAGAAACTCTGCAGCGGGTGCTTTCAAAACTGCTGCACTGCTACAAAAACGGCCCCCACTCTTCCAGGCTCCGGGGGAAACGCCTGATGCCCGGTCCGGACAGTCCGACTATGTACCATATTCAGAGTAGAGGGCAGGGACTCTAAAGACAGACTATAAGATGAAGCAGACCGTTGGGCACCTGGTGCTCTACGGCCTTCGCGATTGTAGTGGCAGCAGGAGGAGTAAGAAACAGTGGCAGAGCACATCATGGCAGCTCCTCTTAGAAAAGCCCACTGCTCACATCACAAGGGCTCCATGATAGACTGGTTGGCAATACTACTCAGGCATCTTACCAACCATAAATGTATATCTCGACAACCAATTTTCCATGCTCTAATGTCCATTTTCTGAAGCAGCGCTTTGCTGTTGCCACTGGTGCCAGGGTGTCTGTGTGTCACTCACATACGGTCTGAATGATTAATATCAGTGTGTATGTGCAGAAACAGTGTAACAAAAGGGGTACTTGTTGCTCTATAACTAAAACCTAATTGGAACACAATTTACAATGTAACCACCTACATAATGTCATAACTTTGACAGAGAGCTCACCCAAACAAAAGGCAAAGCATGACAAACGCATAAAATGCTATGGCTGAGACATGTGACCCAGAGCCTCCTTTCTCTCCAAACCTATTTTTTATTTTTTTTATTTGAGTAATGGCATAAGGTCTATCTAGAAAGTACTAAAACTGTCAGTGACAAGACCTAAAAAGAAAACGTGCTTGCTTATATTGGCCAATTGAGACCCTTGCGTTAGTTAAACATCTTATGACTTTGTATGACATGTTATTGCCTGGGCTCTTTAATGTATGAATGGCATTTCTAAACCCTAACAAATCTATATACACCCATTGCCCCACCTGCTAAAGTCCAGATCCACAGAAAGAACCAGGAAGGTTTTTTTTTTTTTTTAATAAACCATTACTTCTGCCATTTCTTATCAACTAGGCTGAGTGAATTCGAACAAAGGATGCTGAACGCAAAATTCAAACCACAGTGTGTAGAGCCAATTGTGTGCAAGACATTTACGGGACTTCATCTTTTGTAATAATGATGACACTACTGTGCCAAAGTGCTGCTTTCTTTAATCTAGCAACCCGGCAAGTGCAGGTGAGAAGGTGATGAGATGCCGGTTTACATCACAACTTAAATGCTTGCCTCTAAATAGTCTAGAACCCCACATAGCCAAGAACAAACAGTGGCCCATAAGAACAAAACGGGAACAACATAATATATATTCCATCTAAATATACTAATAACAAGACAGAAGATAAGAAGAAAGTAACAAGTTGAGACAAATAAAATACAACAATTTTTCTCACAACTTCAGGGTAAACTAGTTTAGAATTTGTTACAATAGTGAAATACAATATATGCAGCAACCAAAAGTAGCATTTTTAAAGGTAGTTCAAATATGCTGTGTGTATGTGACCAGGCAAGGTTATGATCCAATAACATGCAGACAAAATCATCCTCCAGTTTCTTTGGTGTGGAAATTATTCTGCTAAATCTTTTTTAATGACACCTCTACCAACAGGGATACTGACACGTTATGGGCTGCCACACGCTGCTTTCTACTTCACTGACATTTTCATCTTTTAACCAATCAAATCTTTTCTCATGTGCTGCTCTTTCTCCACGACGTGGGGAACACTTGAGCAACTGTTCCATGTACCATGCTCTGCTTTACTCAGAACTGCTATTTCAAAGAACAATGGTCCTGAGCAAACAAGGGATTTTAGGAAGAATTCATATAGACTTTGATGAGTACTATATATATTTCCAATGCCCAGCCGGACAAGGAATTTTATTTAAGTCAATGTTTAAATAGAAGCAAGAATGGACGTACAAGCAATTACAACAGGGCACAATCCTGTACCCAACATTAGGAAGGAAGTGAGGGAAGAAAACTAATTAGTAGTGTAAAACAAACAAATTATCAGGCAATAACTTTAGAGCGATGGTGGCTTGCACTCAAAATCTATAGTAAAGCAAGCTCTGCCAAACAATATCCACAATAATTACACACAATGGTCAATTTGAGGGACTGTTTAGGAAAGTCGACGTTTTGATCCCAAGCTCCTAATTTAGAGGGATCATCATCAGGACTAATAATAACACAATTGTGTGTATCATTGAAGTCATGATTCATGGGAGGTGTTTCATGAATCCGTAAAATTATAAGGTCTGAGCGGGCGTCAATCCTTTCCTTCTCTGAGTGCAGTCCTTGGAAGTTATTCCATGGTCCGTTGTTGCGTGTAGCAGTGTGCCCGCAGGGCTAATGGGATGTTCAGCGTGACCGCGTTGTTGGCGGTTCCTTGCTGAAGGAGCTCTAAGGATTCTCGTTGGGAGATTGCAGCGATGTGCGTCTCCGGTCCAAGGCACAATGGCAAGAACATCGGGTAGTGGGACTGAGGTAGTTTTATCCGTGCAAGTGTAGTCGCCATTTTGGATACGGAACATAGAAAGGGAGAAGGGGCTACAGACCTGGGAGTTGCTCTGGGTGGCGCCATCTTCGATAAGGATGAAGGAAACGTGGTGGCCATTTTAATAAGGTGGGAAGATAGCTGTGCGGCGCCATGTTGGGAAAGTGGAAAGGTTCGCACTACTCGTAACTGCGCTCGGGTGCTCATACTGTGAATGTGCTGAAGTGACAACCCAATATTATCGTGTGACTTCATAAACAATTAAAATTTACATTTTAAAAGTGAGTATTTGCAAGGGTTCATTGTGTTGAGAGTACACTTTTCATAATCACATTGCTTTGTTTCAAAATTGTCATTAGTGGTCTGCATGTGACTATGTCACCTTATAGAAGGGCACCGTCAAACATGGGGCTTTTGAATGTAACCAGCAGGGAGGCCCCTACCAGCATGGTGTATAGTGAGGGTTGCTTATGGTCCTTCATAGATCATAGTTAATAACAAAGTAGTCCAGTCTTCAGTTCTGTTCAGCCCATTTCTTATGGTGTCAAAGAGATTTATTGATTTTAGTTCTTCCCGATTGAGAAGCTGTGCCATGTTGCCACCTCTTTGCGGATGTTTCAATACTTTCAGAATTGTCCAGCGGATGTCATCCTCCACATGTTGGCCTCAGTGAAATGATCTACCAGTGGGGCATTCTGTGTCCTACATCTGATGCGACTCCCATGTTGTACAATCCTTGTCTTTATCTTTTGAGTCATTTGGCCGATGTATAATTTGTACCAAGGGCAGTATATTAGATAAATCACATTACAGGTATTGCAATTCGAAAAAGCACGACAGTGAACCGTGATATTGTTAAAAGTGAAACTTTTACCTTCAATCGTGAATGTACAAACATTACAGCCCCCACATTTAGAGTGTCCCAAAATGAGGGTCAGACCCCATGCAGAATCAAGAGTTGCAGAGTGGATAGGGGTTTACTCAGAACTGCAGCACTGCACAACGTCTTGCTTACTTCCAAAGGTTGGGAAAAAGTACAGTTTTTCTTCTTCACCGTATTGCCTCTCTGCACTCTAATTCAATCACCGTCTATCAATCCAACATTCTTCCCACCTTGTTTCGCATCATATCTTGACTTGTAAGCTGAGTTACCATGCACAATGGTTTCTTCTAACTACCACTACATACCATTCTACTTGTCTTATTTTTTTATAAAAATGTATTTATCCTTTTAAAGACACAAACAATATACATAACTACCCACAGCATGGGTAATTGTTAGACCTGGCATCATTGGTGTGAGTCTCCCTTCCATTTTGACGGCTTGACTCCTCTGTTTTGGTATGTTTTTGCTGGTTATATGCTTTGGGCACTGTGCCACTGCTAATCAGTGCCACAGTGCAAGTGCTCCCTATGTTAAATATATGTAATAATTGGTTATTCCATGATTGGGTTATTTGATTTATGTAGCCCCTAGTACAGTGCACCATGTGTTCCCAGGACTTGTAAATCAAATGCTGGTGGTGGGCTTGCAGCACTGGTTGTGCCACCCACAGAAGCAGCTTGTAAAGTTCGTCTCAGGCCTGCCATTGCAAGGCCTGTGTGCAGTCTAGCACTGCCATGTCGACTTGGCCAAGTGCACCCACTTGCCAGTCCCCAAACCTCCCTTTGCTTCATATTAGACACCCCTATGGTAGGCCCAAGGGCAGATTGCATTGTAAGTATAAGGTAGGACATGCTCTGATGTGTGTAGCATGTTCTAATGCTGAGCCATTTTCGTTTTTCACTATTGAAGGCTACCTGTTCTCATAGGTTAGAATGGGCAGTTAGAATATTACATTCTTATAATCCTAACTGACTCAGGGAACATGGTAGAAATTCGAATTTAGTATGCCTGAACTCAGAATAATAAAATACATCTTTAAGTAAAGTTTATTTTAATATTCTGTATTTACAAATACCACTTTTTAGAAAGCAGGTATGTGCTTGCCTAACCATTTGAGCCTACCTAAGCTGGGTTGTGTATTCTTTGTCTGGGTTTGTGAGTGACAGGGCTGGGGGATTCCATGAGACAGGCTGGGGCAACCCGGTGGTGCATAGAGAGATCTGCATTTAGATGGGGGGGGAGGAGTTGCACCTGGGACCTGAATAGGGCTGGGTCTTCCCTCTACAATGCTGGTTCCACCCCCTGTGGCTTGTCTGATGTTCTGCCCTGCACTGTGAAAGGAGAGGAGGAATCATGTCAATAGAGTGCTCCAGAGCTGTATCTTCCCTCCCCTGTGCTGGCTCCACCTCCTGTGGGGCAGCTGATGTCTCTGCCGTGCACAGTGAAAGGAAGAGAGTCATGTAAACAAAGTGCTCAGGTACTGGTTTGGACTAGCCAGAGGCCTCTCTGCCTTCAGAGAACAAAGGATTTTGGGGTATAAATATTGGGACCCTGATCCCAAGAAATTAGATCAATTCTGGAACAGGAAACCTTTCTGCCAAGGAGAAGAACCAATGAAGCTGCAGGAGTTTGGACTGCCCCTCTGCTAGTGGGATGTACCATGTTACTCCGCATACTTTTACTCCGCATACCGTTACAACGCGACTTTTACAACGCATACCATTACAACGCATAGCGCTTTGGGGTGCTGGATAATGGTAAGTATAATTTACTATTCTAACTCCAGTCCCCGTGGACCCTAGGGAAGGTGTTGGATAGTAAATTATACTTATCCCCTATCCTAGAGCGCCCCCCAGCGCAATGCGTTGTAATGGTATGCTGAGTAAAAGTCGCGTTGTAATGGTAGTGCGGAGTAAAAGATGCGTTGTAACGGGTGTATACCCTGCTAGTGTGCTGTTTGCTGGGTTGGCCTGCAGTGGTTGCTTCATTGCCAAGGGAAAGGAGAAGGAACTTTGTAAGGACTTTCATCTACAGAATATTCTGCAAGGGCTTGAACTGTGCTTGCCTCCTGCTGAAGTCTCAGGGACAAAGGACTTCACCCCCAGCACCCTCCTGAATTTCCTTGCTAGGAATTCTGACTCCAGACACTTGCGTGCCGCTGGGAGCTGGAAGCGCGACGCATCGAGAAGAAGCGTGTCGCCGCCACAGCTGAAATCATTGCACCGCCGGAGAAGAGAGCCTTTGCCGCGTCTCCCTGGAAGCGTTTGTTCATCGAAGCTGCTTGCTGTCGCATCACCGGAGAAGCGTGACGCCATTGTGAAAGTCGCTGTCACATCATCGGAGAAACGTGTCGCAGGGCCTGTCGCGGCTCCAAAGTACAGCGTCGTCGCAAGGCTGCCAGGGCGTCATCGCATCGCTGCATCGAAGGCGCCACCTTCTCGCATCGCAACCGGAGCATCGCATCGCATCAAGGCTCCATCTTGCGCACCGCAACGGATCAGCAGGCCGAGAATCTACGCATCACCTCTGCACCGGTAACGCTCACGACAAGTCCCCTACTCTGTGCAAGCATTGAGGAAGGACGCAACTGTTCCCCCGGGTCACGGAACCGACGCATCTCCCCTTTTGCAAGCCTTTTGTTCACTTTCCGTTATGCATTCAGGTACTTTGTTGAGAACTTTGTCGCATTTACCAACAACTTGAACTAAGAGACTTTCAGCATCTTTTAAGTAATCTTAAGTGTAGTATTGTGGATTTTTGTCATTTGTGGTCTTGTGTTTGAGTCTATATAAAGAATACTTATTTTTTATAAAAACCTGTGTTGTGTCCATCTGTAGTGTTATCTCTGTATTACTGTGTATATTCACAAATGCTTAACACACTGCCTCTGAAATAAGCCTGTCTGCTCGTGCCAAGCTACCAAGGGGGTGAGCAGAGGTTATTAAAGTGTGTAATCCCCTTATCCTGACTTAGAAGTAAGGGTCCCTATTTGGACAAAGGTGAATACCATTGCCAACTAGAGACCCCCAGCTCTAACAGTAATGAATTGTGTACATTGACAGTAATATCAATAGTGGAAAGAACAGTCCAGTAAGAACATTATTATTGCAACATATCCTGCACTTCAGTGAACGTTCGATGCCACAAGGAAAAAACAACAGGTAAGCAACAACATCTATTGGTAAGGCAGGTGTACATAAACTGCCACAGGGTAGGAGTGAATCATGTACGTATGCTTGGGCAGTAAACCTCGTCACCAAGGTAACTGTGTCAGAAAGCCCCCTACTGTTTGCGCCGCTGCAAGTAAGCATTCAATGTTTGCCAGATGTCTGGTGGGCTAGAGGAGGGGGTTTGCAAGGAGTCGTAGATTTTGCTAGTAACATTTCAGAAGGTGAGGCTCCTAAGTCATCCATCCATGGTCAGACTATAAGCCTGCTGCCCAAACACAGAGCTATCTCGCATTTGGCCAGTTATAGAGCCGTCGGGGTGTACCTACAAGCCTCTTTAGGAACATCATGTGCATAACCCAACAACGCAAGGAGCGGGTCAGATGTATCAGTGAAACACACAATCTGTGAGAGCTGAGCCAAAACAGCAGTCCAGAAGTACCCCAAGTGGGCGCAAGTCCAAGTCATTTGAGCAAAATCGGCGTCTACATTGCTGCACTTAGGACAAATTGAGGACTACAAGGGATACAATTTAGCCAGGAAACATGGGGTGGTGTAAGAGCGCCTGGGGAAATTAAAGTGTATCAATTTGTGGGATGTATGTCAGTACAACGCGATCTTTTAGATCGCGGTACTTGACATCGCAGGTTTTACAACGCAAGTTGTTACAACGACTTGCGTTGGAGGGCGCGGATTTCGGAATTTTTTAATTTTATATTCCAAAACCAGTCCCCGTAACAGTAGGGAAGGTGTTGGACTATAAAATTAAAACATTCCTTATCCCACAGCGCCATCCAGCGCAAGTCGTAGTAACGACTTGCGTTGTAACAGCTGCGGGGAAAAGGTCGTGCGGTGTAAACACCGCGTTGTAAACGACGTTCCCCCAATTTGTGTCTATGATTGGGTGAGATCAGTTTGGTTTGTTAAGAGCTAAACACATGTCTTATTTAAGTCATCCACCCCAGGTTGTCTTTGGAAATGAAATCCTGCTCTTCATCAGAACAAGCATACTGTGTTCCGTGATTTTGCGTTGTGTAATCCTATATTCCCATGCCATCAGGTATACCTCTTTCATTCAACTCAAAATATTGTTCCTCTCTAGTTAAATGACACCCTCCATAACAGGTAAAGCTTTCCACATTGCTATTTCCGTTTGGGTGATAAAACAAAGTTGGTTTGTTGAATATTCCATTCCTTTTCAATCAATACTGAAAACATTTGGATAAAAACTGTGGGTTGTTATCACTAACAACACATTTACATAGTTCTACCCTATCTAAAAAAAATGTGAGAGTTTCTGTACCTGTTCCATGCACAATATTATTTTCAAGCCATCTAGAGAGATAATCAATAATCACAACGATGTATGTCATTTCATCATTATTCCCTTAAGTAGGACCCACAATGTTGATACCAATCTTCTTCCATGGCATGCATAGGCTACTTATGGGACAAAAATGTGGTCTAATTGGCGCTTTCAACTTATCGTATTGTTCACATTTCCAGAACTTTCTTTCAACATCCTTATCTCATCCCGGCCACCAGTACAGACCTTTGATTCTTCTCTTAGATTTTAAAAATTCCTACATGAGCTCCATGACAAAGGTCAAGAACTCTCTTCCACAGCCCTGTGGGAGGAATCCCTTATCCTCTTCTCCACGAAAGATCTTCTTCAACAGCGAATTCCTTCCTCTCTACTCGAAATGCATGCACATGTTTAATAATGTCATTCTTCTTTGGCCAGCAAATCATGGTGTAATCCTTCATAACACTTTATTCTTTATCAGCTTCTATCTCCTTTCTCCATTCCTCCACAGTGATACCATGTTCTTCCTTGTTCCACACATTCATCCAAATAATTTAAAGAAACCTCTTTCGTTTTGTGCAGCATGCGACTCAAAACATCTGCCACTCTAAGTACATACTGAACTTCCTAAACAAAATCCAGCAATCTTATTGAAAATCTTGCTAGGTTTGTGGAAGCATGAGACATGCCACAAGTTGTAAGTAATATTGTGAGTGGTTAGTGATCACACCTCAAGATTACGAGAAATCTCCATATAAATTGTCTGAAGCTTTCAAATCCCCCATACACTAGCGTAACAAAAGTTCAGGAGGCCCCCTTGCAAACTACAGGGAGGGGCCCCCCTGGATCTCGGGCCCCCCCACACCGCAGGGGCTTCGGGGACCTATGTTACGCCATTGCCCCCATATATGCCAGTGTTTCCCTTTCTTTTGATTTCAAATGTTTTTATTAAAATATAAAATGTGCATATCAGAGGTTATATATACAGTACAGTATAGTAAACATAATAGAACTGCGGCGCCGTTGCCGTCAGAGGAGAAAAGGAGAAAAGTAAGAAGAAAGAGGGGGGGGGGGGTTCTTATCCAGTGTTTGGGGTGTTCAGGTGTGCGTCGAGGCGTTCCCACATCACCTCCTTAGCATTGTGCTCCTTTGAGAACTTGCCGGTTATATTGTCTGCTCCTCTGAGAAATGGCACCCAGTTATCCAAGTTTTAAAATTCGCTTTGGCTGTGTTTTTCCAGTTTGCCAGGATAACTTTTAGAGCTCATCAATAAATCAAGAAGAGAGAGAGGACCAGGTAAGCTGGTCCGAATCCCCAGGGTTATATGTTCTATCAAAAAGGACCAGTACCGTTTATGTATTTAGTGAGAAGGCTCAGAGTTGTACGTTTTCCCAAGAAAAAGAAACCGCTTGGGTTTTTCATGAAGCCCTCACCCACCGACCTAGTCGGTGGCATGCTTCATCATCGGGCCCACCACAGTGACACCGAATGTGTCCCGGGTGTGCTGCGACGCCAGATGTTACTGCGGAGCTGGTATTTTTACTGAGTGTGCAGTGAAAAAAGTGAAAGGAAGTGAAAGTTAAAATGCCATACAGGAAGGTCCCAGTACCCGAGGGATAAATTAGATTTAATTTCAGGGCCCCTGTTAGCGGTTAAAAGGCAAGCGGATGCGGTGGAGTTAAATTATGAACTCCTGCATCCTGTGTGGTCGACATGTTTCAGCCAGGCCTTTTTATTATAACTGGCTTTCCTCAGGACCTTATAGTATGTGAAGAAGTGCAATTAAACTAAAAAAACTAAATTATAGTGATTGTGTTGATTTTAAAATGTGTTGCACGCCCTAAAGTGCGTATATGTGTTAGAGGGGGATTCCCTCTGGTATTGATAGGCTTTTTCTGTTGGAGCCTTCTTGGGTCACCTGGCAGAGATAGAGACCGGAATTGCCGGTCTAGATCCTCCTTGGAACCTACGTCCTTCTGCGGTGCCCGGTACACCGCAGAAGGCCGTAGGTTCCAAGGAGGCTGGCTGAAACATGTCGACCACACAGGATGCAGGAGTTAATAATTTAACTCCACCGCATCCGCTTGCCTTTTAACCCCTAACAGGGGCCCAGAAATTAAATCTAATTTATCCCTCGGGTACTGGGACCTTCCTGTATGGCATTTTAACTTTCACTTCCTTTCACTTTTTTCACTGCACACTCAGTAAAAATACCAGCTCCGCAGTAACATCTGGCGTCGCAGCACACCCCGGACACATTCGGTGTCACTGTGGTGGGCCCGATGATGAAGCATGCCACCGACTAGGTCGGTGTGTGAGGGCTTCATGAAAAACCCAAGCAGTTTATTTTTCTTCGGAAAACGTACAACTCTGAGTCTTCTAACTTTTAGAGCTATCATAGAATATTTCTCCTCTGTGCGAGACAATTAGCAATATGCACACGCAATAACGACCTATTTACCATTGTGTGTTTGCGTAAGAGCTGCTCTGAGTGTTCTGCTTCTTAAGGGTTCTGACCACGGCTGCTCAACAACTTGTCACCAATTTCTTGTGCAATAATGATGACACTACCCCTGTGCTAAAGTGAACTTGTCTTTATTCTTGCAACGCGGCAAGTACAGGAGGAAACTTGCACCAACACCTTAACTGCCTTTCAATAACCATTCTAAAACCATCATAGCCATGTGGCCAGAGGAACCAAACATGAACAAAATAACACTTAATTCTGCCACATTTGCCACTTAAACCAATTGTTCTGAGTACTTATGTCTGAGTAGCTGCTCAAGCGAAAATTTAGATTTTTATTTCATGTCAGTAAAACTACAAAATGCACAACTGTTGCTTGAGATAGGCTCATTTTATTGTCCCTGCAGAGTGAGGGACGCCTACTCTTTGACGTACACGTTGTTTGGACCCATTACCACTCAAAGGTAATAGCTTACTGTGTATTGCTGACACATTTTCAGACTAATAGCACCGCGTGGCTATCATGCATTCTCCTAAATGTACAAATCGATGCAAAATAACCACCGAAATCAATTTTGCTAGAAATGAAAATTCGATATTAGAATGGTGCATGCTCCTCTAAACCTCCTACAAACAAAACATAAAAGTGGAAAAGTCTGCTGATTTTGTTTTACAAAAACTCTCATCAGTAGTTAATGTTTTCTAGGAACACGGTTTATTATCCACTTCGTAGCATTATCCCATGTAATTGGAGGTGATAACACATAAGAATCGCTGAGTATTATTGAGTTCTGTGGGAGCCGCAGGATAATGATTAAAGGTCTTTCTGGGAAATAATTAAAAGAGAAGTCTTAACAGACTGGAGATCTTTGATCTCCTCAAAAATGCATTTATGTTTTCGACCCAGAAAAAAACGGTGTTTGTTTTTGATTTTGGATTCCTTTTTGAAAAAAGAGGCCACTCAGAAACAGTACTGGAGAGGTTACTCTTACAATCCTTTGTGAATCGGCCCCACATCTCCAACTCCTTATTGGTAAAAGTGCAAAGATGGCTGGTTTAGTCCTTACTGCTTGTACTGACTGTAGGTGCCTATTACCTGAATATTTCCATTGTAGTTGTTTTGTGCTCCGTTAACAAAGGCGTGTAAAAATACTGCAGGTATTCTACGTGCACACTAGAATGACCTTGTGAATAGGCCCCAGTATATTGTGGCATGTGGTGTGCACCAGCACTAATTTTGGGGGGAAACGCGCTTATTTTTCATCAGCAGACTTTGACTCAGAGAAAGAGACAAAGGCAAAAATGGGAGAAATTAGGAGGAAGTCGAAGATAGGCAGTGACAATGGGAGGAAGCAGGGATGACAAAGAACATGGAAGAGTGTGATAAAGAGACACGAAGTGCGGGTGGTTGAAGAAAGAGGCCTGAGGTGGAATCAAGACTAGACAGCTTCGATAAAAGGCAGGGCCAGCACTGTGCAAATCAGAAAATAGATTGGCCTGTGCATTTTTTTTTAAAATTAAGCACTGGGCCTAATTCACCAAACTTGGCATCCATGAATAAGTTAGACATTTGCATTGAGAACAGATTATTTTGGAGTACACTTTCGGAACTTGCTTCACGAAAGAACCAGAGTACTTCTTCATGCACATATGCCACCTACCAGTGTATTTGTTCTCTGGGGTTTGTAGAATCTCCCACAAATATTTGAATTGTTCTTACTTTAGCAGACTTCATACATCAAGCTAGTCCCTCAAATGTAATATAAAACGTTATTCCAACTGAGCTGAACCACAACTACAACTCCCAGAATCCGCTAGGTTGTTAAATGAAAATCCAGAACAACAAAATGCCATTTTGGAAACAATATTTTTTAAATTTCAAGGCCAAGACCATGGGAAGTGAAATTTACCTTCCCTTGGGTGTAACTGGCTGATAGATATGAAGACATTGTGTAATTATAAAGTGTTAATAAATGCATACCGCTTAGGGCAGAGCCAATGGTGGGGGGTAATTATTGGTCATTAACTGTCACAAGGACAGTAGCAACATTATTTAGTCTGGATGAGCAGACCCTGTTGCACATCTGCCCGTTGGACAAGCCTGTTGAAGATGCTGGTGGTGTGCATACTGCAAGGCTGTCCAGTCCAACATTATGGATGGTAAAGCACCAGTAAATCCTACCAGACTGTACACTTTTCTTGATCTATGATCATATTGGCCCTCATCCATCACACCAACCACTTCTTGATCATCTGCAGGAACCATTCCTTAAGTGCCTTGTTCTTTGAGAATCCGTGTCACAAACCTAATTGTTACACACAATACCTTCATGATTTTAGGTGACCTAATATTTCAGTAGATAGACCAGAACCACCCCAGCAACCATTGAGTAAATATTGTCCAGCATGTAAAAGGCCCTACCTATAATACGGAATGCACAAAAAATGTGATCTTTGATGAACACAGAAGCCGCTCATGATAGTATCTTATTCGGATAACAAATCTGTGTGTTTTTTGATCCTCTAACATTATAAAGATAATAAGTACAGTCATACACAAGTTTATGAGGAAGTGTAATCTGCTCAATGAAAAAAAGTAATGTCAAACGTAGAAAATTGTCTCTTCAAAGCTAAAACCATCAATTCCCTGTTGCAAAACTGGCTAGTTGGACTCAATGCACGTCTTAGTAGCAATTTACAAAATGGAACCTTAGTGTATAGATAAACAATGGGTGACACACTGAGTGCCGGAAACCAATCAGCTGAAACAGAACCTTGGAAGGACATTGCAGGCAATGGACCATAAAATACTCATAAAAAGAGACATCTCCCTATTTTACTGCTCCAAAGGCAAGCTAATTTAAGCCAGCAAGAAAAAAACATTTAACAAGTGTTGGTGGTGTCTTTAACAGACAAGTGCCAAAACCAAAAACGTAATTTTCACATGTGCGATGCCACAGTCTCCTTTCTACAGACAACATCACGTAACTGCTCATTAAATAACAATTTGCAGAGCTAATAAATACAGGTAATGAAGACTTGATTGCTATAGTTGAGATAAAACACAGGACACAATCTGTATGCACCAATTTTAGTGGAGATCAGACATGCAAGCAGGACTGTGATGCACAGAAATATGAATACTGAAAAAAGACTAGGAAAACAGTGCACATGAACGAGACAGGACAGAATTATGCATACAAACACAGAGCGATTTAGAACAGGGGGTGGTGATGAACAGAGTGTCTGAATTAAGCAGACCACTCTTACCCAGTCCAAAGATCAGGGCTTGATCCATCACCGTTATTTATCTCACTGCCCCATCCCAGCTCAGAACCTGGCTATATGCAAATCAGTCTGTCCCTGGCCCAGTGCATCATGGGAACAGGGCAGACTAAACTACCAAGCCAATTCTTCACCAGAAAGGAGACAAGCTACCGGGGACCGGTTTCTGGCATTTCAGCCTTCTTCGGCCCGGCTTGCTTGAATCCTGATGGAGCAGTGAGAAAGGGACTCATGTCTGAGTATACCCTGCCACACCTATAGTGGCCAATAACACAGAGGACACAAGGCAATGAGACTGCATATAACAGGGCAGATCAGAACTAGTGCACACACGGCCTAGGAGCAAATCAATCAAAGGTACAAAGAGGTGAGATAAGCAACAGATGGACAACAGACACCATTAACTAGTCGGAACAGGAAACAAATATCAAAAAATAATTAAAACAAAAATCAAAAAGCAAGGCTTGCAATACAGCACCAGGATCACTACAGAGCACAAGGAGAATCAGCAGCAAGATCAGCTGCGAGCCACTGCACACTAACCTCTGAGGGCTGAAACAGGTGGAAGCTCAGGGGAGGAGCAAAGGTGCAGGGAGCGAGCGAGGTGCAAGGAATACAACTGGTGCAAGGAATTAAGGAACCGCCAATGACGGGAGGGTAGAACTGAAGCTTGTAAAGGAGAAGACCAGTAGAACCAGGAGGTATAGGACAGTAAACATGAAAGCCAGGAATGGAGTACAAATCAGGGATCAGAGTTCTGTCATATACTACTGCAACAGCGGCACCTCACAGGCCCCTTGAGGGCGCCACTTGAAAGAATCCTGACAGTCATACAAGATCAGGTTTGTCAACTGCACTGATGACACTCGTCTGTGGAAATTTCTGTCAGACCATGAGTTAGGAAAAGATCATTTTCAAACTAGCTGTTGATGTTCTGCTATAGGGCTAAAATGGTAAAACATAACCTCACAAAATGATAAATAGATTTTGGGCGCTCTTTCCTGAAAGGAAGCACTCACCTTGTGGTCTGGATTCTAAGGGAGCAATGGAAGTTTCCACAAATGTCTGAATTCACAAGGTAAGCACTCACACCAGCAAATCCACGGCAAGTTGTGGTTGTAAGGAGGTCTTTATTTTATTTTTCTGTTATTTCTCCATTTCAAACATGCAAGGTGCAAAGTGCATCAGAGATAAACAAACACCAACAGAGGCCTTCGTCCGGGTCCAATATATATATATTCGCTCCAAACACCTCTTACTTCAGGAAGAGACTCGGACACCCAGGGCTTCTTGTAAACAATTTATTATGCAAGTAGAAAAATGTACGTTTCGCCATTACGGCTTGCTCACGCTCCTGAGCAAGATGTAATGGCGAAAGGCTACCCTTGGCCGTGGAGAGGGGAACCACTTTTGCCCTGGAGGAGAAGCATTCGGGGTGGAAAGAGCTTAAACTTGGAAACGATTTCAAGTGTCCAAGCGCGCACTACCAAAAGAAAAATACGCATGTGAACTGGTACCTCTACCTACTTAAGGATGAACATATGCTTTAATTAACAGAGGGGACTGAGCCCACTTAGGGAAATACACTGTGTTTGCTGCTTTCACAACTACAATTACCAGCATGCTGTTGGTTGCCTCCGTGTGTGCCACGCCCACTGGGGGTGTTCTCTCCAATAATAAAAGTTTGGAAAGCAGAAAGCGGCGAACTTTTTTGGCCCCTCTGTGCATAATCCATGAAGAAGGGGCATCATCGCCTTGAAACGCGTAGGATTCAAATTGAAATGCAATGAATGTTAAAGATTGCGAGCTTTACAGGCGGCAGAACCGGATGGTGTGGCAGTGCGCAGAGTTCCCTCTCAGAGCTCAAGAGCTCATTGTTGACTCACGTTAGTATACACGGCTACCCTTGGCCGTGGAGAGGGGAACCACTTTTGCTCTGGAAGAGAAGCATTCGGGGCGGAAAGAGCTTCAACTTGGAAATGATTTCCAGTGTCCAAGCTCGCACTACCAAAAGAAAAATAAGCACGTGAACTGGTACCTCTACCTACTTAAGGATGAACAGATGCTTTAATTAACAGAGGGGACTGAGCCCACTTAGGGAAATACACTGTGTTTGCTGCTTTCACAACTACAATTACCAGCATGCTGTTGGTTGCCTCCGTGTGTGCCACGCCCACTGGGGGTGCACTCTCCAATAATAAAAGGTTGGAAAGCAGAAAGCGGCGAACTTTTTTGGCCCCTCTGTGCATAACCCATGAAGAAGGGGCGTCATCGCCTTGAAACGCGTCGGATTCAAATTGAAATGCAATGAAAGTTAAAGATTGCGAGCTTTACAGGCGGCCGAACCGGATGGTGTGGCAGTGCGCAGAGTTCCCTCTCAGAGCTCAAGGGCTCATTGTTGTCACGTTAGTATACACGGCTACCCTTGGCCGTGGAGAGGGGAACCACTTTTGCTCTGGAGGAGAAGCATTCGGGGTGGAAAGAGCTTCAACTTGGAAACGATTTCCAGTGTCCAAGCGCGCACTACCAAAAGAAAAACAAGCAAGTGAACTGGTACCTCTACCTACTTAAGGATGAACATATGCTTTAATTAACAGAGGGGACTGAGCCCACTTAGGGAAATACACTGTGTTTGCTGCTTTCACAACTACAATTTCCAGCATGCTGTTGGTTGTCTCCCTGTGTGCCACACCCACTAGGGGTGTTCTCTCCAATAATAAAAGGTTGGAATACTAGAAAGCGGCGAACTTTTTTGGACCCTCTGTGCATAATCCATGAAGAAGGGGCGTCATCGCCTTGAAACGCGTCAGATTCAAATTGAAATGCAATGAAGGTTAAAGATTGCGAGCTTTAAGGGCGGCAGAACCGGATGGTGTGGCAGTGCGCAGAGTTCCCTCTCAGAGCTCAAGGGCTCATTGTTGACTCATGTTAGTATACACGGCTACCCTTGGCCGTGGAGAGGGGAACCACTTTTGCTCTGAAGGAGAAGCATTCGGGGTGGAAAGAGCTTCAACATGGAAACGATTTCCAGTGTCCAAGCTCGCACTACCAAAAGAAAAATAAGCATGTGAACTAGTACCTCTACCTACTTAAGGATGAACATATGCTTTAATAAACAGAGGGGACTGAGCCCACTTAGGGAAATACACTGTGTTTGCTGCTTTCACAACTACAATTACCAGCATGCTGTTGGTTGCCACCGTGTGTGCCACTCCCACTGGTGGTGTTCTCTCCAATAATAAAAGGTTGGAAAGCAGAAAGCGGCAAACCTTTTTGGCCCCTCTGTGCATAATCCATGAAGAAGGGGCGTCATCGCATTGAAACACGTCGGATTCAAATTGAAATGCAATGAAGGTTAAAGATTGCGAGCTTTACAGGCGGCAGGACCGGATGGTGTGTAAGTGCGCAGAGTTCCCTCTCAGAGCTCAAGGGCTCATTGTTGACTCACGTTAGTATACACGGCTACCCTTGGCCGTGGAGAGGGGAACCACTTATGCCCTGGAGGAGAAGCATCCCGGGTAGAAAGAGCTTCAAATTGGAAATGATTTCCAGTTTCCAAGCGCGCACTACCAAAAGAAAAATAAGGACGTGAACTGGTACCTCTACCTACTTAAGGATGAACATATGCTTTATTAAACAGAGGGGACTGAGCCCACTTAGGGAAATACACTGTGTTTGCTGCTTTCACAACTACAATTACCAGCATGCTGTTGGTTGCCTCCGTGTGTGCCACGCCCAATGGGGGTGTTCTCTCCAATAATAAAAGGTTGGACAGCAGAAAGCGGTGAACTTTTTTGGCCCTCAGTGCATAATCCATGAAGAAGGGGCGTCATCGCCTTGAAACGCGTAGGATTCAAATTGAAATGCAATGAAGGTTAAATATTGCAAGCTTTACAGGCGGCAGAACCGGATGGTGTGGCAGTGCGCAGAGTTCCCTCTCAGAGCTCAAGTGCTCATTGTTGACTCATATATATATATATTTTTTCTTTTTATGGTAGGGGTGTAGTTATTGCACATCTATAATGAATTTTGTTACTACACGATTCAATACTATGATTGAAACATATATGAATCTATAAATCTTTTCATCTAGGTTCTCACATAGCTTTTGGGCAGTCTGGAGTTTGAACTATTGATCTTTGAACATGTTATAACGGCAAATTTTTTGGACAACAACTTTATGCATTATATTGTTCGCATCCGCTATGAATTTGTCAATTTAATTCTGTGGGTACTAGATTAAGTAATCAGTACTTTGTTTTTATTGCACTAGGGTGTACCCAATTGTTGCTCTTCTCCCATATAGAAGTTTTGATATGTTGATTCAACTTCAAGGATATCAAAGTTGGGCACTTGCCCTTGATTATTTACTAATTTATTGTTAAATTAGTCTGTTGCATGTTCTTGTTCAACAATTATAATGTTGGGGAAGTTCACTTATGCTTTTTACCTTTGAAGTCTCTCTACTACTTCTATGAATTGATTGGGAGTGACTATGAAGGAGCAACTGGGTATTTAAGGACGCGGGTTCTTTAAGTATGTCATGTGATCAAGGCCGGGGCAACCTAGCCGAAACGCGTCATGTTGAGGAATAAATTAGCACTTTAAAATTCTATCTTCCGTGTGGTGGTCCGTTCCTGCTGGTGAAATGCTGGGTGGATTCTGCCTTATTTGTGTTTATAAGGACTATAACACCCCTAAAACCTACAGTATTTTCAGTGAATTTAATGCTAATTCCTAACTATATCAGGCCTAAAACCTATAGTTTTTTCAGTGAATTTCAAAGTTTTCTAAAATGCTAATTCCTAACTATATCAGGCCTAAAACCTATGTCTTTTTCAGTGAATATATATATATATATATATATATATATATATATATATATATATATATATATATATATATATATATATATATATATATATATTACGCTCAAAACTCTTCTTAGTTTTCAAGAAAGAGGCAGCACTCGTAGACTGAAAGGTATCACAGTGAATTTAATCTCGGGGAAACAAAAAAGCACAGACGCGTTTCGGCGTAAGCCTTCGTCAGTGTGTCACTAGTGACATATAAACAGCAAGTTAAATAAAGTTGTTAACAAGTATTGACACTGACATAGGACTTCACCCCTTTGCACCACTGCGGGCACCATATTAGAATGGTGTTCTATCCATTACAAGGGTATAATTGATATTAAATCCGTAAATTATAACGTTTCAATAAAGCCGTGGATCGGCTAGTGTCCTATATACAAATAGTCAAAACATGGTTAACAAATCAATACAGGCGTAAAGAAAAAGAATAACAAAACAGTTCATCAAAAAGCAGTTCATCAAGAAAGATATGTCATGACATGTATCATACATTTTTCAAATTATAGAAAGTATCCGCAATCTCAAGGGATGTCAGAATTCATCAAGCTTGTCAAAAGATAGCTTCAATTATTTTGAGTCATGATGAAAGATAATTACTAAGCAAAATCACTTTCCCTTGATACCAGATTCTATCTATATACATATTTACATGTTGTAGACCCCACAAGCACTATGTAGGTGATGAATTTAGTGCAGGGGGGGATAGGATTGTGGGGGTGATGGGGGAAGTGGGGTAAAGGGGTGAGGGATAGGAAGGGCACGGGAAAAGGGAATCAGGTAGGCTAAAAAGGGGGAAGGTATTGTGTGTAAGGGAATGTCCTCAGTTTATCCCAACATCAGTGAAAAGAAATGCAGTATTCATGAATGGCATTTGTACAGTTCATGTTTCTTGAGAGACAGCATTCAAACAGATCATCCTAGGAGAGTATATACTAGTTGTGTTTTCAATTACCTAGATGGCATGACAATTCCTCTCCACTATTAAGTCCTCCCGGATATTTTGTAGAGAGGTCTACAATATATCTCGATTCCAATCTACAGAGTCTCCTTAGCCGGTCACCTCCTCTTACATTGGGTGGGACAATGTCCAATCCAAAGAATCAGAGTTTGGTACGATCTTTACCATGTTCTTCGGCAAAATGCTGGGCAACCAGATATGCGATGTCTACTTTCTCGATTGCCCGCAGGTGTTCCAAGATCCTCAGTTTGAGTTCCTTGATTGTGCTGCCAATGTAGCGTAAGCCACACGGGCAGATCAAGCAATAAACTACAAAAAAACAAAACAAAAATATATATATATATATATATATATATATATTTTTTTTTTTACTTTTTTCTTTTTTTGGGGGGGGGGATAAACTTACTTTAACTATACTTACCTTGCGTGGCAAAGGCATGCGTGATAAAGGCATGCATTGTATTGCCATGCCTCCAACTTTCCCCAAAAATGCATGTTAGTTTCCAGCACAGTCAAATTTCCTTAGGGTATTTCAATGAAGGGGTAAAGAGGAGTAGCAGGCCAGAACATATCTGTACCACAGTGACGACCAGGGCACTGATGTGCAGTATTTATTCAAAGAGAGACATTTAATAACCATGTTACAGTGACTAGGAATATAACATATGGATCGTGATGATGAACGAGACAGACAAAAGAAGGTCAATAATTTTGAAGGCGAGGAAAAGACCACAGTTGCCTACATACGAGAGACACGACCCACCAAAAAAGAAAGATTTCCACTCACAATTCTGGTCTCAGACTGCATGAAAAGTGCTTGACTGGACCGATATCAGCTCAGAGATGCTGTTTGATGACAGGAAAGATAGAGCAAAGCATGCTACAAACACTCCCAGAATATAGGAAACACACTCTAATCCCCCGAGCTCGGATGTGCTTTCTTCTCTGCCTATCAGTCCTGGCTAGCAGCAACACAGAATCATTCTTGTGTACAGAAGACAAGCTACCTCGCTGGGGGATATCATGAGAGTCAGACCACTATAGATAGGGGAGTCTGTTCATAGAACATTTGTCAGATCATGCATTACAGAACAGGTTGAGGAGCTCAAAGAAGAGTGCGAAACAAAATGAAAGTAGCATAGAGCCTGTGACAAGGGAACAAGAGGCCTCTTCCTCAAGACTTGTTTGTAAGAGATTTTCAGTAGTTGTATCAACTCTGTCAAATGAGAACCTCCTACAATTAGAGTGATGTGATAGTGCAACCTCGAGCAGTAAAGGGAATGTAGGGGCTAGATGTACAAAGAGTATGATCACAAAAAGTGTTTGCAAATTGTGCATCAATGTTTTGCAAATTCTGATTTCATGAAGCAATCTATGTACTAATAGGTTGCATCACAAAATCATCATGAGCGGGGTTAGAGGGGTTAAAGGACGATCAGTCTAATGAATCAGTTTCCACCAGGAAAGTGTCAATCAATCAAGCATAGGGTTTATAAAGCTCGCTACTCACACGTGAGGGTCTCAAGGCGCTGGTGTCAAAGTGTCAGTAACTGTTCATTGGTTTGCCACTGGAATTACAGTAGATCACATTGATACATTGCACACCGAATTGACAATTGGAAGGACCAGCCCTTTCAAGCGACACTTCGGTATGTGTCACAAAAGCCACCGTAAAACTTTTTTGAGCTGTTAAATTGGTTTTGTATATACGAAACAGGGATTTTACAGTCACAGACAGTGATTTTACAAATCGCAGGATTTGCTATAGCAAAATTGTTTCGGACATCTGGCCCATATTTAAGGCATCAATTGCTAAATTGCTGGAAGTGGAAAAAATATGGTAACTGAACATACAAACATTTAGAATGATTTTTCGATTCAGATTCAGATTTATTTTCTATATAACAAAATGAATTACTACCCCTTCACAGGAAGTGTATGCATGTCAACACCATTAAAAAGCGGGTACTAACTGTGCACCTCTAAATGTAGAAATACCATTTCTACATTTTATTTTCCGGTTAAAGCTGAAATTATGATTATCAGTTCTATTGATGCAACCACCCTATACCCATAAGACCTGACCCATTTCTAAATTAGGTTTCAGCCTCTTATTTCAACTCTACAAAGAATATTGCACAGGGCCCTCAGAATTGCATTGTTTTTTGAAAAGCTAAGTAGACTTCACAATACTACCAATGAACAAAGAAGTAACCGTGAAAATTCCATGTTGTCAGCGTTTAACGTTTAACTTCGTACAGTCGTTTCAGCGATCACACTACATATGAAGATGAAACCATCATTCTTTGCTCAGTAGATGCCACGTTTTTTAAATTTTTTTATTTATTTCGCAGGATAAACTTGAAATGTCATGAAACAACCTCAAATCAACAGCCTAAATGACTGTGGGTTATGAGCTTGTATTTTGTGTAAATAAGTTAACCTGTTCATGTATAATGCGAAGTAACCTGTTAATGTATAAGGCGAAGACATATATATTTAATTACACTTGAACATTGTTCTTATTAACAATGGATGATGAGAAGACTGGCTTGTAAATGAATAGGAAGTATTTTGATTTGCCATGGCAGGAAGGCAAGGAAGAAGTCTAGAGGTGGAGTGTGATTAAGTGACAGATAGGAAGTGGATTGTGGAGACTAAATTCAGGGATTGGCTTAATCTCTCTTGATTTAGTTTTTCTTTAAGCCATAAACAATGTAGCCTCGATCACAGCAGATGTGTAATACTAAAGGCTAGAAATGTGCAATTACCCTTTTGAAGATGTGTACTTTTTTTCACCTCAAGCTGCAATTTTGAAACACCGAATTTGGCAAATTTTGTTAAGCACTTCTCATGACAATAATCTGTCGATATTTTGCAATCACCTTGATCAATTTCAGATTGTATCCTGTGTAATTGTCGTAGTCAATTATCTCACTGGGGTGTATGTTAGTTGTCTGTGTTCTGTATTAGTGTGGATGGCACAGGGGAGCCATTTAAGTACAATGTAACACAGTGTGCATTGGTGGGAGTTTGCTTTGGATTTACTACCAGAATATCGACCTGCCAAAATATTTTGGGAAAAATATTGACTGCGAGAATATTGTGAAGCTTAGCATATAAAGTTCAGTATAGGTTTGTTATCCTTGACTCCACTTATCATGGTCATATATATCTTCAAGAGTAAGGAGAGGTGGAGTTAAGAATAGCAAATCAATACTTACCTACCTGTACTTACCATCACAATTTTCTGGTCAATATTTTTGCCACAATATTTAGATAAGTCAATATTGTTGACCTTGATATTCTAACATACAAGCTGTCTTTTTCTGGTATTGCTGAGTAATTGATACAGCATATGAAAAGCTGCATTTTTATCATACGTGCAGTACCCTGACATAACATTTGTGCAATACCGTTCAGCTCAAAAGTTATCTTGGTAATAATAGCAGTTAATCTATGTTTATTGTTATCCAACTCGGTCCTTTTAAGGTTGTCAATCTCAAACGTATGAAATCTGAGTGAGCCATATCGAATCGAACCTGTGACCATGAGGTCAAAGGAAGATCACTACTCCACTTACCCGCAGATTTGTCCTTTAGTTATTCTCTGTATGGACGTTTCTACTTCCAGAAAATGCTAAAGCATCTAAACATATCAGCCTGAATATGAAAGACCTAAATAGATTTCATAGTGTTTAAATTATATTTTACAGATTAGGAGCCTTTGTAGAACTCTTAAACATGCAAACAGCCATTCCTTTTCTCTTCACTTTTTCCCAGAGTTCCTCATTCCACTCCCTTTCCATTTGGACTCAGAACATGATTCTGTTTTTTCTATTGATAAAGAAGTCATTTACCCCTAAAATGTAAGGTAAATAATTATTTAACTATCTAGAGAAATTGAATATGATCCAGAATTTTAGTCAATGTATAGATGCTAAGAGCTGTTTTACAGAAAAGTGGAATGTCAGCAGCTATTACACTGTAGAGATAAAAAATATATTTAGCACAGCAGCTGTCTTTTTAAAATAATTTTATCTCAGCAGTTACATGACTTGACATACTGCTGCTTAAACACCAGAAGTTGACGCTGCACATAAATACACTGCTCTTCGAATGAGGGCTGAGTACATAAAAAGTCTGATCAAAACGATGGTACACCGGCAAAGAGTGCAACTTTTTAAGGGCATACACATGAAAATACCTTTGCTTTTCTAAGAGATGTGAGACTGATTGGCGCTGCCACTCCTTGATTTTTGTTTGCATACATTTTTTCTTTTATGGTCATAGAGATCATAATTTTCGTCAATTTTAGAATAATTGGGATTTATTTAACGCAGTACCAGTGTGTTTGTGAATGTAGGTCAGCGTTTATGATTTATTTCAATAGTTGTATATAAATGTCTTTATTCGGTTTTTGTCATTATAAAACCATAAAAGCAACAGTATGAAATTTACAGCATAAAAAATAAATCACACAAAAAAGATTTTTAGAGATTCCTTCGGTGCCTAATAATACATTTTAAAAAATTCAATGTATGGTAACAGGTGCGCTCAGAGTCTAACATCTGTAAAAGAATCATAGCCGGACGACATTGTCTAAGACCCCAGGCTTTTAGTAATGGAAATAGCCAGATTTTCCTGTGAGGGAGATAGTATTTGCAAAACAGTATCGTGTGCATACATGTTTGTGCGGAAGTCTCGTCACAGGGGCACAAAGTCAATTTTGATTCCCAAGTGTTCATTTGCGGGAAAGCGACTAGTCTGTGAAACAGATTGAGTCTAAGTCTGGTCAAAAGCATTCTTTCGTATGAGTTAATTTCCAATGCAAGATAAGGCTGGATTTGTGGCGTTAGCTGTACCATGTTTGCGTGTTGTACAGATTGTTTATTTGAAAGCAGGGTGATTCTGAGTGACTCTAGGTGACTCATTGCTTTCTGTTTCAGCTCTTTCTTGCTTATCTCGGTCAAAGATAGTGGACTGAGGTAAAATCTTTCTAGACCCATATCCGTGAAGAATCATTTAACATAGGTAAGCCAGGCTATTCTGTGCGCATTATCCAGGGCCATTGAGTCCTCCAGAATAGCCTTGGTCAGCATGTTCTTATCAGATAACCATATGCGCCTCCAGAGTAGCAGTGGCTGGACTTTTATTAGATCCTCTATGTAGGGGGTTCCCAATTCCATGTGACATGCATATGTAGATGAGCACTTGGGGGCAGATAAAAGGAATCTGGTGAATGAATTCTCAGCTGTTTGAAGAGATCCGGCGTCAACATGTCCCCAAACGCCAGCCCCATATAGGGCAATGGCTAGGCATTTTGCAGAGTAGATTTGTAACATCTCCACTGGTGATCTCCTTCCAAGTCTTTGTGAGAAGCTAATCAGAGCAGTATTGGCTCTCCTAAACAGATGTCTCCTCGACTCAATAGCTGCTTTCCAGTTTAGTTTCTCATCGATCATTATGCCCAGGTATGGATACTGTGGGGTTCTCTCAAGATTTTGGTTATTTAGAGTAATGTTCTTTATTCGTTTTCTCCCTCCACCAGCCACCATTAAGAACGTTTTTTTCACGTTTATGTGCAGATCTAGTGTACCCATGAAGTCAGCATATTTATTTAAGGATTTCCGAAGTTCTATGGGAGTGCGAGCCAAGATTACTGCGTCATCCGCGTAGAGCAGTGCCGGGATCATGCGTTGTTTTAGTTTTGGGAGGTCCTGCCCCCCTCTCAACATCCTTTCTTCCAGCCCGTTTGTGTACAGGGAGAAGAGGAAGGGGGCTAGGACACACCCCTGCCTGACACCTCGCTCTACCTTGAATGACGCAGTAAGCTCTCCCTTTGTCCCGTAACGCACTCTCGCAGAAGCGTCCGTATATAATTCCCTTAAAAAGTGCAGTAGTGGGGGATCCACCCCCATGTCTCGCAAAAGGGTCCACAGCTTTGAATGAAAGACGCAGTCAAAAGCAGAGGACAAGTCCACGTACACCGTGTACATTGTCCCCTGCTTTGCGTGGATGTACTTGGACACGATTAGACTTAGATTGAGAGCCTGTTCTACAGTTCCAAACCCTTCTCTAAAACCAAATTGAAGGTCCGATAAAATCTTTCTGTCGTCAGCCCATTGTTGGAGTTGTTCCAGGATTACTCTGCCAACTACTTTTCCCACGGAATCTAATAAAGAAATCGGTCGATAACATTTAACATCTTGGCGGTCCCCCTTTTTAAAAATAGGAACCATAATGGAATTGGACCAAGACTCCATTAAGCCCAATCTCGCTGTTGCGGTGCATACTCTGGTGAGTATAGGGGCCCAAAGATCCAGATGTTGTTTAAAGAGATCCACAGGGACCCCGTCTGGACCTGGGGCTTTGCCCCCTTTGCTTAGATTCAGGGCTTGCAGTACCTCGAGGATGTCAAACTGCATATTTATTGGAAAGTCGACAGGAGGGTGAGAGTAAGTTGTTTCTTCATTTGGTGATGTTAGTTTGAATATATGGGAGAAGTGATTTACCCAAGTTTCCTCTTCTATCGCTACGTCAATCTGAGGTCTGCTAGAGTCAGAAAGAAAGGGGGTTTTCACAATCCGCCAGAAAGACTCACTGTTTTTTGTGAGTGAACTTTTGTGTAGATCGTTCCATAGGGACTGTTTCAACTCCTGTTTTCTTTGTTTCCTGATCTTTTTGTACTGGAGTCTTAGATGTTTAATCAATTGTTTGTCTCTTTTTGGTTGTCTGAGAGCCTCTTTTAGCTTGGTTAATGAGGTGGTACAGTCATGATTGAACCAGCCTGGAGTTGTTAAGTTAAAGACAGAAGCAATCAGCAGCTGACCAAGGTTTCGCACAACCACTTCGTCTGTTTCAGAATTATTAGGCGGTGCGACTACTCTCACCATCCGCTGCCAAGGATGTATATCAGACCAATAGTTGTATAAGAGCAGAGAGGAGCACACAATGAAGTCAATAATGTAAGAAAGTCCAAAAGGAATTGTAGATCTTCGGTTCTTATTTATAAAAATATTCTTTATTTTCATGTACAGCGGCACAGCCAACGCGTTTCATTCCCATTCGTGCCTTGGGAATTTCATCAGGGCATGTATTAGACAGTTTCTCTCGGTCGTACTTCTTCGAGAGCAGTATATAAGACAATCACGGTAGGTCACAGTGTGTGCCTGCAAGCTGCTTTGTGCTTGGTTCCAAGTGGAATACTGATCCAAGTCCCCCCGGAGTGTCTGATCACTGTCACTAGGGCAAGTCAATAAAGAGGAAAGTTCTGGATCCCTCGCCTTTGATAAGGCCCCCCGTTTTCCACAGGCATCCAGTATTCCACGAGGAGGAGCGGCGGAAAACGGGGGCCTTATCAAAGGCACCGTTGCGTTTACACGCTATTTAAAACCCTACTGAAGCCGGATACTTCACCGAGCATTCAGACCCCCCCTTCTGTTTCGGAATTCCCCCGAGGGATCCAGAACTTTCCTCTTTATTGACTTGCCCTAGTGACAGTGATCAGACACTCCGGGGGGACTTGGATCAGTATTCCACTTGGAACCAAGCACAAAGCAGCTTGCAGGCACACACTGTGACCTACCGTGATTGTCTTATATACTGCTCTCGAAGAAGTACGACCGAGAGAAACTGTCTAATACATGCCCTGATGAAATTCCCAAGGCACGAATGGGAATGAAACGCGTTGGCTGTGCCGCTGTACATGAAAATAAAGAATATTTTTATAAATAAGAACCGAAGATCTACAATTCCTTTTGGACTTTCTTACATTATTGACTTCATTGTGTGCGCCTCTCTGCTCTTATACAACTATTGGAGTTGTTAAGTTATTTGATTTATTTTCCCTGGTCAGCATTAGTTTGATTTTGTCCAAAATAATCTTGAAGTTTTCAAGGATGGTGTTATCGTCAGACTCCAAATCTAGGCATTTTGTTGTGTTTGAGTATAGGGACTTTATTATGTTATTACTTAGTTGGACTGGATCAATCTTACCCCATTTTACTGTGAAACCATTTGCTCTGCCCACTTCTAGGCGGTTTTGGGAAAGAGTATGTGCAATTATGGTTGCCTGTGTTGGGTGATTTAAGAGGTCCAAATCCACTCTAAGCGCTGAATGATCGCTTAGGTTATTTTCCAATAAAGTAAAGTCCGTGGTTAGCTGTCTCAGCCCATCCGTTGCAAGGACATAGTCGACAGTGGTCTCGTGTCCCCTCCCTAGATATGTGGGGCAGAAAGTATTATCATCCGGATTTTGCTTATTTATTATTGACAGTTCCAGGTCTGTAAGAAGATTGTTCATCGCTTCCCCTTTTCTGTCGTGGATGAAATGGGCAAGGGGATTATCTTGCTCATCCACTATCCCACAGTTATGGTTGTTCAGAGATGGGCAGGGGTGTATGTTAAAGTCTCCTCCCCAAAGTAAATGAACAGTTGCCTTTTTTCTGTATACTTCTGTATATCTAGCGATTTTTTCCTGGATTGTCTGAAGCGTTTTGATGAAATTGTCCTCTTCTAGGTTATTGTAGAGGTTTACTAGGATGACAGTAGTTTCTTTGCCAACTGAAAAGGAGAGTAGTTGGAAATTTGGTGTATTTTCAGTTTTAAGGAGTTTCAAGCTAGGGACTGTATTCGCTATATAGGTGATCAATCCCCCCTTGGGCCTACCCGCAGTGCTAGAAAGGGCTGGGGAAAACAGAGTTTTATAACCTGCGATGTATAGCTCTTTTGTGGCCCATGTTTCCTGGAGGCATATCATTTTGCCATCCTCGAAAAATTGAGCTGCTGAACCATCGTCTATTTTGGGGCGAAGTCCCGCTATATTCCAGAAAATGACAGACAGTGATCTTGACCTGTTATCTTGTCCTGTAGTCATTTTCCTTTCCGGGTCCCAAGATGAAATGGTTGATTTATCATTGGTGGAATCCGGTAATGGTCAGTCGACCATCTCCAGGCTACTGTACCGGTTCATTGTGAAGTAGTGTGGCTCACTGGTTAGAGGCGGCAGACCCGAGAGCAGAGGACGGCCCGGGACCAGGGTTCGATTCCCGGCGCGGCAGGTTTCTGGACCAGGGTCAGCGGACTCGATAATTCTCTCGCCTCGGTGCCCACTCTGATCAGCGATCACACTCGGCAACTCTGGGCATTAGCTTGCCTCATCTTCACTAACGGCCCCCCAGACCGCCGGGGATGCCTGGCCTCACCCTGGAGATACCCATTAAGGGACCATCTCTCAGGGAAGCCAGGAAGGGTTTCGCGGCGGTCGAAGCGCCAGGACGCCTACGGGTAGCAGTGCGCTATATAAATGCCTACACATACATACATACATACACACATACATACATACATACATTGTTGGTATACCCAGCCAGTTTTTCCAGTATGGAGCTTCTCCATATCTGGGTCTAAAGTGCCGTTGTGGTGGAACACTCCATTGTTCCCAGTCTCTTCTTCTATTACGGGGTCCCATTACCTGCCATGGGCCGTCCTGTTGGTGGTATTTTGGGTCAACCGACCACCAGGGGGGTTCTTGGCCGTTCTGCTGCGGGGGGATTTTGGGTCTAGCATTAGTAAAATCCCAAGGCTGTGGGACTGCTTTACGCCACAGGTTGTCTTGTTCGTTGAAATGGCGGTTATGATGCTTTTTGGGATAGAAAAAGGAAAGACTCTTTGTGTCTATTCCCCCACTTGGGTTATGTTGATCCCAAGAGCATATGTACTCGACAACTTTGGGGTCCTCAAAAGTGATTACAATGCAATCACCCTGTATTGCTTTTTTTGTATGTCCCACCCATGGGGTCCTACTGACTGTTGCTAGCCTGCTTGTACAGTTAGGGGGAGAAGGGCGATTTGTATTTAGCCAATATTGGACCTTATTCTTTAAGGACCAATTAGGCTCTGATGTCTCCCCTACTAGTTCTGGTACTCCCGTCATTACAACCACGAATGGTGATGCTTCGGGTGGTAGATGCATATAGGATCTGCCATCAAAAGCTCCTCTCGTGGTACCTTTATTTACCGTAGTGTTTGGTTTGCTCTGGGGAATATTTGTGGCAGCTGGCGTTTTTGGGGCTGGTGTGGTTACTTTTGTAGTTTTTAAGGCAGGGGCTTTTGGGAGTGTGTTAGGGTTAGGAGTTGGTATTGTTATTACCGGGAGCGGTTTTCCTACTACAGGATCTTTTGCAACTGGTTGCGGTTTTGTTGCGGGACAGGTTTGTATAGCTTTTTTACTTTGTAGGGAGGATGCAGGTTGATTATTTGTTCCCTTTTTTTGGGGTTCACGAGTTAAGTTAGGTTGCAAGGATTTGGTAATTATTAGCATTTGACTCTCAATATTTATTAGTCTCTTTTCAAGGGGTTGAAATAAAGATTTTAGTACTAGGGTAATTTTGTTTACCAGATCAAGAGGACTTGGTTCGTTACTGTGGGGAATAATAACGGGTGAACCTATAACGGTGGTGTTTGTATTATTATTAGGTGAGGAATGGTGTACTAAAACCTGATGATTGGTAGTGTCCGCCACTCTTGTTGGCGAGCAGGCCAGATTTAGGGGGGTCGTTAGGTCAGTTGGCTCAGGTGTTTCAGTTCCTTTGGCTATGTCTGCTTTTCCCTTGTCCTTCCTTTTGTTGACGGCCCCCTCCCTCCTCCCTCTTGCTTGCCTTACTTCTTCTGGCGTATGCTCGCGTAAGAGTTCAGGTGTCTATTCTAAGTCGGAGTTGGTAAGTGAAAGGGAAAGTTGAGAGGCTGAGAGATCTACGTTGTTCGGGAGACTAAGCCTTTTGTTGCCTTGTAGTGATTCAGCTAAGTTGCTCTCTAGCTCTGGAGTTCTTGCTGTGGCCAATGGTCCCATAGAGGATCGCTTCGCAATCGCGAGGTCTGTAGATACTCTTCCCTCTATCAAACTAATGCTTTGGTCAATAAAAGTATTAGCCCTGGTAAGAAAATCGTCCATTGGACCTAGAAGCTGTTCTCCAATCCCTCCCTTTTTTAATTTCTTCAGTTTGTTACTCCTGGTATTCATTTTCAGTGAGATGGATTAGGAAAGATTTGTCTGATTGATGTGCAGAAGAATGATGTAGAAATGCGTGGGTAGTAGGACTTAGAGGGGGGGCCCGGCCCGGTCTCCTCACGTTCTCGAACGGCCTCAAATGGCCCGCTCTTTGCCCGGTCTTCGCCCCGGGCTGCGACCCGCGCGCGTCCCGCGGTGCGCGTTACTGGGCTTACTGATATTCTCTTGGGCGTAAAGGGGGCGTGGCACTGGGAGGGGGCGCGGCTCACGCGGGAAGAGGACCAGCTGTTGGTGGTGAATGCTGGTCCTCGCAGTCCCAGGGCCGGCGCCTCTCACCTCCGCTGCGGCCAAACAGATGGTCCTTCCCTCACGCTGTCGAGGCGGTCACTTGGCAGGAACTGTAAAGCTACTCCTGTAGCGAAGGGTCAGACTGCGGACACAAAGAGTTCTCTCAACGAGCGGCTCCCGCGGAGCGGGGGCCGCGAGAGGTTTTCTACCAACAGGTGGGGGCGTGGCACTGGGAGAGGGCGCGGCTCACGCGGGAAGAGGGCCAGCTGTTGGTGGTGAATGCTGGTCCTCGCAGTCCCGGGGCCGGCGCCTCTCACCTCCGCTGCGGCCAAACAGATGGTCCTTCCCTCACGCTGTCGAGGCGGTCACTTGGCAGGAACTGTAGAGCTACTCCTGTAGCGAAGGGTCAGACTGCGGACACAAAGAGTTCTCTCAACGAGCGGCTCCCGCGGAGCGGGGGCCGCGAGAGGTTTTCTAGCAACAGGTTGGGGCGTGGCACTGGGAGGGGGCGCGGCTCACGCGGGAAGAGGACCAGCTGTTGGTGGTGAATGCTGGTCCTCGCAGTCCCGGGGCCAGCGCCTCTCACCTCCGCTGCGGCCAAACAGATGGTCCTTCCCTCACACTGTCGAGGCGGTCACTTGGCAGGAACTGTAGAGCTACTCCTGTAGCGAAGGGTCAGACTGTTTCTGGATGAATTTTCCTATGGCAAGATTAGAAACTCTTCGTGTACTTTCCTTAAATTCTGCTGACCTCAACTGATAATTCGGTAATGAGTTGTTATCTGCCTAATCTCTTCTGCCACGTGTAGTGAAAGGGGAAACCCGATAAAGCGGAAGAGGCCTGCCAGCCTCAATAGTTGTAGCAGTTATTTGTAATTCGTAATCTTGTGTCTATGACTGGGTAAAGCAATACACCCGTTGTATTAGAGTAACTCTGCTCTAAATAAAGATTATCAAATTTTTTTTAAGATTGTTAATGCTAACTTTCCATCTAAAATAGTTTGAAGAGACTATTATTGACATATTTATGTAATGTACGTGAAAATGGAATGTCGAACTGTAAGAAATTGGGTTACTGGTTGGGGGGGGGCAGCAACCACAGTCCTTGTCAGGGTGAAGTCACAAGCAAACCCTAGATTGACCTGTGCTCCACTCTCGGGTAGTTTGGCACAGAGAAGTCAGGCTTAACTTTAGAGGCAAAGTGTAAAGTATTTGTGCAACACTTCAAACAGTAATAACATGAAAACATCACACAAGAAGGATTCCACATTACACAAACAATGTAGTATTTTTTTATAAACACAACAAGACCAAAATGCCAACAATCTCATCAGTAGAACCAGAGATATGCAAGCTTAAAAATGTCACTGAAAATAGCTCCAAAAAGCACAAAGCACCATATGTGGATATCTGGTCGCATTGGACCAGGACAAGGTAACAAGTTCAGGCTGCGATGGAGCACGGGCCAGCTGCAGGGACCCAGTTAGACCCACTGAAAACGAGTACCTTTAATTCTGGTTGAGGAGCGTTGTGAGGTCCCGCATCGAGGATGCGTCGCACAGCCGAGGTAATGCGAGGTACGGGTCAGAGATGCATATAGGATGCATATAGGATCTGCCATCAAAAGCTCCTCTCGTGGTACCTTTATTTACCGTAGTGTTTGGTTTGCTCTGGGGAATATTTGTGGCAGCTGGCGTTTTTGGGGCTGGTGTGGTTACTTTTGTAGTTTTTATGGCAGGGGCTTTTGGGAGTGTGTTAGGGTTAGGAGTTGGTATTGTTATTACCGGGAGCGGTTTTCCTACTACAGGATCTTTTGCAACTGGTTGCGGTTTTGTTGCGGGACAGGTTTGTATAGCTTTTTTACTTTGTAGGGAGGATGCAGGTTGATTATTTGTTCCCTTTTTTTGGGGTTCACGAGTTAAGTTAGGTTGCAAGGATTTGGTAATTATTAGCATTTGACTCTCAATATTTATTAGTCTCTTTTCAAGGGGTTGAAATAAAGATTTTAGTACTAGGGTAATTTTGTTTACCAGATCAAGAGGACTTGGTTCGTTACTGTGGGGAATAATAACGGGTGAACCTATAACGGTGGTGTTTGTATTATTATTAGGTGAGGAATGGTGTACTAAAACCTGATGATTGGTAGTGTCCGCCACTCTTGTTGGCGAGCAGGCCAGATTTAGGGGGGTCGTTAGGTCAGTTGGCTCAGGTGTTTCGGTTCCATTGGCTATGTCTGCTTTTCCCTTGTCCTTCCTTTTCTTGACGGCCCCCTCCCTCCTCCCTCTTGCTTGCCTTACTTCTTCTGGCGTATGCTCGCGTAAGAGTTCAGGTGTCTATTCTAAGTCGGAGTTGGTAAGTGAAAGGGAAAGTTGAGAGGCTGAGAGATCTACGTTGTTCGGGAGACTAAGCCTTTTGTTGCCTTGTAGTGATTCGGCTAAGTTGCTCTCTAGCTCTGGAGTTCTTGCTGTGGCCAATGGTCCCATAGAGGATCGCCTCGCAATCGCGAGGTCTGTAGATACTCTTCCCTCTATCAAACTAATGCTTTGGTCAATAAAAGTATTAGCCTTGGTAAGAAAATCGTCCATTGGACCTAGAAGCTGTTCTCCAATCCCTCCCTTTTTTAATTTCTTCAGTTTGTTACTCCTGGTATTCATTTTCAGTGAGATGGATTAGGAAAGATTTGTCTGATTGATGTGCAGAAGAATGATGTAGAAATGCGTGGGTAGTAGGACTTAGAGGGGGGGCCCGGCCCGGTCTCCTCACGTTCTCGAACGGCCTCAAATGGCCCGCTCTTTGCCCGGTCTTCGCCCCGGGCTGCGACCCGCGCGCGTCCCGCGGTGCGCGTTACTGGGCTTACTGATATTCTCTTGGGCATAGAGGGGGCGTGGCACTGGGAGGGGGCGCGGCTCACGCGGGAAGAGGACCAGCTGTTGGTGGTGAATGCTGGTCCTCGCAGTCCCGGGGCCGGCGCCTCTCACCTCCGCTGCGGCCAAACAGATGGTCCTTCCCTCACGCTGTCGAGGCGGTCACTTGGCAGGAACTGTAAAGCTACTCTTGTAGCGAAGGGTCAGACTGCGGACACAAAGAGTTCTCTCAACGAGCGGCTCCCGCGGAGCGGGGGCCGCGAGAGGTTTTCTACCAACAGGTGGGGGCGTGGCACTGGGAGAGGGCGCGGCTCACGCGGGAAGAGGACCAGCTGTTGGTGGTGAATGCTGGTCCTCGCAGTCCCGGGGCCGGCGCCTCTCACCTCCGCTGCGGCCAAACAGATGGTCCTTCCCTCACGCTGTCGAGGCGGTCACTTGGCAGGAACTGTAGAGCTACTCCTGTAGCGAAGGGTCAGACTGCGGACACAAAGAGTTCTCTCAACGAGCGGCTCCCGCGGAGCGGGGGCCGCGAGAGGTTTTCTACCAACAGGTTGGGGCGTGGCACTGGGAGGGGGCGCGGCTCACGCGGGAAGAGGACCAGCTGTTGGTGGTGAATGCTGGTCCTCGCAGTCCCGGGGCCGGCGCCTCTCACCTCCGCTGCGGCCAAACAGATGGTCCTTCCCTCACGCTGTCGAGGCGGTCACTTGGCAGAAACTGTAGAGCTACTCCTGTAGCGAAGGGTCAGACTGTTTCTGGATGAATTTTCCTATGGCAAGATTAGAAACTCTTCGTGTACTTTCCTTAAATTCTGCTGACCTCAACTGATAATTCGGTAATGAGTTGTTATCTGCCTAATCTCTTCTGCCACGTGTAGTGAAAGGGGAAACCCGATAAAGCGGAAGAGGCCTGCCAGCCTCAATAGTTGTAGCAGTTATTTGTAATTCGTAATCTTGTGTCTATGACTGGGTAAAGCAATACACCCGTTGTATTAGAGTAACTCTGCTCTAAATAAAGATTATCAATTTTTTTTTAAGATTGTTAATGCTAACTTTCCATCTAAAATAGTTTGAAGAGACTATTATTGACATATTTATGTAATGTACGTGAAAATGGAATGTCGAACTGTAAGAAATTGGGTTACTGGTTGGGGGGGGCAGCAACCACAGTCCTTGTCAGGGTGAAGTCACAAGCAAACCCTAGATTGACCTGTGCTCCACTCTCGGGTAGTTTGGCACAGAGAAGTCAGGCTTAACTTTAGAGGCAAAGTGTAAAGTATTTGTGCAACACTTCAAACAGTAATAACATGAAAACATCACACAAGAAGGATTCCACATTACACAAACAATGTAGCATTTTTTTATAAACACAACAAGACCAAAATGCCAACAATCTCATCAGTAGAACCAGAGATATGCAAGCTTAAAAATGTCACTGAAAATAGCTCCAAAAAGCACAAAGCACCATATGTGGACATCTGGTCGCATTGGACCAGGACAAGGTAACAAGTTCAGGCTGCGATGGAGCACGGGCCAGCTGCAGGGACCCAGTTAGACCCACTGAACACGAGTACCTTAAATTCTGGTTGAGGAGCGTTGTGAGGTCCCGCATCGAGGATGCGTCGCACAGCCGAGGTAATGCGAGGTACGGGTCAGAGATGCGTTGCCCACTGGCTGGTTCCGAAGAAGCTGTGGGGTTTGGGTGCCCAGTCCTGTGTCATTGTTAAGGATCCCGTTGATGAGAGGCTTGCGATTCAAGGGCCTGCGTCCAGGATGCGTTGAGCCGCGGCGGTTCTAATGAGGCTACGGCGGCAATATGAAGTCCTCACGGTAAGAAAGTCAGTGCAGCAGAGGCGATGCGTTGGTTTAGCTCAGGGATGGACAACACAGCAGAGTAGATGCATTCATTATGCTGAGTGAGTCCACAGATGAGCTGGCAGAGTACCTTTAGGCCCACTTCCAAGGGACTTGGGGAGCACCACTTTGTAAGGTAGGACTCATAGTTGCAGAGTTCAAGTGCTGGTTATAAGAGACTAGCCCTCGGAGTCACTCTGGTGGTCTTGTGTACAGGTTTCAGGTCCGGTCCTTCTCTCTCAGGCAAGAGAATAGGGCAACAGGGCAGCAAATCAGCACAGCAGGGCAGGAATCATTCAGGTCAGCAGACCATCACAGTGGTAGTTCTTTCAGCAGAACAGCAGTCCTTCATGACAGTGTCTTCCACAGGCTAGAAGTGCACTGAAGAGTTGGGGTCTGAGGTCCAATATTCATACCTTGTGGTCACTTTGAAGTAGAGGAAGCTTCTATCGGTTTCCACCCCGTTGAGTTACTAGGCAACCCCCACCTCCTTGTCCGGGCTCCAGTTTGTCTGGGGTCTCAAAATGCTTGTAATAAACCCTTAATTAGAGGGTTAAGGCAGAGACTGTGTGAGGAACAAACTAACCATAGAGGGCACCCTATAAAATGTAATTTAAGGTCTGGGAAAAATATACATCAAACAAGAATGAGATATTCCCACTTCACCTATCCACATCAATAGATTGAATATATACAACAAAGTCACTGACCCAGGTATATTACGATTCAATTGTATTTTTTCCATCACATTTTTCTTTTTTAAACACATCATCCATTATTTGTACATCAATTACATTTCTATACTTCATAGATCATGATCAATATTTAATTTGTTGGTCTACCACACAATACAATACAAAAGTTAAATCATTACTATACATCCATAAATATGAAACCTCGCCACCCCACATAAATCATCATCACTCATTCAAAACTATATTCATCTACACTCATAATACATACTCTCTCGCAGGAACCGCAGGAAAAAAATTGTTTTACACAGTTTTTCTAGATATGGAGAATACTTTTCATTTAGTCTTCCATTCATATGGGTTTTCCATATGAGATTGGTCAATGATTTTGTATTGTATTGTTCCGTAATATCTTTAAAAACCAATCTAGTGTTGGCTATTCCAGCTATACAGAGTAGTACTCTCAGTTCTGCAGGAAGGCTGAGCAGGAAGGTTGAGAACTAAATTAATAAAATTGCAGCAGATTACTACTGCTACCTGTGTCATTCAACTCTAAGACATAAAGCTCAACTTCACTGCCCGAAAAGCCAATATTAACAAGGGTGGCAATTATACAGGGCAAAGGAAGCAATAAGATAAATTCCTAACACAAGTATGATTTGAACAAGCAGTCTGGTAGGAAGATTTGCATTAGATAGATGTTAATCAACGGAAGTCATAAAGGGCACAGAAAGAAGATGAGAGGTCGTTACCAGTCCATACTGTAAACTTCATAGAATCTGAAAGTCTCATGAGCTAGCTTGGAGTGAAAGGGAAGACATCTGTTGAGGCCTAGCAACTAATGTAAGTCAATAAACATAGTTGATTTTTTGGTAAGCATACATTTGCTCCCAAGCCAAGTTTCAAGTCCTCACAGTCTTCTACCTCAACTGTAAATCCGGGTAATAGCAGGTTTAGGCTACATTTGGCTATTTTTTCTCTACATTTCATCATTATTGTGCCTATCTATGTTATGCCAGTGGTGGTTGGTTTGAAAGGCCAACTTATCTTTACCAAATCTTTGTGGTGTTTCAAGATTGTCATGCCTGTTGTTTTTCTAATTCACCTTATAACACCACACTAAGCTAAATTGGAAGGTTTCATGTCTTCCGAATCATATTTTATTATATCAGAATTAAAAGGAATTAATGATCTAAGCAACCTATGTAACCTTTTCCCAACCTCCAACCTGGATATACTTAAACCCTACCTCGGATCAGAAGACAAACTATGAGTGGGGAGGTATGGTTACCCTGATGTATTCATGATATAAACAAATCTACGAGCCTAAATGAAGCACATTTAGTATCAGTCAGTCACATGCTGTGCAAAGTATGATTTAGGAGAGGTGAGAGGTGATTTTGTCCTTAAGAAGTTAAAACTTGATGAGTGCTAAATTGATTATGTGTAAAGTAAAAGGAAAACCCATGACCATATCATGCGATCATAAGCCAAATATTAACCAAAGACTGCTTGCCTAATCATTGGCATCGTCTTGTGTGTGGAAGGCACAGTATAAAGTAATCTGTTCCTTGAACTACTTCTTATTGGCTACCTGTTACTTTCAGGGATAAGGAGGCACTTTGAGCGTTTCATCAGGCCAGAAACAGTTTCAATGGACTCACTACTTACAAACACATCAAGTTTGGGTGTTGGATTCTCCAGAAAGCCACAAAGGGAGAATCGCAAGTTCCGCATAAAATATACAATACCTTTTATTGACAAATCACTGCAATATCTTTCTTTTTTTTAAACTTTTTAAATTGATTTTAATAAAATTAAGTGAAGCAACAATCAAATACAAGCATTTCACATATTCTGTACATGCTTTGATAAAATACTGCTGGTTCAAAGTCTTTAAGTAATTGGGGCTTTTATGGGCCGAGTAGTTTGTGTTCCCCCACAGTAATGTGTCAAGAGTCTCCCTTCTCTTCGTGGTTAGAGCAGGCAACTCGGTCCTCCATCGAAGCATACCTCCTGGGGCAGGCGACAGTTCTCTTCTCCCTGGTTTAGCATTCATAGCCAGCACCCAAGCTCCATCCAGCTGTGTCTCATCATTGTGCCGCCATGCGGAGCACTCTGTTAGGTAAAGGTTGAGAGGGGACCATATATCACCTGGTCTGCTAGCTGCCAATACTCCATCAATTGGGCCTAGCAGTACGCGGTGTCTGCGAGCTAGTGATTTACCTAGGGTAAAGCTGTCCATCCCCAATTGTGCGCTAATTGATATTTGCAAGAGTAGTAGTGAGCCTACGTACCCCATGCGGTATATCTGCTATGCATTCCAGTAGACCCACCATATGGATGATGGATAGTGTTGTGCTACTGATGTTCCCGATTAACTTACAGACATTCCACCAATAGTCCCTGATCAAGGGACATTGTCAAGCCAGGTGGAGGAGGAATCGAGCATCGGCCGCACCGCACCTCAGCACCGCATGTCTGTAAGGAGCTTCTTTCTATGCAATTGGCGGGGCATACGATATAGCCTGTGCAATTATTTAACCCCTTCGCTGCGGCGGCTATTCCGCCGCAGTGCTAAGGGGGTGGGGCGGTCGTGCGGCGGTCCCATGCTTGTGACGGAACCGCTCCGTCACGGCTCGCGGGTGAGCTGTGCTTGTGACGGAACAGTTCCGTCATGAACGCGCCCGCTCAATGGAACGTGCCATGCAGGCGCGAAATCAGCGCCGCACAGGCGCGCCAAGCGGGCCATGACGGAACCGTTCCGTCACAAGCACAGCTCACCCGAGGCTTGTGACGGAACGGTTCCGTCACAAGCATGCAAGGGGTTAACATGGATAAGGCGTAGCCTGAAGTTCAGGGATAGTGCACCCGTTTCAGAGCTGCAATATTGCCACTGTCGGTTTGTTATTTCTTCACCTAAACCCCCTGCCATTCTTCTTGCACCCTTGATGGGGCGAACATGAAAGAAATAGATGCTGGCACAGTTGATTCAATAACAATACAAGCCGTACTCTGCTGGCAGCATTTGAACTATGAATCAAGTATAAACGCATCAGTCAATGAAGTTCAGTTAGGCCGCCCAATCTGCAAACTTAATCATTTTAATCAAACTGCTTTTCCCCGGCCTTAATATCTGATTCATTCTCAGGCGCATTTTTTGTAGATGCTTGCAACCGAATTTGAATGCTAGTTTAAGATCCATGAAGAAGTCAAATCACTGCAATTATGGTTGAGACAGCTCCCTCTCTGGGCTCAGAAGTGCATCTCTCACTCTTTTCATTCTCTCACAATTCGTGCTATACATAGGATAGTGGTTCATTGAGTATGCTGTGTTTTCATACTGTACTGAGAGAAGGGGTCCCAGCAAGCGAAAGCATAGTATATACAAAAGTGACAGAGAATAATGACACAATTAATTTGCATACATTGTTGTTTAATCACAATGTAGGTATATCTTAAATAGCACAAAATTGCATATATAAATAATTTACAAAATATTTACAAGTGCCCCTGGGAAGGAGGGAAGTGGTATGGTGACAGGAGGTGTGGGTAATGGATAGTGACATACAACACGGCCAAACGGCCTCACTGTATTATATAAATATAGTCAAACACAGACAAAAGGACTATCAGTTCAAATAATCCATAATAAACATATCATGCTCCACTTATTACAGTCAATGTCAAATTTTATGGGGTGGAGCTGAGGTGACACCAAAGCTGTCGACGTTTCAACCCCTTGAAAATGGCAGGTACTAATTGTTCCCTTGCGGCGGGGGGGTCTTCATCAGGATGGCGGACGGGGCAGGACACCTAATTGGTAAGTAATGAATGTGTGTTTTAATAAATAGCATAAATCAGGATGGATTCTCTAAAAAAATAGGCAAGACATACCCAGCGGTCGCTTGTCTTGGGTGGAGATGGAAGAGAGGCGAAACGCCCTCGAAGAGAGGAAATTGGGATCCTACAAAGTCAGAGAGAGTATAATTGACGGTCCAGTTACGGGAAAGGTCACAATGACACTAGAAACTGAGAAGTTATCAGGACAGGCACTTACTCAATTGGTGGAAATAGATTGACCATCAATGTGGAGTTCAGGTCGTAAAAAATGTTCAGGGTCTGCCCAGGGGTCGGGCACCTCGCGGTGAGAACCGTTGCGGTGTAGATCGTCGTGATGTAATACAACGTCTGTAAAAAGCAGACCCAAGTTATATTGATCATAACACAAGTAGGGACAGACAAGGGACGTCTTAACCCGCGGGACAAATGCTTACCAGAAGTGGGTAGAGTTAATCCATCCAGGTACGAAGCGTGGTCAGTTGTTCTATAACCATGGTAACCGGAACACATGACCTGGGTCGACGCGCTCTTTCAATAGACAAAGAAATTGGACTGTCGGAGTCTTGAGATGGAATTACGGGGAATGAGTAATAACGGGTTGTTGCAAAGTGCCGTTCTCAGTCTAAAACATTGCGATCCCAGCAAAATAGCTGAATCTTACAGTTCCGTAATATATTAAAAGAAATTTTTGGGGGGACATGTGAAATATTGGTATGATCACAAACAAATGTAAACAATGTTAATAAAAGGATATGCACATCAATGAAAATAGAGACACATTTCAATTGCATAATACCAGTCAATACAATCCAGGGCAATACAAAAAGATATGTGTGGCACCCAGGAACATTCAGTATTCAGCATAATACTTGTACCACGCATGTAGAACCCCATAGTGATAGAGAAAGTAGTTGATCGTGGGAGTTCAAATGAGACAAGAATGGGAGCCAAAGCCAGTTTGGAAATATGAGGAGAGAGGACCCCATTAATTCAACGTGGCCAGTTGTGAAAAGGAACTATCATGCTCATTTAGGCCATTGTGAATGGAATCAAAGTAGAACATCCATTTTAGTTCCCGTATGTTGAGAATTTTGGAAATGTTGCCACCTCAGGGCCCCAATGTGACCTTTTCAAGAACTACCCATTTGAAGCTATCAGCCGGGTGTTGGGCAGATAAAAAATGCTCGACCAGCGGTGCACCTTGTACGTCACAACGTATACGGCTGGTATGTTGCAGGATTCTGACTTTGGCCTTTTGTTGCGTTTGGCCAATGTATATCTGGTTGCAAGGGCACACTATGGCGTAGATTATGTTAGTTGTGTTACAGTTGGTGTGTGATTTAAGTGGCACTTTGTGTTGATTATGATGAAACTCCTTGGTTTGTACCGTAGTATCACATCCCTTGCATTGTCCACATCTATGATGACCTACAACGGGTGGGAGATTCCACATGGTTATAAGTGTTTGTTCCTCCCTGGGTTGCAGAAAAGATCTCACCACATGGTATTTCACACTTTTTGCTTTTTTAAAAGCATGTAGGGGTGTACTCTCTTGTCCTACATCCTCAGCAACCAGTTTCCAGTGTTTGTTGATAACACGTTTTATTTTGTTACTTTTTGTTGAAAACGTGGTAACGCACACAAGTCTTTGTTCCTGTTGGTCTGTCTTTTCTTTAGGAGTCAATAAATGCTCACAAGGACTATATCATGCACGTTTTCTAGCCCGTTTGACAATTCTTTTCGGGTAGCCACATTGTAGAAGGCGGTTACACAAATCCAGAGATTCATTCATATAATCTTCTTTATTTGAGCAATTCCTACGGATTCATAGGAACTGCCCAAAGTGCAAATTGTCCCGCAGGGCTCTGGGATGATGGCTGTTATATTGTAGGAGTGAGTTCCTCTCCGCCGGTCTACGATATAGAGTTGTTTGAAGAATACCAGATTCTTCATAGATGGAAACGTCTAAGAAATCAACTTTTTTACTGTCTGAGTGCATAGTGAACTTCAAACGGGGTGATTGTTGATTGAGCCATGAATGGAAAGATGTCAGATCAGTATGGTTGCCGTTCCATATCAGTAGTATATCATCTATATACCTCATCCAGAGACTGAGATGGTCTCTGAATGTTTTGAAGCTGCTCAAGATGACGTTGTCCTCAAATGTAGACATGTATATGATCGCTACATCAGGAGCAAATGTAGCCCCCAAGGCTACACCTTTAGTCTGGAGGAAAAATTGGTTATTAAAAATAAAGAAGTTCTTTGTCATTGCTATCCTGAGGAGGGCAACAATGAATTCTGTGGGCACTGCCACCTGTGCAGGGTGTTTGTCCAGGGATCTAGTCACTACTGCTAAGGCCTCCTCCTGGGGGATAGAAGTGTAGAGGGAGACTACATCACATGTAGCAAGGATCTGTTTACTACTGTCGAAAGGTAGGTCTTCCACGATGTTAATGGTGTGCATTGTATCACGCAGATATGTCTTGGTTGCTTCAGCAATGGGTTTAAGAAAAAAAATCCATGTATCTTCCAAGTGGTTCAAGCATGAAGCCACAGCCTGAGGCGATGGGTCGTCCCAGGGGGTCTACCATGCTTTTGTGTATCTTTGGTAGTGTGTAAATCGTTGGTAGCCGGGGATTCTTCTGATTCAAATAGTCAAATTCTTGTTCCGTGAGGAAACCAAGATCGAGACCTTCCCTAGTGACTTCAAGAATTTCACGAGCCAGAGACAGTGAGGGGTCAGCCGTGAGATGTTTGTAGCTAACCCCATCATTCAATTGTCTGAGGATCTCTGATTCGTATTTGGAAACATCCTGTAGGACTATTGCCCCGCCCTTATCGGCTGGTTTGATAACAACCTCTTTATTTTTGCCAAGGGACAGGAGTGCCTTCCTCTCTGCTTTATTGATGTTGAACTTGGTGTAGGTATTTTCTTCCAAGATTTTGTCGATATCGCTCCAAACCACAGACTCTTATGTTAGAATCTTATGTGACATGGCATTTGAAGGAGGAACAAAAGTTGATGGAATCCTCAAGCCAGTCTGTGATCGATGTTGATAGGGTGGGGCATTGCGGAAGAAATCGGATTTTTCTGAAAAACTTAAACAGCTCGGTCCTCACGGAGAATTTATCCGGTAGGTTAGTGGGGATATAAGATAGTCCCTTGCAGATTACTTTATGTTCATCTTCACTCAGGTTGTAGTCAGAGATATTCACTACAGGGTCGACACGGGGTGTTAGATTTACCACCGGTACGTCTTGCGTCGCGTGGTTCTTTCTCCATGCTGTTCCTGTTGGAAATGTACTTGTTTCTGAGGTTGGCCCCTGCCCCCATCCCATGAGTTGGTGTTCTGTTGTTGTCCCCGTTGTGGGCCCCTGGGCCAGTTGTTGCCTCTGCCTCTTGGAGGCCCCCATTGGCCTTGTCCCTGTCCTAAAAAAGGCGGGTATTGGTTGGGGTTGTATCCGTAGTCTTGGTTGGTATAGGTGTTACTTGGGCCTGCTTGGTCAGGTTCTCCTTCAGAGCTATAGGAGGAATCCGAGAATGTTGTATATGTGCGTCTTCCACGATAAGAGGCTCGGCCTCTGTTGGTGAACCGGCCTAGGTTGTCTTGGGTGTTTTCATACTGGCTTGGATCTTCGTTTGTTCCTAGGCTCAGCTCCTCTTGGTTTTATGGTTAGTGTTCAGTCTAGGCTGTCGCTGTTCTAGGATGTTGCCAGATTGACTGCTGGTTTGGCTCCTTATCTGAAGCAGCCTTTCTTGACAGAGCATTTTGTATTCATTCAGGCTACTCATGTAAGGTTACCTTTTAGTACATCCACCAATAAATGACAATATTAAATTGAAGGTAGCATTTTGGTTGGTGCCTTGAGGGCATTGATTGGTAATGGCTATTGTACAAATGGGTAATGTTGATATTTTTTGATAATCCTCAATTGTGCTTGCTGCTACAACAATCTAATGAATTATGGGATTATGGGTTATTTCAAGAATGTAAAGAGTCATGTCTCATGTATGTGTATGCACCATGCGCAGCGCAAGATGGCGCTGCTTCTTTCTGCCGCTCGAGTAGATGTTCTACTCGAGCAGCAGCTTCCTCAATTCGAACGGTAGGTTTCTCAATGCAAGCTTCTTCCAATATTTCCAGGCCCAGAAGAAATGATAGAATTGCTCACTGGGGAGGGAAAACTAGGTCCAGATTTAACAACAACCACTCTCGCCCCCCGAGCAGCCGTGGGTTAGGGCAACACAATTTTCCGTACGGGCCAATGGCCAGAACACCAGGGCCATTTTGGCCCAATATAAATAGGTGGGGCCCACATACTCCAGGTTATGATAACAGAGGCCAGGGCATTGGGTTTATGTCTAGGCAAGGGAATTAACATTTTTCTATGCGACCTAATACCCCCCAGCCTATGTGGAACCCTGCAGCAAACGGATGGGGCCAGGTGCCCACTCCGTTTGATTGGGGATTGGTAATGGGAAACAGATACGGGGTTTTGTCAGGCCTAAACGATTGCGACTGACACACAGAGGTAACAAACCAGGGAATAGATGTCACAGCTCAACAATTGGACGTGGCACCAGCTCCATGCCTAGTACCTGAGACTCCCAGGGATTTTTGTAGGCTATTGAGTTGGAATATTGCGGGGTTAAATGGTAAACGTGAGGATAAATCCTGGTCAAGCTTCCTACTAGGCCATCACATTATTGCCCTTCAAGAAACGTGGGACACTTCTGATAATCTGTGGTGGGATGGGTTTATCAGTTTTACCAAAGCCGCTGTCCATAGTCGCATGGGGAGGGCCAAGGGAGGCCTTTTATTTTTGTTTTCTTTAGATTTAAAGGGTAGCTGCAGGCAGATTGACACTGATTCCCCTAATATCTTGTTGGCCGAAAGAGTGATCAAAAACACTAATAGGACTATTTTTATTAATTTTTATAACTCAGGGAACAGTGAGCACAGAGGCCGTAATATTATGGATTTGGATAGGATTTTAAAAACGGTCAGTCAGAATAAAACGCTTGATACAGATTATATTTTATTAGGCGATTTTAACATCCATCCGTGCAATCTAAATTGCAGGAGAAGTAGCCCTGATGGGGACGATGGGCCTGAGGGACCCCATTTTGAACATTCCATTGAGGGAGAGGAACTGGAGGATTTTCTTGCCAATTTTGACCTCTATGAACCAGATGGTGGCATTAGACAGCCAACTTTCACTGGGATCCCACATGGCACTATTATTGACTATATATTTGTATCCCTAAGCACTCTTACACGGGTCAATGCCTATTGCACCACACAATCACATTTCAGTGACCATAACCCTGTAGAGTTAGAAGCGGCTTGGGGAGGTAATATTGGACCATCCCCACTGAAAGTTACTACCCATCCATTAAGGACAACTGGACAAGGAAGACGCCTGAAATGGGCAAAGGTGGTCCCAGAAAAATTTTATGCTGAAAATTTTCCAAAGATTAAGGGGCAGGTTGAGGTCTGTAAAAATCCTTGCGCACAGGGTCAAGAAATCGTAGAGGCCTTTGTGGCCATATGTGTGCAGGTGTCACAGGACCTCCTGGCAAAGACCAAAAACGTAACTCCAGGAACTAAGCGCTGGTTTGATTCAGCATGTTCAAAAGCACATAGATCATTATTGGTAGCTTTAAAAAGTATCCCCAGGGCAAATGATGAGATTACTAGACTCAGGAAAATCTACAAATTAGCAATAAAAAAACGAAAAGACACCATCAAACAAGAAGCATGGGAAGATCTCCTTTCGGCGGCAGTCCTGAAGAATAGCAAAAAGTTCTGGGAGATCATTAAACAGCCTTTCTTCTCAGATGACGATAACGATATTATGGACTGCGTCATTCCTGACGAAAAATGGTTATCCCACTTTAAAAATGTCTATGGGGATACTGCTGACGTAACAACAGACGCCCTGTCGATAAGACCAGCTACCTGCTCCATTATCTTTAATCAAGATGAGGTGGAGAAAGCCATTATGTCCACCACAAAGCACAAGGCACCTGGCCCTGACGGTGTGCCTGCCGACTTCTTCATGTATTCCCCAAAACTCTGGGCTGAAGTTTTGACAAATGTGTTTAATGCAGTGAACGCTAACCCCATACCTGCATCATGGAACATTTCTACCATTGTTCCCATCTTTAAAAAAGGCGAACGGGACAGCCCAGGCTGTTATAGGCCTATATCCCTCCTATATTCATCGGTAAAAATCTTAGGCAGAGTCCTTCTATCTAGGCTAAGGGAGAATGTCGAGGGCTGTGGTGGATTGTCCGAAATCCAATATGGATTTAGGGAAAAAAAGGGTACCATCGAACAGTGCATCAATTTACACCTGCTCATTTCCAAATATACTATAGCCAAGGAGGGGTCTTTGTATCTTGCATTCATGGACCTCTCCTCGGCCTTTGACTTGGTCAATAGGACCAAGTTGTGGTCCATCCTGTTGGAGATCGGCATAGATGAAGCACTGGTCACCTTTATGTCCTCCCTGCACCAAGAACTCTTCTCGAGTGTACGCGTGACTAATGAGGGCAGGTGTACTGCTCTCTTTAGATCCTTAAGGGGAGTGCGGCAGGGCTGCATTTTGGCCCCCTTACTTTTTACCATCTACATCAATGGCTTGGGGGCACACCTGGAGGGGCAGGAAGCCGACGTCCCGCGTGTAGGAGCAACAAAGATCCCGGCACTCCTATACGCGGATGACGCAGTGCTGATCGCCCGTACGGGAGTTGGCCTCCAGCGCCTATTGAATGCTTTTGGCACGTTTATGGACCAACTAGACCTTAAAACAAACGTAGCCAAGTCACATACTATGGTGGTGGGCTCAGAGTGTCGCAGGAAGAGAACCAAAACATTCACCTGCAGGGGGGACCTGGTCACCAGGGTATCCACATTTCCCTATTTAGGCATTTTGTTTGATCAGAAAGGGACCTGGGGACCACAGGTTAGAGCTAAGAGATTGGCCGTTACACGATCATCCTCAGCAATCCTGAGTTTTGCTGCTAGGCTAGGAGCCAGGCCTATGGAAGCCATCTTAAAAATCTATAATAGTAAATCCGTGGCTATTGCACTATATGGCTCCGCACTGTGGGGCTACGCAAATGTGGAGCCGATACAGAGAGCAGAGAATGGATTCATCAGAGCCCTGCTCTCTGTACCTCAGTCCACTCCAACGTACTCCATACACAAAGAAGTTGGCCTTCAGTTTCTCTCGGATAAGTCGCGCATGGCCCCTCTGATCCCATGGTTAAAAATATGGATGAATGAAGAACTCCCATTAAACCGCAGGATCTTGACCGATGTCCTGTCCCTTGACAGATTTAACAAAATCCCATGGCTGGCCTATCTAGCAAAAGCTTTTTCCGACATAGGTCGCCCGGAGCTTTTTACCTCTCCGGAGTCCATTAGGATTCAAGATCTTGATTCGGTTAAAAAGTCTTTTATAGGAAGGATGGAGATGTGCCGTGATGAGAGTGAACTAGCAAAGCCGGCAGTGAGGGATCATTGCCTGCTGCTTACTTCACCTTCACTTGCACCATATCTTGGTTATGTTACACTTCCTTTTCACAGGTTTCTTTTAAAAAAATTTAGATTTAATTTGCTGCATTATCATTTAGGCTCCTTTAATAATTGGCAGAAACCAGAATCAGCTCCGCCCTGCAGCTGTGACCAGTTCTCAGTGCAGGACACAATGCACTTTGTTATGTTTTGCGGTTTATATATAGAGTCTAGGAAAAAATTCCTGTTGCCAATTCTCAAGGAGGCCGGCTTCACACAGGTGAGACCGGCTTTACTCTATTTACAAATACTACCTAACCCTCACATTACTTATTGCGTTGCTAAATTTTTGGTAGCTGCCTCAAGGACAAAAGCTGCCTGCCAAGATTAATTATAAATGTTAAACATATTTTCCTTTTTATACTGTTTACCATAAATCTTAAAATTATTGTTAGATTTCTGTATCACGTGTATTATGATAAATTTTGTATGAAATGTATTTTACTGTTCACCTCTTTGTATGGTTTTTTAATAAGCCGAATAAAGATATTTTGACTGACTGACTGACTGGCTACTCATGTAAGGTTACCTTTTAGTACATCCACCAATAAATGACAATATTAAATTGAAGGTAGCATTTTGGTTGGTGCCTTGAGGGCATTGATTGGTAATGGCTATTGTACAAATGGGTAATGTTGATATTTTTTGATAATCCTCAATTGTGCTTGCTGCTACAACAATCTAATGAATTATGGGATTATGGGTTATTTCAAGAATGTAAAGAGTCATGTCTCATGTATGTGTATGCACCATGCGCAGCGCAAGATGGCGCTGCTTCTTTCTGCCGCTCGAGTAGATGTTCTACTCGAGCAGCAGCTTCCTCAATTCGAACGGTAGGTTTCTCAATGCAAGCGGTAGTGACCATCTGCGGCTGCCCACATTGAGGAATATCGCTTGGAGGTGGTCTAGTGTTGGATTTTCCTCGCTCACCAACTTAACATTGGCGAGCACAAGCGAGGAGTTTTTAGGAACTCAGCATGCTCCATGGAGTGCAGAGTGCAGAAAACTCCTCAAACTCCGCAAATGGAGTGGACTTCAACACCCAGCCCTAACAAAAGTAACACATATAATGTAATATAAAACATTCAAATTTATTGTGTAGTCAAAATGTTATGCATGCATATGTACTTGTAAATGCAGAAGAATTGATTCTCATAAAAAACAGATCTGCAAACGAAAAAAATGCTGCACATTTTATATAATTTTTGACTAATTCATAACTAAATAGTCAATCCAATCCAAATGGACAATGGTAAAGAGTGTTGTTAAGATGGTATAATAATTTAAATGTATCTCTATTACAAGCTGGAATATAACAAGTAGCAGATTGCCTCCACTATGACAAACAAATGGGGCAGAACCTAATCGTTGAACAAAAACATCTATTCAGGTCCACTGTGTAAACAATAAGGTTTATTAATTTTCCCCGGCAAGCAGATGGCTAATTTTAAACTATTATGTTTGTGTTTGAACTGACATAGCTTTTCACCTTATGGGCCATGTGCTCAAAGAAATGTTTGCTACAGCAAAATCATATTGTGTTCTAGGGACTGTTCTTAATATTCATCGAGCCTCCGCATGATTTAGTGTTCCCAACTGAGTGCATACTTGTTTAATCCAAGGGAACCTAAGTTGTGTACAGGTTGCACAAGTAAACAGGACATGAGCTGGAGTTTCAGTTTGCATGTTACAAATGGGGGATAAACTGGATTGGCTAATTGAAGGCAACCATTTGGCTGTAAACACATCGAGAGTTAAAGACACAAATCGATTGGATCTGTAATGAAATGTAAGTATTGTTCAAAAGTGCTAATGGTCCTAAATTCAGAGAAATCTATTGACAAAGAACCCATGCTTGCATTTTGGGCATCATTCGGTTCTATTCACGACCAGTACTGTTCTCTGATTGTCTTTTTAGATGTAAGATGCTCATTGGGAGCATTTCCCCAGAAATCTTGTAGGCCCAAAGAACTGAACAATTTCTTAATTTTATTTAGCCAGCCTATTTTATAGAATCTGTCTCGCTTTACAGTATCTTGACGAGCCTTAGCGGCTTATAATTTTGATATGGCTCTTAGCCTCCTCCAGAACGGGACGGGTCTGATTTTTGCTTTATCTATAATTGATTTCCTACCCATATCACGTTTTAATGGGTACAGAGGCGTGCTAGAAGGACAAGACACTAAAGACTATACAAATGTATTTTCAGTTTTAGCCATAACAGATGGATTTTGGAAGCCCCAGAGCTCAGAGTCATAAAGAGCAGAGCCCACAACCTTCGAATCATAAAGCTGTAAGGCTAGAGAGATTAGTTTACTACAGGATTGACTGTGTTCTTTCAGTATAGCACGCACAATGTGTTTAAGCTTTAGAAAGCTTTTGTCAACATGCGTTGTCCTTGACATTTTGGTTCATACTCTGATAGCAAGATACTCACAAGCATTTACTTTTAATAGCAAAACCCATCCCAATGTAATCTTTCCCTTGTATGATTTGTGTTGGGTTAATGTCATAAACCTGGTTTAAATAAAGAAAGAGGGAAGTTTTACTCCAGCATGGAGTAAGCATCATTGCCGCACAGTGAGGTACTGTACTACGTTATTCAAATATAAGCAAAATGGGGGTGGGGGGGCAAGGACACAATCCTGTCAGATACCTTTTTTGCTAGGAATAACATTTGTGAGTTGACCCTTTTCACCCCATTTATCTATCTATCCATCTATCCATCTATCCATCTATCCATCCATCTATCCATCTATCCATCCATCCATCCATCCATCCATCCATCCATCCATATATCCATCCATACATCCATCCATCCATCCATCTATCCATCTATCCATCTATCTATCTATCTATCTATCTATCTATCTATCTATCTATCTATCTATCTATCTATCTATCTATCTATCTATCTATCTATCTATCTATCTATCTATCTATCTATCTATCTATCTATCCATCCATCCATCCATCCATCCATCCATCCATCCATCCATCCATCCATCCATCTATCTATCTATCTATCTATCTATCTATCTATCTATCTATCTATCTATCTATCTATCTATCTATCTATCTATCCATCCATCCATCCATCCATCCATCCATCCATCCATCCATCCATCCATCCATCCATCCATCCATCCATCTATCTATCTATCTATCTATCTATCTATCTATCTATCTATCTATCTATCTATCTATCTATCTATCTATCTATCTATCTATCTATCTATCTATCTATCTATACATATATACACTGAAAAAACATAGGTTTCAAGGATGTTATAGTTAGAAATTAGCATTTAAAAAACCTTGGAGATTCACTGAAAAAACTACAGGTTTTAGGGATGTTATAGTTAGTTGGACATTTCGCTCGTACAAAGCCAGAGAAATTGTATGGATGAGTGGTGGTGTGTGAGTGTCTGTATAGGTGTATGAGTGCAAATGATATTGCTGTATTGGTGAGTGACTGCATGTATGAGTGACTGTATGGGTGAATGAGTGGATATGTCTGTAGACCTAGGGATCACTGAGTGGATATGTAGTAACTGGTATTGGTCTGTCCATGGGTTCAAAAATGGTAGTCTGTATTTTAGAGTGGGTGTATCAAAGGTTATATTAAGGTGTGAGGAGGAGGTGCATCAGATTATTAAGTGGATGATGTCATCAGTGATGTAATTTGTGATGTCATCAATGATGTCACTGACCATGTCATGAATAATGTAATATGTGACATCATCAGCAGTGTATTGCGGGGGCGCGAGTTATAGTTAGCTTAACTAACTATAACAGCCGAATGATTCTGGTTTTGTACAAGTGAAATGTCCAAATAACTATAATGTCCCTGAAACCTGTTTTTTTCAGTGAATTTCAAAGGTTTTTTAAATGCTAACTTCTAAGTATAACGGCCCTGAAACTTGTTTTTTCAGTGAATTTCTAAGGTTTTTAAACGCTTATTTCTAACTATACCGTCCCTGACACCTATGGTTTTTTCAGTGAATTTCTAATGTTTTTTAAATACTTATTTCTAAATATAATGTCCCTGAAATCTATGGATTTTTTCAGTAAATCTCTAAGGTTTTTTAAGTGCTAATGTCTAACTATGCCTACAGAGGTAGGACATGTGCAGAAAGGGGAAGAAAGGCGCAAAAATAAGCAAGAGAAATACAGAAAGAGGCAACTTAAGTCCAGAAAGCGGAAGAAAAGTACAGAAAGAAGCAAGCGATATGCAGAAAGAAGCATGAGATATGCAAAAAGAACCAACAGAGCTGCAGAAAGACGCCTTGCTGCAAAGTCATCTCGCACCTCCAACTTTTTGCTCACTGGTAGTGGTGGTAACTGACCCTGATTAATCTGGCCAGAGCCAGTTCTATGATGAAAGACACTTAGAATACAGTGAAAACACCTACATACACTAGGGTACACTATGGTTTGGGGTACCCCTGTGAGTGGCATGACCTCCCCTGTAAGGTCCTAGTACATAATAGGGCATGGGGATTAAAACTACCTCTAAGTCAGAGGTGCAGAAAGACGCAAGAGAAGTGCAGAAAGAAGCAACAGAGGAGCCAAAAAAGGAAAGTGAGGTGCAGAAAGAAGCAGGTGAAGTGCAGAAAGAAGCAAAAGCAGTGCAAAAAGAACCAACAGATTGCAAAAAAAGACAAGAGGGGTGCATAAAGACGTACGAGAGGTGCATAAAGAGGCCAGAGAGGTACAGAAAGAGGCAGCAGTGGTACAGAAAGAAGGGAGAGAAGTGCAGAAAGAGGCAATAGAATTGCTGAAAGAAGCAACAGAGGTGTAGAAAGAAGCACGAGAAGTGCAGAAAGAGGTAAGTGAGGTGCAGAAATAAGCAAGAGCAGTGCAGAAAGAACCAACAGAGGCACAAAAAGAGGCAAGAGGGGTGCATAAAAAGGTAGGAACGGTACACAAAGAGGCAAGACAGGTACAGGAAGAGGCAGGAGGGGTGCAGAAAGAAGGAAGAGAAGTGCAGAAAAAAGCAAGAGAGGTGCTTAAAGTGTCAAGAGGGGTGCAGAAAGAGGCAAGAGAAGTGCAGAAAGAAGCAACAGAGGTACAGGAAGAAGCAAGAAATAGGCAGAAACAGGCAGGAAAGGTGCAGAAAGAGGTACAAAAAGAGGCAAGAGGGGTGCAGAAAGAAGCAAGTGATGTGCAGAAAGTGCAACAGATGAGCAGAATGAGGCAAAAGACGTGCAGAAAAAGAAGGAAATGTGAAAAAAGAAGCAACAGAAATGCAAAAAGTGGCAAGAGAGGCACAGAAAGATGCAAGAGTGGTTTACACACCATTAGTACCAATTTGATACCCACATTTAGCAATACGTAGTAGGTGACCATTCTAGGTGTGCACAGGGCCTTCCACCACGCTGTAACACTTGTCGCTGCATTTTTGGTACCGTTTAAGCCGTTTAAGCTAGAAACAAGGTTTTTTTTTGTTCAAATCTGTAGATTATGCAAAAGATAATGTATTATAGGGAAAATGCGGAAAATGTATAACTGTACAAAAGTCGGTGCAGCCAAACAGTCACATAAATCCAGTGGCCCTGCTCATACCTCCGACTAGGTCCAGAAGTGCTCCTCAGTGGTTCCATTTTTTTTATTCATTGAGTTTACAGTTTAGTTTCAATGGAAACAAGGAAGACTAAGCCTGAGGTTACAGCTCCACAACACAGCCTACCATACCACACAATTACTCTCCATAACACATAATCCCACTCTACATAATTCCTACACACTAAATTCCACACACTTTTTATCCACATAATTTCACTGCACAACATACCACATAATTCCACCAACTACACACAACCTACATCCACTCCACTCCAAGAAACATTATTAAAACACTTTTACATGTACAACACCAATAGCTCTAACTCCCACAAATGCAAAACCTATTACATTGCAAATGCTCCTTCAACTGTTAGTCGCATTTGCAGAGTGGTGGAGAAAGGGGGCTGGGCCTCCAACTATCGCTCAGGAATGCCGCTGCATAGGACTTACAGGAGGTACCAGGAGGGCTTATTCACCCCAAAGTCCCTCAGGAGTAAAGTGGGCTTCATCACCCAACCAATAGTGTGCCAAGAGGTGCATTTGCAGAGTGGTCGAGAAACGGAGGGTATGGCCTATGAAGACCTCTTAGCAATCCCACTGTGTGGGACTTACTGGAGGTAACAGGAGGGGTAGTTGGGCCCAAGGAAAACCTTGGGGGCCAAGTACCCCTCCTATTACCTCCAGTAAGTCCCACACAGCAGCATTGGTAAGTACTCATAGCAGGCCACACCCCCTTTAACCACCAGTCTGCAAACACGCTCCCCAGCGCACTCTTGGGTGGAGAGTGAAGTCCCCTTCACTGCTGGGGGTGGTTAGGGGCCAACTAGCCCATCTGTTACCTTCAATAAGCCCCACACAGTGGTATTGCTGAGAGGTGGACACAGGCCATGACCCCTTTTTCCACCCCTCTGCAAACGTGCCTCCTAGCGCTCTTGGTTGGGGGATGAAGTCCCCTTTCCTCATGAGGGTCCCTCATAAGGCCAATTATGACCCCAGGGACCCCATCCCCCAGGACAGGGTTTCCTATGTTTTTCTTTTTTATAATTTTGCCGGGAGGGGGGCAGCAATTGCCACCCTCCCCTGGGCTACTTCTGACTCCTGGGACCCCATCGTCTGGGGCAGACCCTCAAGTTGGGGACCATGGGGAGCCCCAATGTCCTCACAGACCCTGCTGGCTCCCCGCCTCATCCTTCAGGAGCCGGCATTGCTTTTGGGCAAGGGGAGCTGCTAACATACAGCTCCCCTTGCCCAAAAGCAATTCTGCTTTGCTTCATTGCAGGTTTCCTGCTCTCACATCAACAAAGCAAAGTAGTGTTTGCTATGACAGGTCAGGAGCCGTGCAAACAGCAATGTCCTGGGGGTGGGCACCCTGGGACATTGCAGGAGCCGGCCCTGGGGGGTGGCAGTACCCAGGGCAATCAAGGGCTCCAGGAGGGGGCCGCACAGCCCCCCTCCCTTCAAGTACAAATCCACAGGGAGGTAGTGGTCCCGGAGCTTAGGGGAGCCCACGAGCCCCCCTCATTAATGAAGTAAGCCCCGGGGAGGTGCGGTCCTCGGGGCTTGGAGGGGCCTCGAGGCCCCCACCTAAAATTAATCAAAGCCATGAACAGGTGGTGGTCCCAGGGGTTTGGGGGGCCCGTGTGGGCCCTCTCATTAATGAAGTAAGCCCCATGGAGGTGACAGTCCCCAGGGCTGCTGGGCCCCCGTGACATAATTAGGTATTGCCCCAGGGACCTGTCCCACCCAGGGGCTTATTGAAAGTCCGCACTTCATTTTTTTCCGGCCGGATACGCGCATCCTGCGATTTTTTTTTTGATTTTTTTTTCCCTGAGTAGGCCTAGGGGATCAGGGTGTTTCTACCCTGCCCCCTTTTCTTGTGTTTCACCTTTTTTTTCCTTTTAGGCTGAAAACACTTCCTGGTTTGGAGTGTTGGCAGCCAATCACAATGAAGCTTGTGCTCAGGAGGATTTGTGAACCCTCCTCGGGGCTCAGATATTAATATTTTTCTTTTTTTAATTTCTCAGGAACTACTGAATGGATTTACACCATTTGAAAAAGGGCCACTTTGTAAATCAGGAGCTACCTCCATTTTTCAAACGGCGCCAAAGATATTGGAAAAAGAAAAAACGCTTTTTGAATTGAAACAAGGTCCTAACTATAACTACCTACTTGCGACCACCAGTAGGTAATATACATATATATAAATAGATGGAGGTGCAGACTGCAATATGCTAAATATTACCATTGTTGAGTGTGAGGAGGGGACACAATTACCAAACAAGCATGGGTCATGATGCCCCTCCCTTATCTCATCAATGGCAATAAAAGAATATGAAATCCTTCAAATCTGCATATATGGTTTCCACATTTCATTTTTTTGACATTTAATTGGTTTAAAAAATAGATATTTGCCCAATAGCAGGATGCAAGGGGTTAGAATTGTGCAGTAAGGTAAAATCACATTAAAGAGGCTTTGTGGCCATGAGATAAGTATTTGTAAAATGCAATTTGTGAGGTAGTAAACAATGTTTTTCTAAAGGCAAGTTACCTATATTGCTGAAGTAAACTGCAGTGTCACCTTTGCACCTTAGTAATAAATGTGTGAATATATACAGTAGTAATACATTTGTGAATATGTGTTTATTCGAACATTGGCAATAAATAAAGTGGCATTTGTCACTGTCATGGCATAAATAATGAAATAAATATATACATGTATATAAATACATATGTATATATTAAATAAAGGATAACTGTGTAAATATGGCCATTTGGGGGGTTGCTGTTGGTATTTATAAACCACAATGCCTATCAAAGGAGCAGTCAGGATATTTAAATATTTTATTATGGAATCTGACTCCAATATCCCAAAAGGTTGTCACAGGAAATAATGTCTAAATCAGAAAATGAATTCTTCAGGTAACATATAAATGTCATATATTTCTTAAATGTTGTTTGTGAGAAATTGCTGCGGTTCTCGTGGGGAACAATAGTATAGAACCCAAGACCGGATTACCTGAAATCTTTCACTCCGATTCTCTATCCATTGTGAAAAAAATATCTAATTCACTATTAGTGCCTGTGGCTAATTAACTTAAAGTCTATATACAAACAAGCCCACTAACAGTGCTGTAAACTGGGAATCACTTTCCTGACTTTGCCTTTGTCACAAATTATTTTATGAACTGAGATGTGTGCTGTTTTGCATACCTGCATTATATATACTAATAATGGAGCTATATGGATGTGTCACCTTTATGTTTAATGAGTAAGTTCTGCAATAAATATGAACATCAAGGGAGTCTCACTATTTTTACCCACATGGTCGATTAAGAACGTGCCACGCTTGGCTTCCGTTGAAATCTTTTTCCAATTTCTAATTAGTCAGGTCCTTAGCTGCTAATGTTTTCGCTAGCTATAACCTTCACAAGATTTTCCCAAATCTAAAATAGTTCCTTGATTTGCTTCTCATGGTTTATCCCTTCAGCCTATCTATTGCCCTCATTAACGTTTCTTTGCACTTTTTAGGAAAGTTTTTGGTCAAAAGAGGGTGGGATTCAGGCTGTTGTATTTTTAAATCAATCCAACTGTGTAAATCAAAAAGGCTTTACATCATCACATATGTAATATGTGTATATGTTTCCCTTTTAAGTTTATAAAATGGAAATTTGACATCTATTTGCAGTTAATGTCCATTATACATATAAATATTTTTGAAAAACATTTAAAAACTGATAAACTAGTCATATAGTCCACTAAGTATTTGCTGCTTAACCCTTGGGTCTTGCAGAGCTAATAATAAGCCTTATTGGAGATATTAAACTGTGTGTATTAGAAAAGGTAGACCCACAATTCCTTGGATGAATTGCTCTCTGGACATATCAAAGGCACATTAATGCATTATTAGTTTGAGAGTACACCAACTCCATTAGTTTGCATTACTCAAGTGCAAAGCTCTTTCATGGGGCCACCTTTTCCCTTACCTGATGTGATATTAAAATTCCCCACAAAACAGACGAGTGGTGGATTCTCATTCCTCTTCTGTGGCATACTGAGACATCAATATTTGACCCATGGAAATTGTGGGTGTAACAGAAGCATACCCTGTCCTGCTTTTGCTATAACCCATTTTCCCAGTTTAGTAGATGTGTGCTTCACACTGATAGACTGCCTAGGAAACAAAATTGTAATCTCTTTCATATATACACTACCTTACTTCCCTGGCCTGCTACAGTTCTCAAGCTATATTCTTTCAGCTGTATATGTGATTCCTGAACACAGTAACATCGGCTTTCTTCTGAAAGTTATATTCCAGGGCCTTCAATTGTTTTAGTGGCCGCAGAATACAATTCATATTCTGTGAAAAACACTTAAGCATATTTAGTGGAATAATAATCTTTCTCTTATCGATAGCCCTATTGTAATAGGGATTATTTACACCATGCTTGGTTGTGTTTGCCAGTTATAAACCAATAAAGTATAACATTTGTTGCCTCGCATTTCTTCACATTTTGCTGTTGCCCGCAAACCTCCCACAATATCATAAACCTCTAAGAAGCCAAACTGCTATCCTTTGTGAGCTACAGCATTTTTGAAGCTACCAACATCTTATTCACATCAAACCTAGAGATTACTGTACTCAGGCTCAGCCATACCTAATCTTTGGATAACCTTTCAGTCCTTGCCATTAGTCTTGTAAAGGGTTCCTTTATCTCTGTCACTGTTTATCACATAAACGCTGAACTCATCTTCACCATCTTCAGATTGCTCCTGTATTTTATACATGTTGATACATTTGCAGACCTTGCAACTCCGATAACCTATTTGTCTTCATAGACCACTGCGATATTACAAACAACTTATATTCACTCATATTCACTGGGTTTGAGTGTAGTCAACCAATACGGTTCATCTTGAACACAAGATTCCAAGGAAGGCAGAAAATACCCAAAGGTCTTTTACATTTGCCTTGAATGGAACTAATGAACTCTCTGAACATATTTGTCCTACCTTGACTCGCAAGGTTGTGGCGCCACTGCTTAAAAACTTTCAGTCTGAACTCGGTGTGCTAATCCCTTGCTCCCCTCTTTAATGCCAAAACCCAACATGTTGCTTTGACACATTCATTTCTACATGCCCTCTCCTACTGATAAAAGCATGACAACCAACTCTGAATTTATGCATACCTCTTTTACCTGCTGCATGCTCACTTTGTCAATCGCTTTCAACATTTACTTGAGGGAATTAAGTTGTAAGTTCATTACACTCGATTTATAAACAATTGCTTAAAAATATTTATGAGTTTGAGCATTGCCCTTTTCCAGTAAGCAAAACTATCCTCTCATATCAACCTGAATCTCCAGCATTAGGCAGAGAATGTGTGCCAATGAGGGCTTGGAATATAGCAGAGATAGCAATTTGTGGCAGATTGTGGTTTTACTCACAGGATGTGGTCTATGGCTGGCGTAATGATGGGAATGATTGGAAGATAATGGGATTTCTAGCATGATGGTGATCACCTCTAAAGGTGGTAGTTACTGGTAGATCATGAGCAACTGAGAAATAATCAATTCCACTCTGGTGCAGTGATACAATTTCTTTTCTTTACCCCAGACTTTGATGTGCTTCACTAGTGAGTGAAGGACCTGGGATCACCTCCTAAAATTTCCCATGAACACTGAGTATAGCATGGCCTAGGAGAATGGGGAACGAGAGGACCCGCAGGGAGATCACTGCCCTAACAAGAAAAAGTGGACTAGTCTTGGGATATTATTGTCTGGATTATTTTGTGTGATGTGTTTAGCGTGTACACTAAATACTGTTTTTTACACTAAAGATCAATATTGGACTGGGCAATCATCCTATAAGCCCTTGCATACTTCTGCACCTACCTCCCCCTGAAGAACCTTTGATTGCCCAACCTGTTGCCCAACCTGTGCTACCACTAAGAATCAAAGGCTGAATTGGCAGTACTGGGCCCTGTTACTCTGGACAGGCCCCAGAACATCGGAGTAAAAGTGCAACACCCTACAGTTGGGCCCAGTAGCTTCTTCTTGCCCGGTTGCCCTCTAAAAGGGGTTCTAAACATTTAATTTTCTAAATATATGTTCAAACTTATATTTCAGTGATCAGACATTGTCAGCTCGGATGACATCTTGTTGATTATAATCCCAGGGTGTCAGAGGGCACTTATTCCTGATTGTTCTCATCTAAATCATGCAGGTATATTTCTAAATATTGTTTATGACATTTGCATATTTTAGATGTTTGTGAGACTCAAATCTGTATGATTTGTTTCCAAAGTGTAAGAACTTTGTAACATGAGTGTTAGCACTGGTCTGTGAATCTGTGTGATCTCTTTGACTTGCTTGTCCATGGCCTGAGAATGTGACTTTTGTGTACATTTTGATTTTCCATTCTGCCCTACTATGTTAGATTACCATTGGTAACAAATTACTGAGAATCCACTTGGATATGGTGGGATATAAAAAGTAAAGGGAATGAAATATAGAAGATAGAACAGATGCTACATAGTTTTTTAAGTGGGGAAACTGCATACTCAGATTTGTATCCGCTTATAATATATAGCTTTTTAGCAAATTTGTAGAAATATTCTGCATGTTTTTCACAGTTTTAGTTTTTTTTAAGAGGGTGATCACTGATCACTCATTGGTAGTGTAGGCTGGATTGAACAATCTGAAAGGAATTAGAAAATGTAATTCTCACCCCTACAAACCACTTTTTAGTCAATTAATATGAAGCTTAAGCTGTAAAATGCCCATTAGATCCCTTTTTTTCAAACCTTCCCTCCATGGTGTGCTTGCATCCCTACATCTAATTCAAGGCTGGCATTTGTAGACACTACTTTTTGCCCAAACATTTTTAAATGTACTGCCATCACTAACTTTTATGCACATAGCACCGCATATGGATTCTCATTTTAACTTTAAGTAGTATTACACTAGCTTGGTAATACTGTGCCTACAAGCTTCACTATAGTTCTGTTATGACAAATCATCTCAAATTTGAGCCCCCAAACAATTATCGGAGGGTTGTGACATTTGCTTTCCAGCAATAAAGCAAACAAGCATTGACAAAGCCAGTAGGAATGTCTTACCCTTGAAAGGAGGACCTTTTGTGGTTTTGCCAGTGCACATTGCAAATGCGGAAAATGATGGCCAAAAGCTAAAAAAACATGCTGTGGTCGATGCTGTTCAAGCAGAAGTGTGGTGGGGGCAGGAAAGAGCAAGTGGTCACTGCAGAGCAGTATCAGAGACTGGGGCAGGAGGGGAAGCAAAAGATAAGCATTGGGGAGGTTAGGGAAATATTTGGGGGGAGAAGAAAGGTGCGGGGTGATACAAATAACAGAAAAGCTATGGAGAGCAATACAGAGAGGGTGAAGATGTGAGGGGAGAAATAATGTATAGGGCAGAGACCATGAAAACACATGCAATCCCATTGAGTGCTAATAGTACATGAAAATAGTTCACTGTAAGTATTGCCATAGTGCAAACAAGGTCTTCAACAACAAACATCTAAATTCTGACTGTTGTGGAAAACTAATAAGATATAGGCAGGCATCATAGAAGGTCTTGGGATTAGAGAAGCAGCTGCCCAGGCAGGTAAGAGCGGTAGGGTTGTGTTGGAGGATTCAACAGACATCTGCGAGGGATAATGACATGAATAAATAATTTTCCCTCGTCTGTCGAAATCCCACCCCACCACCAGGCCCCACCACACTTGTCACGAAAGTTAGGACTCCTAAACTGAGAAAAATCCTAACTTTAAGACTTTCGGTATTCACAGAAGGCATTTAGGAGTCCTAAAGTTAGGAGTCCTAACTTTACTACTCCTAAATTGAGAAAAATCCTAACTTTAAGACTTTCGGTATTCACATTTAGGAGTCCTAAACTTAGGACTCCTAACTTCTGTGAATACCAAAATGAGTAGGTGCCTTCTGTGAATACCAAAATGAGTAAGTGCCTTCTGTGAATACCAAAATGGTAGTATCTTAGGAGTTTGTCTTAAGTTAGTTCTGTGAATCGGGCCCTATGAGTGCTGTTGTCTTAAAACTACACGTGAATGGTCCCACCTATGTAGCAGGACATACTTTGAATGGGATTTTCTCTAACCATCCACAGTTAAGCTGCACGGGGATGTTGCCACTTGCCTAGACAGACCATGCAGCAATCCAGTTTGAGTTGGCCCTTCCTGATCGACATGATAGCTGGAGGGGCCCTAAAAGTCTGTTTGAAATAAGAGGATGGAATAAGATTAGTGGCACAGAACTGGAAGATTTTCTTAAAGCGACCGCCCGGACGCTGCCTACAGAGTAGGAGGAGGCCACTAGGTTGCATACGAATTAGGTGGAGATAGCCTGCAAAAAACTAACCCCAGTTAAAAATGTGTACCCCAAATGATCCCAACCTACCGCTCTGTGGTACACTGAGGAACTAAGGAAGCGAAAACTCGACTGCAAGCGTCAAGAACGCAATTCGAGGAAAGAATATAAGGAGGAAGAAAAAGGACTATATAAACAAAGTCTCATTGTCTATAAGTGACTATTATTTAACACAAAAAGATCATTTTTTGCACCCCAAATTAACTCAGCCAAGTCCTTAACAAAAGAACTTTTTAGGACTGTATCAAGATTGGTTTCCCCTTGCCCACTCAAAATTCAGTCTAGTCAGGAGCTATGTGAGGAGTTTGCTACTTTCGTCCTAAAAATGGTGGAGCTCATCTTTTCATCTTTTAACTTCATCCCGTTGGGAGGGACGGATGTTCTAACTGCCGTGATTAAACCGGCAATTGACCCCCCTCCCACTTTGGATACTTATGCCCCACTGTCAATAAATGAAACAATCATGCTTCTGGCATGAGCTAAATCAGGCTATCCCTACAATTCTTGGCCAGTCTCTGTAATCAAATTAGTCCCCGAACCTATTGCCACATCGCTTACCCTTTTGTTTAATACTATGTTTGAATCATGACATTATTCTAAAACATGGAAGCTGGCATCAATACTTCCATTGCTGAAAAAGCACAATTTGGATCCTAAGGATCCCAATAACTTTTGACGACTTTCCCGCATTCCATTGCCGGCAAAACTGGTTGAGAAAGCAATGAACTCTCAGCTTAGTGCCTTTCTCCTTACAAACCATAAGCTGGATTCTACTCAATATGGATTCAGAGAAGGACACAGCACAGAGTCGGCACTCATAAAATCTACAGAAGAAATTAGGGAAGCACTAGATCAGGGAGGCAATGCAGCAATGATTATGTTAGATCTCTCTGCGGACTTCGACACAGTCCATCACGATCTCTTGATGGATCATTTTCCGGCATGTACAAATTGTGTCCTTGGATAAATTTCGGTCAAAACCTTTCTCCCTACCTTGCGGAGTACCGTAGGGGTCATCCCTTAGCCCCCCTCTTTCAATGTTTACGTATCATCCCTGGCTACCTTGATCAGATCGTTCTGCTTTTATCTTACCTCCTATGTGGATGACACATAAATTGTTCCAGGACAAGAAACTGTATGAAACCAGTTAAGATGTGGATGACTCAGAACTGCCTGAAACTTAATTCAGGCAAGACGTAGGTCATAATCTTTGGAAACAATCCCAAGTTCTGGACTCCCAATTGGTGGCCGAAAGAACTAGACACCCTGCCTAAACCCACTAGGAAAGATAAGAATCTGGGAGTCATAATTCACAATAAACTAAACTTTGACGATCAGATAAATGCTGTTGCTTAAGCCACCTTTCATTATCTTAGAATGATCAAGAAAATAATCCCTCTCTAGCTGGTAGAGAGTCAACGTACAGTCATTACAACTCTCATTCTATTATGGCAGGACTACTGTGACGGCCACTATCTGAATATTCAAGAACAATATCTAAATAAACTCCAAATCTTACAAAATGCAGCAGCAAGACTGCTCACCGGCATACCTAAATTTGTTTCTGTTTCTAAGGAAATAAAAAGACTGTATTGGCTACCAGTCAGAAAGCAAGTACGTTTTAATTCCTTATGCACTGTGTTCAAGGCCCTCCAAGGAACAGGAACTAAATATCTGAAGCGACGGCTTTAATGGTACACTCATAAAAGAACTCTTTGCTCCTTAGGAGCTTAGAAGGTAACAGTACCCCCCAATAAAAAACCCACGTGATGAGGGAGAAGTGTTATCAACTGTGCTGCTAGTGCCTGGAACAAACTCCCCTTCCATCTTAGAACTGCCACCGATCTTATGGCATTTAGGAAAGGACTAAAAACCTGGCTTTTTAATATGTAGCATTGCCATAATAACCTGTGCCCAGAGGGCAGCAGCCAGCACCAGGACACCTCAGGGTAACCATTGCGCTTTAGAAATATAATAAATAAATAAATTACCTGCATAGGCCACAGATGGATTAGAGGAAAGAAAATGAAGTTCTAAAGGTTGACAGAGAGTTACAGCAGGGTAATAGGGATCTAAAAGTTGCTGGTGGACAAAGATTAGGGCCTTGACTGTTACCTCACATATCAAAGGTATGAGAGGGCAATAAATAAATACAAGGGGACAGAAGTACAAAGAGAACTTTAGAGGCACATGATGAACTGGGAATGGATTAGTTGAGGTGCTCGATGGAATGGCATTAACGTTTTAGTAAATATTATCTTGCATTAAAAGTGGCAAAAAAAGAAGGGGTTAGATCCAATAGTAGGCACATGTCTGCCAGGGAGTGATGGGACAGAAACATAACAAGGAGTGTGCAAGGGCTTAAGGCAACCGGGGAATTTAGGAATAGGAAAGAAGAAATGAAGAGTGGGAAATAGACCGCTGGGGCAATTTAGAAAGTGAAATTAGCAGAAGGGGCAGCAAGAGCAACCAAACATAACAAACATAATAGATGCTTAGATGCTACAATCTCTCTCTGTCTCTTTCTCTCTATATGAATCTCTCTCATAGATAGATAGATAGATAGATAGATAGATAGATAGATAGATAGATAGATAGAAATATGTAGATATACATATATATAATGTCTCTATAGTTATGGTTCATCTGCAATTGAACTTGATTTCTAGGATTCCTAAGAACTTTAAAGCTGTTTGATAAATCTGAATGAATGTTTGCATACCACTAGAGAAATTGGCTAAAGTTTGTGATGTCATGTTTTTTTTCAGAACCATACAGTGAACAAATATTAGAGGGAGTATCTAAAAATGCATTTCCCGTAAGACATTTTGCTCTCTACTATCCCAAAACATTGAATGGTTTTACACTAGAACTTCACTCAGAAAGAATGTTTTTTTCATTTTTGACTAAATCCATACTGTCGTTTTTTTGACTCAGCGCTTAGAGCAAGCGGGTGTGACTGACGCGATTCCCATCCTATTAATTTGGTACAGACAATGAGGCTAATTTGACCCACTGCGAGAAGGGAACATTGTTGAAACTGAGTGAGCAAAGGCAAGATATGGACGGTTGAGAGGTGCTTGGTCAGATCGATTATTTGTCCTCAGGAAACCCGCTTTAAATAATCTGTAGGTCGAAAAATCGACACTCATGTGGGGATCATTCTTAATAATTCTGTGTTCTGGAACAGTATTAGTGCTGGACTGATCATTTTTAATTATGAATACCCATGTTGTATATATGTATAACATTGTATTCGTTCCATTATTGCACTTATGAGCACTATGCTGTCTGCACTTTTTTGATTCATTGTGTAGCACATGTAAAGTACAATAAAATTGTGAGATTGTAGATGATCAACACTGACACGTACTTTTACCTCATGGGCTATGATGAGTGAGTCCCAGGGAACCATTTGTTTTTTGTTTTTTAGACATCAGCATTCGAAAGGTGTGACAGACAGGCATAAAAAAGTTAAAATTCAAAGGTAACTTGGCTGCTTAGCTAAGAAGCCAGAAACTCCCAAATTCTGTGAAGTACATTTGAATTTGTCTTGAAATTTGATTGGCTGATGAGGGAATTCAATTTGTATTTCCTGCCATCCTTGAGGTAGGCAAATGTGAACAGAGAGGAGTGGAAAATCTTCTGAAAAACAGCTAATAATGCACTTAGCATACAATGCATGTGGGAATTTCTGACATTCTTTAGCTCACACAACTGTCATTTCGTTTTCGAAGGTAAAAGTACCTTGTTCTTGAAGTCAGAATTTTCTGAAAATTTTTAAATTTCAGAAATTGTGAACTTCATAAAGTGTGCAAATGATATCTTAGGTCACTAACTAACCTTGGCAACCTTGGCCAATTCCCGGTGGAGCTGTCATATGCAGCTATAGAGGAGTCTGACCCTGGTTTCACCCCTTCAGCCGTCACCTACCCAGCCGGTCATCTGACATTGTTTTCCTCGTTTCACCTTGGTGTTTCCCTCCCTCCCCCTCCCTCCGTGATTTTTTGATTTAATTGATGCAACTATGTAATCTGTAACTCTGGGCGGATACCAAAACTGTTTGTACTTACCTCGGTGCACGAGCAACCTTGGCCAATGCCCGGTGGAGCTGTCATATGAAGCTATAGAGGAGTCTGTCCTTGGTTTCACCCCCTCGGCCATCACCTACCCAGCCGGTCATCTGACACTGTTTTCCTCATTTCTTCTTTGTGTTTCCTTCAGTCCCCCTTCCCTCCCTCTGTGATTCTTTGATTTAATTGATGTAACTATGTAGCCTGTAACTCACTGATCCTCATGTAAAGCGCTCTGATACCTCCGGGTCTAGCCAGCGCTATATAACATTTTTCAAATAAATAAATAAAACGATGTGTTAGTCCTAACGGCGGTGTCTGTATTGTTCCTCTTCTCTACACCTACATATTTCTCACAAAGATAGAAAAAGGCTAGAAATGGATATAGATCTGGTACTTTGCATGAAAGATCTGAAGATCGTCAATGACCCCATTAGGTGACCAACTGGTAAGAACATGTCGGCTTTCCATTAATAAAGGCAAGTAGAGTAACCCTTTTTTTTTCAACCTTGTGAGATTAGAAGTTTAATTATTTACCGTCACACAATTTTAGTTTCCCTATAACTGAGCCCTACCGCGGTGTGAAACAACACGCCATTCTGAAGCTTCTCACAAATCTCTGTCAAAGAACCTTATTACGTATAGTCGCAAAAGGGTTGTAACCAACGAAAAGCAGACTGAGGCTGAAGCATGCACCTAGTGTTGGTGAGGGTCCAACACCCTTCGTAGAAAATAACCTTTAGAGAATGTTTATGAAACAAGCAGTGTCAGCATATAGGCATAATATTTCCCTCTCCGTTCCCTCTGTCTGTCTGTTTATTTTTGTGTCTAAAGTGATTGTGGAGGAAATATTCCGACCCCTTTACAAATGACTCCTCTCTCTACTCTACATGTAGGTGTTATAAAATGTCGTAACACGAGGTTACAAGGACAGCTTTAAGTTTTGACAAAAACCACAATGGCAGCATGGCAATGAATCTGATATGGGATGAAGTACCCGCTGATGTGCATTATAAGTATATGCAAGACACCTTTGGATATAGCAGGTCAATACGGAGCTCCTTTAATTGGTCATAGAACACCAAGGTGACTCTCAATATCCTTTTAATGTATGGTAGAAGGTAAGCTATTCCTGATAATAGATTGTCACATCATTAACCTTCTCACAAAACACTTAAATCCTTGGCGTCTTTCTCTTTGATATGAAGGTGGTGATATAGTTGTAGGAATGAAGGAATAAATCAGAATCAGTTGTGTGAAATTAAACACGCAAAAAAACAATTCATAATTTGTTGCAAAAAATAAATTAGTATCAGTTTAATTTAAGGAAGAAAAAATGCTGAAGCCCAGAATGTGTAGAAACATGCAGAGAGATTCTATCTATTCTGTAATGCTTTAAAATAAATTAGCCTTGTTGCCGTTAATAGCTCCGGTGTGGCGATCACTGTTCTAGTTAGAAGATGGAGAAGAAAATGAAAAGTCATTTCTCATTTTCATAGTTAAACTACAGCTATGAGAAAGCTATGGGACCTGCCTTTTCATATTGGCTGCTGGCTCTGGCAGCAGATGTTATGACATCATAACTCGACTTTAATAAGTTACCACAGTTAAGCAGCTATGTCATTTCTTTATTACAGATGACTAGAGATGTCACTATTTTAGTGTAGTAAGGAAATCAGAGACAGGATTTTACATAGAGGTTGCAGGTTCCCTGGGTATTATAAACATGAATTTTACAACAAAAAAAAATCCCTAATTCGCCTTCGTTCACCTAAAACCAACTGCCTGTTCGTAGCCTTACTTAACAACCTGGGATAACGTAGGCTTTTTAGATGGAATCTCTCGGTACCTTCAGCCTGTAAGGAAGGATACGTTATAAGACCGGAAAGTTATGAGGAGGTAGAATTTACTCCAACTGGGTCCTTAGGAACCTGATGGACACTTTCAATAGCCTGGAAAGGCAGGCATGAGATGGTCCAGAGAGTATCAAAAGGCATAATCATAAGACCCGGGGTGAATTTGAAATCTTTGCCACTAATAATAGCCACCGGGAGTTAACCGGAGACATCACATAAATGAGCACACGACCAAACATACTTAGAAGACTCTGTCAGGAGGACGCTGGCAAAGAGGGTAGGAATAGAACTGTTTCAAGCTATTTGACTTGACAGAATTGCACAGTATTAACAAGGTCCTTAATAGACTAATTACCAATGCACTATTAGTAATAGTGGACTGTATCATCTCTATTGCTTCAGTGCAAAAAAAAAAACTGGACACTACTATAGAAATGCGCACTTTATTATTGACTAACTTATCAACCAATCAATGTGCTGACATCTCCGTTTAGGGAGTTCAATATTCTTCAGGCAAGAACAGACACAAGAAAATGTAAACCACTTCAGAAAACCAATGTAGCGATGTTTTTCCGGGTTATTAGATCCATGCTAAATAATGAGAATGGCCTGTCAGACACATCATCCTAACTTTAATAATAAACAATAAAACCTACGACTGTTACCCCAAAAGCAATAAAGCACACCTACCATCTTTATGGCGTTCTCCTCGGTGATGTTAGTGTTGTAGGCCCATGATGCGAGTGAACTTTTGTATGATAAATCTTCCGCCTCGACGTTGAATTTGTCCAGAAAGGCCCTGGCTTGACTTGTGACATCATTCTGTGCTGAAGCAACAGCCAGCAGCGCGAGGCAGAGCCAGAGATACCGAGGCATCCTCCCGCGTGAGGTGAAGCGTAGAATGACTGATCCTCAGCGCAGGTGGAATGCTAATCAGTACCAAGGTATTCAGACTTTGGCATGGACATCTATCTCCTGTTTACGCAAGCGTCATCTCCGCGAGCAGCATTATCCGTGTTTATGGTGGTGAACGAGTTCCGTAACTGATACAGTCGTGAAACTGACACGTATCAGTCTTTGAAAAGGTGTAATGAGAGCAAAGAACTTAAAGCTGCAGATTTCATACCGTCTCGTGAGCAAGTCCAAGTATTTGAACTTATCTATGAAAAAAGGCTCTGTGCAATGCATGTCTACTTACGTCACACTAAACAGCGTTTTACTCTTTTCCAGGTGCTGTTTCTTTTTTAGATAAGGGACATCGGAATAGAAAGGAGCTGACCCGCAAAACTCTATAGCAGTGCTTAATTTGTGCCGGTGGATGCGGGTGGTGGGCACCAGCGCTCAGTTTTGGAGGCCAAGCCTTATCGTTTAATTATCAGACTTTCACCAAGAGCAAGAGAGAGAAGGGCAGAAAAGGTGAAAAGGAAGAAATAGAAAAAGAAAGAAATGGTAGTCAAAAGTTGAAAGCAGGGATGCCAAAGAACTAGCAGGAGTGAGATGGAGAGGCAGTAAATGTACAGTGGTGTGGGAAAGAGGCATGAGATAGAGTCAAAACTAGGCAGCCTTTGTATTTAAACCCCGGGGTTCAGTACCAGGGTCCTAACAAAATCTCCCACACCCCCATACCTATAAAAAATTGTATTCAGTAAACAGAACAATTCTCAACCTACACGTAATTACATTATGCATTATTTCCAGAAGTATAATATATGCACATAATTACGAAATATGTTTATATGTGTGAGTAATGTATGCAAAGTAGGGGTATCTTTTCCACCCAGACTCCAAGATGAATTGGAAAATTGGACCTGCTCAATTGCTACCATTTTCACCTAATATCCTACTATGTAACATAAAGATGTACACATAAACCTACCTCTAGGCTTGACCATTGTTTCTTCTTTATCTCTCTTATGCAATTTGTTTGCCTGTGCTATTAATGGCACAAAAGGGATTTTTTTACAAACCTCTTTATTCACTTTGCTCTACATATAGCACGAAAACTAGTGCAAGCCATAGATACCATAAGAATGTGTCATAAATGTGTTCTATTGATGTAAATAAAATGAAGTGCAATTGAAGGTACTTACATCATGTTCAAATACTTCAGAGGTAACGGGCCATAATGCCTGTGAAAACTGGAAACTTACTCTCCCCCACGTCGGGCACCTCCCATCTTGTTGTGCAAGAGTAATCAGCTATCCAAACATTAAAGGAAGATGCATTGACCTGTTGGACGCTCTCTCTTCAGGGTAACCCCCAAACGTTTTTCCTTTCTTCTAGTTTTTGCTGAATTCGTTTTTGTTTGCCTTAGGACTCTGTGCACTTTACCACTGCTAACCAGTGCTAAAGTGCTTGTGCTCTCTGTTTAAAACATATTAAGATCGGCTTACTTAAATTAACTGTAAGACCCTAGTAAAGTGGTAGTACATGTGCCCAGGGCCTGTAAGTTAGATGCTACTAGTAGGTCCGAGGCACTGATTGTGCCACCCACTCAAGTAGCCCATTAAACTTGTCTCAGGCTTGGCATTGCAGAGCCTTTGTGTCCAATTTAAAGTGCCATGTCGACCTGGAAAAATAAAGCTCTTGCCAGCCCCAAAACCTTGCTTTTTAATATATATTAGTCACCTCAAGGGTAGACCCTGGACAGCCCAGAGGGCAGGGATCAATGTATTAAAAAAGTTGGATATGTACATTTAAGTTTTACATGTTCTGGTAGTGTAAAACTCTTAAATTCTTTTTTTACTTCTGCAAGGCCTATATCTTCATACAATGACATTGAAGTTCCCTTATTACATTTCATAAAAGTAATTTCCGAATGGGAAGAGATAATCAGTTCATGTTTGATGTCTCTGGAATCCTAATTTAAATTCCTAATTTATGGGGAAGTCAGATTTCAAATTACAATTCTGAAAGGGACACTTTAATACAGTTGGCATTTTCTTGCCTTGGCCATTTGGTGCCTGGAGCCTGTCTCTGGTCACATGACCGGGAGTAATTGGCATTTGGACTTTGTGTATTCCCCAGGACAGCAGCACACAACGGGAGCTTAGGTTTGACTGAATGGGCCTTCATTGGCAGGATCGGAGATAGGAGCTGGACTTTGCCTCACTTACACCTCAATAGGCTGTGTCCTGCCCACAGAAAGGGCTTGACGACACTGTATTGTCTCTTCAGCCAGTTCGAAGCCAGGTGTAAGTGAGGTATGGAATTCTGTCTAGAAGCTTCTCCGGCCTTCCAGAACCAAGGCACAGGGTATAAAAGAAGGATCTCAGATACATCACACAAAGGGTACCTAGAGGTCAAAGCAGATCTATCACTCGACTATGGATACAAAATCCAACAGCATACAAGTAACGCAGTGGGAACAAACAGTGCAAACCGAGTGTGATAATTAATGAGTTAAAGAGTTAAGACTCAAGGGCATAGGGAAAAATTCCCATCAGAAGCCACACTGTACCGCCCTCTTTCACATCATTTGGGTACTCCTTGCCCAGGAGGCATAACAAAACAAACCGGCCGGTCAGATGTTACCATGACCGGCCACTACTGATCACAGATATTATGTTAAATCTGTGTTTGCACTTGGTTTTTAAATTTGGGAGACTGGTACTCGTAGCGCAATTTTTCTTCGTTCAGTTTCTTATTGAAGACGACCGGAACTGCACGCGGGACGCTCGGCGCACTATAATTTAAGAGGCTGTACAGATAAAGAGACTGAAGAGACTGGATATAGCTTTCAGGCCCTTAGTGCGCTATAACGAAGAAAAATTGCGCTACGAGTATCGAAACGTGTATGGATTCTAAACACACGCCTGTGACCTCGGTTTTGTACCGCATGCAATTTGAATTAAAAAACAATGGCTTTTAAGCCTTACTCTTTTAAATTGCTCATAAAGAACCAACTGTATCCGATTCGTATGAGTGACATCAAGAAACAAAAAGGATTCATTTTGGGAAGACAGCTAATATTTTCCTGATGAAGGCGGCTATATGTCAACTGTCCGTCGAAACGCGTTGAAACTAAGGGAGAAGTACAATACATATTGATTAAGGAGTATTCTGATTGCTGCTGAATATACCTTATTTGTACCTCCCTCATTAGCTTTAGGAATTAATTGGATGAATTCATGTATATGATTTGTTCCTCTGTATATTGTCTGTGTTCCCTAGTTTTATATACTTTTTTAATGTGTTTTATTAAATGTTTTTAAATACATAAATAAATTGTGCATACTGAATTTATTTGTTCTTACAGAATTTTTGTTACCTATTGCATTGCTCTGAGTGATAGGTCTTTATGTCTGAATAATTGATGTTTATTTTGTCTGTATTAGTTGATGTGTTTACATTAAGGTGCCCAAAGGGAATTTCTTTTTGACACAAAGTCAGTTGCTGGTACCCTATCCCTTTGGTATTGGGTCCCTCTCTCTTTTATTAGAGAGCCTGAGAACACTTTGCCAGGAAGAAGAACTGATGTGCTGCTGAAAGGAATGTCACTCTACAGGCCTGCTACTCTGAAGGAGCTGATGCCCTGCTGTGCTGGCCTGTTGCCCTCTTGCTTGGAGAAAAACTAGACCTGCAACTGAATTTTGAACCCAGTACCCCAGAGTGACTCAAAGGGCTATTCTTCTGGCCTCCTGATATTAGCCGCAGCCCAACAGTTCCTGGACCCATCATCAGCAATCTTTTCTGGCTCCCAAGAGGTGCTTCTCAGGTTCTGGACACTTGGTGTGGCTCTTGAGCTCTTAAATTCAAGCTTTTGGGCTGTTCTGGACCATGAATAGGCCGATTCACACCAGAACAAGGCAGCTTTCATGGAAATTGAGAGCGAGCTGCTGCCAGCCCATCTCTTCGTACAGCAGCATTGACCCCTCACAGGGGACCACCAGTGTGAAGCGCCGAGCCTCCAATCCATGACACAGGGCCCGCCCCCCATGCCGATCACCGGCTGCAACACTCTCCTTGCTCCTCATGACTCTCTCGAATGTGAATGGGACTCTTGGCACAAAACTTGAGTAGGTAAACCTTCAGCAGAACTAATCTGGTACTGTATCTAACCTGCGCTCCATCACTGTCAGCCCAAAATTTTGACTTAAAACCATCCAGCATGATTAGATAGCCAGGGTTGGCACTTTAGGCTTTTAGGTTCTATATTGCAGTTTATTCTTCAAAAATTCATAACTTCGGGTCTACTGTTTGGATTTTTGTCATTCTAGTCTTGTTTTATTTAGTAAATTAAGCTACATTCTTCTAAATTTGTGTGGGATCTTTTTGTGCAGTGTTTTCACTGTTTTACTGTTTGAGGTGTTGCACAAATACATTCCATTGCCTCTAAATTAAGCCTGACTACTCTGTGCCAAGCTACCAGGGGGATGACCACAGGTTAATTTTGGGTTTGCTTTTGCCTTACCCTGACTAGGACTGTGGTTGCTGCTTGACCAGGGTTCACAGCCCAATCAACCAGTAACCCAATTTCTAACAGAACCTAGTTGTGAGATAGGAGAAATAAAGATGAGGGTTGGCTGCTCTGTCAGCGTAGACCTGTAGCATCTCTCTCCAACCTGCATATGCAGTTATACTGCTTTGAATTTGCTTGTAAAGATGTCCTCATTCCTGTCAGCTATTTATCATCTCTCTCATACAAGTCTTTCTATCTCAAGGTCTGTTGCTAATCTCATGGTTCCGCCGCAGATCTGTTTAGCCGAAGAGCCAGGTCTTGAGGGTATTCCTGAAGGTTTTCAGGGAGGGGGCACGTCTGATGTATGCTGGGAGCTCATTCCAGGTCTTGGCTGCAATGTGAGAGAAGGATCTTTGGCCTGCTCTGGCTCTGTGTATGCGCGGGGTCTCGGCCAGTGCGAGGTTGGAAGATCGGAGGTTTCTTTTGGGTATGTGGAAGTTGATTCTGTCGTTGAGGTATTTGGGTACATTGTTGTGTAGGCATTTGAAGGCGTGAGTGAGGATTTTGAACGTGACTTTTTTCTAAATGGGGAGCTAGTGTTGACTTCTTAGGTGTTGGCTGATGTGTTCATGTCGTGTTCTGTGAGGTGAACAGGTTTACACAACTGGTAGAAAACATTAGAGAGCTCAGCCATATTGGGGGTACCTGAGAGCGAGGATACTATCAGAAAATCACCAGTCTCTAATATTGAACCATCTCTTACCACTATTTTACAAGAACTACAGAGGCATCAACACATTAGAAATCAACACATTACGCTGAGGTCAATGTGGATAACCTCTGCACTCAACAGTCTCTCACTTAAGTAGCTCGTGATATTCATACATTAACGACCCTGAAAGAATATTTGGAAAAGAGAACTGCAGACTAGGACGTGGCTACAATTCACACACCTGGAATGGTGAAGGGTTCTTGTAGACCAGATTAAGGGCTTCCAGTGCAAAGTTCAGGACTCGGAAAACAACTAGCAGTGGAACAACATAAGAGTAATGGGGTTCCTGCGGGGTTAGGAGAAGCTTGTCAATAGTATATGTGTGGATTGCGTTATTAAGTGTTTCCGGAACTGTCTGATTTAGACCTGGACTGCTAGATTCAGTGTGCTCATCACATTACAATTCGAGTTGAAAACAAAGTCCCATCTAATGTCGGTATACAATGCCCAATTTTGATTTACGTTAGAAACGTCTTGCTACACCAGGCCAACTTTTTAAAGCACACCCCCTGCACCCCTAACAGTGGGCTCAGTATCTATTTTCCTATGCTCAGATTTTTGCCAGATGATTGATCCTCAACAGGCAGCTGATAGTCAGATTCTTCTTCGGAGCTGCCTCAAGTAAAAATCAGGAGATATGGTAAAATACATTCCTGTTTTCTCAAAGAAGATGCTACTGCCCTTCAGAAACAATGGCGGAAGTAGAAGTGATACTCTACAAAGACAAAGAGGAGTGAGGTGCTGTGTGATGTTGAATAGCAGGGGTGTGAATATGGGAGAAATCTAATACTGGATTTACATAGGTTTGCTAACTTAAGATAAATACAAAGATATTCAAGGTTTCTATGGTGTGTTCTGCATGGTGAACATGTTTACACAACTGGTAGAAAACAAACGGTGAAAGTTGGGAGGATTTTTGTCCCAGCAGGCTCCTGGGAGTGGTGGAGGAAGTGGGGTCTGGAGTGGTCAGGTGGTTTGCTGTTTGGGTGTTACACAATGGAAAGCATTTTCAAGAATTGAAAAAGGGGGAAAGTGAGTGGTTTCTATGTCAGCTTTTATGCTGGAGACTTGTCAAGCTAACATCTGTATTAGTTAAGAGAAAGAATACAAGACTAAACTTGACTTTTAAATAAATGTCATTGAAGTACCCATGTGTAGGAAATCGGGTTATTATTTCTTTAATATTACTAGGATTTGTAGGGCGCTATTGAATCATCCCGAGGGGATCTTTCGACGCCAGGGAGGCAGACAAAGCAGATCAGAGATTTGTGGTTAATGACAGAACAGCCAGGTTTTAAGGAGTTTCTTGAACTGACTAAGGGTGGGACAGGCCCGTATGTTCTCAGGGAGTCTGTTCCAGTGGAAGGAGGGGGAGATATGAGAAGGAGCGGCCGCCCATTCTGACTCTCCTGATTCTTAGGGTGCAGAGCAGCTGTCGATTGCTCGATCTCAGTTGGCGGACAGGGATATATGGTTTCAGCTTCTTCATTAGATAAGCTGTGCCCTTCCTCTGCAGAGATTTAAACACCAGACACATAGCTTGAATTCTGCTCTTTTCCTGATGGGTAGCCGGCGGGTTACGGACAGGCTGGCTAGGGGCCAGGCATGGGGCTGTATTTTGGACAACCTGCAGACTGGAAAGTAAATCTTCACTAATGCCTACCAGTAGGGAGTTTCCATAATCTAGTCTGCTAACTAGAAGTGCCTGTATGAGGGTTTTTGCGGCTGAGAGGGGGACCCAAGGGAAGACTTTTCTCAGCATTCGCATCAAGCCAAAGCAGGTGCCCGAGATAGTTTTCACATGCTCCTCCATTGAGAGTCTAACACCAATTAGGACACCCAGATTCTTAGCCCACTTTTTAGGTGTTGGAGGTTCACTGAGTTCCGAAGGCCACCAGTCTGCAGCCCAGATCGCCTCTGCTTTTTTGAACAGCAGGATCTCAGTTTTATTGGAGTTGAGCTGTAGATAGTTTGCTGTCATTCATGTGGTTGACGGGGGTGAAACCCTTCTCAAGCAGAAACCACAATCTCTGTCAGGGTGAAAACAAGGAAACCCTAGTTAATCTGTGCTTAAACTTCTGGGGTGTGGCACAAAAACAGTAAGGCTTAACTTAGAGGCAAGGTGTAAAGTATTTATGCAGCACGCAAACAGTAATAAAGTGAAAATACAACACAAGAAAATTCCCACACCTATTTAGAAAAATCAATCAAAATGTAATATATTATTGAGACCAAAACAACAAAAATCCAATCAGTAGAACCAGAGCTATGCAATCTCAAAGTTGTAAGTAAAAATAGTGCCTAAAAGCACAAAGTGCCAACTATGGGTATCTGGTCGTACTGGACAGGGACAAAGTCATAAGTTCAGGACGACTGCGATGGAGCGTGGGCCGGCAATAGGTACCAAGTAAGCCGCACTAGACAAAAGTACCTTAAATCCTGCTTTGTAAAGCATTCTGAGATAATGCATTGAGGATGCATCTCAAAGTGGGGCTTCCGAGGATCTGCAGGGCTGCGATACGGAGCCCTGAATCATCATTGAGTATGCTGTTGATGAAGGGCTTGCAATACAAAGTTCTGTGTCAAAGATGCATTATGCACTGGCCATTCTGAAGAACTTCAGGTTGCAATGCGGAGTCCTGCATCGTCATTGAAAATGCCGTCAACAAGGGGCTTGCAATGTGAAAGCCTGCATCAAGGATGCTTCATGCAGTAGAGGTTCTGAGGAGACTGCAAGCTGCAATGCAATGTCGGGATTCTGGGATGCTTCACACTGCGGCAGTTCTGGTGCAGCAGTAAGAAGGTGCGTCACGCCTCATGAATTCTGTTTCACTGGACCACATCTGGGTTGGCAGAGCACTTTTGGGCCCTCTTACAAGGGGGCAGGACTGGGCTGGCACCATTTAGGAGATCGGACTCATAGCAGGCAGAGTCTAGGTGCTGGGTTCAAGGTGGTAGGAGCTTTTTTCTGTCCATGAGGCTCTGATCAGGATGCCAGACAATTTACCCTTGGGTTCACTCTGGTGGTCCTGAGTTGAAGATGTAGATCCATTCCTTCACTTAAACAACAGTAGCAGTCCTTGCTGAGCAGCACAGCTGTCCTTATCAGTCTTCTACAGGCCCAGAGGCATACTGAAGAGTTGTGTATGAGGGTCCAATAGTTAGATCTGGTGGCCACTTTGAAGAGAGGAGAATGTTTTGGACGCTACCTCCCCAGAGGTGCTTGGAATTTCCTGCCACCCTGGCCTGGCCCTAGCTTGTCTGGGGTCCCAATAGACAAGTGTAAAAACCTTTGGGAGTGTGCTAATTTAGAGTCTTTGTGATGTGCAAGTTTGGTGGGTAACAGCTCCTCCCCCTCATCAAGTCAAAGATAGCTGATCCACCAACAAGTATGCCCCTTTGTCTTACTATTTGGGAGCAATATAAAAACAACAGCTACACCTAGTCATGTGACCCAGGAAACAGGCTACAGGCACCAAATGTTTAGGACAAGAAAATGCCACCTTTCTAGAAATACCCTTTTGAGAATTGTGACATAAAACCCGACTTTACCACTAAAGAGGGTTTTAAATTACAATTATTTAGACACCAAACTCAGCATTCCTTACATCTCCCAATTGAAAGGTATCACTTATTATATGTAATAAGTTAACACAATGTTATCCTATGGGAGAAGCAGTCCTTGCAGTAGTGAAAAACAAATGTAGGAGTTTTTTCTACCAGGACACCAAACCTACAAGAACACATCCAACATTTTTTTTTACACTGCAGCCTCTCTCTGGGCTGGTTAGGTCCTACCCTAGGGCTGACATATGTTTTAAAAATGAAGGATTTGGACCTGGCAAAAGATTTATCTTGCCAAGTCAAAATCACACTTTAAACCTGCACATTCAAGCTGCAATGGCAAGCCTGACATGTTTTCAATGCTACTTAGGTGGGTGGTACAATTTGTTCTGCAGGCCAATCAGTAGCATTTAATACCACTTTACTAGGGACTTACAAGTAAATTAAATGTGCCAATTGAGTGTAAGCCAATGTTACCGTATTTAAAGGAGAGAGCACAATCACTTAACACTAAATAAAAGTGTTAAAGTGTTCAGAGACCTAAAATCAGCAAACAATGAAGTTAGCAAAAACAGGAGGATCGAAAGCGAAATGTTTGGGAAAACTATGCCAAACTGTCTAGTCCAAAACTATGTTAAGTCTTAAAATAATGAGTTGGAATATTGGCAGATTAAATCGCCCCTTAAACCTATGATTAGGTAAGGAGAAAGTTATGATGTATAAACCACTGGGTATTTGTTAACACACTGAACTGTACTTGAGATAACGATAAAATCAATAAATCAACATTAAAAAAAGATGTATTTAGCACACATAGTTGTATAAAGATTGGGAAATTTTAAGGCAGCTGGCATATGAATTAGTTGTATGCACAACACGCCAGGTATCTCTATTCTGGTGGTTGCTATTCTATGCTCAAGATCTGCTCATATAAGTTTTATTAGGGCGTCAGCAGACCATAGTGGTCATTGAGCCATTGTTTAATTTATAGCAAATAAAACAATTTATAGTTTAAGAGCAGTTATTGGCCCAAATAGTGATGACCCTGGGCCCTTTAACACACTAAAATTAGAATTGACCGGACGGACCAGGGAACTCATAGTGATGGAAGCTTTTAATTGTATCATGAATTATAAAATAAACACCACTAATCATTGGGGTATTCCCTGTATGTTAATGCCAGAGGATCTATTTTACATCTAATGAGGAACTTATTAGGTACGTGGTGGACTCTGACGAAAGAGAATCCTAGACACACTTCTTATTGATCACCACACAGATATTACTCCTGGATAGGCATGATTCTAGTCTCACAAAGGATCCTCACCAGTGGAAATTGAATTATACCCAAACACAAACATCAGATCAAAACCCTTCAGGTATCACTATTAAAATTCTGGATCCTAACAAGTCTGTTTGGAGATAGACTTTCCCATGATCTCTACTTTCGAATCCAAAATTAAAAATAGGATGACTACCTTCTTTGAATGAGGTATATTAACATTAATATGGGCTCAGACCCCTTGTAAATAATCTAAGGTGCCTCAAAGCATACATTTGCGGAGTAACTATACAGTTTCTTGCTGAACACAATTAGGCTCAGTCTTTGAGACACCACTAGCTCCAGGCTCAAATAGTTAGACTATAAAGTGAACACTCAGAAGCAATATGTAGTCAGGATCAATGTGAACAACAGGTCCACTTAGCACTCACTGCAGTTGGGGGTGTGTGTGCTTAAGCCAAAGGCTATAGCTATGTAAAGAGCTTATAAGGACTTAAACTATCAGTATGGGAAGTCTAATGGCAAAATATTGGCTAATACAATTGCAGTGAAATAACACAAAACTTAAATGATTAAATGCATCAAGGATAATGATGGCAATATTTTATATGAGCCACAAGCTGTTCTTAGTGAATTTAAGAATTATTATCACAACCTATAGGCTGCGATCCCATTTTATCATATGTACACATAGGTCAGTATGTATTCAAACACAGCTCAGGTGCCACTATTGCCCATGGCATGTGTTGATGCTATAAGGCAATATTACCGCTTCAGTAATCAGACTGGCTATCACTGCCCTACCATCCAGCAAAACATAATATAAACATGTGTATTTGTAAAGTGCACACTCACCTGTGGGCATCTTTGCGCAGAATAACAGATATTTATTGCAGGCAGGAGGTTGGGGTTGCAACTGGGTGATGCGTTTGTGACGATCCTACAGTTGAAGTGATGCGTCAATTATCTTCATACTGTGGTGTCGATATGCTGGTTCCAAAGATAATGCGCCGAGAGGCGTTGGTTCCTTAGACGATGCACCAGGTTTCGCCATACTGTTGAGGGGCTGCGTCGATCTTCCTACAATGCAGTGATGGTGATGTACCAGTTCGGATGTGTTGGTTCTTTAGGTGAAGTAGTGGTAACGAGTGTGCTGTGTTGCAGCAGGAGATGTTCTATACCGCTATAATTTTTCAAAACATTTACACATATACTTCTACCCGTTCGCTTGAATGCCATCTCTGAAAGAGCGGAGACATAAATTTGGTATGACTATCACTATGCTTATTAAAGAAAAGGGAATCCACCTGGAGAAAGAGGATCATACTAGCCTAACTCCTTAATCAATACTGATGCTAAGATCCATGTGAAGATATTGACCACTTAATTAGCCACTATCATTGACAAAATTGCCAGTCCTCAATAACATGGATTTTTGCCCAGTAGGGACACTACTAGTCATGCAAATACTCTCATTTCAATTTTTGACACTGCTAATATACTAAATCAACCTGCAGATATGATCCTTCTTTATGCAGTAAACGCATTAAAAGGGCAACATGGATCTATTGCTGTGCAACAATGAGGAAGTTTGGTATTAGTGACAAGTTAAGAATCAAGTTTAGATTTTATATCAGGTCCCCACAGGTAGATTAGTTTTAACGTGCCAAACATCAGAGTCATTAGGAATTTATCGGGATAACCATCAGGAGTGCCCAATGTCTCCTCTTTTATTTGTAATTTACTTAGAGCCATACTTACAATATATTAGCAACAACTAGGAGATAGCCAACTTGTATTTCAAGGGGTCACAATTAAGTTAAGTGCTTACGTAGATGATGAAGCTAAATACGCAGTAGATGCTGTACACACTATAGAATGTATCACCGTGGAGGCTCACACATTTGGTAGACTTATAGGGTATTAGACATGTCGGCCTTAGGGTGGTCTTCCCCTAAACATTTCACCTGCTAACCACCTCTTTTTGCTGATTCTTTTTGTTAACCGTAGGACTTTCAGCACTTTTCCACTGCTGACCAGTGCTAATGTGCCTGTGCCTCTCCCCTAAACGTGGTAAAATTGGTTGATCCGCAAATGGCACATTTAATTTAGGTGTAAATCCCTAGTACAGTGCCCTTCATGTGCCCAGGGTTCGTACATTAAATGCTACTAGTGAGCGTGCAGCACTGATTTCGCCACCCACACAAATAGCACTTCAAAAATGTCCCATGCCTGCCACTGCTGAGCCTGTGTGTACAGAACACGGTCCTAGGACGCTTGTTTCCAGTCCAGGGAGGACCTGGCCTGGCAGTTCGGGCTGGACTGTTCCCATTGGCACAGGGTGAAGACTGATTTGCATATGGTTGGGTCCAAACTGGAATGGCATGGTGAGCAAAAAAGCGATGGATTTAGGCCCATATCTCTGTACTGGGATAAATGTATGACATTGTTCTACATTCTGTCCATCAATTGTTCTTTTTACAGTTTACATTGCCATGTCACTTAGCATTTAAAACCCCTTGCCAAGCCTTAAACGTGTCTTTTATTACATATACATCACCGGTAAGGTAGGCCCTAGGTAACATATAGGGCAAAAACACTCAAATTCATTTCTTACTACTGTGAGGCCTTTTCCTCTCAGGCTAACATTAGTATCTTGTATTACCATTTTCAGTTGTAATTCCTGATTGAGAAGGAGTAGCTCTGTCATATTTCATATCATGGAAAGTAATGATGAATTCTCTTTGCTGGCAAAGTTGGATTTTTCATTACTATTTTAGAAATTTCCCTTTTAGAAAGATGGAACTTCTCTGCTCTTAAACCACTGTGTGCCTGCAGCTTGTCTATAACACATGTCTAGGGTGGGTGACAACTTGACTATGCGCATTTCCTTTAGACAGACACACACAAAGGAAGAGTAGGGTGTCTGAGTGTCCATCTGCATACTGATGGGTCAATCTGGGGAGGATGGGAGGGAGAAGTTAACCCTTTTTTTAAACATATTTTATTGCATTTAATGGTCACACAATGTTTGCATTGGCCATGGATCGCTTTCTGCATTGTCAATTAACAAATAACACTTACATTGTGTCAGTCAACAGGTATCAATGACATTTGTTCTTAACTCTCCCATTCTAACTACCTCCCCTTCCCTTCTGCAGGTCGCATCTGTATCCTAAATATACAACTGAGCTAATCATGCCACCACACCGGGTTCGGTATCAGTCTTAGTCCTCCCTCCCTGGTTTTTACTGGTCATCTGCCCGCTGTTCAGCTAGAGCATTTCCCAATGCTCTCTCCATAGGATCATTAAGTGTTGGACTCCCAGCTGGGGACTATATCTGCAGTGAAGATTCTCCCGATTCCGGTCCAGGGTTTTTCATGCTATAAAAAAGCACCTACCCGGCTCTGGCCCTCTCAATCGAGCAGATCCAACCACAGGCATTCCTAAGCAGGACTCTCCACTTGCACCCTGCCCATCTCTCTAGTTTTTTTCTCCATATTTCAATCCGGGGCCCTCTTGGTGCTTTCCAATGCCTCGTTATTTCCAGTTTAGCTAATATAACGGCCAGGTCCTGGTATTTGCTAGTGACCCTCATTTGGAGGTATGGGGAATAAACTTAGTAGGCAGTATGCTGGCAATGAGGGAACAGGAGAAGCAGGTACTTATACCTGAATGGGCAGTGTCCTGTCTCCACACAAAGGGTTGATTACAACCCTGTAGAGAGTCTTGAGCCAGGGCTAGGAAGAAATTACCTCTGTGCATTTCAAAGAACCTCTTTGAAGTCACCCCCACTTCAAAGGCGCAACTGGGTATAAGTACTGGGTCTCTGACCCCACAAAATCAAACACTTGGGGGCCTGTAAATCACCTCTGCCAGAAGAACTGCTGCTGCTACAAAGACTGTTGCTCTGCTGGACAGCTACTCTGGAAGAACTGCGTTTCTGCAGTCCTGCCTGTTGCTCTCTGACCCCACTGAGGGAGAGCTGGACTCTGCATAAACCCAAAGGTATGTCCAAGGGCTTGTAGCCTTGCCTCCTGTTTCCTCAAACTCAGTGATATCAAAGTCTCACCACCTTCTCCTGTGCCTTGTCCATTGGAAGTGGACCCAGGTGCCTAATCCAGTTAAACTGACACATCTCCAGTCTGCATGCGTGTAGCAGAACCGGGGCATCAACATTGTTGCGGGAGCAGAATTAGCACATTTCACTCAGAACCATTGCTTCGCCTAAAGAACCGATGCATCAGAACCACTGCATCACCGCTGTTGCAGTGTGGGAAGGTTGATGCATCCCGCGAGTGTGTGGAGAAACCTGGCACATAGTCTACAGAAACAATGCCTCTTGGGTTGGCTTCAGGATCAGCGCATTGCTACCACTGTGTGAAGAAAATCCACAGATCACCTTGACTACAGGATAGACAACGACACATCACTTCACTGCACACAGTACCTCACTGTTGCAACCAGGATCAAGGAACTTTGTTCATTGTGTGGCTCCTGTATCTGGCCCGCACTCGATCACCGTCCTCCTGAACTCTTGACTTAGACTTGGTCCAGCACAACCAGATAAACCCCATAGATGCTTATTCATCTAATCACTCTTTTGACATTTAGGCCCTAATTATGATAGCAGTCAGTCTGGCACTTGACCATCTGACAATAAGTCGGCATTCCCACCTGCCCTATTATTTTCAAACCGCCAGTACAGTGGTCGGAAAGTGCTTTTCTCTACTGTGGCTTGTGCTATGTCCCATGAAAAAGGCTGCAGCATATGTTGCAGTAGAAAAAGGCACTTTGTGCACATCCATGCACCCTGTGCCAGGCACCATGTGGTGCATGGCACAGGTGCATGGATGTGTGGGGAACACCACATATTCCCCCAGGGCCACTTATCAGTGGCCCATAGGGTAGGGGCCCTGCTTGGTGTCCCAAAGAGCTGTTTCTGTCTGCCTTTTCATGGTAGTCTGTCTGCCTTTTCATGGTGGTGAGACCACCAAGAAAAAGCAGGCACCACCTCTGTCGTAGGGTTAGGATTCTGACTGCAGCCCAATGGGATCGTGGATCCTGTCGGAGGTGACTGTCTTCCCCCCGACCTCTGCGGTCCGACGGGCTACATCAAAATGCAGGGGTCGGACCGATGCCCTGGATGCCAGAAAGAAGGACTGCTGTGCTGCTGAAAGAACTGTCAATCTGCTGGACTTTGCAGACTCCTGCACTGCTGTGCCTTCCTTCCTGCCTGTTACCCTCCTTGAATGGTAGTGCGAAGGACTTGACCTGCATCTCTACATCCCCAGAACCAAATGACTCCAAGGGCTTGCTGGTTTGCCTCCTGTTCTGAAGTCTCAGGGACATCAAAGACTTCCTTCAACCGTGCCACAGCCTCTGGACTCGGGCAAGTTTAGTCCTGCCCTGTCAAGTGGTACCAATCCCGACCTGGGCCCTTAGAAGTGGGTTTTCTGACTCTTTCTGCAAAATCCCCATAAGTGCTGACTTTGCGCTGGTCAGAACCAACACATTCTGTTTGACGTCAATGTATTGCCACTTCAAGGACACCACAGCGGGGATCCAATGTCCCATTGCCTTCACCGCCAAGGGTTTGACGCTGACACATCCCGGAATCGAAGCATCGCCTACAATCCTACAGATTGGTGCCGACCATCGCCTCCAACTGCTCCATGCAGATTGCTCCTTGATGTCAACGCTTCCTCAATTAAGTTATTATTTTCAGTAGGGCCTGTGTGGCTCCTATATCAGACCTGTGCTCCATTGTGGTTAGCTTGTCTTTGTAGGTTTGGCCCATTCCAGCGTGACCAGATAGCCCCGGTTGGCAATTTACGTTTCTAAGCACTGTATTTCAATACATTATTTAAATATTCATAACTCTGAAACTACTAATCAGATGTTTGTCATTTTGGTCTTATTATGTTTATTAAATTAAACTCTATGTTTCTAATCTAGTGTGCGTGTTTTGCTGCATTAAGTGTTGCTCAAATACTTTACACATTGCTTCTTAAGTTAAGCCTGACTGCTACATGTAAGTCCCTGTTTTATCATTGCCAAAGTGACCCCAAGGGCTCCCTCCATTGCACCAAGGTCCCAACTCCCTGTCACCAATCAAAATGCATGGTTGGAGTTAGGGATACAGCTATTCAGATGATAGGATCCTCAGCTCTCCCAAAGCCAGTATCCCATGATCCTCCCACAATGTTAGCATGAGCTGAAGTGCTTACATGCCTATTTCAACAAGGTCTTGTAGTGAAGAAGGATGGCGGTGGAGCTTATCAGTTCGAAGCTGGCACTGTCCCCAATGCTTGCTCCTCTCCAGTGCTCAAGGATGATGCACCCAGCAGGCTGCCTGGGTAATCATAACCCCATTGGTCCCAATGGAGAAATACAAAGGATCCCCCTTTTTTTGGAGGCCCTTGCGCACCTCAGTGCTAGCGATTCTAAGATCTGCGTGCTCCAGTGGGTCTGCGAAATCTTTGGGATTTCCTCCCTCACTGCATTGCTTATACAGTGCACGGAGAAACTAGGGGGCTTATTTACAAGCTCCTTGCGCCACCCGTACATCACTTTTCCCATGTTAAAAATGACGCAAAAGTGACGAAAGGGGCTTGTAAATTTGCCCCTAGGTATTGGTTCTGGCCACTGGCCCTGCAGTGCCCACAGCATGAACTGCATTGTGGTATTTTATCTGTGATGCTGGTGTCAGCCACTGACTCCTCATTCTTCCACAGCAGCCTGCCTGCTGATCCATATAATTGAGAGGTAATAAAGGTAGCAACTTTTAGAGGGAACATGGCGGCTGCTGGTAAGGATTATCCCCGGATGGAGGCAGTGAATCTCTTCAGGCCTAAATTGATCCCTCAACTAAGCGGGTAGATGGTAATAAATCTTCTCCCACCCGGTGCAATTTAGCTGCTGGAAAATAATTGATCCTTAGATGACATAAGATATCAAAGCAGGGATTTTTGGAATGTGACACTTAGTAGAGTTACACCTTCAGTCAATTTATGTAATGCTAGCCTCAAAACGCTATTTCAAAGGTCACATACATTTGAAGCACTCGGGATTATATTATGAAAACCAAAGCATTGGCGTCAGTTTGCCGATGCATTTGCGATTAGGCAGCATTGCAGTGAGCAAACCGGCCCCTTGCACTGCATTGCAAAAAATAATCACCAGGTCAATTTCAAAAACACATAAAAGTGTCCAGTGCACTGATGCAGGGCTTTGAAATACAAAACAAACACACTTATGAGCATCTCAAGCAACACAAACGTGCCTTTTGAGCAGGAAGTGTGACATATTGCCAGATGTCTTCGTCTTGCCTGATTTCAACATGGAAATTGAAAGTTAAGTACAGAATGTGATCTCTGCATTGTCTACAAAGCAAGTGTCTGCAAAAAATAGGTTTAAAATTCTTAAGCATTGCAATCCCGGTTTTCCTCTGTCCTAAACTCCTAAAGCGGATGTACCATGTTACAACGCATACCATTACAACTACCTACTATTACAACGCGACCATTACAACGCATACCATTACAACGCATAGCGCTTTGAGGTGCTGGATAGTGGTAAGTATAATTTACTATTCTAACTCCAGTCCCCGTGGACACTAGGGAAGGTGTTGGATAGTAAATTATACTTATTCCCTATCCTAGAGCGCCCCCCAGCGCAATGCGTTGTAATGGTATGCGTTGTAAAAGTTGCGTTGTAATAGTAGGTAGTTGTAAAAGTTGCGTTGTAACAGGTGTATACCTCCTAAAGCTAAATCAATAAAGAGGCAAGAGAACATGTTCAGAACTTATTCTCTATTACAATATCTAGAAAGGTCTTTTGCATAAAAATCTTACTTTGCAGACGTTGATGAGTTACGATAGTCAATTTAGACACAGCTGGGCTGTTTTCAAAATCAATTAACTACTCAGGACTATGAGCAATATTCTCCGGAAGGATATTGGTTGTGGGCACAAATGTTTAGTGTGAGCTTGAATTTCTGAACATGAATGACTTGCATTTGAAAGATCAGGCAAGCAATAAGTATGAACAACTCGGCTAAACTTAGTGAACCTAGACGTTCCCTACCGGGTTCTATCGTTCCTTAAGGTCGAAGCCTTACCTTAGAGTTCAACATCAAACACCTTTGAAAATATAGACTCACTTTTCCTTATAAAGCTTGTTTTCTTCACTGTTACCAAATTACCTATGTGAAACTTCAATCTCCGAACAGAAGAAGCAGGTTGAACATTCCCATCAAATTTGCCATGTTTAGTTTCTATATTCAACTCTATATACGTATCCTTCAAATAAATTATATCTTCATCCCTGGATAGTCAGTTTGAATTCAAACTAGTTATTGGCTTCCTTCTCTTCAGTAATTCAGAAGGTGTGGACCGGTAATGTTTTGAGGACTATTGTGATAGGACCACATTCATTTGGCAACATGCCTTTTGACATTTATACCCGAGTTCAAAGATAACTGCACTCTTTCTTTGTTAAGCTTATTAAACCTTTCTACTAAGCCATTAGTTTAAGGGCAGTACGTGTCTGTTTAGTGATCTTTGTCTGGCCACCAAAACAGTGCTCTGGCTTGTTTTAAGTAACAGTTTTACCAATATGTCCATAATGCACTAATGTGATAATGTGGCTGCAAACTGAGGAAGGTGGAATAAAACAGCCTTTCTTCTTACTCAGGTCACCTTTCAGTGAAACCTAATTCCTGGTGTTCCACAATACTTGTAGCTTTAGCACCAGCAGTTTCTCTTCAGGCCGACCAACACAGACAAATTCCCTGAATTTATCTACTTCAACATCCTGTTGCATGGCTTGTGACCCGGTTAGTTCACTATTCACTTGTCCAACCTCTACAATGGCATCACGCACAGTTGATACAGTTCATCCTTCAATGAACTCTTCCATTGAACTTTTTCCATCTTTTAAAAAGCTTTGACAACCAATCTGCTCTTACATTTAGAGATTCTGGAATATAAGCTAGAATAAAATTGTAATGATATCATACAACAATCAAATTGGCATTTGTGGCACCACTACACCCCACAGGCCTATCCCTTATTTTGCAAAAGGTGTGCACACTCCCTGTGGTTCAACTGCCATCAACCCCCATTCCCCTGATATTATTTAGTCCAATAGAGGGAAGGCAGCTCCAATGTTAAATAGTATTCTGTCCTGTTTGAACAGAGATCCAACAAAAATAATTCTCCCTGGCTGTGTTGCTGCATCCTGCTCGACTGCCCTCTTGACCTGCCCGGCCCTGAAAAGTCAGTGGGGGACTACGCCACATCTCTCCTGCATCATGTGCCGGGGGACTGCATTTCCCAGAGACCCCCTGTGGTGCCCAGTAATAGCGTTATCGTGCAGCGCCAGGAGGCGCTTTAAAATCCGTGCAGGGCTCCCGCAGCATGGGACGCGCACGGGCGTGCCCGGGCGCTGCCTGGGCCAAGGGCGGGCCCGTCCGCGCCCGTCAAAGCCCGGAAAAGACTGAGCTGGGCCACCTCCCTGACATTTCGACCAGTAGACCAACCTGAAAGCTTCTTATTCTGATAAGAGAGTGTGGTTATCACAGACTAAGGACTAATGGAACATTTTATTGAAATATTTTAAAACAAAAACATCTTTTTACGAGATACAATGTATGGACTCCTTGTTTTTTTTTCTTGTTTTTTTCTTACTGATTACCTTCGAGTTGCTTATGTATTTTTGATGGAACATTGAATACAGGCTCCTCCTACATGCTTTATTCGGTCCTATTAATGGTAAATAGTTCTATATCCCCATTTGGTGCATAGAAATCTTTGTTAGTACACTATAGAAATCACTCGTTTTTGAGAATCTATCCTGCCCACTTAGTATTCCCTTGATTCTCACACGTATTCGCTTTAAGCGTTTTGTGAGTAACAATGGGGAAAAGGAAAGCAGCAGAAGTGATAACAGGCAGGAGAAAGATCCCAGGGACTCAGAAACAGCCAAAAGCAATAGAGAACTGCACACTAGCTGCAATTGACAACCTTATTAAAAAGGTAGAGAATATGTTGTCTAATGGCAAAGAGTCTAATTCTAAGGGGAGAAGCAAAATTTCATCGTACTATGGCAAAAAGGATAACATATTTAGTGAAGAGCCCAATAGCCATATAGTTACTGTCCATCAAAGTCATGAAAAGGCTTTTTCACCTGTAATAGCTGTCTCTAACCCAAAAACTGGAACTAATTCGAGCAAAACAACCACATTTAGGACAAAACAACGGATAACTTAGACAAAGATCATGACAGCAACCTGCAGGAAGAGATTATAACTTTTGAGTGTTCCAACAAATATTCGGTATTCGCAGAAAATCCAGAAGCAACACCAGGGTCACAATTTGGGAGGGAGCCATCACCTAATAGAAGTCTGTCTACTCTATCCCCATTAAATGCCCATGTGCAGACAGATACTACTGGCGCACACAGACTTGTGTTAGATTTGTCTATTAAACTGAGTATTGTTGAGGAAGAGGTTAAAGCAATCAAAAAAAGGATAGAAACCCTCACCAGCAAATTACACACAAGCAAAAGGTGTTTAGACACCCAACCTGGAGTTAATAAACCCACAGAGAACAGGTCGAGTAACACTATCACTAGAATTGATAAGCTTAGGAAACAGACCGAAGGAACACTAAACTGCTCCCAAACTCACACAGCTTATCAGCATCATAAAGACCATGCTTATGGTCTCCGACCTAATCTAGGACATCCGGTGGCTAACTTACAGGATATCCTAAAGCGCACAGACCACAGCAAATGCCGCCTCATATAAAAAGGCACCCAGACAGACTACCCCCAATTAGAATGCAGAAGGGGGACTGGGGCCGTGGGAACAGACAGAGAAAAGAAGTATGGCAACAAGAACCAGGTAGGGAACCCCCACAGCGGGTTCACAAGGGTATTGCTTCTTACAATGTCTCCGAAATGCACGGGGCAATTTGTCGATAATAGGGTATGTATCTCTGCCGCTGTCCTTGCAATTTGCAGGTCATACGTCTCTTTGGACGAGGTTAAAGGCACAGTTGTTTGTAAAAGAATAGACTTCATTCTGCTTAAAGTATCAATTCGAATAGAAGAGATATTCACAGAAGGCCATATTGCTGCCTCCATGTCTGGATTGCTGTTTGGATACAATACTTGCATACAACAAATGACCCTGGAAGTAACGCTCACGAGATAGGCTTTTCCTGGCATCATGCCACAACAGCTGTGGTCACTTAATATAACGTAGCTACCATTGGAAAGTTGTCTGAAAAAGGGCTCTATCTGTGTAGCAGGGGTGCCTTGCAGATGACATGAAAGGTTGTTTTGTGATCCTTCGCAGGCTCCATGCAAGTTAATACCTTGACACAGAAGTGTACCGCTTAGTGATTTTTTGCAATTGTTACCACTAAGAAATACCTCTTTTTTCCCTTCACTATAACATCTATGTGTATAAGGTAAATTCCAGGTTGATTTGATGTATCCTTTACCCAACCTTTCATACAGGCCTGCTGGTATATACTTTTCGATACAAAAGGGGGTGGTGATGGACGGAGCATCTGATCAATCAAACACTCCCACCCAGTCAAAAGATCTGGGTTTAATCCATCACCGCTCTTTAGCCCACTCTGCCACCCCAGTTCAGACATGGTTATATGCAATTCAGTCTGACCCTGTGCCTCATGGGAACAGTCCAGCCTGAACTGCCAAGCCATGTCTTCCCCGGAACAGAAACAAGCTTCCGAGGACCGATTTCTGGCATTCCAGCCGTCTTCAACCCGGCTTGCTTGAATACAGTGGCAAAGTGAGCAAGGGACTCACGTCTGAGTATACCCTGCCACACTTATGGTGGCCAAAAGCGGTACAAAAGGGAGTGGTGATGGACGGAGCATCTGAATCAATCAAACACTCACACCCAGTCAAAAGATCTGGGTTTAATCCATCACCGTTCTTTAGCCCACTCTGCCACCCCAGTTTAGACATGGCTATATGCAAATCAGTCTGACCCTGTGCCTCATGGGAACAGTCCAGCCCGAACTGCCAAGCTATGTCTTTCCTGGACCGGAAACAAGCTTCCGAGGACCGGTTTCTGGCATTCCAGCCGTCTTCAGCCCCTCTTGCTTGAATCCAGTGGCAAAGTGAGCAAGGGACTCACGTCTGAGTATACCCTGCCACACTTATGGCGGCCAAAAGCGGTACAAAAGGGGGTGGTGATGGACGGAGCATCTGAATCAATCAAACACTCGCACCCAGTAAAAAGATCTGGTTTTAATCCATCACCGTTCTTTAGCCCACTCTGCCATCCCAGTTCAGACATGGCTATATGCAAATCAGTCTGACCCTGTGCCTCATGGGAACAGTCCAGCCCGAACTGCCAAGCCATGTCTTCCTTGGACCGGAAAAAAGCTTCCGAGGACCAGTTTCTGGCATTCCAGCCGTCTTCAGCCCGGCTTGCGTGAATCCAGTGGCAAAGTGAGCAAGGGACTTACGTCTCAGTATACCCTGCCACACTTCTGGCGGACAAAAGCGGTACAAAAGGCGGTGGTGATGGACGGAGCATCTGAATCAATCAAACACTCGCACCCAGTCAAAAGATCTGGGTTTAATCCATCACCGTTCTTTAGCCCACTCTGCCACCCCAGTTCAGTACCGCTTTTGACCGCCATAAGTGTGGCAGGGTATGCTCAGACGTGAGTCCCTTGCTTACTTTGCCACTGGATTCAAGCAAGCCGGGCTGAAGACGGCTGGAATGCCAGAAACCGGTCCTCGGAAGCTTGTTTCCGGTCCAGGGAAGGCATGGTTTGGCAGTTCGGCTGGACTGTTCCCATGAGGCACAGGGTCAGACTGATTTGCATATAGCCATGTCTGAACTGGGGTGGCAGAGTGGGCTAAAGAACGGTGATGGATTAAACCCAGATCTTTTGACTGGGTGTGAGTGTTTGATTAGTTCAGATACTCCGTCCATTACCACCCCCTTTTGTACCGCTTTTGACCGCCATAAGTGTGGCAGGGTATGCTCAGACGTGAGTCCCTTGCTCACTTTGCCACTGGATTCAAGCAAGCCGGGCTGAAGACGGCTGGAATGCCAGAAACCGGTCCTCGGAAGCTTGTTTCCGGTCCAGGGAAGGCATGGCTTGGCAGTTCGGGCTGGACTGTTCCCATAAGGCACAGGGTCAGACTGATTTGCATATAGCCATGTCTGAACTGGGGTGGCAGAGTGGGCTAAAGAACGGTGATGGATTAAACCCAGATCTTTTGACTGGGTGTGAGTGTTTGATTGGTTCAGATGCTTCGTCCATTACCACCCCCTTTTGTACCGCTTTTGACCCCCATAAGTGTGGCAGGGTATGCTCAGACGTGAGTCCCTTGCTCACTTTGCCACTGGATTCAAGCAAGCCGGGCTGAAGACGGCTGGAATGCCAGAAACCGGTCCTCTGAAGCTTGTTTCCGGTCCAGGGAAGGCATGGCTTGGCAGTTCAGGCAGGACTGTTCCCATGAGGCACAGGGTCAGACTGATTTGCATATAGCCATGTCTGAACTGGGGTGGTAGAGTGGGCTAAAGAACAATGATGGATTAAACCCAGATCTTTTGACTGGGTGTGAGTGTTTGATTGGTTCAGATGCTCCGTCAATTACCACCCCCTTTTGTACCGCTTTTGACCGCCATAAGTGTGGCAGGGTATGCTCAGACGTGAGTCCCATGCTCACTTTGCCACTGGATTCAGGCAAGCCGTGCTGAAGACCGCTGGAATGCCAGAAACCGGTCCTCGGAAGCTTGTTTCCGGTCCAGGGAAGGCATGGCTTGGCAGTTCGGGCTGGACTGTTCCCATGAGGCACAGGGTCAGACTGATTTGCATATAGCCATGTCTGAACTGGGGTGTCAGAGTGGGCTAAAGAACGGTGATGGATTAAACCCAGATCTTTTGACTGGGTGTGAGTGTTTGATTGGTTCAGATGCTCCGTCCATTACCACCCCCTTTTGTACCGCTTTTGACCGCCATAAGTGTGGCAGGGTATGCTCAGACGTGAGTCCCTTGCTCACTTTGCCACTGGTTTCAAGCAAGCTGGGCTGAAGACGACTGGAATGCCAGAAACCGGTCCTCGGAAGCTTGTTTCCGGTCCAGGGAAGGCATGGCTTGGCAGTTCGGGCTGGACTGTTCCCATGAGGCACAGGGTCAGACTGATTTGCATATAGCCATGTCTGAACAGGGGTGGCAGAGTGGGCTAAAGAACGGTGATGGATTAAACCCAGATCTTTTGACTGGGTGTGAGTGTTTGATTGGTTCAGATGCTCCATCCATTACCAACCCCTTTTGTACCGCTTTTGACCCCCATAAGTGTGGCAGGGTATGCTCAGACGTGAGTCCCTTGCTCACTTTGCCACTGGATTCAAGCAAGCCGGGCTGAAGACGGCTGGAATGCCAGAAACCGGTCCTCGGAAGCTTGTTTCCGGTCCAGGGAAGGCATGGCTTGGCAGTTCGGGCAGGACTGTTCCCATGAGGCACAGGGTCAGACTGATTTGCATATAGCCATGTCTGAACTGGGGTGGTAGAGTGGGCTAAAGAACGATGAAGGATTAAACCCAGATCTTTTGACTGGGTGTGAGTGTTTGATTGGTTCAGATGCTCCGTCCATTACCACCCCCTTTTGTACCGCTTTTGACCGCCATAAGTGTGGCAGGGTATGCTCAGACGTGAGTCCCATGCTCACTTTGCCACTGGATTCAGGAAGCCGTGCTGAAGACCGCTGGAATGCCAGAAACCGGTCCTCGGAAGCTTGTTTCCGGTCCAGGGAAGGCATGGCTTGGCAGTTCGGGCTGGACTGTTCCCATGAGGCACAGGGTCAGACTGATTTGCATATAGCCATGTCTGAACTGGGGTGGCAGAGTGGGCTAAAGAACAGTGATGGATTAAACCCAGATCTTTTGACTGGGTGTGAGTGTTTGATTGGTTCAGATGCTCCATCCATTACCACCCCCTTTTGTACCGCTTTTGACCCCCATAAGTGTGGCAGGGTATGCACAGACGTGAGTCCCTTGCTCACTTTGCCACTGGATTCAAGCAAGCCGGGCTGAAGACGGCTGGAATGCCAGAAACCGGTCCTCGGAAGCTTGTTTCTGGTCCAGGGAAGGCATGGCTTGGCAGTTCGGGCAGGACTGTTCCCATGAGGCACAGGGTCAGACTGATTTGCATATATTGCCATGTCTGAACTGGGGTGGCAGAGTGGGCTAAAGAACGGAGATGGATTAAACCCAGATCTTTTGACTGGGTGTGAGTGTTTGATTGGTTCAGATGCTCCGTCCATTACCACCCCCTTTTGTACCGCTTTTGACCGCCATAAGTGTGGCAGGGTATGCTCACACGTGAGTCCCATGCTCACTTTGCCACTGGATTCAGGCAAGCCGTGCTGAAGACGGCTGGAATGCCAGAAACCGGTCCTCAGAAGCTTGTTTCCGGTCCAGGGAAGGCATGGCTTGGCAGTTCGGGCTGGACTGTTCCCATGAGGCACAGGGTCAGACTGATTTGCCTATAGCCATGTCTGAACTGGGGTGGCAGAGTGGGCTAAAGAACGGTGATGGATTAAACCCAGATCTTTTGACTGGGTGTGAGTGTTTGATTGGTTCAGATGCTCCGTCCATTACCACCCCCTTTTTTACCGCTTTTGACCGCCATAAGTGTGGCAGGGTATGCTCAGACGTGAGTCCCTTGCTCACTTTGCCACTGGATTCAAGCAAGCCGGGCTGAAGACGGCTGGAATGCCAGAAACCGGTCCTCGGAAGCTTGTTTCCGGTCCAGGGAAAGCATGGCTTGGCAGTTCGGGCTGGACTGTTCCCATGGGGCACAGGGTCAGACTGATTTGCATATAGCCATGTCTGAACTGGGGTGGCAGAGTGGGCTAAAGAACGGTGATGGATTAAACCCAGATCTTTTGACTGGGTGTGAGTGTTTGATTGGTTCAGATGCGCCGTCCATTACCACCCCCTTTTGTACCGCTTTTGACCACCATAAGTGTGGCAGGGTATGCTCAGACGTGAGTCCCTTGCTCACTTTGCCACTGGATTCAAGCAAGCTGGGCTGAAGACGGCTGGAATGCCAGAAAACGGTCCTCGGAAGCTTGTTTCCGGTCCAGGGAAGGCATGACTTGGCAGTTCGGGCTGGACTGTTCCCATGAGGCACAGGGTTAGACTGATTTGCATATAGCCATGTCTGAACTGGGGTGGCAGAGTGGGCTAAAGAACGGTGATGGATTAAACCCAGATCTTTTGACTGGGTGTGAGTGTTTGATTGGTTCAGATGCTCCGTCCATTACCACCCCCTTTTGTACCGCTTTTGACCGCCATAAGTGTGGCAGGGTATGCTCAGACGTGAGTCCCTTGCTCACTTTGCCACTGGATTCAAGCAAGCCGGGCTGAAGACGGCTAGAATGCCAGAAACTGGTACTCGGAAGCTTGTTTCCGGTCCAGGGAAGGCATGGCTTGGCAGTTCGGGCTGGACTGTTCCCATGAGGCACAGGGTCAGACTGATTTGCATATAGCCATGTCTGAACTGGGGTGGCAGAGTGGGCTAAAGAACGGTGATGATTTAAACCCAGATCTTTTGACTGGGTGTGAGTGTTTGATTAGTTCAGATGCTCCGGCAATTACCAGCCCCTTTTGTACCGGTATCTACTTTTGGCAGTATTGAAACTGAAAAGTTGTTATCGGGATTGTAATGGTGCCATGTATTATCCATTCAATGACAGGTCTTTCTGACATTGTCAATGGTAATCTTGGTGTTACTTCACCTTTACCAATTCAAAAATAAATTTCATTCATTTTCATAATCAAACATCTGTTGATAATTTTAATTCAAAATTTCTGCATCTCATATCCATATGTTTAACACTGTATCGATTATTGCTTCATATCGACATTTACAACAACATTATAGGTTCATGTTAAATCATACAACTTTAACATCCATATTAATGTGCCTTCAATTATTTCACGATCATTGCAGTTTGCTAAACAAACGATCTTCTAATGTATTCAATTCCACCCGTAAATATCCTGAGGGTTTGGTAGCGTTCTACTGCATTGCCATGTTCTCCGTTGATATGACATTGAGGACCGGTTTCTGGCATTCCAGCCGTCTTCAGCCCGGCTTGCTTGAATCCAGTGGCAAAATGATCGTTTGTTTAGCAAAGAGAGGATCACAGACCAATAGACCCACATTAAGTTTCTTGAAGGCTAATCTGGGACGAAAAACGATTTTGAGTACACCAATCAGATTACACAGAAATTGGCCCCTGATGAAGGCACCTATGCGTGCCGAAATGCATAGGGCTGAATAAGCAAACTGCAATGATCGTGAAATAATTGAAGGCACATTAATATGGATGTTAAAGTTGTATGATTTAACATGAACCTATAATGTTGTTGTAAATGTCGATATGAAGCAATAATCGATACAGTGTTAAACATATTGATATGAGATGCAGAAATTTTGAATTAAAATTATCAACAGATGTTTGATTATGAAAATGAATGAAATTTATTTTTGAATTGGTAAAGGTGAAGTAACACCAAGTGCACAGTGCGCGTTTAGGTAGACTTGTCAACCTGCCATAAACGTATCAATTAAACAAGGAGTGACTACCCTTATTAGGCGCAGCACCATTGTATTAAAAGTGTTGAACAAGCATATCAGGAGTGCTCCTCACGCACCCACATAACTCATGTTGTAACATTAGCATATCCTGTTCTATTATATCAATAGCAGATGATACAATGCTGTCCAGTGAATACATTCTGGAGGACAGAGTCGTTAACCAATTGTCCACTACAGAAAGTGATTTTTCCAAATGAATAGTATCAATTTCTCGTATTTTTTCTGCAGTTTCAATTTGTGTTACTTTCCAAGCTTCATTGTAAGCTGCGTATATACCGGCGTATATGAAACGTTTTTGACGCTGTTTACAAGGTCCCATTATGAAATCTCGCAAGTCAGCACCTTCATTAACCACATGCGCGCTAGCGGGTTTTCCCGCTGCGCGCTGAAATTTGAAAACCGCGGGTTACGTGACAAAGCCAGCTCGTCATGCGCGCAGCGCAGGTAACGCCCATGACGAGCTGGCTTTGTCATCCGCATCGAAGGGGTTAATTAAAATTAAGTGTTGCTTAATTTGGGGGAGTGTGGATCTCTGTAGCCAATCGAGGCATAGTTTTCCTACACTGTATTTTGTAACTATCCCTGGATGTTGTCTCTGGGAATATCTTGGGTCTGACCTGTTCTGTTTAAACCCCTGTATTTTGTTCAGGAATCTATCTTGACAGTTATTAGTGTCTGTGGGCCAGATCAACTATTTGTTCCATTCAGGAATTGTTCTGTTTTGTTTTAAAATATAGGGCATGTCTAACCCCTCATCTGTAGTGGTGTTTCTATCAGGCATAGGCTTTGGTATAGGTTGTTTAAATCTTTCATCTTGGCTAAACCAAGACATGTTGCTTGTTGAATGGTGTCATTCAAGAATATTATTTGTTTTGGGATCATGCAGGCTCTAAACAATGATTCTAGACATTGTACCTGCCATTCTTTTGTACCCCAGATGGTTTTTGTCTCAACATTATTTTTCCAAAATTAAAACCCAATGTAGACATTTTTTCATAACATTTTTCAGAATAAATCAGTTTAGTATTTGTCAACATGTTTTTCACTCCTGTCTTATTTAACATCTTGTAGTAAAACGTTTCTGGCTTAGTGTAATGAAATCCTGAGAAGTATGGGAATTTCTCATAAAATGTTTTTGAACTGCCTTTTGGCGGAGTTGGACAATGTTCCCACTGATTATAACTGAAAACATTTCTTGGATTAGCAGATTTATGCAGGTAATGATGCCCAAAGTGATTGTAACAAAACATTTCCTCATAATTCGATGAATCCTGTAAATAATCATGGTCTGTAAATTTTGCTGACATTTCTAAATCTGACATCATATTATTAATATTTTCAAAGTCCCAATCATCAGAGAAGGTACTAGGTGATACAAAGTCACTTAAGGAGATCTTAAATTGGTGTGGATATTTCAAGAGCTCAACCGGGCCATAGATTTCATAGTCAGTTTTGTCCCATGCTATACCACCAGGTATAGGGATGGCTGTGATGTTCACTGATGATAGTTCTCTTTTTTCGATGTGAGAGGATCTGTGTGGTTTCAGGACCAAGTTGATGTTCTGACTTGCTGTGTCCATTGTACTATATTTTCCATCAATAAATCTACCCAAACTTACAACCAAGATGAGCCATAGACAGGAGGAAAAGTACACCTAAAACAATCCATAATTTAATCCATGGTGAAGTTAGATATGTTTCTCTGAGTTGATGAAAGAGCTCTGTGATTTTCTTTTTGAAAGTTTTTGTTGCTGGCTTGTCTCCATGTTCACTTGGATCATCGGAAAAGTCATCAAAGTTGATAAAGTAGCCAGATGCAGTTCTGTCAATTGGTGGAATTGCTTCCACATTTCCATTGATCTTTGGATTTTTTTTTGTTACATTTGAATAGTCCGAGGCTACATCGTTGTAGACTGGTGTTTCTTGACGAACTGTTGCAATTTGGGTTTCAAGAGGCATAAGTTCCATGGCTTTGTTGCATAGTCCTTTTTTATTCCCTGCAGGTTTATCAAAATTGATTAGTCTTTCAGTTTGAACCTCTTGGATTGTAGTAAGATTTGGTCTTTTGCTACTACTTTGGAGTCCACTGGGCCTACTACTTATTATTGGCCACATGTATGTGGTTTTACCAGGTCGATTGATACAACTCAGTTCTCCTTTTTACCAGCAAGGGGCGGTAGTACTTCTGATCTTGTTCCGCTGACAGCTAAGACAGGTACTGCTTTTCTGTAAGAAGGCCCAAATTCCTTCTTCACCGCGATCTTTTCTCTGACCAGATCCCCAATCTTTGGAATCCAGACAGGTCTTGCTGGGACAGGTGGTTTTTCTTCAGTGGTCGTTGGCTTTAGCTTTTCGTTACTCAGACTCTTTCTTGTTTCATTTAAGTCCTGTAAAACAGCCAAACGATCTTTGATATCAAAGGTTTTTTGTTTCACCACTGAAGTCTGACAATCCAAATCCTGGATGATCATTCTAGTACCAAATAAAAGTTCGTACGGACTAATACCTCCTAGAGAATTTCTTGGCATGTTATTAAGACTACGTTGGACACTTATTAGATGTTTGACCCACCCATCACCCGAACCTAATACCCTCGCTGTTATAGATTGCTTTATGTCACTGTTTTTTCTCTCCACTACCGCATTTCCTTCGGGATGGAATGGACTAGAATACCGCAATGCAATGCCCATGCTGGCCATGGCCTCCTTGTAAGCCCGAGATCTAAACGCAGGACCCTGGTCAGAATGTAGCACGCCAATTGCGTATGTGCCGATAAAGGCTCGCAAATCTTTTATAACAGTTTTGGCGTCAGCCGAGCGCTGGGGCCACATCCAAATGAATCTCGTCTTAATAATTATGGGATCGCATTTTTCTGTCTGGATGGCTGCGCATAGATAGCCTGATGCTGTCTAATAGAGGTGTCTGGGCAGGTGTCTGGTCCGGTGCACAACTGCGATCTCTGTTGCAGTCCTGACAAATCATTGCAAAGTTATACATTTGCACGCTCATTCCCAGCCACCAGTATTGTGATTGTAATTCTATTAGAGATTTCAGGATCTCTTGGTGCCTCAGACCCAATCGCATATGTGCTTCTTGAATCAAGAAGATTCTCCGGTTCTTGTTTTCAATTACTCTATCCCCCACTCCAGGGATTTGAGCAAACGGAACGGAGTTCGCATCAATTATGTATTTACTTCCGAGTAGATAATTTAGAGGTAACGCCGCATGATTGCCTTCCATTGAGGCTTTTACTGCAAGCAGCGTTTCGCCATCTATTTCTTTTTTCGTACGCTTTTTTGTGGCTACGAAAGCCGAGTGATCAGCTGCCGCTGTGGCTTTGTCAGCCAATGAATTCCCTGCAACGTGAACGCCATCACGTTGAAGACTCTGCGTATGTATCACATGACTCTTTTGTAGTTCTTTTTGCAAAAGAACTACTTGTTCCCATAGTTTTGTATGCTTTATTGTGGCACCTGTCTCATCTTTGTAACCGTTTTTAATCCAGGTCTGCATGGAATTATTGTAAGACCGGACGCAGTAATACGAATCGCACACTATTAGTTTTGGGAATTCGCGATCTGCATTTTCAAGCGCCATCTTTAAAGATCTTATTTCAGCTCGATGAGCTGTACAGTTTCTGAGTGATTCTGTTTTAGTGACCATCGGTCTGAATTTACCTAAGCGCCAGCGACCTTTAACAAGCGCGCACGCTGCATTGTAAATCTGTTTTTCCACAACGTAGTGTTGTGCAAATCTGTCTGTGTAGATTACACAGGTGTACTGTTCGAGAGGCAGAATTTCGATTGACAGAGGGTATTCATGTTCCAGATCTTCTAGTTTTTTCATTTTCGGATCAAAAGCGTGTTTCACGTCTTCTGTAGCAAAATAATTTTACCATTGTATCCATTTTGTATCTAGAGCTATAGCATTTGGAATGCCTGGTCTTACTACTGCCTCAAGGGCTGATACTGCTGTTAAAACAGATATCCTTTTCCCTTGGGCTATGGTTCTTTCTTTTGCTACAGTAGTTTGAACCGCATTTAGAATTTTTTCAGTAGAACTGAATTTCTTTTCAGCTTGTGTGTACAAGTGTGATTTGTAAGCTATTGGTACCGTTTCACCCTCATTAGAGGTCAGGTATGTGAATCCGCAACTTCCTGGGATGACTCAGATTACAAGGTTGCGTTCGTTTGCAGTTTTGTTTTAGTTAACATGTCTGTCTGTAATGTTCTTAAAATTTCTGTATGTTTTTGAGTCCAATTAATTGATCTGAAATCGGGTTTTATTAGTTCGTAGAGAGGTTTAACCCTCTCGGCATAATTTAGAATGTATGTTCTTCCGAAATTCAGGAAACCTAGTATTGATTGTAAGTTTTTCAGCGTTTTTGGAGCTTGGAGTACAGCACACTTCTCTAAGATGTTGTCTGCTAGACTTTTGCCTTCACTTGATAATTCGTATCCTAAAAATAGGACAGTTAGATTGGCAACTCGTGATTTTTTAAAGTTAAATTTGTACCCTTCAGATGCGAACCCAAGTAATATGGTGTTCACTCTTTTCAAGTGAGTCTCCAGGTCATCGCCTGTAAGATAGATGTCATCGACATAAGATAATGCCTCATCATCATATATTTGTAGTAACTCTGTTACCCTTGCTGAAAATAATCCTGGGCTGTTCTTGAATCCCTGTGGGAGACGGCAAAATTGTTTCTGGGTCCCCATGCTGGAGAAAGCGGTCAAATATCTGCTTTCAGGTGCTATGTTTTGACAGAAGAAACCATTTGAAATATCTAATGTTGTTTTATATTTCTTGCGCACAATGTTATTCATTAGTGCTGCACTGTGTGAGTTTTGTACTGCAAAAGTTTTACTGCAGGAGTTTAGGTGTCTGTAGTCCAAAACTAGATGATATGAATCGTCTGGCTTGGAGACAGGAAACAAAGGATTGTTCATTTGTGAGGTGCAATCACCCCTTGATATTCAAGTTGATCTAAAATTTCTCTCACTTGTTTCTTAGCTTCTTGCTTAACAGGATACTGCCTCTGTGCCGTAAGTTGATTTTTTAACTGGATTTTATGGTGAGGAGAATCCTCATCCAATCCTACATGATTTTTATATAATGCAGGGGCTTCGGCCACTGCCCATTTTCAAGCAAAAGTGTATTTTTTATTAATTGGAATGTGTTTTGAGAAGGCAGGCATAATCATTTCTTCGCCATGTGGGCACTCCCTGACAAACTCTGGTGGACAGTCTTTCTCTGCTAGAAGGATATCACAGCCTTTAGATAGATTCTCCCAAAAGAGACCTTTTATTTTTCTAGTTTTATCTCCCTCTATATGTAATGTTATTTCATATAGTTTATGGGGCACTCTCACTCCGGTGTCTGCAGTTTCCACTTGAATGTATTCATTCGTATCCACTGTCTCCAGAAGATTCATCAGGATCTTGCGAGCTATGGTCACTTCTGCTGCGCTGTCTAGCATTGTCTGGGCCCACTCTCCGTTTTTCAGTTGTGTCCTCAGGATTCTCGGCATGTTTTATTTTAATACTGGCTACCTTCTTTCTGGGAAATTGTTTTCTTTTACTTTGATGAGCAGGTTCCTTGTCTTGACTTGACGTGCTCTTCTTTGTGTTCTGACCGTCCTCTTCTTTCCGTTTTCTTTGAGGAAGTCTGAAAAGATCAAGAGGGACGTGTATCAATATCTTGATATCTGTCAGGTTTTCTCAAATTGTCCCTATTTCTAAGGTTGCATCTTTTTTCAGAGGGCTCCCGTTGGGGAGACTTGCCCCCCCCTTCTGGAGATTTATTTCTTCGTTGGGGAGACCTTCCTCTGGACTGAAACTGTTTTTCTCTGGGAGTGGTTTGTTTATTACCCTCCCAATTCTTCTTTTGAGAATTGAGATTATTTTTAATGAAAGTCTTTTCAGGATTTTCAATTAGTTGAGGTTTTACTGGTTCACCACCCAAGCTATCTCTACCTAATTCTTCATGGGATTTTTCAATTATTTTAGTAAGCTCAAAAGGTTGGTCTGCTATATCCGTCTCTTTCAGTTTTTGGAGGATCGCCTCATATGCTGCTTCTCCTTTTATTTTGGCTAATAATATAGCCGAGACCTGTTTAAAGTCTTTCAGTAATTTCATACCCAGAGTTAAAGCAGGTTCTGGACCGTATTCATTTTGAATCTGTCTTAGTACGTCTGGTATAACCGCCATAGAATGAACACCATGTGTTTTTGTGTAGATAGAAGCAAAGACTATGCCCCAAGTGTCACAGTCTTCCACATGTGGTGCGATTCCCATTGGGAGACAGATAGTCAGAATTCTGTGTTTCTCGTGAAGGGTAGTATCTGGAAATACTGCCTTTATTCGAGTGATTTTTTGAGTTAACCAGAATGGAATTTGTTCCCGTTTTGCGGGTATTTTACCAAGACATGATTGTATATTCTGTGGTGTAATTTTATTTGTGTTCCCCTGTTGAGGGGTATTTTGTGGAATTTTAATTGCAGGTTGGACTGTTGAAGTCCGCATGACATATTGAACCAATTGTCTATGTATTTTAATTAGTTGTTTTAACTGACCCAAAAGTTCTCTGTCTGACATTGTTTCAATGTCGGGGTGTGGTGTGTAGCTGGCTAGAACCGGCCATGTGGCTCCTGGTCTACCTAGTGGACCGAGCCTGGTAATGTGATTTTGATGTTTTAGGGTGCCATTAAACCAGAGCAGGTGCTCTTGGTATGTTAGTGGAATTTCAACTTCCTCGAAAGGAGAGTATTCCTCTGGAAATTCCGCTATTTTGTAGTAGTGGAACTCATGTGTTACAGCCTGTGCTGCTGGACAATTTATCCAGGAATAGAATACCTCTGTCTGCTGAAATTCATGTGCCTCTACCACAAATACGACTATACCACCTCTTGATGTTACTCCATTCTCTATAAGTTTTATAGTTATGGTTTTTCTTATATTGACCGGGATGATTATTGAATCTGGGTCGTTATCTCGGACAAGTGTGTCGTCCGCTACGAGTTGAGCTGCTAGTCTAGCTCTCTCCCTCTTCTCCTCACTGTCTGACATTTTTACTGACAGAAAGTTTGCAGAGCAAGTTTTGAGGAAACAAAGATTAGGTGCACAATATTTTGGAACACTGTATCCTTCAACGTTGACTAAACCAAAAACTAATACATAGGAATCTCTTCCTACTACGTTCTGGCGGATATTAACCTTTCACCCACTAGGTCTCTACTGAATATGTTAGACTTAATTAGGTATGCTAGCTAGCTCAGAGGTCACTAGAAACTTTCTCGAATGAACAGGGAGGAGTTAACTTCCCTGATTAGACAAGAAGGGATTAACTTCTGACAACCGCATAAACATGACAACTTTGCTCCCTCCAGAATAAGGAGTATATCTCCAGTCGTGTGAAAACAATAGATAGCTATTTCACTCAGACAATCGTGCATGCTTAGTTTCACCAGAGTGCAGAGAAATAGAGAGACGGGCGTTTTGAATAAAAGGTGTTATTTATTGAGCAGTCTTCTTTCTCATGCAAGAGAAGTGGATTGCCACAATTGCAATACTTGTCATAAAGTAAAGTGCGTACAGTAAAAGGAGTATTATGAAATAATACTGTAAAAGCATTGATATGGTTTCTGAGCCATATGATACTTAAAACGGATAAAATATATACAATTATATACAATGATAAAAGTTGACTAAACGTGCTCAACTGGTGCTTCTAAATACGCCTACCCCAGTGTACCTAACCTAAGCCTAGTATGCGGGAAGCAGTAAGGGAGTTGCAGTTTAAGTTAAGTTAGTTTTGCCAAGAATCTGAATCAAGAATTCTCTAGGGATCTAATCAGCTCCGTACCTTGGTTTTAGAATGAAGGAGGTCTTGTATCTCGTTCTCAGGACTCGATCTCCCAGTAACCCGCAAGGGTGACTAGAAACACTGGAGCTGGATTTTCTCGGCAGGAGAAAAGACAGCGTCTTTCTCAGTGCGTCAAATGGGAGGGACGGCTTCCTTCGGCACTCGCATCAGCTGGGCTTCGGGTAAGTAGGTAGCCGCTCTGCTCCAAACCACCGTGTGTTGCTTAAGGCAAACACTGGTATATTTATACCTGGAAGGTGCCGTGTTTGACGTAAGGTTGGACATATGATGCCAATAAAAGATGTCACTAAGAACTGGCAGTTCTTTCAGGACTCGTAGGAGTTCTAGGACAAATCAAAATAAAAGCAGGGGGAATTCCCGGGTTGCTGGAGGTTTGGTATGTCTAAAGAACTCGTTGTACTTTCTAGGAGTCTAAGGAAGTAGCCTTGCCGTTTTTGGACTGCATTGGCTATTACTAAATATGGATATGATTCTTATGCCTTTATAAGGATAGGATTTGTTATAACCACATAAGGGCATAAATCGGGAATATTTAATTAGGGTCCTAGATACGTTCACAACAACTTCACCCCTCAGGTGGGGAGGCGAGGTGAAGCATAACTCTGAGTCCCTTCCATCTTGAGGATGGGGAGACCCAATCAACCAGTTACAGGCTCCTGCCCCCTCCCACTGGAGGGTGGACGTTACGGGGTGTACTCACCCCAGGGAAGGGACTCACTGGTCCCTGCCCTTTACCTACCTGTAACTCCCCTAAATCTAGTATTTTGGGGGCACCCTGAACCTTGCTTCCTCAGATCCAGCCTGACAACAAGTAGAAAAGAAGGACCGAACAGCCATGCAGCCAGCTAAAAAGAGGAAGACACCCACTGACGTGGCCCAAGCCCTACCAGCCTGTCTCCACTCGAACCTGCTCCTGCGAAATCCCGGTGTGTCCTGCAGCCAGCAACCTCAAAAACCCAGGAGAACCTGCCTGCCTTCACTTCCAAAGACTGCTTCTCCTGTGAACACCTGATTAGTTCAACTGTAACCTCTGGCAGCAGCCAGAGACCGCAAATCCAGCCCATTCTGCACCCGCCGAACCCGGCCCGAGCTCGAGTGGAAAAGCACCACGAGGAGGTCACCTGGCGATCCTGACCCGAGACCCGGCGACCCTGACCTGCCTCAAGTCTCCAGCGGACACCTGCAGCATAAATCCAGAAGGCCCCCCCCTAACCGCGACCAGGAGCTGATAAGAAGATCCGAACCCAAAAGGCACCCCTGCACCAGAAGCCCATGGCCTTGTGTGCGCAAACTGATGGTGCCTAACCAACCTTTAACTTCCCAACTTACCACTCCAAGTGGTATTCGCACCCAGAAGTCCTTTGTCTCCCTGCCTGCAGTGCTTTTGCAAACCAGAGGTTCTCCATAGAAAACAACAGGGTGGCCAATGTCGAAACAGCACTCTGCACCCGGCCGCCCCAGTGCCGCTGAGGGTGCACTTTTTGTGCCTACTTGTTTCCCCATTTGCCCTGAGCTAAAGTCCAGGAGCTTTGCTCCCACAGCAGTGTGGCCTGCTAGCCAGCAGCCACCAACCGGAGGCCCCCTATTCCCCATTGGATTTCATTGGGCCTTAACACTGCACCCAGCCCCCTTAGTGCAGCTGAGGGAAAAACAAAAGTGCATCACTGACCCTGGGGGACCCCTGAGTCTAACCCCAGAACCTTAACTCCCACAGACAATAACTTACCTTTGAACCGATAATCTACTTCTCCTCCATAGGATAACATTGTCTGTTTTTCCTGAAAAAGTTTCGAAGTGTGGAGTTTTGAAATCTCAAGATATTCTTTAAAAATAATGCAAATAACCAAAACGTAATCACTTACCTGTTTACAGGAAATGTCCCAGTGCTGAATCTAGCTATCCCCGGAAGCTTGTTTCCTTTCCAGAAAAAGAATTGGCTTGGTAGTTTGGTCTGCCCTGTTCCCATGATGCACTAGGCCAGGGACAGACCAATTTGCATGTAGCCAGGTTCTGAGCTGGGATGGTGCAATGAGCTAAAAAATGGTGATGGATCAAGCCCTGATCTGTTGACTGGGTAGGAGTGTTCTGCTTAATTCAGACACTCTATCCATCACCACCCCCTTTTTCTGAATCAAATCTAGCTATCCAGCACTGAGTTAGAAAAGTAACATAAAAAGTAACTTAGCTGTAATTTACTGAAAACGCCTTTTCATCCCAATGTACTTTATCTGCTAAGTGTTGCAACCTGTTGCATCCCTTGTAAATCAAACAAAGTACAAGTTCTATTGCATTTTCAAACTATTCTATATTCAGCAACTTATTACTGAAAATTATTTTCTGCTTACCTGTGCCAGGCTTTCTTAGTTCTAAAAATAAACAACTGTATTTTTTATACAAAAACAATTGGCCTGGAGTTCAGTTCTTGAGTGTGTGAATTCATTTGCTGACTGAGTTTGTACATTAAATGCTTAAGACTGTCCTCTGATACTGCCTTACTGCTCGACCACTTTAACACAAATAGAGAGTAATGTTCTATCTAACTTTAACCTCTGCCTACCTCTGGGGACACCTGGACTCTATACACACTATACCTCATTTTGGTGTTGTATATATAGAGCCAGTTTCCTACACCCCATAAAGCAACATACAAAGTCCATTGCTCATTCACTAAAATTATGTTTAATCACCAATATCCACTTTCGTACCATATCACCAAATCCAAACAATCTACCTTTCAATCTCGAGACTCTTGATGCCGCCACACCAGGACCAGATAAAAGCTGCAGCACAAATCAGAGCTGGCCGGAGCGAGCCCGGGAGTCGCAATATCAATTACCCGGCATGTGACGCCCAGAGTCTGCGGTAGTGACCGGAGGCACAGTTGGAGGTGAGAGAGGGTGGAGCTGTATCCAGTAGAGTGTCCTCCCTGCTGATTACTACCCAGACCCACTTTTAGCCAGCTAACTTATTTTTACCAAGGCTGATAATAGGTGATGGGTAACTATAGCTGCGGAGGATCCACATTTGCGAAGGTGGTCGGCATTAGCCCCCCCCCCCCAGCCTTCTGCTCAACAACAATTTACTTTTTAACTTCTTTGGCAATAATCAAATAAGTCAAAACCAAAGATTTCCCTTCGGGTATAAATGGATGTAAACACTTGAATGCTCAACAGTGCTAGCTACACACAAAACGACCATTCATCCAATTGAAAACATTATCACCTAGTAGCACTCTGAAACTGTGTAAATGGTTACAAATAAAACACTTTTATTTTAATAACTGCCAGATTTCTTTAAAACACATTCAATATAACACTAAACATTTGCAAACGTATGCTATGAATAGGGTCCTATATTTTATCAAGCCTAGAATGTATTTTAATAACACACCTAAACCATTTCATATTTTTGAAGACAGGAAGATTTCTTAAAACAAATTTAATATGACACTAAACATGTGCAAAGTATGCAATAAATAGGGTCCTATATTTTGTGGAGCATATATTCGACTTAAAAAACACGACTTGGAGAAATTCTCCTGTTATTGTGAACATTAACCCCAGAGAAGGGTAATATGGATCACTTTAAAACCTTTGGGTTTAGTGATGACCAATTTAATAAGATAATAAATACTAAGAATGGGAATAAATTTACTGTCATCTCAGAGAGTGTCAGGATTCCCCGGGCTGCGAGCCGACATCTTCCCTCAAGTAGGGTTGGAGTCATCAGGCGGGGGGCCCTCAGCATATATTATACAGGTTACCCAAGAAGACTGCTTGGGCTTCTGATAAGGTTTCTCGTTCCCCCTTCAACACACCCTCAGCATACTATTACCTCACTTGTAGCATGTGATATGTAGTCTTGTTTCTGTCCTTATGCTGTTTTTCCTTAGCTGTGTCCCCTTTCAGCCAGCACAAACTCCGGACAAATATTGCTGGCCCTGTGTGCTGGCTGGCCCTGGAGAATGTGGCGGCCCTTAGTGGCTGGACCGTCGTACCTTAATCACATTGGATGGAAAGCCCGCTGCAGCAGGGGCTCACGCTATTGGTATTTAAACCCCGCCCAAGCAATACTCAATGCTTCTCATCAAGACCATCGCTGAAAGCGGGCCTGCGGCCCTTCTCTTTGTCCCTGAAGACTCTGGTTGGCTTTTCCGGGCAGCAGCAAGGCCAGCCATCGGAAGCTAAATCCTTAATCTTCATTCCTCTTTTGATCCTTTTTGATTTTGGCAGTAGCTGTGATATTCTTGATCCTGGATTGGGCTTTTTAAATTGAGGGGGTTTATTATCGCTGGAAGACATTACTATTATGTGCCCAGTGACGACTTTGTTCTGTTTATGCAAATTAATGCTCACTTAACTTTTCCTGTTTGATGTCAATATTCGGGTACTAGTTGAGCAATCTATGTTATATTAAATCTGTGTTACTAGCATTATTCTTTTCTATGAGTGGTGCCTCAGTTCCCTATTGCAAAGGATTTGGTCATGCTCCCAAAACCTTTTGGGAATCTATCACTGTGGTGATCATGTCAGTTAAGTCTTGAAGATAATTCACACATATATATATATATATATATATATATATATATATATATATATATATATATATATATATATATTACCTACTGGCGGTCGCCAGTAGGTATATATAGTTAGGATTTTTTCCCTATGGGATTTCTGAAAATTCTATGCCTAATAACTTTTGCGTTTGTGGACGGAATTGGCTGAAATTTTCAGGAAAATGGCACATTTTGTTTCTGAGCAGCCCTTGAAAATTTGGGGGGGTTTTGTGGAGGGGGGGCCGAGAAAAAAGGGGGGTCCCAAAACGCCTTTTTCCCATGTTAATTTCCATAGGGCGGTTGGACTCACTTTTAGCCCGAACGGCTGAATGGATTTTCACGAAACTTGGCAAAATTGTAGGGACTGTTAGCCCGATGTGCCTTTGCTAGGTCTCAATATATGTGCTTCAGTGGATTTTGAGAAATTAACGTTTAAATCAAGATATATATCTGTAACAGCGCTCCGGGCAGCTATCCGGTTAGCGAACCTTTCGCGTATCGGAACTTTGCGATGAGAAGCTGATTGGCCCTCCGGTGTCTGTCAACATTCTAAACAGTCCGGAGCGGCCGCCATCTTGTCTCTCGGTAGGATCGAGAGACAAGAGGAGGCCAAAACAAAGGGGGAAATTACCATAAGGGGGCATAGTAGATCCTCGTTGACCCCCTAGGTTTTATGTGGAGGTTTTAAAAGGGCCTAGGAGGGTCCAAAAAAAAAAAAAAAATTTTTTTTTGCGTGGTAAGCGCCAAGTTCGCGAACCGGAAAGCGTTCTGGGCAGCGAACTTTATGGATAAAAGAATGAAAGACTTTTCTAATGCTGTATGTTAATTGTTTGTTGTTTTTCTTGTTTTTTTTTGTTTTCTTTTTTTTAAAGTGTTTTTTTTATTTTGATTCTTTTTCATAATTTATTAAACTTTCTAACATTTCAGTGTCTGAAATGTCATTATTTTCTTGAAATATTGTTTGCAATCTGTGAGGTTGTAAAATGTCCTCATTTGCAAGGAGGACATCTACTGCTTGGACACATTGCAGCAGTTCATTATCCAAGCTTTCATCCATAAATTCCATGTCAATTTGTTCAATTAATTCCTGGCTGCTCTCTTGCAGGTCCATCTCAAAAGAAACTTGCTGCTCGCCTTCCATTTTGCCTGAAATTTGGATTAAAAAAATATATATTAGTAGAGATAGGGCACTGTTGGGATTAATTTTAGATAGGCAGTTTTTATCAGTGAATTTATCTTTGGGCAGTGTATAGTATGAGAGTGGAAGTAGGAATATAAAAAAGTGTATGTGATTTAACCAAGACAAGCCTTACTCCATTGATAACTATAACAGAGAAGTCTATCTAAATACATTACTACTACAGAGGGATAGTGTATATCTAGCAGAAAAAGTCTACTATATTAAGTTATAGTGCACAATATATTACATTTTAACTTACCTTCACAAAGAAGTTGAAGTTTTTTGAAGCTATTGAAATAGGAGGTACAACAAGAAGTAGTAGTCAAAATGGCTGTGTTTCCTTCTCTTCCTTTATATATATACAGGTATATAACCAATCAAATGTCAGGTAATAAAAGTAGAAAATGAAAGTAACATTTTCATTGGTTGTCAATTCCAACAATTCAGATGTGTTTTGTGAAGTAATTTACCTCACGGTACTTGGAGAGGTCTACAGGCTAAATGGCTAAATGAAATTTCAATGAAATTTGTGAGAATGGAAGGGATTGTTATGTAGTATGAGCTAATCTATATTTGGTGAGAGTGTCTCTAGTCGTTTTTCTGTAAATTACTTTCCCACCTTTTTTTAGGACCGCTTTCCGGAAAGCGGCCCGGTTAGCGAACCTTAAGCGTCACGGGAGTCCACCATTTTGTGTTTCGGTCGCATTAAGATACAAGATGGAGGGCAAATAATGTTTAGAATGGGTAGAAGGGGTCATGGTAGACTTATCTTGACCCCCTAGGTTTTCTGAGCGTGGCTGAGGAGGCTTATATGTGCGGAAAAAAAACTTTTTTAAAAAAAATCCGCGAGGTTAGCTTTCGGTTAGCGAACCGGGTAGCGCTCCGGGGAGCGAATTTTGTGGAAAATTAGTGAAAAAAGTTAGAGAAAAATAATAATTGTGAGTGATCAGATGTAGGGTAGCTCTGAGAAGAGCTTTTGGGTTTATGGTACATTTAGGTACTTATAAGTAGGTACCAATGCACAGTCTTAAATTCAGAATGAACATTCTGTTGCCCTCATCTGAGAAGTGAACTCCATCTCCTCTGTAGATATCTTGCATGTAGTAACGCAAGTTATTGTTGTACAGAGAGCCCATTCCATGGTCTCTCATGTAAGCTGAAACAGATTTGTTTACATGCTTCCTCGCTTTCTCAATTTGTGGACAAAATTGGTTGGACCACCTCCATTTCTGTCTTTGGCATATATTGGAATATACCAAGGCAGTTTGAGGAAAAAGTGCCATTAATTGCTCAAAGGTGTCCTTTAAAAGCATTTCCAGACCTACCCCTGTCAAAGTGCCCAAATCATTACCTCCACAGTGCACTATTAACAGGTCAGGTTTTGGCAAATGCATAAAGGTTTTCACCAATGGTATCAATTGGTGACATTTTAATCCTCTTTGGCCCAACCACTTAATTTCCACATCTTGTAAATTGAGGTTAGGTAAATTTCTGCTCTCAGCATACCTTTGAGCCCAGTGGATGTAACTATGTCCAACAATCCAGACCTTAAACATGGTGGGAGAAGGTTGTTCTGCAGTCAGATGAAGTGTGGTAATGAAAGGGCAGTTGAAACAGTAGGAGTTTCTAAAGAAAAAAAACTGTGGATTTACAATGCTAATGATTCATTAGCAGTGATTGGTGCATTTCCATTTCTGAAAACAGAAAGTTAGGGTGCATGGATGTGTTCTTTGAAACATGTAATTTGAATGGTCAAGGAAGAAACATTTATTGAAAGATTGCTCTGGATACGCAGGTGCACTGAGAGTTCAGAGTTCAATTGAAACATTGTTGTGTGAATTTGCAAACATGAGAGGTCTTCCAGGAGGTGGTTGCTATGGAAACAAGGGAGAGAGGGCAGAGGGGGGAAGGGTTTTGATTTGAAAAAAGTGAGGGAAGAGGTATGATTGGCTAATATGAGAGATATGTGAAATGAATATCTGTATTTCTGTGCTTTCAATAGCTGCAGCCTTTGGAGTGCATCCTTTTTCTTCTGCTGAAGACAATTTGGTGTATTTCTGAGACTGTTTTCAAAACTCAAACAATATTTGCTAAGGTGAGAAAAGATTTATTTAATTTAGATAGAGAATAGTATGATTTAAGGAGAAAATGATGAAGAAAGCTGTGTTTTTAAAATGTGGTTTTGTCTCTAGTGATATACTAATAGAATTAGTTTTATAGAGAAATTGTAATTGCATATTTGGTGTAACATTCTGGCATGCAGTAACACAAGTTATTGTGGTACATGGAGCCCATTCCATGGTCTGTTATGTAAGCTGAAACAGATATGTTGTTTTTAAAAACGATTTAAGAAATCAACTACATTTCTGGATATGTACTGCTAGAGCTTCATAGGTTGTTTTGAGCCATATTTATAAGGTATTTGAGTGTCTAAGATGTTATGTTTTCCTTTTAAAATGTAAAGTGTTCCTCATGGGGCAAGTGTCTTGTAAATACGCTCCCACTTGTGCTTGGCAAATTTAGATTTTGATTATGGGAGTTACCTAGCCATGTTAATAGTGTCCCAAAAATGGTGCTAGGGCATTCCAGAAAACACTTTCATGTGTCTCTAGGACATTTTTAGTCATTTCTTCATGAATGCAGGTATACAATTGATTTATATGCTGTGTTTAAAAACGAATTTTGAAATCAATTAAATTTCAGGATATGTACTGTTAGAGCTTCATAGGTTGTTTGGGGTCATATTTAGAAGGCATTTTAGTGTCTTTGATGTTATTTTTCCCTTTTTAAATGGAAAGCGTTCCTCATGGGGCCCTGAGCAGTTCTTAGCCATGTTATTTAATAGGAAGTGGATAACATGGCTAAGAGCATTTGCTGGAAAATGCATGAATATCGCTGACTTTTCTGCGATATTCATGCATTGCGGCCTTTTTTTTCGCATTTGCGAGCAGTTCTTAGCCATGTTATCCAATGGGAGGTGGATAACATGGCTAAGAGCATTTGCTGGATAATGCATGAATATCGTTGACTTTTCAGCGATATTCATGCATTGCGGCTGTTTTTAATCGCATTTGTGATAAACAATTACATTTCTTGATATGTACTTTTAGAGCTTCATAGGTTGTTTGGGGTCATATTTAGAAGGCATTTTAGTGTCTTTGATGTTATGTTTACCTTTTTAAATGGAAAGCATTCCTCTTGGGGCAAGTGTCTTGTAAATACGCTCCCACTTGCGCTTGGCAAATTTAGATTTTGATTATGGGAGTTACCTAGCCATGTTAATAGTGTCCCAAAAATTGGGTTAGGGCATTTCAGAAAACACTTTCATGTGTCTCAAGGACATTTTTAGTCATTTCTTCATGAATGCAGGTATACAATTGATTTATATGCTGTGTTTAAAAACGAATTTTGAAATCAATTAAATTTCAGGATATGTACTGTTAGAGCTTCATAGGTTGTTTGGGGTCATATTTAGAAGGCATTTTAGTGTCTTTGATGTTATTTTTCCCTTTTTAAATGGAAAGCGTTCCTCATGGGGCCCTGAGCAGTTCTTAGCCATGTTATTTAATAGGAAGTGGATAACATGGCTAAGAGCATTTGCTGGAAAATGCATGAATATCGCTGATTTTTCAGCGATATTCATGCATTGCGGCCGTTTTTTTTCACATTTGCAAGCACTTCTTAGCCATGTTATCCAATGGGAGGTGGATAACATGGCTAAGAGCATTTGCTTCAAAGGTTGTTTGGGGTTATACACCATTTTTGGGAAATTATTAACATGCCTATCTAACTTCCATAATCAAAATCTAAATTTGCCAACCGCAGGTGGGAGCGTATTTACAATAAATTTGCACCATGAAGAACGTAAAATAGCATACTAGACACTCAAATGCCTTATAAATATGACCCAAAACATCTTATGAAGCACTAGTAGTGCATATTTCCAGAAATGTATTGGTTTTCATTTAATGATTTACTTCATTGGTAGGCCTTCACATGTTTTTTTACCTTGGTTTTTTTCAGTGAAAATGTTATCTGCAACCATGTGTTGGCCTCACCTCAAATAAACAAAACAGGTGATGGACTGAATGTGGATCAATGACACACATTCACCCCAGTCTAAAGATCTGGGCCTAAACAAATCTTTCGATAGGCTACATCTTATCGTCATCCTGAATTAATGATTTAAAATATTAGGGAGTAATTTATGAGTGTTGTATGCCTGTTTTGTACCATTGAGTGTCATTTTTGTGATGCAGTGCTGGTGGAAAACATTTGCTATGTTAAATAATTAGTAGGGCATTAAGTTTTAGATGACTGTTATTTATTTACTGTTTGGTAATAGTGGTTAATAACATTTTATATTATATTTTTCCACAGATTCAACTGCAGATTCTTTCATAGTTTTGAAAATGCCTACAAAAAACAGAATGAGAAAGGCGAGAAAACGTCAAAGACAGCAGGATGATGTTTTATTGCAGCAGTCCTCTTCCCCAAATACTTGTCAAAACAGCAAGAAAGGTCCGGGTAAGAGCACGAAATCATTCTTAAGAAATATTTGTAGTAAAAAAAGTTTTGCTCAAAAAAATGTTTCAGTTCACAAAAAGAAAAGTAATTTAAATGGAAAGGAGAGACCCATTACAAATGTTACTGGTAGAGGAAGAGATAACTCTGTGCATGATAGTAGAAGGAAACAACAGTTTAGGGACATTCGAAATCGAATGTTCCGTAATGGGATATTAGTTAATTTATTGAAAAATATTAAAAAGAAAGGCCAACAGAAAGCGGCATTTTATAAGAAGAAGAAAAATGTAGAGAAAATTATTGATCATGCTTTTGAAATTAAGCGAAAGTTGTTTATTTTGGTAATCAATAGAATTAGGAAACTAAGCAAGGTAATTTCTGATTTCAAAACAAAAAGTAGATGGAAGAGAGTAGTAAATCGTACTAACTTTTGTGAAGTTTTTTCCGGAGAATGGATGCATAGTTCAAGTTCTGAGGCATTTTTTAATGAGGAGACTTATTTTCAGGATAATGATTTGGTGCATGCAGTTGACATCAGTGGTCGAGCTTATGAAGTGAAGGATGGTTGTCCAGTTGAAAAAGAACAACTTGTGACAACAGAGACAGAAGAGGCGCTAAGTGATGAGGTTTTAGGAAGACGTCCTAAGGGTCCTGTGTACATTTGGAAGTGTAGTTCTATTTGCAGTGTGCGACAGGTTTCCATCAATTTGCTTTGTGATTTTATACGGACATTTAATAAGAAAAGTTTGAAGCAGAAAATGAAGTTGTTGCAAGATTTAGATCCTTGCAGAGTGAGACAAATGACAGGTTTGCGTGGTCATTCACTGGCTTGTCTTTCCAGGAGAGTATGCCAGAGTGTTTTTCATCATTTCAGGATGCTAGCAGTGCATCATAATAAAGTGAGAAAATTAGTGAGAATGTTGTATTATGCTAAGAGTCCAGCAATTATGCTTAAACAATTATGTGCTGCTCTTTTGCATGGTTCTGAAATAGATGTGAAGAATATTTGTGAAGAAATTGAGTTTTGTTACTTTGGTAGTAAAGATGAGAATGTTCAAATTGACCCTGAAGTAGAGGGTAATGTGGAAGATAATGTACAGGTTTCTAGTACAGATAATTTTGAGAAGGAAATTGCCACGTTTCAGATGAAATCAAGTGAGAGGCCTAATTTCACTTGTGTATGTTGTCGACGCACTTATTATAAGAATCAGACTAAGGTAGTGGATTTATATGCAAAAAGTGAAAGGGAAAATAATAGTGAATGGAAGGATTTTGCCACATACTTGATGGTAGAAAATTATTTTGATTTGGGATCGGATCAACGTGTGTGTACTTATTGTTGTAATAAATTAAACCAAAACCAGATGCCTGCTAGGGCAGTTCATAATAATCTGGAATTGGTTGAGATTCCTTCTGAATTGAAGGATTTAAATACTTATGAATCTATTTTGATTCAAAGTATCCATCCCTTTCAGGCTATTGTAAGAATGGAGCCAAAGACAGGAAAGTTGCCTCCAGCAGATTTACAGAGAGGATTAAAGGGAAGAGTTGTTTATTTGCCTCTAGATTTGAACAAAAACATTAACACAATTGGAATAGAAAAAGTGGAAGAGGAACCTCTGGTTATCTTGGTTAATGGGGTTCCGACAAAGAATAAGAAAATATGGCAAGATTTAGTGGATGTTAGGAAAGTCAAAAAGGCAACAGTGTATTTGAAGAAAAATAATAAGTACTATAAGAATGTATATGTTGCAGAAGAGGAAGTAAGTGATGAAGAGGATAGCGATTTGTGTGCTGGCCAAATTGAGAAAGTAGAGGCCTCTAAAAGTGAAGAAATATATGAACATTATAGTGTTCATCCTTTGCATTCCAAGGAAGTCATGGGGAATGCTATTGAGTTGTTTCAAATGAAACAAGCCAAAGGGAGTCCCATTAGTGTTTGGGAGGAAAGTTTGGAAGCTCGGTGTTTCCCACAGCTATTTCCCACAGGTCAAGGAGGAAGATATGATGAGCGACCTCATCAAATTCCTGCGTCTGAATACCGGACTTTACGATTGTATGCAGAAGATCCTAGGTTTCGGCAATGCATTCCCTATTTGTTTCATCTCCTGTTTGAAAGCGATCTGTCTGGACTGTCATATGCAGTGAACCACATCTTAAAAAGTGGTATACAGATGCGAAACATCTCGGCAAGTGACTTTATGCATAAAGTCAATGTCCAAGACAGTATTTTGGATTCTCACTTAATTAATCTCATGGCGTGTCAGCGTGGTACTAATGAGTACTGGTACCGTCGTCATGGTGATTTAAAATGTATGCTGAGGAACTTAGGAACTCCAACATGGTTCCTCACTCTGAGCTGTGCCGAGTATGGCTGGGAAGACTTACTTGAATTTCTACGAGAGGCAAATGGAAATATTGAAAACATTGAATTCAAGACACCTGGAGAACTGTGTTCTTTGGATCCAGTGAATGTATGCAGGTACTTCAATCATAGATTTGAAGCTATGATGTCTTTCATCACAAATAAAAAGAATCCACCTCTTGGAGAGGTGTTGGATTTCTTCTGGAGAAAGGAGTACCAAGCAAGAGGTGCCCCTCATATACATATGTTGTTGTGGATCAAGGATGCACCTAAATTTGGAACGGATCCGGATGACTTAGTGATGAATTTCATCGAACAGTATTCTACGTGTGCTGTTCCAAACGCAACGGAGAAGAAAAGTCTAAGAGAACAAGTTCTTCGTTTCCAAAGCCATCGTTGTGGAAAGTACTGTCGTCGTAAATTCAGAAACAAGGACAAGTTCTACACCAAATGTCGTTTCAACTTTCCACGACCGGTGATTTCTAAAGGAAGAGTGAACAGTTTGATGTCTTCGCTGCGACATAATGTGACGAGGAAATCACCCAAGAATACATACAATTTGAAAAGGAACGAAGAGTCCAAGTACATCAATGACTACAACCCAGTGATTTTGTCCATGTGGAATGCTAACATGGATATACAGTTTGTGGCTGACAACTGTATGGCTGTGGCTCGGTATGTGACATCTTACATCACCAAAAAAGAAAAGACCGAACTGAAGGATATGTGGGAGGACATTTCCCATGAAAAGAGCCTCAGCAAGAAGTTGTACAGTTTCAGTCTGAAGATGTTGTCGCATCGAGAAATCGGAGCTTACGAATGTTCTGATCGATTGTCTTCAGCAAGTCTCTATGCCAAATCCAGGAGTCTCGTTTGGGCGAGTCTTGGTCTTGCTGCAACGCGAAATCGAGTTCTAAAACCTGTCCGGGAAATTGAGTATTTGGCAGAAAAGGAACCAAACAGTACCGACATTTTGAAGACCAACATGTTGGATACATATTATCCAAATCGAAGCAGTCACCTTGAGAATGTTTGTCTATATGAGGTTCTCCAAAATTATATATTTGTAGGAGAGTAGGGACTGCTATCCTATGGTCACCCCAAATTTTTGCTTTTTGCTTCACTGGTTTCTGACTTAATGTGGCTGTGGGCCTGCTAATCAGACCCACAGCCTGCTGTTCTCTCTCTAAATTGATGCCAATGCACTTTAGGTGCATTACGAATTGGAACTGGTTCACCTTATGAGCCCCTGTATTAGTGCACCCTAGGTGCCCAGGGCATAGGTGTATCCAAGGCCTACCAGGGGCTGCAGCATGTATTATGCCACCCCTGGCCTGGCCTCCATATTTGACACAACTGGCTGATCACTCAGCTGGGGTAAGTCGGTGTAACCACCTCTTACTTAGGTACAGTATGTCTGTGCCTAACCCTAAACTGGACACATATGTTCCTATCAGCCACTCCTATGGAAGGCCTCATCAATCCTGGAGGCAGAGTGCTTGGAAATATGTGAGATGGTGCTCTGGCGTGAGCTGAGCCTGTCTGCAGCTGTCGGGAACAACTCCCTAAGCCGTTCCGGGATATTGCCATACCATATACTCTTAAGTGCATTATAATCCTCGCGGTTAAATGCTATCTTTGGTTTGGCTTTATCAAAACATGTCGAGTAAGGTGTCATACGAATTGGAATACTATCCCCTCGCCAATTCTGGCGACGGGGATAGCATTCCACCCTTCTAGAGGGACACGACATGTGTGTAGCCTTAACCCCGGTTAAAGTTAAACAGAGCCTCAGCTTCACAAAATGGACGCTGCCACCACAGACACAAGTCTGGCCTCCTGCTGCTGACCGAAACTCGGCAGATGGTGGCCTGGACAAAGGGTTTCCTGCCTTGGGAGGTGCGAGCACCACCCCAGACAGGATTTTGTGTATTAGGTAGGACAGGGCTGAAAAGAATCAGACATGCCCGGGGCACACAAGGTGTCCCCGTGCATAGGCCAGCCCAAACCGGTTCTGGGGCCTTCCAGCCCCAGTCCTGGCGCGGAGCTGGACAAAGGAAAGGGGGTGTAACCGCCCCCCTTCCTGGTTCCTCCCAGAGGAGGGACCTAGTAGGTGATCCACCCCCAGTTTGGGAATAAGAGGGGGAGCAGTGCCATTGCACAGCAGATCATCCCGAAATCAACTTAAAACTAAGAAGAAGACTGGACTTCGACATTCTGCTGCACAGAAGACTGAAGAAGAATCTCCCTTGTGGCCAAGGAGTGACCACCCTGTGAACACAGGTACCAACCAGCAACTCGACGTCTGCTTTGCCGCCGCCTCCCGCCGGAGACCGAGCCCAGAGCCCGACAAGAACCAGACTCCCAGACCTCTCAGAGCCCGATCCACAGTCCCTGCGAAGAAGGGACCCGTGGAGGCACCGAGCGACGTGGGACCGGACCTCTTGAAAGACACCCGACAAGCTGACTGCGCAGCTTCTGAGGCATCCTCGACGTTGTGCTTTGGGGATTGAGAACCCCCACCACCGAGCAGCCCTTGCACCGAAGATCAGCCCTCCAGCATCTCCACGATCTGCGTGGGGCGCTTTTGCGTTGTGCCACTCGACGCGCCATCCCGGCCACTAGCCACGCGGCCAGCGGCCATCTTGGCGACGAACCCGAAGATTTAAACAGCAGGTCTGGTTGCTCCAGACCTACCCAAGCTCCTGTGAAAAGGAGCACCCGCTCTGACCTTGCTGGTCCGAGTGAACAGCATCTTTCAACTTCTGCGTGGCTTGCATTTGCCAAGGCCTGTTTGCTCCGATCAGGTCGCCGACACCGCCAACAGCGAGAAGCCTACGTGGGACAGCTCGTGACCAACTCCTGGACGTCCTCGACCCCGGGTATCCACGTGGCTGCAGAAAGAAGCTACCCGACAACGCCTGTTTGCACCCGACATCGCCTGGTTCCACTCTGGTTCCACGGTAGTCACTGGCTAGTGACTTTGAACACTGTCCCCTCTGCTTTCAGGTCTTCAACTCTTCAGATCCACCCTTGGATCCACCGGAACTCTTCTCATCGAGCCGCCTGCAGCATCTTCAGCTCCAAGCACCATCGACCAGCGTGACGAAACCCGACACATCTTCGACCCTGTGCACCCGCTTCCTGTGGGTGAGGTAACTCAGCTCCGCCGGTGCTCCTGCACTGGTACACATCCCAAGGGCCTGTGTTTTAAGTTTCAGCTCCGTAGGTCACTCGGAAGGTTCCTAACTTTCTAACTTTGTGCTTTTTACGCACCATAGACTTTGTATTGAGAAGTGCGTGCACTTTGAACGCTGCACCCGAGTCCCGTGGGCCTTTCCCGACTTAGTTAACTCCAGTCTCGAATAGCTCCAGCGATTCCCAAGGCCCTAGGCCTCTTCACTTTCCTCTTGGTATCCCTTATACCACTTTCTTAGTATATGGTTTAGGTGGCCCCTAGGGCTCATCCATATTGTGCAACTTTTGTGTATTTTAAACTGTCTTGTGATTTAACGCTTGTGCTTCTGTGCTCATAAAGAGTCCAGGGGATTTTAATAGTTAATAAATCAATATATATTTTCAATATATATCTGTGTGGTGTCCCTTTCATTTGGTATTCAAGGGGGTTGTGTATGGTATAACAGCTGGCTTCACATGCCTTTCAGAGTTTAGCCTAAGACTGCTTTGTCCACGTTACCACTAGGATAACTGGTCTACAAGGTTGAATTACAACCATCATCATAAGGGTTGCTTGGCATGGTACAAAGTGATCACTAGAATTAGTGAGCATTATATACCAGGCCAACTTCTCACAATATTCAAGAGGAACATCAAAGAAGATATTGAGAAAGGAGTGTTTGCTGTAATTGGAAGTGAGGGATGCCTGGTCAAGCAAAGAAAATGCCAATTAGTAAACCATCGAAAATTGAGTGGTGAATCTCCAGAAAAAAAGGAGTTTTTTTATTTAGCACTTTTGCAACTTTTCAAGCCTTGGCGTGCAGAAGAGGAACTGCTTGGAGATTTCCTCTGTTACGAAGACTCTTTCAATGCAGCCAAGGAGTCCATAGAATGTCCTGCTTTTTCTAAATATCAAGAAATGCTAACTTTGGAAATTGAGCAGGAAGCAACGATTGCAGCCGAGATTGCCAGAGACAGTTCTCAGGACAGTCAGAGTTCTGTTTCATTGAGTCAAGATCCACTTGGAGGACCTATTATCGAAAATGAAGCTGCCACTGCTATGAATGAAGTAGAAAGAGCCATGGCACATGCTCAGGAGGATTCAGTTAACTTAGAAGACTTGGAAAAACAACTCAACGTTGAGCAGAGGAAAATATATGATGAAGTTACCACGGAAATTGAGCACGGATTAAGTCATGAGAAGAACAAGTGCTCATGTACATCGTTGAAGCCTGTCCGACTGTACGTGAGTGGAGAAGCGGGAACTGGAAAAAGTTTCCTCATTAAAGCAATCTCTTGTTATTTGCAGGAAAGGACTGAGTCATCGCTGTCTTGTGTTGTCACCGCTCCTACTGGACTGGCAGCACATAACATTAAAGGTATTACTTTGCATCGTCTACTGATGCTGCCGGTGGAGCATGACAACAAATTACAATACAACAAGTTATCTGGAGATGCTTGCTGTGAAGTTTCAAGAGTCTTGAGGAAAATGAAACTACTTATCATTGACGAAGTAAGCATGGTTTCCAATGTCATGCTTGCCTTTGTGCATTTGAGAATGCAAGAAGTACTTAAAACTGAATATGATGTGTTATTTGGTGGGAAACACATCATTGTTTTCGGAGATCTTCTGCAGCTGACACCAGTAAAAGGTCAACCTGTGTTCAAAATACTCACGCATGAAGATACCAGGAAGTGCCTAGGGAGCATTGGCAACGTCAATATATGGTTAAACTTCAATTATGCAGAACTGCATCAAAATATGCGTCAGGCAAAGGATGAAGATTACAAGAATATTCTACAAGATATTAGAATTGGAAAAGTGACTGAGCATGGGAAAGAAGCTTTAAATGCACGATTACTGTCAAATTTATATCCCAAACAAGAGATTGTGCCTGAGAATATTTTTCAGAAAATTACTGAGAAGAAATCCGGGATATGTCTCATGCCAACTCTTGCAGAATGTGCCATCTTCAACAACAAAATGTTGAATTTAGAAAAGCAAGAGATTGTGAAACTTGAAGCTATCGACAAATTAGAGCATATGGGATCAACAATTATTTTGTCAGACAATTTGAAATCAAAATTGGATTCATTAGAGAAGACGATATCTAAAACAGCGGGTTTTGAAAAGACTTTGAATGTGTGTTTAAATTGCCGAATTATTTTGAGAAGGAATTTACATGTAGAAAGAGGTCTGGTAAATGGATCAATGGGTAATGTTGTTGATTTTGAGAAATACAGAAATAGAGATGGAATAGAATTTTTAAGAATTAAATTTGATGGCATTGAGGAAGTACAGCAAATTGGTCGTTGTTCTGCTAGGTTTTTGCTTGTTAAAGATTTATATGTTCGCCGTAAACAGTTTCCTGTTTGCTTGGCATATGCGGTGACAATCCATAAATCGCAAGGTTTAAGTGTAGACTGTGCATTGGTGAATATTGGCAGTTCTGTGTTCAAGGAGGGTATGGCATATGTGGCATTGTCACGAGTTAGAACTTTATCGGGATTGTACTTAATTGACTGTGATGTCACAAACATTTGTGCGGATCTAGATTGTGTTAAGGAATACAATAGGTTAAGAAGAGAGTATGCGCCACATTTGCCTCAATATCCTTTGTTTGAGAAACGTGTGGTAGGCCGCAAACGTAGAAATAGCAGTAATAGTAGGGAGGTTGTTGCAAAAAGACTAAAAGTCAATGAACCGAAAATTGTTAGCAGAAAGAAAGTGGATTCTGTTGAAGATGTTGTCGGTTTTCAATTTGAAAACAGTTCTGGTGTCAACTGCTATGCAAATGTAGTGGTTAATGTTCTCTTTTCACTAGAGAGTTTAAAAGAACAGATTCTGTTGAATTCTGAACAAATTTTATGCTGTTTGTTGAATTCTGTTTTCGAGAAATGTAGCACTGATCGAACAAAAGTAGAAAGTGTGTCTGAAGTTCGTTATCTGTTAGATGAATGTTCAGGTCAAACAGACTTCTCTGAAAATAATCAGCAAGATTGTCAGGAGTTTTTAATGTATATGCTTGATATATTGCAAGTTGAGGGTGTAGATGTAGATCACCTGTTTGGGCTTTCTTATCAATGGCAGCATGACTGCGAGAATTGTAGGGTATCAAGTACTACTAGTGTAGACTCAGAAAGATTTATATATTTAACTTTGCCAGACAGTAAATCAGTCTCCTTTAATAAGCTAGTAAATGCAGCGGATCACAACATGGAGTGTAGCCAATGTAAATCTGAAATGATGTCAACATTACTTATACGTAGATATGGACAGTATGTCATTTTAATGATGCAACGATGTAGGCCTGATGGATCAAAATTGTCAACTTTAATAAAAAAATTTGTGGCTTCTCAGCTTTCAATATCAGGAAGGACTTTTGTAACTGTAGCAATTATCTATCACGATGGTCCTTCAACAACTTCAGGACATTATACAGCTTATTTAAAGTCTCGAAACGGCTGGTCATTCTGCAATGATTCCGTTGTAAGTTTCAAAAAAAAATTGCCGTTTGACCTTAAAAATTCTTACCTGGTGTTTTTAAAACCAAAATTTTAAAGAAAGAATCTCGAGATTTCCTGTGAAGAATTGGAAAAGGTTCATCAAGTTGAGGGAATGTAAGTCTGCAATGCTGTCTAGATTATTGGTCCAAAACTTTTAATTATAATGTTATTTTGTAAAATCCGACTATATAAACCTGATGCAAGTAAGTCTGCTTCATAGTAAGCAGTATCAGTGTCATAGGAAAAGGAGAACATGAGTGACAAAGAAGAGTAAGATATTAGTAGTCCAGGATTGTGAAAATAATCTCAAATGTTTTCTTTTTGCAAGTTGCGAAAATAGAAAATGTCGGGATTTGATTGGAAGAATTACAAGACTTGCGAATCGCGGCAACATGATTTGGCCTAGTGGAAACATGTGATAGAATGAGAGAAGTCTTTTTTTCTATGTAACATATTTTTCGTATCGATGGAGGTTTTCTTTCAGAAAGTGGCGGGCTGAAAATATTTATAGCACAACAGAGTGGATGCTGTTCATAGGAGATCCTTCGACGTCATTGAAAGTAAGTTAATTTTAAGGAGTTTTGAAATCAGATTTCTTAGGTTGTATGGGTTTTTTAAACACAGTCATTTTGATTGTGTTTTTTTTTCCCCGCTGTTACATGATGAATATCTTCAAGTCACTGATTTAAGTGAAATTTGATACATTCTGAGAACAGCAAAAATAAACCATTTAACATGTATAATTAATGTTATGCTTTTTGTACTTATGGTATACATTTAGAAATGTGAGGTAGATATGGAGAAGCTGAGTTTTCTGTAAGTGTCAATTTTAATGCTTACAGTGCTGTACTTCTGGGTACTGTTTTTTTTAAAAAAAAAAGAAATAGGCCTCACCTCAAAGAAAGCTCTTGAAAGTACACATCTTATTTGCATCCTAAAACAATCATTTAAAATGTTAGACACAATTTTATGATGGATTTACATCTCTTTTGCGCTGTTATTGCATCACTATTGTGAGACATAAGCAATGCAAAAAAAGCACCATGTTCCAAAATAGGCCTCAGTTCATCAACATCAAGATACAGTTTCTTTAAAATATATATATTTAGGATTGTGTAGGGGACGTAGAGAAGCAGAGACTTCTGTAAATGTCCAAGTTGTTGAAAAACTGTTTGTTCTTGAACCTTTTCCCTTGTCTTTTCTAATTTTTAAATACATGTTTTAATATTTTTGGAAATGTTTGTTCTCTGTTTTACAGATTGAAAGTATGAAAAAATATTTTAAAAAGGTAACAAGAATTATAAGGTACATGTTTTCTACTCTTTTTACCCGCAATGCACTGCTGATGATGTCTCTGACACTATCTCTGGTTTACTCTCTATAGCTGTCTTTCTTTTTACATTATTCTCTGTTTACTTCCCTTATACTAACTCTTCTTTTTTTTAAAAAAATATTTTTTTGGTTCGCTTCCAGTTCGCGAACCGGTCAGCGAACTTGAAGCGAACCAAAAGAAATAGAGCTTGCCAGAGTGATAAACATTCTAGCAATTTTATTTGAAAGGGGGGGTAGTTCTGAAAAGAACTTTTTTTTTTTGTTTTTGTTGTTTTATTTTTTTCTTTTTTTTTTCTGAACATTTTTTGATTTTTTTGTATTTTTAGAACAGTTTTATGTTTTTTTTGTGTTTTTTATGGAGGGGAAACAACAAAAAAACAGGCATTGAAAACGGCTCAACAGGAGCAAAAAAAAAATTACTGCTTGGGTGCATTAGGGCACTTATGGTTTTCGAACACCATATTAATCAAGTTGACGCTCATGTTCCCATACGACAACATAGCACCACAATATATACAAGTAAACCTCATATGTTTAAAATTGGGTTGAATGTTTGGCACAGTTTCCTGTGCCTCTCTTCCTGACAAAGACATTGATGAGGTAGATCTGGCCACAGGAGTTGTCGGGGGATTGTCTTGTAGGTCCCTTAACTCAGCCCGGCTGTAGTTCAAGGGATGCCACCTGGTCATATGTTGATGCATAGTATAGTTCCCCATACTATATTTCTTCTCTGTGCCTCTTGACAATCTGTAATCACAGATGAGGCAGGTGGCATATTTCGCGTTCACCTTCTTCTCCCCTGGAGGGATGGAAAAAAACTGCCAGATGAAACTGGTTTTTCTCTTAGAAACACGGGGCAACTCCGTGATAAATTGTTGTTGATCTGTATCCTCTTCTTCTTCTTCCTCCTCTTCCTCTTCTCTGTTGGAGGTAAATTGACTTGGTGGTCCTCTCTTCTTATGAGGAGGTGGAGGTGGTGGTGGGGGTGCACCAGCTGCAGCAAGTATGGAAGCCATTGTTGAACTCCAGGTAAATGGTCTTTCTCTCACCAAGATGAAAGTCAGAGTGAGGAAAGAAGGAGGGGTTTACATGATTTGGGAAAAGCAAAAGTTCTGAACCAATGAAAAGTGTTATTTTTAGGTCACATGACCTAGTCATACATCATTTGGAAACCAAAAGTGAAATGAACCAATGAAAAGTTTGATAAACAAGTCACATGACCTGTTCCGCTTACGTTACGCGGTCCGCGCCGCGTCTCGGATCGCTTCCGGTTAGCGGTCCGGAGCACTTCCGGGAGCGCTAACGCAGCGCGTCATTAGACGCATTACGCGACAACGTGATACGTCGCGCTTCCGCGACGCGTCACAGTTCCGCTAACGTAACGTTGACCGGTTCGCGGACTAGGTCGCGGCATGAAGATGAGCTAACGGAAAGCTTCCCGGTTCGCGAACTAGAAGCGAAGAAAAAAAAATATTAAAAAAAAAATTATCAATAAACATCTAAAATATATTTTAAGATTTAAAGAAGAATACATTTTACAGCTACAGATGTTAGCTTTTAAAAAACCAATGAAATTCACAGAAAAAACCATAGGTTATAGACCATATATAGTTAGGAATTTGCATTTACAAAACCTTGAAAATTCAGTGAAAAAACCATAGGTTATAGACCATATATAGTTAGGGATTTGCATTTACAAAACCTTATTTTACTCGCATAAAACCATTGAAATTCCATATATAGTTAGTTGCGCTAACTATATATCGCGCACCCGCAATCCACTGCTGATGATGTCACATATTACATCATTCATGACATGGTCAGTGACATCACTGATGACATCACTGATGACATCTCAAATGATATCACTGATAACATCACTGATGACATCTCATTTGACATTACTGATCACATCAATGATGACATCATTCATGTGATAATACGATTAACCTCTTCAGACTCTAATATAACCTTAGATACACTCAGAGTAAACAGACACTCACAGACTGTCACTCATCCATGGAATTACTCACACACCTAGTCAGTCATGCAAAGAATCAATCGCACCTCCATTTCCTCAACTATACAGTTATACAAACTTTACTTATTCATACATATACTAACACATATTTACTCTCTTATACAATCCCTGATACAAGTTCACAATGATCCATACAGCCACTCACACATTCACTGGCTCTTATGCACAGTTATTTATATATGTCAACTCTCACTTGTACTGTGTTTTACATATGTACTTACTTTGACATGTAGCACTGAGATATCCATTCACTCACCAATACACTCATGCACACAGTCAACCGCCCATACAGCTGTTTCCACATGCACTTTTGAAACCATACATCTAGTGAATCAACTGCTCACACATCTATGCACAGAGTCATACACCTCCCAGCCACCCACACACACACTCAGTCTCCCATACAAATACCTGGGCTACCAATCAATAACCCATATAGTTACTCATATAGCTACTTATCAACACATGCAGCAGTTTACAGAACAACAGACATAATAATGCACAAATTAAGACAGTTTAGTCACTAACCCATGCACTCAGTGAGACATATTTAATCACTCACTCATACAGTCAGTCATGCACCTACTAAATCCTTCATCCAGACACTTATACATCCACTCATTCTTCAATATGTAAGACATATTTACACTTTACAGAAACATACAGTCACTGGATGTTGTCATCAGTGATGTCATCAGTGATGTCACTGACCATGTCATGAATGATGTAATATGTGACATCATCAGCAGTGGATTGCGGGTGCGCGATATATAGTTAGCGCAACTAACTATATATGGAATTTCAATGGTTTTATGCAAGTAAAATAAGGTTTTGTAAATGCAAATCCCTAACTATATATGGTCTATAACCTATGGTTTTTTCACTGAATATATATATATATATATATATATATATATATATATATATATATATATATATATATATATATATATATATATATATATATATATATATATCCGTTCCAACTCCTACTTCTCAGCAAAAGTGCAGAGTCCTCGACGTAGGTACAGACCACAAACACTGCGATTGGTATTAATTCAAGGGTGATTTATTGTTCTTCTGTCCCCAGCATGACGCGTTTATATGTATATATCTATATATATCTATCTATCTATATATATCTATCTGTCTATTTTTATAGATATATTACCTACTGGCGGTCGCCAGTAGGTATATATAGTTAGGACCTAGCTTCCATAGGAAATCCGCAACATTCTATTGGGAATAACTTTGGCGCCGGTTGAGGAATTTGCGTGTAATTTCCCCAAATTTAGGCCAGTTCCGCTCCACTCCTTCCCTGGAAGTTTCGGGGGGGATTCGTCATGCGGGGGCCGAGAAAAAAGGGGGTCCCAAAACGTGTTTTTCCCATGTTAATTTCCATAGGACGTTCAGACACGGCTACAGCCCGAACCGCTGAAGGGAATTACACCAAACTCCAGTGGTTTTTACGAAAATTAACTTCAAAAAAATGTATATATCTATATGCGCGCTTCGAGCGTTCAGGGTACGCATACCGGTAAGCGCACCCGGCGCGCCACGGAAGTGCGCGAGCGGAAAGCTTATTGGCTCTCGGGTATCTGTCAATATTCCAAACAGTCCGTAGAGTCCGCCATCTTGTGTCTCGGTAGAATCGAGACACAAGAGGTGAAAAAAAGGGGGAAATGATTAAAAGGGGGCAGGTTAGACACCCCCTGACCCCCTAGGTTTTCTGAGGGGGGCCTAGAAGGACCCTTAAGGGCAAAAAAACTAAAAAAAATTGTTGAAATTTTCGCGGGGTAAGCGCTGGGTGCGTTCCCTTGTACGCTTCCAGCTACCCGTACCCTGAGCATACCACAGGGAAAAACAGTGAAAGAAAATAAGAATTTGGAGTGCTTATAGGTAGGGTAGCTCTAAAAAGAGCTGTTGTGTTATGTGGGTGATTTAAGTACCTACAAATAGGTTCCGATGCAGAGTCTAAAATTCAAGAGAAAGACTCTGTTCCCCTCATCTGAGAAATGTACACCGTCTCCTCTGTAGATGTCTTGCATGTTGTAACGCAAGTTATTGTGGTATATGGAACCCATACCGTAGTCTCTCAGGAAAGCAGAAACAGATCCTTCAGGGACCCCCTGAGAAGGCCTAGGGGGTCAGGGGCACTCTACCCTGCCCCCTTTTCACATTCTCAACTATTACATTTCACTCTCTTCTGAAACTACACAAAATGGCGGCGATAGGGTGCATCAGAGACGGACAGTGAGAGAAAGGAGGCAGGAGATGAAGAAGAGATGTCAAATACACATTGGAGAAACTTACTATGTAACACAAAAATGTTGCACTCTATACTATAAGTCTCACTTTACACCACAATCACTTCGCTACTACCTCATAAATTACAAATAAAAATGAATAATGTCTCAAACAATTTTTAATTCAAAAATATATATATATATATATATTTTGGGGCCTGGGGGGTCAGGGTGCTTCTACCCTGCTCCCTTTGCGTGTTTTGCACCTTTGTTTCACTGCTTTCTTGTGCCTTCATTCTACTGAGGCACAAAATGGCTGCCAACACTTCCTGGTTTGGAGTGTTGACAGACAGTGGCAGCCAATCAGCACGAATGCTCATTGGCTGTCAACACTTCTAACCAGGAAGTTGGCATCCATCTTGTGCTAGTGTTGACAGACAGTGGCAGCCAATCAGCATGCCTTCCCAAGAAAGCTGCATGCTCATTGGCTGTCAACACTTCTAACTAGGAAGTGTTGGCATCCATCTTGTGCTCGATAGACAAAGGCAAAAGAAAGCTAAAAAACAAATGTGAAGAACACAAAAAGGGGGCAGGGTAGATACACCCTGACACCCTAGGCCTGCCCAGGTGGTCCCACAAGGACAAAAAAGGACCACATATTTTTTTTTAAACCTGGTCTGTTTTTTAAAAAATTACCCCACGGGGGGACCAAATCGCGGGGGCATAGTGATAAAGAAGTGTGGGAGGTCCACAATGGGCCCCACACTTCCCCTGGGACTGCCGCCCCGAGGCAAAGCAATACAGCCACTTGGCGCATACTGGAGGCTCCTGGTGGGCTAGTTGGCCCCCAGGGACCCCCAGTATGCAAGGGGAATTAGTTCCTACTCTGCAAACATGCCAGGGGTTGCGCTGCAGAGAGGTGTAAAAAAGGGTGTGGCCTCATTAGACCTCTCTGCAATGCAGCCCCCTGGTGCATACTGCAGGTTCCAGGTGGGCTAGTTGGCCCCCAGGGACCCCCAGTATGCAAGGGGAATTAGTTCCCCCTCTGCAAACACGCCCGCGGGCTGCGTTGCAGAGAGGTGTAAAAAAGGGTGTGGCTTCATTACACCTCTCTGCAATGCAGCCCCCTGGCTTATACTGGAGGCTCCTGGTGGGCTAGTTGCCCCCCAGGGACCCCCAGTATGCAAGGGGAATTAGTTCCTCCTCTGCAAACGCACCAGGAGTTGCGCTGCAGAGTGTTGTAAAAAGGGGGCATGCCCTCTGAACACCTGCCTGCAAAAATGTAGGGAATCAGTATAAAAAACAAATTAATACATTTAAAAATTGTCATTTAAAAAAACGTCGACATTCAATTAAAAAACCATAGGTTTCAGGCCTTATATAGTTAGGAATTAGAATTTAAAAAACCTTACAAATTCACTGAAAAAAACCATAGGTTTCAGGCCTTATATATTTAGGAATTAGCATTTAAAAAACCTTGCAAATTCATTGAAAAAAACATAGGTTTCAGGCCTTATATAGTTAGAAATTAGCTTTCAAAAAACCTTTGAAATTCACTCAAAAAACTATAAGTTTTAGGGGTGTTATAGTTAGCTGGACATTTCACTTATACAAAACCATTGAAATTGCTCCTATATAGCCTATATAGTTAGTTGTACTAACTATATTTCGCGCACCCGCAATCCACTGCTGATGATGTCACATATTACATCATTCATGACATGGTCAGTGACATCACTGATGACATCTCAAATGACATCAATGATGACATCACTGATGACATCATCCACATGACAATCACATACACCTTTTCATACACTAGTAAAATCTTTCATCACTCTTTATAAAATACAGAGTATCATATTTGAATCCATTGACACAGCAATACAAGTATTTAAAAACCCACTCATTGATTCCTAGATGTATACATACATCTAATCACTTACCTGTAGATTCACTCATACATGCTGTCAATGAACAATAGAAGACTATCAAAAATACTTATACACCTATATCGACATTACACAAAAGCACACAACCTATTCACATATGAAGTTATCCTACTCACTTTGTAGCAGTGCCATTATCCCCCTTCACCAACGCGTTGGTGAAGGGGGATAATGGCACTGCTACAAACATAATAAATCGTTAAACCGAGGTCTGTGAGAGTGCACGTGTAATTTTGGGCGTCTTTGGTGAAGGATATATATATATATAGTCTGTTCTTTAGCTCTATATGTTGGAGCCCAATCAGATTCTAGCACTTGCACTTTAAATTAATCATTTTCACTATAGTTCGCTGTCATGTGAGCAAGGCACCTGTGTGCCGAAACGTTATGAGGAAGCCGGCATGCGATTAAAGAAATTTTGAGCACCGCAGAATCTGGTCCGTGCATTGTGTTCCTGGTGCAAGCTGTGACGAGCTGTTATTGCGCAGGGAAAACTTTGGTTTTGCAATATATATATATATATATTCACTGAAAAAACCATAGGTTATAGACCATATATAGTTAGGGATTAGCATTTACAAAACCTTATTTTATTTGCACAAAACCATTGAAATTCCATATATAGTTAGTTGCACTAACTATATATCGCGGACCCGCAATCCACTGCTAATGATTTCACATATTACATCATTCATGACATGGTCAGTGACATCACTGATGACATCACTGATGACATCTCAAATGACATCACTGATGACATCACTGATGACAACACCCAGTGACTGTATGTTTCTGTAAAGTTAAAATATGTCTTACATATTGAAGAATGAGTGGATGTATAAGTGTCTGGATGAAGGATTTAGTAGGTGCATGACTGACTGTATGAGAGAATGATTAAATGTGTCTCACTGAGTGCATGGGTTAGTGATTAAAGTGTCTTAATTTGGCAATCATTATTTATGTTGTTCTGTAAACTGCTGCATGTTTAAATCAGTAGCTATATCAGTAACTATATGGGTTATTGAATGGTTGCCCAAGTATTTGTATGGGAGACTGAGTATGTGTGTGGGTGGCTGGGAGGTGTATAACTCTGTGCATAGATGGGTGAGCAGTTGATTCCTTAGGTGTATGGGTTCAAAAGTGCATGTAGAAACAGCTGTATGGACAGTTGACTGTGTGCATGAGTATATTGGTGAGTGAATGGATATCTCAGTGCTACATGTCAAAGTAAGTACATATGTAAAACACACTCCATGTGAGAGTTGACATATATAAATAACTGAACATAAGAGCCAGTGAATGTGAGAGTGGCTGTATGAATCATTGTGAACTTGTATCAAGGATTGTATAAGAGAGTAAATATGTGTTAGTATATGTTTGAATAAGTAAGGTGTGTATAACTGTATAGTTGAGGAAATGGAGATGTGATTGATTCTTTGCATGACTGACTAGGTGTGTGAGTAACTCCATGGATGTGTGACAGTCTGTGAGTGCCTGTTTACACTGAGTGTATCTAAGGCTATAATAGAGTCTGAAGATGTATTAGCACATAAATGATATCATCAGTGATGTAATCAGTAATGTCAAATGAGATGTCAGTGATGTCATCAGTGATGTCATTTGAGATGTCATCAGTGATGTCATCAGTGATGTCATTTGAGATGTCATCAGTGATGTAATCAGTGATGTCACTGACCATGTCATGAATGATGTAATATGTGACATCATTAGCAGTGGATTGCGGGTCCGCGATATATAGTTAGTGCAACTAACTATATATGGAATTTCAATGGTTTTGTGCAAATAAAATAAGGTTTTGTAAATGCTCATCCCTAACTGTATATGGTCTATAACCTATGGTTTTTTCAGTGAATTTTCAAGGTTTTGTAAATGCAAATTCCTAACTATATATGGTCTATAACCTATGGTTTTTTCAGTGAATTTCATTGGTTTTTTAAAAGCTAATATCTATAGCTGTAAAATATATTCTTTATTAAGTGACGTATCACGTAGCCCGTGAGACGCCTCATGATGCATCGCATAACCGTGACGTATCGTCTCTGCAGCGCAAACCAAACCCAAAACGTAAGCGCGCCAGAACACGCTTAAAGATATATATATATATTTTTAACCTTAATTAGACAAAATCCACACGTGCACATATCACAAACGTTCAAAAAACACAATATGTCGGACTCCCGTTACGCTGCCGGTTAGCTGCCCGGTTAACGTACCAGGAAGCACCTTTACCGCGAAAAATCACAATTTTTTTTTCTTTTGCCCCGCAGGGAACTTTAATAGCCCCCTCATCAATCCTAGGGGTTCAGGAGGGGTCATCCTTACCCCTTTCATTCATTTACACCTTTTTTTTTTCCACCTCTTGTCTCTCGATCCCACAGAGAGACAAGATGGCGGCCGCTCCAGACTGTTTACAATGTTAACAGCCAATCAGCTTCTCCTCAGACTCCCGTTACACTGCCGGTTAGCTTCCCGGTTAGCTGCCCGGTTAGCTGCCCGGTTCGCGTACCAAGACGCGCCTCTACGGCGAAAAAATCGGATTTTTTTTTTTTTTTTTTTTGGCCCCGCGTGGCTTTATAATATCCCCCTCATCAATCCTAGGGGGTCAGAAGGGGTCTACCTTGCCCTCTTTCCTTCATTTCCCCCTTTGTTTTGGCCTCCTCTTGTCTCTCGATCCTACCGAGAGACAAGATGGCGGCCGCTCCGGACTGTTTACAATGTTGACAGCCAATCAGCTACTCCTCAGACTCCCGTTACACTGCCGGTTAGCTTCCCGGTTAGCTTCCCGGTTAGCTGCCCGGTTCGCGTACCAAGACGCGTCTCTACGGCGAAAAAATCGGATTTTTTTTTTTTTTTTGGGCCCCGCGTGGCTCTATAATATCCCCCTCATCAATCCTAGGGGGTCAGAAGGGGTCTACCTTGCCCCCTTTCCTTCATTTCCCCCTTTGTTTTGGCCTCCTCTTGTCTCTCGATCCTACCGAGAGACAAGATGGCGGCCGCTCCAGACTGTTTAGAATGTTGACAGACACCGGAGAGCCAATCAGCTTCGCATCGCAAAGTTCCGTTACGCGAAAAGTACGCGAACCGGAGCGCTGCCCGGAGCGCTGTTACAGATATATATCTTATTTTAAACGTTAATTTCTCAAAATCCACTGAAGCACATATATTGAGACCTAGCAAAGGCACATCGGGCTAACAGTCCCTACAATTTTGCCAAGTTTCGTGCAAATCCATTCAGCCGTTCGAGCTAAAAGTGAGGCCAACCGCCCTATGGAAAAATGAATGGGAAAACGCGTTTTGTGACCCCCCTTTTTTCTCGGCCCCCCCTTGACGACCCCCCCCCCCAAATTTTCAGGGGCTGCTCAGAAACAAAATGTGCCATTTTCCAGGTAATGTATATATATATATATATATATATATATATATATATATATATATATATATATATATATATATATATTTCAAGTTCGTATGAGTGTTTTGAGTATTATTCTTCAGTGTGTATATTATTCTTGAGACTGCCTGCTTCCAAAAAGTACTTCTAGATGTCAGAAAAGGGTCATTTACGTCTTTTCAAAGGTTCCTGGTGCATTTGTGTAAATAGGAGCTGGTCTCCTTTTCCCTTCCAGGGTCTGGGTCTTCCGAGCAGATTCTGTGACCCAGCGTTTGCATTCTCCACCAGCAAAAACACGCACCAGTCGTTACCTTTTTTATTTTAATTTCTTATTTTAGTTTGCTGTGTGTTCTCAAGCCCCTTTTCCTTGAGGTCATCAAATAAGCACTGGTGTCTCTGGTACAGTGCTTGTTGGATGGTTTCCGGGGATTGTTGGGTTCCAGCTGCCTCTGCGATCCAGCAGAGAGAAGAACGAGTTCCAATGTTCATCACCACAGTTTAATTCCTGATAGGGAGAGAAGAAAAATGGGGCAAATGATGAATCTAAAAATGAAGTTAATGCGAACTGAATACCACACAGACTTCCTTATAGATCATGTCAAGTCTGGAGTAATAGCTATAGGTCTACAAGTGTGTAATAAGCCAGGTCTTTTGATTGAAAATAAAACAAATTGCAAACTTGGACTCAAATCTCAAATAGATGTAGTAGAGATTGGATGCTACTTATAATGGAAACAGCCCAATATATAATACTTTTAGAAAAAGAGGCAATTTAGAAATTAGAAGCTAAATTAAAATATAAGACGGCTCTGAAAGAGGCCAAACAAAAATGAGAAGAGATCAGTAGAGATGTTGAGGGATATAGAGAATATCTCATCAACAAAAAACTAGCAAACTTAAGAAAGACATAAACAGATTTAGTTATGAATTAACCCAACACTTCTTAAAAGACAATTACTATCAACAGAGGAACGATCAAGGTTGGGACAAAGAATAGAATCATATTATATCATATGTCTGTCTGAAAACAAAATTGTAGACAATTCCAAAATGATTGTGCAATACACAGTGTTTGAGATTATTGAAGTGGCATGACGTTATAAGAAATCATCCCGATGCATTTCGAGCCTGAGCTCTTCTTCAGGGGTAAAAACATCTGAGAAAGAAATGCAGGAACCTTTTTTTCAGACAGAACATATGATATAATATGATTCTATCTATGGATAAATTAAATATCTGATGATATCAGCCAGACTACTCTTGATTAATTGAACTTTCTGACCTCAGCAGCCTGAGTTTCTGCACATAGGAGTGCTCAAGTTTCTCCCCTTACACATGTAAGGCTCCTCAGATTGTTCAATCCTCATTGCGCCTCCAGGCAGAAGGCGGCCTTCTTGAGCACCCTTAACCTTCTACAATTGAATACCTTATTCACTGTGATTCACCAATTGGCAGTGCAGTGGTCTACACTTTTCTTGTTTGAAATCTCCACACTCAACATAATTAAAAATTGACTTATTTGAGGGAAGAGTTGGAGAGGTTAATAAACTGAAAAGCTTTTCACCAGAATGATACTGATTAGGATGAGGAGCTGAAATTCAATAGATATTGTTCTATATGATATTATCCAGGGCAGGGTGAATACCTATGATATAATTAACATTGCACCAATTTTTATAGTCTCCCCAGTCTTTATATAATCAACTGTATATGCATATAAACTGGTCCGCTCGTAGTAACACGCGGACACGTTAGGGTTTGTTTAATGTTTTATTTATCAAGCGCCGGAAACGCAACTTGCAGTTGAGTGTGCTTCGCTGCATCTCCTATTGCCGTCGCACGTTCCCAGCATTCCCTGGCGCACGCTCTGAAACATTAGAGTGCGTACCACGTATCTCCCCCCTATGCATTACACCCAACAAATGTGCGAACAATATGAATGACGTCATAACTGTCCAGGCACTACCTTAGTAGTCGATGGAGTAAGTACATTACAGTCTTACTTGATCTCCATGTTATAGTCCTCAAACCTTTTGGGCGCTCTGATCAGTCTTCCCAGCCTGGTGCGTGTCTTTGTCGGGCTGCTCCCAACTCGCTGGTCACTGTCAGGTGGGCCGACACTCACCATCACCTTCCTACTCTGCCCACCTTCCTTTCCCTCAGCATCTGGGCTGCGAGGCATGCTTTGATAGGCTGATCTCTCACCCCCACTCTCCGCTGGCTTTTACAGTTCTTCTCTGCTCCACTCTGGGCTAATGGTTTCATGCATGGTCCCTTCCAACGCTTGCGCCCTTTCGTGTTCTAGGCTTCCTTCAGGGGCGGGGGAGCACCAAACTTCCGGGTCTTCCCACTTCACAACTCTGTTGCACCGTGCCATTCTATCCTGTGACCATACCTTGCCATCGCTTAGCAAGGCCGACCTGGCGTACGGCTCCACAACTTGTAGTGGAGGGCTGAACTTGCTGTCACCTTTCTTCTTCATCACAGCCTGCTTCACTCTCACCCACTCGCCCTTCTCCTGGGTCACTTCCTTGACATTATGATGTTTGTTGTAATATTCAGTGTACACCTCCTGTGCCCTGTTTATGTTGTGACATACTACCGCCGGGGACCATTTGCTCTGAACCACCAGTTGCTTCCATGATAGATTATCTTTCGTGGAGGGGTCTCGCCCTCTGAGTACTTTGAATGGGCTATATCCTGTGTTGGCTGGGGTAATGCGATATACCCATAACATTCTTTGTAGTTCCTTCTCCCAGTCCTTACCCGCCCTTTTTGCAGCTTGAACGGAGCCCGTTATCACTCTGTTGAATCTCTCCGCTAGTCTGTTTCCTGCAGGATGGTACACAGGAGTGTGCTTGACTTCTATTCCGTTGCGGTCCATGAGCGCGTTCCATTTTGCAGAAATGAACTGTGGCCCATTGTCACACGTAATTACCTTGGGAATCCCTTCTCTCAAGAATGTGGCAGTGAGGAAGGCAAGTACTGCATCGGTGTCCGCCTCGTAGCAAATGTCCACTTCCGGCCACTTGGTGTACCTATCTACCACGACGATTGCATATTTGGGTATGCCATTGGTGTCCAATATGGGGCCCAAGATGTCTAAGAAAGCATTTCCCATGGGCTTGAGGGTCATGTGAACTTCCCCAATGGTGGGCGTAGTAGGACTTGAGCTTTGTCTGCTCTGCTGCAACTTTCACAAATCCTGACGTGTTTTTCTATTTGATTGTCCATTGCTGGCCACCAATAGGCCTGCTTCCCCCTGGCCTTGGTCTTCATTATTCCTAGATGTCCTTCGTGTAGAATGGCTAATAGGTGATCTATTAACGTCTGCGGGGGCACCACTTTGTCCGCTCTGAGCAGGAACACCGGACTGTCTCCAATGGATAACTCTTCCCTGACTTCCCAGAATTTCCTCAACTGGCTGTCTAGGTACTTTTTGTCAGGCCATCCTTGCGTCACGTAGCTCTTCACTGTCTTCAGCATTTCATCACAGGAGTACGCTTCTTCCCATTCCTGACTGCTGATCACTCCTTCATGGTCTTGCGTGAGTGCCACCATGTAATCCTCCCACTCTGAGTGCTCTTGTTCTACAGCTTGTTCCATTGCAGCTGCTTGGCTCAAGAAATCGGCTACCTTATTTTTTGTCCCTGGGATATACTCCACTTCGTAGACGTAATCTAGTAGCCTTAAAGTCATTTTTGCTATTCTCGGCGTCGCGTGTGCATGCCCACTCGAGGTCAGAACTCATACCAGTAGCTTGTGATCTGTGCGGAGTATGAACTTCAAACCCCACAAGAATTGCCTGAACCGTTCAATGGCCCACACTGCCGCCAACGTTGCCTTTTCTATAACGCTAAACTTTTCTTCATTTGGAGCCAAAGATCTGGAGGCAAAACTGACGGTGGTGACTTCTCCTTCCTGGGATGCTTGCATCAGTACCACTTCCAACCCTTTGTCGCTGGTGTCTGTGGTCAGTGTGGATAGGGCTGCTTGGTCAAATCCTTTGAGCAGGATGGCTGCACAGGTGTCTTGCTTGAGTAGATCAAACTCTGTCTGTTCCTGACTTGTCCACCTGAAGCTGTTATTTTCCTTCAGGAGTTGTCTTAAAGGGTGAGTTTTGGACGCAAAGTGGGGAACAAACTTGCTATAAAACTCTGCCATGCCTAGGAATGAGCGGACATCTTCCTTCCTTTTTGGAGTTGGTGCTTCTTTAATGGCATTCACATTGGCACATTTCGGTTCGATCCCCCTTTCGCTGATCTCGTGGCCCAAGTACGTTACTGATCCCACTCCAAATTTGCATTTGCCCCATTCCGCAGTGAGGCCGTTTTTGTGCTAGTATGGTCAGGACTGCCTGTAATTTGGCATCATGATCACTTTTTGTTTTGCCCATGATGAGGATGTCGTCCTGGAAGTACTCTACGCCTTCCACTTTTTAAAACAATCTGTGCATCAGCTTTTGGAACACCGCGGCAGCAGATGCTAGCCCGAACGGCATCTATAGGAATTTGTAACATCTGAAAGTTGTAATGAACGATGTAAGGTGATTGCACGAAGGATGCAGGGCGAATTGGTGGTACGCGGATGTGGGGTCCACTGTAGAGAACCACTTTACTCCTTTAGTTTTTGCTAGCATCTCGTTTATCCGGGGCAGCAGGAACTTGCCCACTATAATGTTCTTTTTTGAGTTCCCTCAAATCCACACACAGACGTTGGGTTTTCCCCGCGCAGGTTCATATCCTGCCGACTACGCCAGTGTAATATTCAAAGAAGGTTCTTCAGTCTTCCATATGGTTTTCAAAGATACATTTATTCTTCATAAAGAATCTCATCCAAGCAGGACTGAAGCTAACAGCAACTGATAACATAACATTCTGTAACACTAGCTCTAGAATATAAATTATCATCAATCATAGAGTTTGCATGACATTAAACTATGGAAAACTACAGATATGGAATATCACAACAAACCTTCTCATTTGGTTTCTGTGTGACCACCAACGGTGCGAGCCATTCAGCACTTTCTATGGCTTCTATGACTCCGTTTTTTCCAATCTTTGGAGCTCTTCCTGTACTTCTTCTCTGCTCCTGAAGGGAATTTTGCGCACCTTGTGGCTCACTGGTTGCGCTCCTGCCTTCAGGCATATTCTATGTGTGAATTTCGTTATCCGGACGATCGTTCCCTTGAAGACTTCTGGGGACTCTTTATTCCACGCTTCTTCTTTATATACCTGCGCTGTGTCTGTCATCATCACTAGTGTGGTTCCTCCTATGTTGAGCTGGATCCCCAGAGCTCCTTGGTCTATCCATCCTAGGACTGAAGGTCCTTTCTCAGTGACAGAGAGCTTCCCTTCAGCTGCTCTTCCTCTCAACTCGAACTTGAGGGTGCAGTAAGCCACCATTGGTATGGGTTCTCCGGTACATGTGACAGGGTGTATGTCTGTTGGAAGTAATTTACTGCGCGTCTGTGGTTCAAAGTCTCTCTCCCACACTGTTCGCTGTACAATGGTATATGGGGAGCCTGAATCTGCCACTATGTTGATCGGCACTCCTCCTATTTCCATTTGTAACACCGGTTTTCTGGATCTTGCGCAGTTTACTCCAGAACTTGGTCCTCTACACACAAGACTTCATCCTCTTCCTCTTCTCCTTCCGGTGCCTCTTCCTCTCTGTCTGTCTCTTCTGCTACATACTTCACTTCCGACCTCCTAAGTTTCCGTATGCACGCTTTTTCGTAGTGCCCCATTATCCTGCAGTAGGAGCATTTAGCTCTGAACGCCGGGCATCCCTTGTCGTCGCTGGCGTGTGCTAGGCTACCGCATCTGTTGCAGTTGTTTCGGCCTTCTCCCTGCGGTCTTTGGTTCTCGCGGTTCTCGGGGGTATTTCTTCTGGAACCTGGGGTTCGGTTGTGTGTGCTGTGGGGTCACTTCTTGTTTGCTCTTGTCTGTTATTCTGCACACTGGCGTTTTGTTGACACTCTCTCTTTTAGCTGCTTCTGCACACCTCTTCAACAGCTCTGCCTTCTTCACGAGTGCCACAACTTCTTTGAGAGGGGTGTTTCCGTTCACCCACAATTTCTCTTGGATCGCTGTGTTTGCCGTGTGCATTATGATCTGATCTCTGATGACGTCATCATGCAGAGTGCCAAATTTGCATGTCACCGCTAACTTCTGCAGAGCCGCTACTTACTCGTCGATTGCTTCTCCGCTGTTTTGTTTTCTCTGGAAAAAACTGCATTTGTCTATCGCTATGCACACTACCGGGCGGTAGTGGGAATCTAAGTCCTCCAGCGCGCGCTGGAATTCATCCGTGTTGTTCTGGAGCCTGTTTTTTTAAACAAATTATATTACACTCTAATGCCCTCAGGGTCTAGGTTATGTAGAAGTATTCTCTTCCTTCTTGCGCTGGAGAATTCGCCTTCTCCTTCATCCTCCAAAGCAGACAGGTAGTTCAGAAAGTATTGCTTCCAGTCCTCCCATGGCATCGCTGGTTCTCCCCGTTTGGGTCAGAATGGGACTAGGTTGGTGAGGGAAGACGTTTGTGCGCACATCTTCCTCTCCTCGCGCTGGGTTGGAGCCTGCTGTGTGGTGACTCCCGGTGGACTGCCCGGGGCTTGTCTCTCTTCTGCCCTTCCTTCCTGCGTGTGTGCAGTGATCCCTTCCCCCTCTCGGGATGAGCCTTGGCGCTCCAGGTCTGTGCCCTTTCAGACGTGGGGCTTGGCTGCAGGGATTCCGGCTGAGGAGCACCTTAGTGTGCCTCTGTGCTGATCTGCGCTACTAGTATCTTGGTACTCACTGTGGGGAGGAGAGGTTTCTTCTGTGTAGGCTGGTGCTTGGAGTGCTTTACAGGGAGCCTAGTCCCTAAGCTGCTGGATAGTGCTTGCCTTGTGGTTGGTGTTTGTTCCAGTGGGTCTTGTCTCCAGTTTCAGGGCGGTCACGTGGTGCTGTTGGCCCACTCTCAGCTCTTGGGCACTCTTGTGCAGCTTCTGGGCGTTGCTTGCACCCTCCTGGGGAAAGCGCCACTGTTGCGGTGTACACGTGGGTGCTCGGAGTTATCCTCTCCCCTCTTGGGGCTTTGCACTCCTCTGCCGCGCTCAAGTCCTCGAACGAATAGTTGCGGTGGGTTCTGGTACAACCTTGGCTGGGGGGGGGGGGGGGGGGGGAGGGGGTTGTAGCGTCCCGCTCCTCGTCGCCAATTTAAACTGGTCCGCTCGTAGTAACGCAACTTGCCGTTGGGTGTGCTTCGCGCCATCTCCTATGGCCGCCGCAAGTTCCCAGCATTCCCTGGTGCACGCTCTGAAACACTAGAGCACGTCGCCACAGCATATAGTGGAGTTTTTAGATTACAACCTCAAAGGTCAATTGTTATATGACATAAGGAATATTATAATAGGGCTACTCTCTTTTTAGACTTTCCAAGATGGTGATGTCGCTATCCACAAACAACTGCATTTGCTTCTGGTACTCATTTTGGGTCACATAGATGGTATATAGAAGACTTCACATTAAATATGATGCACCATTAACAGAGGCAGCAGTTTAGGGTAAAATCTCCCTGTGCACATTTATCCCGCTTGTGTACGCCTGATTTCGGGTTATACCGATTAAGGCACAATGCGCACATTTTCAATTCTGTACATTTAACAATATCTATATATATTTTTTAAATAATGAACAGTGACCAATTTGGATATTCACTCAAACTACGCGGGTGCAGCATACACATATAAAATTGATATTTAAAGATGTTTGCACCAGCATTCAGGTTGAACTATAGCCTCATTGGGAGGATCACATGATGAAGGCGTCATGTACGTATAAAGATCCAACATCCCCACGTCTCAATATTTGAATGAGAGACGCAAGGAGATAGCACCAGGAGTTGAGGCCGTTTTTGATTGGTAAGTGGGGGAGCTTAAAGCCATCGTTTGTGCGAACAGAATTTTAGAAGTGAGTAGTTTTGCCCACTCGTCTCAGCTTATGCTAGTGGGGACCCTTGTTGACTTTTAGATTTTTGCATTAATCGCAGAATACTGTGCAATGCCTCATTTTACTAGCTCGGTTCGATCAGCATGAGTGACCCAATAGAATTTTTCCAGTATGCAAACTGCTGTGAGGTGATTTGTGCAGCTTCAACAAAATATACACAACAATGGCAATGTATTCTGTGCCAATATTAACAAATGAGATTGTTTAACCTTAAGCCTTGTAGTTAACAGTGGTGGGTGGGCAATTATGAAGTTTAGCCCTTTCTCTTGTATTTTGATGGCAGGGGCACTGAGGAGGTCCTATGATTTCCTTTATTAATCAAGCATCGCGAGTGGGGAGAGGATATGCTATAGGTGTATGTTTAAATGGTCTCACTTTGTGAGAGGATTGCTAGACAGCCTGGGGCTGCATAACTTTCCTAGCAACATACACATGGGAGCTTTCGATACACTAGAGAAAGCATTATGGGAAATATGTATTCTCAATCTTTCATTCCTGTTCTTAATTACTAGATAAACCTTGACATGACAAGTATTAGGCAAGAGTTTCTTTATAAAACGAAAAAAAAAATGTTTTTTATAATTTACAGGCACCTCATGGGACTATCTATATATCTATGTATGCAACCGCAACTGGATTAAATATACAGTGGAGACTGTTTAGTCCCAAACAAACTGCGTAAAAAGAACTGCCCAAGTAACATCAGGCATATGATCCCTATATCCTAGTAATTGGGGGAGGATTTGATATTTGAATGGCATCCTGATAGTTTTATTTCTTTTACCCACCCTAATTTTGCTATAAGGATCCACATGCTCATGGGATCACTGAGGAACCTTGATGACATGAAAAGACCCGGGTTTTTAGCCGCAAGGAGCAGTGCATGTTTAGCACCACCCTTGGGTCATTGGTGGATAAATATCCTTTGTTTACACATTAGGATTGAGAAAAAAGGAAAGAAATTGAAAGACAAAGCATACATGGGTGCAACGTTGCTGTGTGAGAGAGGAGGTGTATGAGTAAATATGACTGTGACTAATTGTAATTCCAATACCACCAAGACATGTTTTTTCGTGTATATGATAGACACCATTATGTACAACACAATGTTAAATTAAGGGTAGATAGATTCTATTTACACAGACTGGATTAATTTCTTAATAGATTTTCTTTTTCTTTATGGGAGACATATTTCTTTCCTGAAGAAGGTGGTTTGGATCATTAAGAACCCACCAAAACATGTCAATGCATCTATGTTCTAACACTAAATCGACTCAACATTGGTTAAAATAAGAATAATTTTTCATATATGGTTGCAGTTTAAATATTGATCCATTCATTGATTAGTGTGTCTTAACTGACAAATGAATGTCTGTTGTATTCTCACTCTCAGTGAAAATGAGTTTTAATGTTGTGTTTTACTATGATTTTTAATTCATGTGTGAAATGATTTTGGTGTGTTTTTTAAGTAGAATATAGGCTCAACAACATAGAGGACTCTATTTATTGCATACTTTGCACATGTTTAGTGTCATCATATTTTTTTAAAGAAATCTTCCAGTTTTCAAAAATATGAAATGATTTTGGCGTGTTATTAAAATACCATTATAGGCTTGATAAAAAATAGGACCATATTCATAGCATACTTTTGAATATGTTTAGTGTTATATTCCATGTGTTTTAAAGAAATCTGCCTGTTCTTAAAATAAAAGTGTTTTAATTGTATACTATTTACACAGCTTTAGAGTGTTACTTGGTGATATTGGTTTCAATGAGATGAATGGTTGTTTTGTTTGTAGCTAGTACTGTTGAGCATTTAAGTGTTTACATCCATTATACCCAAAGGGAAATCTATGGCTTTGACTGATTGTCATTTTGGCTCCCTGTCTCTTTGGTGCTACGGGGGTCCCTTGCCTGTTCTTTATTACAATAATTAAATAAACCTGCATTAAAAAGAATCTTCACCCAAAAATGGTGAACTCATGCTGCCGCATCCACTGAGAGGTATTCTGTGGGTCTATTCCCTGTGGAGGTGCCCCGGCTCGATCTTGGAACAACACACAGATTTGTGAAGTGGCAATTGGCTTTACCACGGCAAGCGAAGTAGGGGCAGCAAAAGGTATCTAGAATAAGCCTACCTTCAGTAGTCTATTGAAGCTCATCCAAACAGGCTATTTCGAGGTAATTTAGAAGAATGAAAAGGAAAGAATGTTAATAAGAAAAACAAAAGCAAAAAATAGAGCTTTGGGGGTGATCAGCACCCCGGGCAGTAATCTTAAGTTGTGGTTAATTATGCTATAAAGAGGACAGGCAGACATAAGGCGTGTTTACAAAAGTGTCCCCCTTATAAGCCTATTTTCGGGTGGAGTACAAACAAAATTCATTGCTTCCACCTCGTTGGCCTTCCAACAGCAGAAAAAAACGTACCATCCTGGAGAGAAACCACTCATTGGGTAAGTGAATTCAACACCACCATTGGCGCACGCACGTAACGCCAGAGCTGCAGAGCCAGGGGGTGTATAGTGAAGCATAAAGAGGTTGCAGACAATGGACTGGGAAATCTTTTATTCAAAACAACCACCAAAAAACGTGCACCTCTGCAACCCATAGCAAAAATGATGCAACAACCCTGCACCGCACCACCCATGCAGAGTCCAGCAAACAGCAAGAGCTACAAAAACGATAAATGATAAGAAATAATAAATAACATATAGCTAACAGCAAAGAACAGGGGAACAAGGAGAGATAGGAACCTTGTTAACCTTAAAAAGACTGACAAGACTTAGAGGCCTAATCCAAGTAGTGAGTCCAAGTAGTGAGCTTAGCGGCTGTAGTTCGTCATTGCAGACGGTGGCCTTGAGGGGTCCACGGAGGCAGCTTGGCTAGGGTCCAGGAGCGGCTTGTGGGTTCTCCTCAAAGTGCCCCGCTCATCACACGCACTTCATTTAAGACTGCGCATCCAACCCTACTGACATGCTCACCATCCCAGGAGCGCGGATGATTAAGAAAGGGGCTTCCGACATGGCCCCAGGAGTCGAAGCCTGTGAAAGAAACACACAGGAGAGCCTCCTTGACCCCAAACGTAAGAGGCTGAATACCACTACTAGGAAAAGACATGCGTATGGTGAGGGCTGGAAGATAGCCCACTGAATTTTTTTACAAAGGAGAGTAATGGGGAAAAGTGGCAAGCGAACCAAGAAGATGCCACTGAAGACAGATCAGAAACAGATGCACATAATTCAAGAAGATGGACTTTCACCTTCAAGGAAAGTGAGAATTAATCAGCAAAGACTTAGGAACAAACAGACAGGGAATGTGAAAGTGAAGGCCTGTCCGTACAATTCAACACAAACATGGGAAAGTCAATCAAGCACAATGAAGAGGCTACTTCTAGCCACCCAAGTGAGAGCAAAACTCCATCATCAAATGTCTTTACTGAGTCAATGACCGCCATAACAATCAGAAACACACTAAAGACAAACATTGGGTCTACTGGTAAAAAGGAAATAGGTAGGGGCCAAGACATAAGAAACAAGACACTCATGGAATATTTCTCAAATGTAGTTAAGGGGACATCCATCTCCCACACAGGTGGACCCTACCCAGGCTTATAGGAGCCCACACTTAAAATACCTACAGAGATAAAGGACACACAGGGGACTCAATCAAATATGGCGAAGGAAAGGTTTGTGCCAGGAAATCAGAATTTTGCTTTCTCTCAAGCTCTCACAGTCCCTTTTAGCAGGCTATCACCCAGTCCAATTTCCAGCGAAGATATTTTACCCTGGAGTAGTAGCAGTACTGACCTGCAAAAGTTAGACCTTAGAGCCCTGGAGAACACAAATCAACAGCAAGAAACAAAAAAGTTAATAACAGTTAAGGTGTAAGGACATACATATGACATCAACGGATGCCAGCTGGGTATGAGCAACCTCATACTCTTGTGTGTGCACAGGTGATATTGGAGACATAGATCTGCTAGACCAACAAGAACATGAAATAAGGAAACTTCATGGCCCAGGTGACATCGAAAACTCGGACCTGTCACAACAAGGACAGGAAACAAGGAAACTTCAGAAAAAACTCTGCTTAAGTCTAAACTCTTTGTTTTCCATGCTCAACAAAACACATGGTAAATCTCTGAAGGATTGCTCAATTGTCAGTCTGGAGCTCTCCAAGGATCAAGACAAATTGCTATCCTCTATAAATACAACTCTCATGGCAGCAATTAACACCCTTACCTGGCAATCACACAAACCGGAAATTCAAATGGACATAATTCAAACAATAGCCTTGGCAATCGTAAAAACCTCAGGAAAATTAGATAACATAGAAAAGGGGCTCACGGTCGGGGAAAGCCACTGCTCTGACATCGTAGATGAATCAACAACACTTCCTGAAGTCCTGCTTTCTATGATAAATTAGCTGAGGAATCTCGACCCACCTGCTTATGAAAAAACAAGATCAACAGAGGTCAAAACTCGTTAGAAGGCCATACTGAACTACTTAAAAAATAGACGGATAAACAAAAGAACAAGATGACTAGAGGCCCCTCCATTTTCCGTCAATCTCAGCAAAATAAACTGTTTGCCAAAACAATGCCGGACTCCATCAGTTCAAACTCATTGAAGGACGAACAAAGTAAGACAGTAGAAAATACAACAAAGTTTGCCTCAAAACTTGAATCAGCAAAAGAAAGTTAGAAGGTTGGGTGACTTGTCAATTATGGAGCTATCAACGACCCATGAAACCTAAAGGCCCTCCAGGCTAGAAAGCACCACAAGTAAGCAGTTAAGACGCATGAAAAAAAAGACTTAAAAACCTGCAAAAGCACCAAAAGAAGACACAAATCAGAAGAAGCTGGGGAGAGTCCCCTCTGCTTCTATAGTGTCATCAGCAAACCCATCTATGAATCAGTCTGGCCCAGTAAATACGAAGTCGTATCCAATTTTCACTAAGATGTCTAATCAAAGTAAACCACTTAGAGAAGGGAACATAATGAGAACCATCAAATCTCCATTAGCTACATCATCAGGAGCAAATTCAACTGTGGCTGAGTCATTTTCGAATCAAATAAATGCTCCACCGGGTCAGAAAGATGGATACAGGGAGGCTCTGCATATCCACCATGAGGAACCTGCAAAGGGGGGGGGACCACAAACATCACCAGAAACCGAAATGGACAGCCTGGTTCAAGATCCATCAAAAGGGAAATTACACAAAGGAAAGACGTACTCACAGATTGCAAGGGAAAATATATCAGATCTTGCTAACAAAAACAGTGTATGGAAGATCGCATTTCAGACTTTGTACAATAGCAAGTCAAGATATGGTCATTGTACAATTCGCACCCAAAGAGAACAACAACAGCCAGGAAAACACCATAGTGACATGGAAGAGTCATCACATATTAGAAGCAGCCCTTCAGTAAAAACAAAGCTTTGGAAATTGGGGCATACAGATAGACGAGCTAAAACAAGAAAAATATCCTCACATATTACTACAACCAATAAACATCACAAAGAAAGCCAATGAAAACGTGCAGAATGTTTTGAGAGTACCCACAAAACCACAATCATTTCAGAATTATAATAACTTGAGTATATCAGTAAGAACACAGGAAGGGACGATCAAAAATAGATTAGTAACAAATGAAGTACTTTAGAAACTCAGTAGGAGGGAGGAATATCACAGGATAAGTAGTGCAACAATGCATGTCTCTCACCACTCCTGACATCAGAGAGGCACCCAAAGAACTGCTCAATCCTAAACAAACAAGGGCCTCTGAGTCGGGAATTCAGCCCTCCAACAAAGCTAATCAATCAGGCATCAAAATTGTATCCTGGAATGTTGCTGGTCTACAGAGAGCACTCAAACATGAATCAACAAGGGAGATAAGGCAGGTAGGTGACATTGTATGCCTACAAGAAAGCTGGGCCATAAAATCCACGCACCTGGAAGGTTTTGCCGACTTTCAAAAACCAGCAACCAGACATCAACGTTGTGGAAGACCATCTGGAGGGATTTCAACTTACATAAAGCATACAAAAGAACTTACACCAAGGAAAATAAACACAGACTCAGAAATGTTGCAGGCATTCACAGTGTGAGGGAATGAGATTAAAGAAGGAAGATCTTCACTGCTAATAATAAATGTTTATCTTAAAGTCCAGGGTCAGGCAAAATTGGAGACAGCAAGAGCCACAATAACCACAATAGAACAAATCCTATGTACACACCATTCATTTGCCAAGGTGATCATGGGCGACTTCTCCATTATCTAGGAATGGAGGAAAGTGAAACAATGTATCTGACAAGCTCTGAATATTTTTTTAATGATTTCTTACAAAACTACAATTTTATGTCTGTCGAGACATTCATCAAAAATCTAAATCCAAATGCACCAGAAATGCTTAATTATAACAACCGGACAACAATTTGATTAAGTCTTACTGCGTAACTATCTCAGTCAAAAAATAGCTCATTTTGCAATGACAATGCACGAAACTCAGTTCTTCAATTGGAACTAAGCATCCATACCAAACAACGGAAACAGGTCACAATTCTAGCACACTCCAGAGGTATAGAAAAATACTCATTTAACAGGAGGATAAGATGGAATGAGCAGAAGCCCGCCTTACTAACATCATGGAAAAACTAACAGGAATGTATAAGTAACCATCCTAGCGTCAAATACACTATCTAAAAACTGGGGTGCATGGATCCCTGCCCTGAAAACAGTTCTTCGGGAAGGAGCAACGAGGATTTACCAAGCAAATAAGCCACGTGCTATGCAAACTTGGCAGGATATTGAAAAACTTAGTGAACTAACCTGGGGTTTAAAACAGGCAAAAAAGAGCTACCGGAACTCCGGAATGCAGGCCAGTAAGCAGAGATGCAGAGAACTCAGTTTGGAGCGCAAACAGCTGATATAGAACTTAAAACAAAAGAATCTTGAGTAAGAATGGATTAAAATCCAGGATCTATTCAAGAACCACAAACACCAGCAGTTCTGGCAATATATTGCCCGGTTGGAAAATGACAAACTTGATTGACGCAACTCTGTCGCCACCTAGGCATCGCTAAGTCATGTAGCTACTATCTACACAGAAAGTAAAGGGCGCGTCCACCAGATGTACATAGAGGAACACCTAGTTGATGATGAAAATGGTGATGATGAGCCTAGGTCTGAAACTGGAGGCAATGATCAAGATGACCCCACCATTCAGAAGATAAGAAAAAGATAGGAAAAGACAGGGCCACCGGTCCCAATTTGCTTCTGGGAGGAATGTTCAGAGAAGACCCGGTATACTGGGGAGGAGTCCTATCCTCCCTATTCTATGAATGTTGCCTGCAAGCCAATGTTCAAGATTCATGGCGCGGCTCACTGCTACAACCCATATTCAAGAAAAGAGACAATACAGAACCCAAAAACTACAGATTGATTGTCCTACTGGACATCGAAGGGGAAGCTTATGCTAGCACCCTATTGGCAGAGTTGAATAGATGGTTTAAAGAGAAAGAGATCCCCCCTCCTATCAAACAGGGCTCTGGAAAGGACGGTCGACAATTAACAACATAGTGGCAATTTCCAATCTTAGCCAGCAAGTTAACCTCAAAAATGAAAAAAATGTTTTTGCCTGTTTATGTCGACCACTTTGCGCCATTCGATGGGGTCTCTCGACACAAGTTTTGGAATAAGCTAACAAACTAGGACATCCGAGCAAGCCCCTTCAATGCTATAATTTCCCTATACAGTAAAGCCTAGATATTGATTCTATCTTCTCCTAATAAATCTAAGGAAATCTTTTCTATTCTCAACAATCTGTCTAAACCCGACCGAGTTACTGCAAAACCTCTCCAGTCCCAGGATCTTTGTGATTCTCTTCAAGACTACTTTTTCACTAACATTTCTACAATTAAACTCCATATATCTTCTCCTTCCTCTTCTTTTGATCCTCCTTTACCATCCCCTAGTACACATTCTTTCACGCTTTTCCCACCCATTCTGATTGAGAACTTTCTTAGTCTGGTGAGCTCCACGAAATCTGGCTCTCCCACTGATAGTTGCCCTTCACACATCCTTCGGGAAATATTTTCGGTTTGCACCGATCCACCTTTTGCTCTCCTCAATAAATCTCTGGCTTTGGGTGTCGTCCCTAATCTCTTAAAGTCAGCCAAGATTGTCCCTGTTCTGAAGAAGGTAGGGGCTGACCCAACTATCCTTTCTAATTTTCGTCCCATCTCCCTGCTTCCCATTCTAGGCAAGGTTTTAGAGAGGCATGTCACTCATTGCCTGAGTTCTTTCATTGAGGCCTCCAATTACCTGGACCCATATCAGGCTGGTTTTCTTCCCACTCACTCTACAGAATCAGTTATCCTCTCGGTCTTGGATGATCTGAGAGTGAGTGCTGATTATGGATCCACCCAGGCCCTGGTACTTCTAGATCTATCGGCCGCTTTTGACACGGTCGACCATCTTCTTTTGGTCGACTGTGCCAAATGTGCTGGCATCTCGGATGGGGCCCTGAGTTGGGTCTCCTCCTTTTTGGAGAACCGCCAACAGGCTGTTCAGCTCTCCTCCTTTTCTTCTACTTCCCGAGCGGTAACCTGTGGTGTCCCCCAGGGTTCCGCCCTCTCCCCCCTTCTTTTCAATCATTATATTTTTCCTTTAATCTTTGCTTTACCTCACCGGGAGGTCACAGTGTTTAATTACGCTGATGACCTCCAACTTATATTCACCCTTTCTTCTTCCCCTGACTCTATTTCCCATTTTCAGAATACTATGATTTTTATCCAGGACTGGATGAGCATGAACCATCTGAAGTTAAATCCCGATAAGACAGAGTTAGTCCTGATCAGAGGCTCATCCAATCCCTGGTGTTTTAATTTCTGGCCTTCCTCTCTTGGACCTCCTCCTTCTACGTCTAAATGTGTGAAAAGTTTGGGCATTAAAATCAGTGATGACCTCTCGATGCACACCCAGATTAGCATGATCGTTTCTTCCTGTTTTTTATGTCCCAGCACCATTCGGAGGGTTTCCCGTTTTTTTTACCACTGATGCTCTTAAGTTTATCCTTCTTGCCCTGGTCATCTATCGGGTTGACTACGCCAATTCTCTTTATATTGGCATCCCTGCTTATGAACTACGCTGACTACAGCTTATTCAAAATTAGGCTGCTAGGCTGATTTATAGACGGTCCAGATTCCATCAAGCTCTTCCACTTTTGAAGCAACTGCACTGGTTGCCGGTTGCCCATAGATGCCAATTTAAACTGGGGTGTCTTATTTTTAAATGTTTGGCGGGCTTAGCTCCCCAATATGTGGCATCCAGGCTCTTAACCTACACTCCTTCTAGAAATTTACGGTCTTCCTCCAAGAATTTTTTGGTTGTCCCACGTTTTGTTAGGAAGAAACATGGGGGGTCGAGTTTTTCCCTTTTGGCTCCTAGGTTTTGGAATGCGCTCCCTGACAATCTTCAATTCTCTCAATCATACTCAGAGTTCCGTAAAGGTTTGAAGACCTGGTTATTCATCAGAGCGTTTTTAGGTCTAATCGTTGCCTGTTCTGTGCCGGACTGTATTAGCGCCATGAAACCTTTTTGGTATACCTGCGCTTTATAAATTCCCCCAACTTCAACTTCATAAAAGTTAAATTAGAAGACAACATAATAACAAAAATGGGGCTGTACAGACTGAGGTCTAAAACAGGGCTGTGTCCTTGCCCCAACCCTTTTTAACTTATACACAGCAGATCTAGGGAAGACGCCAACCTCGCCAGTCCAAAAAAAAGCCTCAACAAGTTTGAAATATTGCAATGCACAGATGACTTGGTTGTGATGGACCACACCAAACCCGGCCTCCAAAAGGTACTAAAGGCTCTCAACATCTATAATGAGACCAATGTATTGATCATAAATCCACACAAGACCAAAGTGATGGTATTTGGGCGCTGGCCCAAAACGCACTACTTAAATGGAAAGGTGGCAGTGGGACAATTGCTACCACAAAATCATACAACTATCTTGGGGCATGGCTCAGTGATACTGGGATAGCAGCCTTACACCTACAAAAACAGGACTGAAAAGCGCAGTAGACAATTCATGCTTTGTGCAAACTTCACGACAAATTGCTTAGTTCAACGACAGTCCCAATAAATAGAGTTATACCGTCCAAAGAAAGGGCAATAGTGGGATATGCACAGCAGGCATTCCCAGGTAAGATAGATATCATACTAGAGAAATCACAATGCCAGGTACACAAACACATATTTAAGCTACAAAAATACACCGGAAAAGCCTGATCCACTTGGAGTTCGGTTTGGTGCAACAATACTATGAATGCCGGGGCATGCAGGTGAAATATTATTACCAGGTTTTGAATGCACCAATTGGAAGCCTAAAGAGCATGCTAAAGCACATTTATGAAAAAACAACCAATCCATGGAAAACTTATATGCAGGAAGCAGAGGAAACATTAGGCCTGGCAACACAAAACTTGGGAATAGAGGGCCTAAACTACGTGGCAATCAAACACGCACTTAACAAACACATCTACCAATTGTCACAGGGAGCAGACCTACCAAACTACATAGCACAGGGAGGGCCGGGGCTGATAACATCATATCAGGAGCATATATTACAGCCCTATCTGAAGCAAGCAGTGGGGAGGAAGGCTTTAAATACCATCCAATGGGCCAGGCTAGTGCCCCTTCCAACCAAAAGAATTAAACCCTGGATGGAAATTCCTGGGCTTTATAACCAGGTGCAGAATCTGTAACTACAAAAAGGAGTCTCTGTTACATTTAGTCTGCTGCTGCTTGCTACAACAACGTCAGAAGCTCCTAAAACCGATGTGTCTATCTAAACGGGTTCGGACATGCAAAGAAGCGGTAACATTCTGTTCGCCTGTACCCCGAGAACAGATCTGGCCAAACTTGGGAAATATATGGATGAGTTGCGTGTTCGGCTGTCCAGTAAAGAAGGTTTGGTCAACATCTGATGAGCTTGTACAGTTGTAAAGTAAATAAACAGGAAATAGACTTGCTTTTTATTTTTAACATCAAACTCTCGCACAACATAAGGCCCTCAGTCATCTTAAATCTAGTGGGGCTTAGACACACGGTGGTCGACACAGATGTCACCCCTGTCTGACACTTCCATCGCCTGATGGCTTTAAGACATTGAATTGGACATTTATTTTATAATTGCTGCTAAAATAATTCCTTTCCTTTTTTAAGATGAACACACATTTCTTAACAGTTTTACCATGGCATTTGGCTGAATTTTACTCACGTTTTCTATTTACAAATGTAAGAAATATTGCAAATTTTTTTTCATTAAATTCATCACTCTTAACAAAACAAACTGTTTAATCCAATCCATCTCAACCAATCCACCTCAACCAATCCACCATTCAATAGTTTTACCCAATGATTATTCTGATTCATTTTTACAACAGACTCTCTCCCTACGCCTAATTTTAACATATGAATTCTAAAAATGATATGTAAAATGCAACACTCTCATCACTCCACTCACCCGTATTCGGCAGCTCTGTATATTCGCTCGCTAAACCTGCAGCAATGTCCCCCCATGCATTATACACATACAAAATAATCCTCTGCACTCAACCTTACCACCCTTTTCTCAACTGACCCATTAAACAACCACTTGAAATGTGCCATCTTTAAACATGACTACTTTGCTTTTATTGTGCAGTATCTCATCAGCCATCATAACTCAAAGACTTATCAAGAACACACGGTTCCCTATATTATTGACAATCAAATACAATTGCAATCATAAACTTGATAACATCCTAATTAGAATAGCACACATTTTCCAGTGCCATTACTGTTGAGTAATGAAAGAAAAGGTTTGCTATGATTTCTGTTTGTAAATAACCTACCCCGTAGGCACAATATGAAGTGTTCTATACTTAACGAACTGGCAAATGTCTCTTTCTTTTGCCGAGTATTTAGATTCTGCTTTCGAGCGAGGCTTTGAAGCAAATGCCACAGTCACCTACCTACCACCCTTCACTCGACTAAAACAGCTCTCAATCCTTCTGATCTGGCAACCTCCAGGGGAATAACTTTAGCAGATTGAGAGAAGCAGAATAAATGTATAACTTTAATAATAGCTTCCTTTAGTTTTAAGAATACCTCATTTTGTTCCTAAGACCATACCAATCTAGCTCTCTTCTTAAGTAGCAATTTTATCAGGGCAGCAATTGCTAAAGACAAAGTGCAAATATTGAAGAAAATTCACTTAACCACAAGTAAGATCTAAGGTAATCTCTGTTTATGGTATATTTCCCCCCTGCAATAGCTTGAATTAAATTGACTTTTGGGGAAATAATAGACAACACTTTCTTCCAAATCTGATTTTGTTTTTCAACTGTAAACTGCAAACACAAAAATAACATCCTACAAATCCACATCCCCTTTGGTAGCTCTACACAAAATGTGCATCCGTTTCTGAAACACCAAAGCGGTGGAGGACAGACCAATTGGCATCCTGGTGTATCTGAAGGCACCCTCGGGAGTAATAGAAGTGGTTCTGTATTAGAAGTCAATGGTTAGCTCAATCTTGTGTGTGGTATCTTGAGTTATAATGTTCTAAATAAACACTTGAATGAAGGACATAGGGTTACAGTCAACCGCTATCTGCCTACTTACAGTGAAAGGTTACACACAGAGGCTCAACCTGCTAATTTCTATTAAAACTAAAACTATGGGAGTCCCTCATTAAGCCAAATCTAGCAGCTCAATTACACCACCTTCACAAATAACCTATAGTATTTTAGATACATCTTTCTTTGCACTTAAAGGAACACTTCTAAGCTTGTGTTTAAAAGGTATAACATGAATCTTGAGAACTATGTTGTGTGTAAACACAGGAACATTCCCTAAACCATCTCTAATGTCACTCTTCCAACATGGCGTCTTGCAATAAACTGAGTTTTGAAAATTATCGCTACAGGACACAGAATTACTTGCATTGGGATTCAGTGATTTACCCATTTTGGCTCGATGTTACAACCCTTAGACATGTTGGACATTTATGGCTACATAGACTTTGGGCAGAAGGTGTTATCCTAGACAGAAAATAGTAGTAATGAAATACCCTAACACATCAATTTCTTTTTATCACAAGCATCTGCTTGTATGTCATTTGAATTCATTCTTTGCTTTCTCAGTGTTGAAAAAAGTAAGTAACTGACAGGAAATCAAGCAGCAATAACTTTGACTTCTTTACCATCTGTATCTATCATATAATTAATTGGACTATATGGTTCGTCATAAATACCTAATTTAATATCTTCTTGAATATTTACATTTTCCACAGCCACAGTTATGTTAGAATGTACCTGGCTTTAACCAAATGGTTCGAACAGCGACTTGTTTTTTTTTTTACCACATTTGAAGATATAGGTTCAACACTATACTTCATCTTGAACACATACGATCATAATATTTTGGGTTCCAGCCACAACATTGTCTTCCTGAACACTCTTCTTATACTAGATCCCTTAGACTCACTCAGAAAATGTATGTTTCCTCATTTTAAGTATTCCCTACTCCAGGACAAGCCTTGTCACTCAGATGTTGACGACACGTATACAAGTTAAATATATGAATTGATATGTGGGTCTACCGTGAAATGACACTTTAGTCTGTCCCCTGCTTCGGTAAAAAAAATGCAATTTTTTGCATCTACACTGTGAGATTGTAAAAGTGATGGCAAGTGTTCAAATAATTTTTCCTTTTTAATACCCAACAGCTTTTAAAGCACAGTTTCTTCTGTTGGAATCAAAAGACTTCCCATCAACAACCAACAAGTAGTTTTTTAAAAGGTGCCGACCTTTGCAAACAAGTAACACGTTTTTATTTGGTTTGGTACTCCACTGAGGACCACAAATAATATATAAAATTCAATTATTACAGCTTTTAAAAGTTCACATGTTAATACAGAGATAAAAAAGGTTTTAAAAATGTATAAAGTTTATAACAAACTAGTTCATTGGGGGAGTTTTGCAAGCGATAATCAATTCCTTGACAGTGGTGATGCGGCATCTGAGATATATAGGATATAGATGTTTTGCTCTCGCCGCTACTACTTTTAGATTGGGGCATATGAACAGTAGATGCTCTAAGTCCTGCTCCCCGCCGTTACATAGGCTTCATATTGGTGACTCGTTTTGATGCCATTTTGATGTTAAAGTTTGGGTGGGTAGAGTGCCCAACCGGAGCAGGATAATTAATCTCCTTGCGCCGTGAGTGAGATTAAAATCTATATAGTTCTGGGTTTTCTTAAATACCACTTATTCAGCAAAGTTTTTATATAAAATTAATTTGGCGCAATTCGATGAGTCAAGGTCAAAGCTTAGTCTTGGGGTGTAGCATTTTAAAAAGAGTTTCAATTGAGGCGGTGTCCAAGTCAGCAACAGATCAGTACTAATATTCGCCAGTTTGAAGGCGAACGACATGTTTTTATAAAATACGTGCTTCGTAGAATCACTATCAAAGGTCTCTGTTTTAAGCAGGGAGCGAAGTGTGCCATCCTTTGCATGGAGCAGGTTGTATGCCCACCTAATGATGTTTGCGATACCTCGAGAGTAAGAGCTCGTGAGCGATGGTTCAAGGCGGAGTGCTTGTACTGGGATAGACTGCGCTACTTTTAGCATTTTCCTCAATATTTTTCCTTCTTTTAGGTCCAGGAATGTCCACTGCTTTATAGGAATGTATTCCAAAGCATATGATAAAACTGCAGGGATCTTCACACTGTAGACTTTAAGCAGGGAGGAGAAATGTCTATTTCCCGAGGCCTTGTATAACCTTTGCAGTGCTCCTGCATGCACCTCTGATTTTCTTGACAAGTTTAGAAACTGGCGGTTATTTTTTAGTGACTTAGTGAAGATCCTATCCAGATAGGTATACTCCTCAACTTCTTCGATTTTTTCGTCACCAAGTCTCCAACAGTATTTACTGCTTTTTTTCTTCCCTGAGAAAGAGACTATTTTTGTTTTGGTTAAATTAGGTATTAGAAAATTTTCCTTAGTATACTTATACAGGGCATCCAGATCGTTTTGCAGTCCAAAGGGTGTTTGGTCCAACACTATAATATCGTCCGCGTAAAGTAGGGCATGAACTTTTTGGGCAGCTACCTTTGGTGGGAAGTTTAGTTCTCGCTGTAGATGCTGAGGCAAATCACTGAGGTATAAGGAGAACAGCAATGGGGCAAGGAGGCACCCTTGCTTGAGTCCGTTAGGGGTTGGGATCGGATTAGTCAGGCCCTTTTCCCTCCCCATTTGTACTTGGCACCAGGTGTCTGTATGCAGTGCAATTATAATTCGTAACAGCTGCTCAGGAATTCCTAATTTCCTCCGTTTTTTCCATAGGGTCACTATCCACTCGGTCGAACGCTGTGGTAAAGTCGATAAATGCTGCATACACAGGCTGGGATTTAACTAGCACATATTTGTCAAGGATAGTTTGTAACATCCCGATATTGTCTAAGACTGAGTGCTTTGGCCTAAAGCCTGCTTGGTAGAGCGGGATCAGTCCCTGTGTGAAGGCCCATTTTTTTAGTTGATCCAGAACCTCTGCAGCAAAGATCTTTCCCGTAGCATCCAGTAGTGCTATCTGCCGATAATTGCCAGGCTGTTGTCTCGGTCCCTTTTTATATATCGGTATGACGATGCTACCCTTCCAAGATTGCGGCAATTTTCCTGTATTGAGGATGAAATTGAAGAGGGGAGATAGTATCGTGCTCCATCCCTTAGGGTCAGTCTGAAGGACCTTAATAGGTATTTGGTCTGGTCCGGTGGCTCCTGTTGTTCTTGCCTTCCTTATTTGCATTTCTGCGGAAAAGGGTGACACAGTTCCAATGGGTGGGGTGATTCCTTCGCAGTTGTTTGTAGGAGTTATAGGCCTTTCATAGTTAGGATTTAATTTATACAAGTTGGTCAAATATATCTCCCAATCTTTAGGGGGGACTGGGATAGCTTGCAGGGCCTTTTTTGTGCCTGTTTCTTTAGCGATTAATGACCAGTAAGTACGTTGGTTGTACTGTTTTGCTGCTATCCGCAGGTCGACCCAATTTTTATCTTGTGTTA